>NC_143398.1:27870394-28495394 GCF_052110815.1 Crocodylus siamensis | reverse complement strand
AAATCAGATAAGAATCCAGATGTTTATACTATTCCAAGTAAGTGTCTGTACTGATGACCAGCTTTTCCTGCACCCAAAAATCATGAAACTAAAATAATATGAATTTAACAAGAAATGTAAATACTGGATCTGAACCAAGATCTGCACATACAGATATTTGGCAATTGCTAGCTTGAAGTGGAGAGAGAGCGCTGGGCATGCAACTGTTTCTTGCTTTTTGTGTCACAAAGAATCTTGTGCCCTTTTTGAAACATCTGGAATTAAGGAACAAATTCTTGGCAGCGTGAATGGAAGAAATGAATTACTATGGAGAACAACCTACACCCCTGTTACTTTGGAGAAAGAATTAATGCATCCCCAATATAATGAATGAGTTCTGTTGAAAGTCCTTCGCTGACTTCCCCAACTACTGCAAGCATCCATTTTCTGAGATGTCTTATCTACAGACAAAAGCCAATCCAGGCACACCCCTTATAAAATGAAGACGACAACTCAAACTTGGGAAACTCAATTATAAGAAAAACTTTAAGAACTGGATGTTTTTGAGAGAATCTCAGTCTCAGAGAATCTCAGAAAAGCAAACATCACTCCTCTGCTAGAACTTGAGAGCATTGTCTTTGAAGGTAATGCAACCTGAGATAAGGTAGCTTGAAGATACTCTTATGTAGAGTGACCATATGGGACAATGTGAAATCTGGGACCCTGTCTGTCCTTCCCCTCCAAAGTCAGCAGTGCTGCTGCAGGCAGAGGCAGGGCAGGGTGCTGCAGCTCCGGTATTACTATTCAGGCAGCTAAGGAAGTTAATCACTCATGGTTCTTTACTTCACATTCATCTCCTCTTTTTAATGGTCATTCCACTAATCAAGCTAACCTATTTTAGGGCAATTTTGCTGTCTACCAGGGCTTCCTATTTTCACAACTCATGCCACTCTACATCCCTGCCCTGTGCCCCACACCTGGGATGCTCATTTTATTTTTTGCTGGGGCTGGCCTCTGAAATCAGGAGCTGTCCCAGACAAACCAAGACATACCCCCCTGCTCTTATGGCAAGGTGAATCTTTTCCTGTCCAAATCCTAACTAAATTCTAAACAAGAAATATTTAGAAAAAATACTGGATGTTAGCCTGAAGTTCTATTTTTTTCAAACAGACCAACAGTTGCATTAAGTCTTGAGAAAGCTGATGGAAAAATCTAATATGGGCAATTCCCTGCTTTCCCTGGAAAATAGAGACAAATTTGGATTCAGGACTTGTCTAAGGAAGAACTGTTGAGCATCCTTTGTCTCCAGACAACACACATGGCAGGCTCCTAGTATTCCCTTGAAGAAGAACTTCACATGATTTTTAAAAAGATTTTTAGCTAAATATCCATGAATTGCTTCATCAGCTTTAATGTTTTTCTCCTCAGGATGGCTAAACTTAAAATGCTCTGAGGACAATACCTATCTTCCATCCTCTGCTCGGAAATTACTCACCAGAGTGACCACTTTCACATAGCTCTGGAGCCCAGGGGATGAACCCACTATACTTTGTTCACCGTCCCCCCCAAACAATGAATTCAGTCGCAAAAGGGAAAAGAGGGAATGAGCAGTGTTCACCCCTAGGCTCTGGAGCTGCACAAAAGCAGTGGCTCTATCCAGAGCCCACACTGACGCGCCAACAAGCATCTTCTGGTCTCCAGGCTGTAGCCTGAGAATGTACAGCATTAGCTAAACAGCAAATTTCCTTAGAGTAGTGATTTACTAAAGCTGATTGAGATTCAACTTTTGGTTTCTATGGGTCTGTATGCATAATTATTTTTATTGTCAAGGAAGAGCAGTTAATTTAGGATACTAGCTTATTGTCTAAAATATTCAGATGTAGAAACACAGTGCTTTGGAATTATAAAAAGTTTAAAGAGTACTTACGTTAACGATGGACTCTTTAGTTTGGGCCATGTCTGAAATAACTCCATCTGTAATTATGAGAAGAACAAAATACTGGGAGCCATCTTTTACTGAGGAAGCATATCTAAAAAAATGAAAAAAAAATCCCAAAATATTTTAATAGCACTTAAAAGCCAAAAAGCTTTAAACAAACAGATTAACATGAGAATCTATACTTTAAAATTATAACCAGCAAAGACTAAGGTAAAACTAAAAGTCCATATTAGATTTCTAAAAGTAAAGACAGGAATTATTAAAACTGAGGAGGAATTTGCTGGCATGTGAGTAGGAAATACTGCTATGGGCTAGAAGCACTGTGGAACGATTAAGAATAATTAGGAATGTGCATATGGTATGAACATCTTGATAACTACTTGGAAGTATTTGTGAGTTTTGCAACAATTTGTTGTATAACACAGGGGGTGCACCTACATGGTCAAATGCTGTGGGATGAATTTACTTTAGAGTAATTTACTCTGCAGTAAACTTACCCTGGACAAGTGTCTATACATGAGTGCATTTGGGAACAGATATGCTCTCAATGGGACCAGTGCACAGCAGGCTGCTCCCACCCTTCTCTGCCCCCCTGCAGCAGCTCTAGGTTACAGGGCCTAGGGGCTTGCAGGGAGCATGGGGCCAGAAGACAGCTGGTTCCTGGCAGGGGCTAGGACATTGCTCCCTGCCCGCTGGAGCTGCATGCTGCCAGGGTGGCTCCACCACTGAAGCCTGGGTGACGACAATCTCTCCCTGCCCTAGCAGCAGAGAGCTCCTAGCCCTAGACCCTCATTTGGGGGCATAGGGCTTGGAAAAAGCTGCAAGGGAGGGGCAGGACCCAGTTCCCCGCCCTGATCTACCGGGGGGTGGGGGGAGAAGAGAGGGGTAGCTAGCATCAAGCCCCCAGCTGGGCAGGGATTCCCTGCCCAGCCAGGGTCTCACTGCTAGCTGCCCCACCAGCAGATTGGGGCAGGGACCCACTCCTCTCTCCACAGCTTTCTAAGCCCCAATCCATGCCTCAATCAGGGCACGGGGCTGTGAAAAAGCTGCTGAGTTGGGACCTGCCTTAGACTGGAACAGTTCCTGGCCAGCCCTGGGCTGTGTGGGGAAGTCTACACATGCATCCTGGAGCTGGCTGGGAACTGCCCAAAATGGGACAATCCCCAGACAGCTCCAAGCTGCACATGCAGACTTCCCCGTGCTGCCTGGGGCTGGCCAGGAACTGTCCCTGGTCTAGGGCAGGTCCCAGCCAGCTTCAGGCTGGGCAGGGAACTCTCCTCATGTAGGAAGTGCCTGGCTGCCAGGGTGGGCTCCACCACCAGAGCCTGGATGGTGAAAATGTCCCCCTGCCCTGACAGTAGTGAGCTCCCAGTCCCCGCTTCATGATCATGATCATGGAGCATGGCCTGGGAGCTCCATGCTGCCAGGAGAGGAGGACATTGTCCTTGCCCTGGCATCAGGCAGGTCCTGGGGACAGGGAGCATCTCCCAGAGCATGCCCACATCTTGCTGCCTGGGCAAATTTGCAGTAATTACTCAGCAGTTCATGTGCAGTAATTACTCAGCAGTTCATTCACTACTTGCATTTGCAGGTAGCAAATTAACTGGTGAGTAGAGCAAATTACTGTGCAGTAAGCATCTGCCTGTGTCAATGGTGGCACTTACTGTGCAGTAATTTGCTCTATTGTGCATTAAAGCATCTTGGGTAGATGTGCCTAGGAGAAATGAAATTAGCTAGTCTCTACATGATCTGCGAAGACTGTGGGAGAGCTACCTTGAGATGTACACAGTAACACAGGTTACAAAATTAATTGTTTCTTAGATAGCAGAACACACAGCAGTAAGTGTCAACAAGAACAGTCTGATACAGTTTCCATGCAAAATGCTATTGTTAGTCAATGACCTGTACTTTGGCCAGCAGCCAGGGGTACTATCAAGTTAATACATAAAGCACTATATATACACAATAGTTTCTGCACAATAAGGTAACAGTGCTTTTGCAGAGCAGAGCTTAGCTTCTTTCCAGTAGACCCTTGGGTGGACAGCAGGGTTTACCCCAAACAAAAGAAGTCAAAAAGCAGTTTTTCTCCTTTGATAACTAGCCTGAGAATCTGCTCCTCTTTATTTGTAGGCCTCCACATTTCTTCAAGTCTGGTATTTATCCTAAACATTTACTTGCAGCTACTTGGTCTCTTCTAAATGCCAGAGCATTATTGGGCCAACTGTATATAGATTTAGCTGACTTTTATGAAGTTCCAACACTATTGCTATCTTTAGCGATTAGCTGTAAGTAATGACAGGAAGGATTCTGGAATGCATCAAGGCAGAATCCAAGAAAATAAATGAAGGGATGAGAATACGCCACCGCTAAATCTCTAAAAGAAACTTGCATTTCTTCGTTTAATATGCAGGCACCTATTCTGGATACCTTTGAGAAATAATTGGATGCTTAAATCTTGCTGGAGTGATGTGACCACAGCTGACTTCCTGCCTCTTGGGCAGGGAGCTGGACCTGATGATGTTGCAAGGTCCCTTCCAGCCCTAATGTCTATGAAATATGCACGAATTCTTCCAAGCTTAAGAGATAATGATGAAGAAAACAAATAAGGTTGTATTTCAACAGCCAATCAGCTCATCAGTACTCATGAGATCTGTAGAGTAAACCTCAGTAACAAAAAAATATCACTGGACATCAGCGTCAGCTGGGGCAAGGTATTAAAAAATACTAGGGAGGAAGGAAGTGGGAAGGGGGGAAAGGGACTCACAAAAAATTATATATTTGTTATATCAATTTTATTCTGATCTTATTCTCTCTGGAGTTCTGTTTTTAATCCAATGACTATGTAATGTAAAACAGAACAAACAGTACAGGAACTAGAGCCCTGATTTTTCATCTTTTTCTGAAAAAAGGGTACAGAGACAAGCTCCTTTTTGCTTACTCTCATTCTGGCCCAATGATCTTGCATTGTTGGTTTCAGTGACCCAGTTTCAGCCAGCCCAGAAATTCCCTGGTCCTCTCCTGGGACATGGGAAAGGCAGGTTTCAATCTGGTTCTTCCAATTTCTAGGTGACTACTCTAACCACTAGCTTTTTAATATAATATATATTATTGTTGTGCTTTGAACTTAACTCAATGCTGTCAGTTGGTGCTACACATACACAAACATCCCTGATCGATAGGATTCTTTCTGGGATGTAAAACAAAATAAAAAAGTACTCTGCCTTGTATCTGGATCACAAGTTCTTACGTGCCTGCCTGCTCAGACTGCAGATCCTCTGTATATGAGCAGGAGTCTAAGTTTAAGCATTTAAAGTACCTTGTAGTCTGAAATAGAGGTGCTAAATTAATTTGAGTTGAGAATTCCTAAGTTACATATTTGAACTCAGGTGCCTTAGGCATGCTTAAGTACCATTTTAGATATCTAAAGTACTTCTCTAATGCTTACTCTAATGCATATATCAGTTTCTCAGCAGAATACACCTCTGGTATATTTGCCCTGTAGGTAGTTTTGGAGAGAAGAGATAAAGATTTCATTACTATATATGACTTAATGTGGTGGCAATTTATCAAGTAGATTTTTTTCATAATGGAAAAATGTTTGCAAAAGAAGGATAAGAGAAAATTGTATAGAAATAATGTAATAAACACCCTACTACTTCTGTACATATATGATCAGCTTTTCAACCTCTATTTTTTTTTTTAAGTTTCAAGAAAAATTTAGCTCATTAAAACCTCCTGCAGATGATACCCATGCTAGATGGAACTGTTTTTTGTTTTTTTTATATGGAGAAAAGATGACCAATTGACAAAATAACTAAAAATAAAAATGGCCAGATAGGTAAAAAAACAGATGAGGGAAAGCATTGAAGAAACTGAATATAATCTAAGTTCACTGCTCCTTTAGCAGCTAAGAAAAAATGGGACACTTTCTCAATTATAAAGTCAGAATCCTTCATAAGGAAGAATAGGAAGAAGGAAAGATGAAAAGGCTCTTCATCAAAACTTTTCACATTTCATTGCCAAGAGGCACAATGCTCCACACGTAGGTACTACAAGTTGAAAAACCTTGCATGAAAAATGTTCAGCTTCTTTAAATTTTCAAAGATATAATTTTTCCAGTTTTTGGTTTCTCCTTTCCTGTACCTTTTTTCTTTTCTGTCACTGAATAAAATAAAACATGTCTACATTTTATTTAATTTTATTTACTTCTGCATTCTCCTCTCTCTCATTTTTTTCTTTTGCTATAATCCACTTTTATGTTTATCCTTTCCTTGGTATAAAACCAGAAGACATCAACAGCAGCGGTGACCCTTCATGGGCAAGGATGATCATTCCCAGGGGTCAAGTAAAGAGTTATAGATGAGTATGTTGATGGCTAAGAAGACCAGTCCTAGAGCCACAAACTCTCTGACAGATGCCACATGTAGTAGCTAAATAGAGAACTGGACCACAGATTTCTGGATCTTGCTTACTTTTCTTCAGCTTCTGTTGTTTTACTCATCATTTTTTTGCCTCTGAGGAAAACCATCTTACCCTAGAGTAAAATATACCATCTCTCACAAGGCATCGCCATGTAGCCTTGTCCCAGGCTAGTTCTTCCCGATCTGTGATATCAATGCAATATTTCTTGATGTTCACTTTGAGAGTATCCTTGAAATGTTTCCTTTGGCCTCCAGGTGTCCTTTGTCCTTGGCTGAATTCGAAGTATAGCAGTTATTTTGGTAAACACACTCAGGCATGTGCACACCATGCCCTGTCCACCACAGATGATGTTGAATGATCATCACTTCCATACTGGTGGTGGTAGCATCAACGATGACACTGGGATTTGCGCTTTGATTCTCCCACTTTATGCCAAGGATCTTCCAGAGATAATGCTGGTGAAGGCATTCCAGGCTTTGCAGGTGGTCCCTGTAGGTCATCTGAACTTCACAGCCATAGAGAAAAGCTGGAGTTACCACAGCCTTATATAGTAAGGGTTTTGTCCAAGTCCTGATGCTGCGATCGTTGAATGCACAATGGTTCAGTCTTCTGAAGGCAGAGCTGGTATATCGGATCCTATACTGGACTTCCTCATTGATGTTGGCCTTCTTTGAGATGGCTACCAAGGTATGCAAAGTGTGGCAATCCATGAAGAGGCAGAACAGATCAACGTCTATTCTAAATTATGCTGGCTTTAATGAAGTGTGGAAGCTCTTATACTTTCTAGGGCAGGTACAGTACAATCACAACATATTCTCAGTCACACTCCCTTCCAAACCCGCTACACTAAGGCAGCTTTAGCACAGCCAGAGAATCTGCAGCTGCCATCTCCAAAAGATTTCCAAGGTCTTTGTGTTGCAGGAGTGACACAAATGGGCTCAGACAAGGATCAAGCTTTCTTATATAAATGTAAATTATGGCACATAGGAGCCTTTTTTCAGAGATACCAAGTGCAATTGATGAGATGAGGATCTCTATTGTTAGTGCATAGAAGGTTAACAACGTAAGTGCCATAGTGGGATATATCCATGGTCCACATGGCCCAGCATCCTGTCTCAGACAATGGCAGAAGTCGATGCTTTAGAGAGAGAGAACTGAATCAGATCTATCTAGAGTGATCTATCCCCTATTCATTATTCTCCTCGGCATCCACCAATATTGGTTTAGAAAAGCTATAGGGAACATTTCCAACTATTCAGTTTAAGAGCTATTAATAGAAATCATTACAATCAGAGAGAAGTAAGGCTGGAAGGGACCTCCAGAGTCATCTAGTGCAACACCCTGCCTGAGGAAAGATGATCCATTTTTGAAACTTTTTTAATATAAGGCTTTTGAAAGACTACTGTCAACCCCAACACAACACAAGACATAATACTGTAACTTGCCACAGGTAAACCAGGGGAACCACAGCACCCAATATCCTGCTTCTGTAAAAGGTTTTTAATAGACATTCAAGAAATCCTAGGTAGGCCACCCATCCCCGACCCTTCTACAGAGGAAGGCAACCCCCCCCCCCCCCACAGTCTATACCAATCTGACCATAGAGTAAAATTCCTTTCTGACCCCAAATATAGCAATCAGTCCGACCCTGAGCAGAGAGGAAAGACTCTTTAGGCAGGAACCTCTAGTTTTCATCCCAGCAGGAACAATGGCACATGCCAGTCAAAATCCCCAGCCTTGGCTTCAGCCAATACCCAATGTCTCTGAGGGAGGCTTAAGAACATCCTAACATGTAGCAGAAATGGGGGGCAGGGATAACCAGCAACGCTCAGAAGCACCAAAAATACCCATAGTAGAACATAGGCATAGCTATATCAAATCATCCCCAACCAGTGGCTGTCCATCCTCTCCTTGAACACTGCCTGTGATGGAGGGTCCACAACTTTCCTAGGCAGCCTATTCCACTGCCTTGCTATGCCTCACAAACTGAAGAAGCTTTTCCTGATGTCCAGCCTAAACCTACTTCACTGCAAATTCAAGCTATTACTAATAGACCTATTCTCCTTGAGTTTGTCTAGTCCATTTTAGAATCTGGCTAAGCTATCTGCTTCTACCACCTGTGCAATGATTTCCACAAGTTAATTATGAGTTGCATAAAAATACTTCCTCATGTTAGGTTTAAATGCGCCTCCTACTGTGTATTGTGCATCTCAGTGAACAACAATTACTTGTTCACTTTGTCCCCATTCTTCATGATTTTATAGACTGTTACCATATCCTCCGTCAGCCTGCTTCTTCCCAAACTAAAGAGTCTTAGCCATCTTAGTTTCTCCTGGTACGGCAGCTGCTCCATACCCCTGAGCATTTTGACTGCCTTTCTGTTCCTTTTCCAATTCTACTACATCTTTACTACATCTTTTTTTTGGGAGTCAAAGATCAGAACTGTACACAGTATTCAAGATGTGGGCACACTATGGATTTGTGTAATAGTATGATAAGAAAATTCTGAATTACTGTATCTGACAAACAAAATATAAGGAGACGCTACATGGATTGCATGAGAGCAGAAAATTAACTTTTGAGTTTAACTATTTCATGATAAAATTGAAAAATCATACATTTAGTTATTATAACATTGCTGTTAATATTTTTCAAGTAATAGTTATATTGGCAATATAATGTGAATCCATCTGGTTTCTCCAGAACCACTATTGTGATACTTACCTTGCTACATGATTAATTACGGGAGCAAAATTTGTTGGTCCATAAAGCTGTACAGATTTTAGACTCCTGTAATATGCTTCCATCACACCATCAATTCCATGACAGTAGGGATTTTGAGGGTTTCCATTCTAAACAAAACCAAGGAAAATTTGAAAAGATGAATAACTGAAATACTATGAAGCAAATATCACACAAGCAGTATCAGACAATTCAGTGAAAGGGTTAAGAGAGTATTTAACTGAACTGTTTGTGCATTGAGACATTAAACCAAAAGGTAATCATATTATGATCCATGCTTCAGAGTATTTTGTTACTTAATTTCTTATTTAAAAAAATAAGGAAAAATATGATTGCCATATCCTGATGTATGGATGAAGTGCTAGTTGAAGTGCTTGTTCAGTATTCTGTTCTGAATGAGCAAACTGATCCTGAGTCTGGTTGGACTTAACACAAAGATGACAAAAGGGACCTGTGCTTTCACTATACTGAACTGGTTTGGTCTTCTTGCTCATACAACTCTAAGCTCTATGAACAGGTTTTTTTACATGTCTCTAACAGTCCAATGAGATGCCAATGTAATATTGTATTACAGATAAATAAATAAAACCCCAGGTCAAGGTTTCAGATCAAACTTCAAGTCTAGCAGTTACAGGATATTTTATTTTACTTGCAAACTAGAGTTGATTTTACTAGTTGGCGTTTCGATTACTTACAGTCCTCAGTCAAGATGGTAAAGCAGTACTACTGCCAAACAGCTGGTCCAGGATTCAAAAAGGGATTTATATGGTCTAGTTGTGTTTTAAGTCAAGTTTGATATTTCTTTCCCCTAATGTATGATTTCGCAAAGTCCTCTCTCATAGTTTCAGTGCAGCTCTATGTGTTCAAACACTTTTATCAGAATGGACAGCAAAAGACAGCAACATCTGCCGTTTTGAACAAGATGTATATTTTAATATTTAGATCCTACCTAAAGCCATTTGGCATTCACAGACTAGTCTTTGTGTTCCTAAATCCCCAGAGAAGCTCTATCCAGGTGATATAGTCAGCACACTCCTAACAGAAGGAGAGGGCCCACCCAGCTTTTCATATTGTCTAGTGTAGGAGTGTATATATACATACACACACACACACACACACACACACACATACACACACACATAGTCTACTGTAAATCCTGAAGGATATGAAATTAAATGCATCTGATTTAAGCAAAGAATTTATATACTTGCTGGATGTAGAGGAACTATAAAGTATCGTGCATTTCATTCTTTCAAAGCTATTTTTGCACTCTAGAGATGCTGTAATTTACACGACATAAAGAAGAAAAAGCATATTGAACATTATAAACTAACCTACAACAGCATTAAAGTATTAAAAGAAACTGAATTAAAGGGAAACTCTTAATTGAATAATAAGGTCAATACCAAAAACAGAATCCTGGAAATGATTAAAACAAAAAAAACCCCTCCAAAGACCTCCAGTGCTATCCAAAAAATCCTTAATGCCACTGAGAAAGTAGCTGAACTTCAGAAATGCTAACAGACACTTGGAGCAGCCATCTGGACAGTCTCTCTCTCCTCCAGGGTTACCAAAAGTAGTGTAAATACATTTGAGATTGTATTTTGTTATGTTTTATCTTTAAGGTAAAAAATTGAAAGCTCCTTTATTGAGTCTGCACTTTTTCCAGTGATACCTACATTTTGGCATTTTAAATAAATAATGCTGCACATATGTTCCTCTTGGTTACCACTGAGTAAAGTGGCCTAAAAGAAATCTCAAAGGAAAACTTTTGAGTAATTCATTGCTTTGGATATTTAAACTAGTCCCTTTCAAGACAAACTAAAAATAGTACGAAGATATTAATAGGGCTGCCTCAAAAAATCTACTACTTACTCTTTGGGGAATTATTTAAAGTGTGAATAATGCATTAGAAATATAGAAAAAAATATAATAATGACAAACAAATGTAATAGGGATTTTTAGTGATTTCATTGTGCTATTTAATAGCTGTTTGCCCTAATACTGTTCTAGGCCAGCTGCTTTCAAGACTTTGCTGCATTCAGTACATGCATGGAACATCTGTTGTCAAATTTAATTTATAAAAATTTAAACTGTTTGTGTGTGGTTCTTGGAAAACTGACAACCAAGGATATGTCTGAATTGCATTTAGGGTGTGTAATTGCAACCGATGTAAGGAAACCTAATACTATCTTTAATCTAGCTAACAATAGGAAGACATGACAGCATGAACTTTGGCTAGGAATCACAGTATATATCCACTCACTGGCAGATAAGTATAGCCCATGGTGAGGCCATGTCACCTTACTTTCCTGCTGCAGAGTAACTAGATTAAAGCTAATGTGAGCATGCCTACCACATGCTGTAATCACACCTTCAACTGCAGTCTAAGTATATACTGAAGCCAGAATCCTAAACTGCAACTACGCAGCTGCAAAAGTGCCATTATGTATGCATACATGGCTACTAAGCATGCTCAGTAGCCTGTACTCTGGGGAGGTATGTGGTGCTATACACCTGACACAATATACACATAAGGTTAGGCAACTGCAATATTGTAGTTGCGCTAATACTGGAGGGGAGAAGGAAAGGGACCCTCCCATGTTTTAGCACAGGAATTAGAGCAATTATCCAGGGAAAGGGAGCCAGACATCCTCCCCCAGGAGAAGTTTGAACCTGCACCTTATGCTTTTTAGCGTAATTCTTTAATCATCAAGCCACATCTTAGGTGTTATGTAGGGCCCTCTCCCGCCTCCTATTAAAGCTGGCCCTATGAACCGGCAAGAGAGGACACAGGTATAGCCAAGAAAGGGAACATGGCAGAGACTCAGTGGCCGCATCTGCATGAGGCACTGACTGTGCAGTTGCTACCCAACTGCTACATGACTGAGTTGGTAACCAGCATTACTGAGCAGCAGTGTCCCCCCATGGCTTCTTGGTGATGCCAGCTACACAGTAGCTCATTACTACTTTGCAGTAGCATTGTGTCATGGTTCGTGCCACACAATGCTTCTCAATAAGTGTCTCATGTAGATATGGCCAATGAGATGCATGATTTCCTGGCTGGGATGCAGTCCTGGATTATAGCTTGGGTCCTTGTTCCTAGTGGGACAAACTTTTGCAGTGCTGTTTATCTGTTTTACCCAATGAATAATAAATGCAAGGTGCAGTCTCTCAGCTTCAAGAGGACAGCTGGAAACAGGATTAGCCTGTAGCCTGGTGGTTAGACCATTGGGCTCAGAAGCAGGACAGGGGAGTCCCCTACATGGGCAGGCAATTCTGTTTTGCCAGTAGGCATAAGAGAATCCAAAACTATCTGTAAGTCCCCAAAATAGCAGTTATGTGGCTGGGTAACTGCCATTTAGGCACATAAAACTGGAACCTGCCCTAAGTTTACTGATATGAAAAGTGCTGTCCAAGGGGAAAAAATGACCTAACAAGAAACTAGTATTAAAATCAATTAGCTAAAGCTCTCTGGACTACATAAAATGCAGTCAGTTTTATTATGTTCCACTCAAACACAGTATCAGGTAAATGTGCAAATTTAAAAATCCAGCCAGCAGCATGGCAATTTATAAATCTGGTTCATTCATTTTCTCTTACATCCTATTCAATTATTTCTAGGGCCATTTAGTCTAGTCTGATGTGATCACCTGTCATAATAGAGACACTTGGCTCCTCCCAAGTTGGAGAGAAGAAGAAAGGTGAAGCGTGTAGGATCTGTTTGGAGTTCAGCTCAAGCAGCATATCCTCAATTCAGTATATCCTCAAAGTGGAGGCCTGGAAGCACATCACCTGTAACTCAAGCTGCTGCAGCTAAGTCCAGGGAAGATTTCCTTTCCTTGCTCTTTTGTATTTAAACAACCATGGCTATCTGGCTGCCTGTCAATAACTTGGTGGGGAAGAGGACTCCTAGAGCCATCTCCTTTGAATCGTGAAAGTTGATTTCCTCCTGAAAGATAATTGTTCCAGCAGGTGATATATTTTCTGCTGTTTTATTGCCTATATGTTCCAACTATAAAAATATACCGCGGACAAAACTCCAAACTCATTACAACAGGGATATCAAACTCACCAGGCCCTGTGGGCCACCAGCGGTGCAGGACTTGATTGGGCCCGCAGACCGGCCCCATGCAGCACATGCCTTGAACTGGCCCAGTTCACTATGTGTTGTGCATGGGACTGAGGCTAACTGAGGGACACCACATGTGGTATACATGTCCAATCCAAACCCACAGACAGCACCATAGGCCATGTTATAAGGCTCTCTATATCTTTGACATCCCTGTTAACAAATTTACCACATTAAAAAGAATTCATATATACAAAACTACAAAAACAATCTTCGTTAGACACTGGGATCCTCTACATGTAAAGGGCAGATCTAACGCATGATTCAAACAATTGCGCTTCCTGCTATGCCATATGTGCATGGCAGGAGGTATAATTGTGTGCTCATGTATTAGAACCCATCATGCCCTATTGCTGGTGCAGGAAGAGCTCGATTCTGGGCTCCCCCTCTACTGGCAAGAAGCAAACTCCTGCATCTGGAAGCCCCCTCACACTCCTTGTCCCCTGACTTGCAGAGGCTTCAGCTACAGTGGCACCCCACCCAATATACACCTACAGGTAAAGCCCCCAGGGCTGGGAGATCATGGCTGTTGTGAATTCCTACCCTCTGGGGCATGTGAAACCAGCAGGTGCAATCTCACAGCCCCCAGGGGCTCCATAAACAGCTGGGTCCCGGCATTGGGAAGTATGCTGCTGGTACTCCATGTCTGCAGCTGCAGGGCTCTAGGTCCTGACAGCTGGAGGGTGTTGCCAGGACTCAGACTCAGCAGCTGCTGGGGCTGAGAGTCCCCTCAATTGTAGGACACCCAGCTTGGGTTGGGCATGGTGCACCCCTGCTGCTGGGAGCCTTGTTAGCTGATGGGGCCCCCAGCTGCAGGGGAAACCCTGCTACATGTGCAAATGAAAGCCCAATAGCAACCAGTTATAAAGTCAGTACACATTTTCCAGGTCTAACTTTATAGCAGGTTGAATTGTTTTATGGCATAATAAACACTGCATGTGTACCTGGTCTCAAGGTAACTGTGCAAGAACCAGTTAACTGTGTGATACCTGTAATGTGTAGAGGGGGCTATAGTAGAATAGTTATGAAAATGTTTAATTCCTATGTATTTTCTTACCAGAGCAAATTCATGGGATACCCTTCCATCTGGAGGCAGCCTAGCCCCAAAACCAAGAGCTGGAAACATTTTGTCAGTATCGTAGTCTTGAATGATTTCACCTACTGCCTTCAGTGCCATGCCATAGGCATTCAGTTGGTATGGGTTCATATAGTGTAGTGAAGTGGGCTGTGAAGGGTTACCTGTTGAAACAAAGATCTCATTTACCTTACTACCAATTCAGCTGGGAATGCAATTCAACAGAACAATAGTTTCCACATGTCAACAGTCCTTCCTGGGGAGAAAAGGTAGGTACTTCTGATAGACATGTAAGATGGAATTGGTCAGTCTTGATTGGTTGGGTCCCAATAGAGCTTACTGCTTAAGAAGGCATTTTATCTTTGAAAGCTCCAGGACAAGGAGCGACAATCCCCAGGTTGAAGTGAGAAAGCGGTAAGGCACTCACTGGATGTCTCTCACTAAACATACCGTACATTGCAAAGTATCAGACAAGGGATGTTCTCTAGGACATCTAAGGGAGAGAAGTAATAGTCTGCTGGAATCCAGTTCAATGTTTGTATATTAAAAGTTTAAGTCAAATAATATTATTTAGACAAATTGGCATGTAACCTACTGTATGAATCACTGATTTTTATTTATTTATTTTTACAGACTATCCTATTTTGGTATGGTTTAATGATTTTATTCAAACTGACAGCACTAGTTCAAGTAAAAGGATCAAGTATTTGGTTACTTACTTACTTTTCATATGTATACTGCTCAATAAAAAAATATGATCGTTTTACATACTGGACACTGAAGTCAGGTTAAAACTAATAAAAACAAATTGAGCAAAGTATGACTTTAAACATGTATCCTATGTCTCCTGAGCAACAATTAAGTAGAATACTGTATTCATGAGATTAATTATACAGACTTATGAATAAAGAAGGGAGCAAAGGGGGCTGATATTCAGTTATGACTAAAATGCAGGGGAAACATGCCACTCTTCAATGGCACCAGGATCCACACAGTTTCTCTTCTCTACCCCAGCAACTTATGTCTTCCAAGCTTCAGTGGTTGAGAAGAGACACCAACTGACTCAATCAGCAAGCAGCTGTAACATGCACCTTCAGCCATTGAAAGCATCTGACTGCTTAATACAGAATCAATCTGGAAAATTCTCTTCTGTTTGCCAGTTTCCTCCATCCCACTCCTTTCTCAGGAATCTTTCACTTCAGACTCATTCAACCTAGAATTACATCCTTCTGTTCTCTCCCTCACTTTGATGTCTTGATGTTTAGTTACTTCTCTCCCAGCTATACTCCACCAAAATGATTAAAAAAGAAACCCAAAATCAATTGCACAAATACAGAATTACAGCTTGTCACACTGAACACTTTGCTTGTGAATTATCGGTCTTCCTCCCAATACTTTGTCTTGTCTATTTAGAATATAGGCTTTTCAGGGCAGAAACTCTCTCACTTTGTTCAGTGCCTTACACAACTGAGCTCTGATCACAACTGATGCCAGCAGGCACTGCAGGATTATGAATAATGATCCATTAAGCTACAAAATAAATGTATATAAATATGTACACAGTACTCAAAAACATGCTCTCAAACTAAATATCACACCTCATTTTACAAGAAGCTACATTTGAAAACTTACCATTTGAGGCTGTGAAATCAATAGCTACTGTGAAATTGATTTGGGTCCTGTAAAACAACCAACCAAAAAAACACCCTGTTAATTTTAACTTCTGTGAACAAATAAACAGAAAGATAATATATATGTTAACAGATATTAGTGGACTAATATACGATGTTTCTGGGGGGAAAAAAGTATCAATCCAACATTCAAATTCAACTCCCTGTACATTTGTTTGTCTTTTAAACAGCAACTAAATATTTATTATTATTTAAGGATACTGTTTTTACCTATAAATTACAAAGTCTCCCCTCCCACCACATAGGTAGCTGGATTATCACACTAGAAGGATTTTTAGTTGGAAAATCTCTTCCACCAAGGCTTCAGTTGAAACTAACCATTTAATTTTACACCATTAACTCCACATACCATACACTGTGTATGGCTCTCACTTGCTCTTTGTGCCTGTAATAGGGTGGGGGCTCACAATGATTAAAAGGCCTCAATTCAAATCACTGAACTAGGCAGAACATCTAATTGCAACATTTGAGATGGCATTTGCATATACACTGCAATGCTTGAAGAGTGCAAAGAGAACATCAGGTGACTTCCTGACTAGAACAGAGGACAGTTTCTTTTGTCTAGGAGAGTCCGAAAGTCAAATGAACATTCACTGTTATGGAACAAAGCATTAACATGAATGTGCATGCCATTTCAGTATCAATTATGATTAGTTTTCTCAGGCACTGTGGAACTTTCATTTAAAAAAAAATCTCTCTGGGATGTAACAGTAACAATGAAAAAGAAATCTGACGGCAAACTTCTGAGTATTAAGAAAATTGCTTAAGAGTCTAAGAAGCTCCTAGAAAGATCATTGAAATGGAACTGTGCATGTATAACTGACAGTATAACATAGTCAATCTAACTTTCATTAGTGGCAATTACAACATATAGAAAGAATTCAGCTTGAAATTCAAAGGCTAGGGGCCCACATTTAGAACAAAAATCATCATTCTGCTTGCACACTGAACAGATAGAAATCACTGAGAAATGGTAACTACTGAAGCTTATCACATCATTTTACAACAATGAACTGCCAATTAGAATGGATAACAAAATGTACTGACTTTAAAAAAAAAATTAAGAAAAGGTTTGACCAAGCTGTGATTCCAAGAGGTTCTAGTTTCTTGAAACAGACCAAAAATTTCTCTACTCTCTTATAATATTACTAGTAAATTGCCTATACCCCGCACCACTGCCACCTCCAAGAAGCAGGCCTGGGGGTGGAGGGCTGGGGCAGCGGTGCTGGCTTCACCCCCCACACTCCGTCTTTACCATCGTGGTGGTGCTCTGCCCCCACCTCCTGTCCATCACACTCTTGGAACACTCTGATTGGTTGTTTCAGTAGCCAATCAGAGTGCTCCAGGAGTGGTATGGACAGACAGACAGATGGACTAAGCCCTTTATTATATTAGAATGCATGCTAATATCTGACACCACTAATAAACTGTCAAATATCTGTTCCTACATTCAACACTGTCATTTGATATGTACCAATTGCAACAAAGAGAGGAAATAAAATGAAGCCTCAGGGCCCCTTGCTTTCATCATTGTTCCAAACTTTGCCCCATATGTATCGGAGTTACTACTCAAGGAAGTTTTCCCTTTTTATCTAAAAACTCAAACTGTGCAATCACAGAGCTTTGAAATAGAACATGTTTGGAGCAGGGTTGACTATGAAGCCTTGGGACAGCAGACCTATAAGCTTTTGGAGGAAGGGGATACTGACGGAGAGGGTTAACTGTTAAAGTGAACAATCCTTCATAGCCAGCTTGAAAGGATGGTTGTGGAAAGGAAGTTGTGGAAGAAGAAAGGAGAAAGACTGAAGGACAGGAAGACAAGGAGACAGATGTAAATAAACCAGTATCCCTATACAATAGTTCAGGAAAACTACGAAGAATCTAGTTTCTAGCACATGGTTTTTAGATGAGTATCTTCTCGAAACATTAACAGATCACACAGAGACCAAATCTGATTGAATTAAATACTGCTGAGGGACCAATGTCAGGGAGGTAGTAGAGGTAACCACTGAGATGGTTCCAGATTCCAAGCAGGTTACAGTGCTTGCATTAGCTTGAAGATAGCCTTCTGCACAGATAACCAAATGCACCACATCCCTCCTCAAGTTCCTGATCCTCAATACAGCTGGACTGCTATGAGACTGCACATATTAGGATTATATGAAAACAGAGCTGGAAGGAACCTCACAAGGTCATCTAATCCAGGCTTCTGCTCAAAGCAGGATCAGCATCAACTAAACCATTCCAGCCAAGTATCTATCTAACCTGGTTTTGGGTTTCCAGGGATGGAGATTCTGCAAGTTCTCTAGGAAGCTTGTTCCAGTGCTTGACTACCTTTATAATTGGAGAGTCCTTCCTAATTTCCATTTTAAGTTTTCCCTACTGCATCTTAAAGCCACTACCACTAGTCCTGTCCACTTTGGCCATAGAAAATTCCATCTCCATTTTCTCTATGATCACCCTTCAAGTAATTGAAGACTGCATCAAATCCCTCTTCAGACTCTCTTCTCAAGACTAAATAACTCTAGCTCTTTCAGCTTTTCCTCATAAGTCTTGCCTCCCTGTCCCTTAATCATTTTTCTTGCTCAGTGCTGGACTTTTTCCAAACTATCCACATTCTTTTTGCAGTGTGGGGCCCACAACTGGACAAAGTACTCCAGGTGAGGCCTCACCAGTGTCAAATAGAGTGGAAGAATCATTTCCCTTGATTTGCGCATGACCTTCTTGTTATCACAACCAAGTATGAAGTTCTCTTTTTTTTTCTTTTTTCTTTTGCAACAAGAGCATTCTGTTGCCTCATATTTAGCTTGTGGTCCACTGTAACCCCAGATCCTTCTCTACAGTACTGAAGCTTAGGCAATCCTTCCCCAGCCTGCATTTGTTCATGCGGTTATTCCATCCCAAGTGCATGACTTTACACTTGTCCTTTATCCAGTCTATTCAATCATTATGGCTCCTCGCCCTGCCCTCCAGTGTCTGCAACTCTCCCCCAGTTTGTTGTCAGTCATTAATTTACTGAGTGTGCAATCAATCCCCACAGTCCAAATAATTAACAAAGATGCTGAACAATACTGGACCGAAGACAGACCCTGGGAAACCCCATTTGAATCTTTCTCTGAGCTGGACACTGAGCCAGTGATTACATGTTGAGCGCAACAATGTAACCAGTTATATATCTGTGTTACAGTACTTTCATCTAGTTTATATTTTGTCAACTTAACTTTCCTCTGCTACAGCTTGAGGCCACTGCTCTCATCCTGTCTGACCACTGAGAAATACCTGTCTCCAACCTCTCTATAATTGCTTTTGAAGGATTAAAATTAAGTCTCCAAATACCTCCTCAGTCTTTTCTTTTCCAAACTAACTAACCATAGCTCTTTCAGCCTTTCCACATAAGTCTTGCTTCCCAGGTCCCTAATCATTTTTGTTGCTCTGTGCTGGACTCTTTCCAATCACTTCCCCTGATCTACAAATAACACTCTTGTTAATACAATCCAGTATGTAGTTGACTTTATTCTTCTTTTTCCTTTCTTTCCTTTCTCCTTTTTTTTTATATTTTTTTTCCTGCAACAAGAGTACACCGTTGACTCATATTCAGGTTATGGCCCATTATAACCCCCACATCTCTCTCTAAAGTACTGCAACCTAGGCAATTGTTCATGAGTCTGTATTTGTGTGTGTAATTATTCCATCCCAAGTGAATTTGTCCTTGTTGAATCTCATCTGATGGACTGCAGACCATTTTCCAGTCTATCCAGATCATTCTGAATCATAGCCCTACCCTCCACAATGTCTGCAATGCTACCCAACTTGGTACCATCAGCAAATTTCTTAAATGTGCACTCAATCCCATGATCCAAATTATTAATGAAGGTGCTGAACAAAAAGGGACCCAGAACAGGCCCCTGGGGAACCTCCACTTGATCCCACCTTTTAGTACTTTAATCTACTCTATTTCCTTAGCTTGTTAATGAGAACATCATGGGAAGCCATGTGAAAAGCCTTGCTAAAGTCAAGGTGCATCACATCCACTGCTCTACCCCCTCAACAGAACCTATTACCTTGTCACTGAAGGAAATCAGGTTGGCATGACTTGTTCTTGCTGTATCCATAGCTGGCTGTTCCCGATCATCTTGTTCTCCTCTTGTTGCTTTACAACAGATTCCTTGAAGACCTGCTCCATGACCTTTCTGGGTACTGAGGTCAGGCTGACTGGTATTCAATTCCCCAGATCCTCCTTCTTCCCTTTCTTAAAGATAGGCACTATATTTGCCCTTTTCCAATGATCTGGGAAGTCACCTATCCTCCATGAGCTCTCAAAGATTATAACCAAAGGCTCTGAAATTACCTCAGCCAATTCCTTCAGGACCTAAGGGTGCATCCTATCTGGTCCTGCCAACCTGAAGCTTTTAAAGTAATCTTTAACCTGTTCTTTCACTGCTTTAGGCCTTTTTTTTTTTTAATCCTTACCTATCTCTGCTGCCAACTACATTTATCATCTGGTAGCTGCCCCTATTTGTGAAGACTGAAGTAAAAAAAGATGCTACCTTCTCTGCTTCATCCCTAACTAGACTGCCCTCTTCATTCCTTAGTCTCACAGAAAATGCTGGACATGGCAGGTTGCTCTTGGGAGCTGATCATTTCAGTTACTCGAACAGGTAACTATTGAGATGACATTTTTTATTTAAGTATTATATGTATAGTAGGTTTTCACAGCATGGAAATCTATGGCTTTCACCCATGAAGAAATGTTTGCCACAACCTGTAACTATTTGACATCAAAAACAAATTTCATGAGATTAGTGACCAAAACATAGAAATCCTAGTTATCCTTTCATATTCATCTTGGTTTACTTTAAAGTATTTTCTATGGAGAAAGTAAAATAAGAAGTAAAACCAATAATTTGATTTATTTTCAGCAACTTAATATGTAGGCCACTTTAAATATTTATCATTAAATCATGTTTCACTTTACTTAATGTTACTTTACCTGTCATCTTAGATTATGAATGCATGACCACAAAAACACCATTATCAAAGACTAAAACAGAAGGAAGAATGATGCAAAGATAGTTTGGCCTTGTGATTTCATATACTTTTCTATGGCCTGTTGCATTTCGATAGTGTGCAGCTGCAACATGCAGGTCTGAATCTGATTCTAAGAAAGGCTGGATAAATAATTAGATGAAAGCTAGAACCCCAGTTACACACTGCCCCAATATCCTTTAAAAGAAAAGGGTAATTGACTGCAGCAAAAATAAAAACCTGGAAAAAAATATGTGTCTGATGTAGGCAGACAAGGTTCCTTGGGTGAATCTGATATCTTTTATCAGACGAACTTAAATAGTTGGAAAAAAAATTTTCATAGCAAGCTTTCAGGTTTAAAAACCTTTCGTCAGATTGAGGAAGTCTCTGCAGTTAGTGTGTGCTCTTCCTGGATGGAATGAATAGTACAGAAGCCAGAGACTGGGCTGGTATGGTTGCAAGACGGGCAGTCAGTGTAAATTTACATCTTCAGATATAGCAATTGATGATAAAAAATAAAATAGAATAAAAAATAAAAAATTTCAGTCAGATGTAGCAATTTACTTTGACTATATTTAGTAAAGTCTTCTTTGGACAGAAAATGTATATGCCCCCACCAAACCACTTAATACTAAATAGTAGATTCAAAAGAGCAGAGAGCTTTAAAAGTATGCATGCAATTATAACCATGTGTATCACTTTGAGAAGGTTATTAGGACAGAAAACTCCATCATACCTCAGGTTCAATGGTGAATATGTCTATGTGATTTGTTATAGCATAATAAAAATTTTTTTATGGAAACTCCATAATTTTAAAGACAGTTGTGAAAACACTGGATAGGAACATTTTAGAAGGCAACCAGAGTGAATAGTATATTAATTTTCATGACTTTTTTTGGAATGCTGCATGGTAATAATATCTGAGGGCAGAAAACTAACCTCTTGAACCTGTTTGACAGCACTGACTATAAATTTCTTGCGATCGATCAAGCAAAGTTACTTTTTAAATAAATCTAACTGATGTATTCTTTGCATTGTCCAGTTTCATTATCACTCATAATTTGTCTTTATTAACAAATAAAAATGTTTTACACATAATCTAACTTCGTTACACAAAGCAATTAACATTTTTTATTTTAGGTGTGCTAAGAAATATACAGGACCAAGACCACCTACTAATTTATCCTGCAGTTCCGGTTCTTAATATTACCCATCATGAAGGTCAATTCTGTTTAACAACAGGTGCCTAAAATTAAAGTTCCTGTACCCACATTTAGATACCTGATTAAATTACTTGAACTTAGCAAGGAACAAGACAGCTTTCAGGTTAGGTTCTCCATTTTTTTAAACTTGACCTATATTTTTCTTTTAAAAATGTAAGTAGTCTATTATTTAATTTAAAATGAATAAAGACAAGTACCACTTCTGGACATAAGGCATGCTGTTAACATGAGAATAACATGTCAGTTTGGTACATTGGTATATGTTACACTGGTACAACAGCATTATTATGGCACTTTACCATGACTTGGCAGGGGCATCAGTAATAGTCTTTTAATATTAAGCAAACAGGTATTCTAGATTAGAAGTGGACACAACACACACACACACACTGGCTTAACTTCCACTGGTATATTTTTCCTGTTGTTTTTTGTGAGCTAACCCTGCAAAGGATGCATTCATGAGCTAACCCTACACAGGATGTATGACATATTTGCAAAGAAAGTAATGACAGTTGTAAGATGTTTCCCTCTTAAAGACGGGGATGATGATGACCTGGCTGCTTTTATGAACAGCAGACACAAAACAAACTAAAGTGCTCACCGAACCTTTGAATGCAAGTAGACTGGCACAAAGGAATTTAATTTCTATGTCCTTTCCTAAGCCGTTCTTGAATTCTTATTTTCCAAAAACATTCTTTCAAAGAATTAAATTAGAAGTCTAAGGCACTCACATCAGTGAAACTCTGAGGGCCTGTGTATAAGGAACTAACTGGGGAGGTTCAGAACAGGTAAAATAATCTCTGCTGATACTGAATTTCTGAGTCCCACTTCCCAACGAAAGGCTCAGACAGGAAGTCTGCATCTGAAAATGCTTCCAATAGATCCACTGCTAGAAAGGACAGGAGGTTGTGCCTATCTATACCCAAATGCACCAAGTAGTACCAAGCCAGGTTCTTAAAATTATCCTTATTCTCTCACTTCAATCCTGTACCTCAGTGGTCTCCAAACTTTTTTTGATAGCGCACCCCATCAGTAAAAAATTTTTGAGCATGCACCCCCAATATATGTATATTTATTTATTTATAAATTATATACATGTACTACTGTACTAATATATTATGTACATTATAAAACATAGACAAAAATAGAAATAAAAATGGATGAGATAAAGATGAAATAAACAGTATTTTAAAAAATATTATTATTATTTTATTTATTAACAGTACAAAAAACCTTTTTGCTCTCACTAAAAAAAATATTATTTAGTTTTTACCTTGTAATGTGGCTGATGAAGAGCCCGTACTAGGAGTAGGAGAAGGGTCAGCTCTGATATTTTCTTGCTGTTCACTTGTGCTCGCATTATTAGTATTATCTTCAATCCACGGTTTCTTTGCGGGAATCTTTTTAAGCCACTTGTCCATTTTGTGAGGGTTAGTTTAGTTAAAACTAGATAATATAATCTGTAAATCCACTTAACCGGGCACACATAAACTGCAATATGCCGCAATACGCTGAAAGCAAACGAATGCTTCTTCCCTCAGGATACCTCACGTACCGTACGTGACACGTGACCGTCCGACATACGGACTGAGTGAGGGTGCCAGTGTCAATTCGTACATTAAATATTAGTAAAGCTTAATTTCTTTCTTATTTTTTAAGATAAAAAATAAATAAAAATACAAGTTCTAATATTTTCTTCACACACCCCAATGGATCGTCTTGCGCACCCCCTGGGGTGTGTGCACCCCACTTTGGAGACCACTGCTGTACCTCATTCACCACATTCCTCCCAAATTCCTCCCTTTAGTCTCAAATAACGCAGGAATCTTTAGACAGCAGTTTACTACATAACGCTGATTCATCCTCTATGCAATTTCTTCCAGTACGCTGAATGAAACAGGAGACCCAGGGAAAAAATAGTATGCAATCGTGTAATTCAAGACTTTATCATAATGGATGACTGCAGAGGCAAGCTTAATTTAGTCTGTTTGTGCAGATGCATCATGATATAGCCTTTAATTATATAAATCACATTCTAAGCCAGAATTAAGGTTGCACAGACAACCTAAATTATGACATTTCCTAATTTCTGAGTGCCTGACTTTGCAATCTTAATAATATTATTTTAGCAGATTTTTTAAACAAGACAACTGAAACCCCTCAAAAATTCTCTCATGTCCAAGCATATTAATTTGAACATGGTTCATCATCAGGTTGAAACCTTCAGATTTAATGCAAAGATTTCTGCCACTTAAACTAATAGAGTAACTGGTAACAATGAAGGTTATTATCCTTTTTACGGATCAGCATTAGTAGGGGAAAAAGTCACATACTACTGATGTTTCACCCATGTTTACCACTGATAGAGGAACAATTATAACGTCTTTATGAAGATTCATTCCGGGTTCTGGAGAAAGCATGACCTAATGGGCAAACTCTTTTGCCCAGTCCCCAAAAGTCTGACACTCGCTGTGCTCCCCTGCCAAACCATCCTAGTTCTAGTCCTGTTTCCCCAACCCTGCTTCTTTGTCCAAGTGTTGTTGACCAGACAGTCTTACTCTCTCCCTTCCTACTTACCCTCCCAAACTATATCCCCTTGGTTCTCAAGCTGCAAATTGTTTGACCCGCTAGTCCCATTTTCTACCACTCCTGCCCCAATTCCTTATCCCTAGTCTCAGACAGTGGCTCTCAGACTGCTTCCTCATCTCCCTCCACAGGCTCTTCATATACTGTCAGCCCCCTGAACCCTTCTGGCTTCTTGCCCAGGTCCTTCCCCGACCTCAATCCCTTGTAATTTTGTTTCAATCTCTATGTCCAGACAATCCCAACTTTTAAAACACAATGCAACTCACTGTTAGATGTTTCCCCTCAATTCCATTTCTCCCAACACTCAGTCCTTTCCCAGGGCCTTGTTCAGCTTGTTCCAGTTGTCTACTCTCATCCCATTTCCTTTCCCAGTCTTTCCCCCTCTATTCCTGCATTCTACTCACAGACTCTCAAGCTGCACTCTCTCAGCTCAACCAGTCCCAGTTTCAGCTCCTCCTTGCCTGGTTTCCAGTCCCTAGCCTCCTCTTTCCCACATTCCGGTTCAAGTTCCTACCACCGCTCCCTGCACTCTTGCGCAGCCAGTCACAACCTTCGTTTTCCCTCCAGGGATGGTCTTGTCTGATGACTTGATCTATTCTTTTCAGTCCCAGCCTATAGCACCTGGGAAAGCCATGACAAAAAAATTCAACTTTCTCTGTAGTCTTGGACTAGAATGGGGAAAGCTCAGTGCCTCTGTGACTAACACAATCTGATCAGTATTAACAAATGCAAGGAAAATTAACCATAGTAAGTCACTGCACACTGTGGTCACATATGGGAGCCATGAGAGGTCTAGGTCTGTTCAGTGAGGATAGGCTCTTCAGAAATTATAGCTGTTAAAATCTAAGAAGTCTCTAATGAGCAAATGAAAAGAATGATTATTTTCCCAAAAGCTTAAGAACTTGGCCAAATTTAGGCCAATTTACATAAGTGCAGCAAAAGCCAAAGCCCCAATTCAGAAGTCACAGTTCAGCCAACTTTCAAGTCCTTGCTCTAAAGAACAGAGGCACTGGATCAGTTAAAAAAAAATAATGATCTGCAGCCCTTTTTCTAAAATGGGCAAAACAATTCATTTCCTCCTCATCTCATTATTAGAAATGATTGAACCATTTTGTCTGAAAATTTTCCAGAAAATTCAAGAGACATTCAGCATGTAAAATTTCAGCCCAAACAGATAATATTGGAAAAATTAAAGGGAAATGAAAACAGGCTTGCTGGCAAATGTCAAGCAAAATTAAGAGAGAGTATTACAAGCCCTATTTATACTGTTCTTTGAGAAGCAGTTTAAGCTACGGGAACATGCAGAATCTCAGGTCTGCACATGCATAACATTATTAGTCTCTTTCAGAGTCAAGGTCAGACTTAGTATATCTTATACACTCAAGAGTCCAACAGAACTCAATTGGTTGTTCAGTGTGAAAGAAATGCACTTAGGCCAAGAAAGTGGAAAAACAAAAATGAAAGCATCTTAACAGCTTTCAGCGAAGCATAAGGCATGGAATATTGATGAGTGCCATAATACTGCAACTAAAAAGCTAGTTTGTAATAAGTCTTTTGATCAGTTGTTGCCAGCCAAAATTCTGAAGCCTGACTCCAATATTTTGTTTCACATTTGTTGTGTATTTTCATATTAAGAGTCTTAATTTGTGATAGCAAAAATCAGCTAAGTTATGGAATATCGGCAAATATACTGCAGTTCATATACACAGATTATACTATATTTATTCAAATACAAGATGAGGTTCACCCCCCCCCCCCCACGAGAAGCATGAGGGGAAAAAACCCTCATCATGTAACCACATACAAGGAAACCTCATTAAATACACTGCTGCCAAAACGAGCATGTGTTCAGTCATGGGTGATTGGTGCCGCCTTTGTCAAGTGGGGTACGTGCCCCCACAGGTGATCTCACCGTGTGGAGGGACCCCCACAGCCAATCCCGCAATGGTGGATCGCTGCAGCCGCTTCTGGGAGCAAAAAACATTTAAAACTATGTCTATGACCAAATCACTGAATCTTTTCCAATCGATTTCATAGACATTAGGGCTGGAAGGGACCTCGGGAGATCGAGTCCAGCCCCCCGCCCAAAGCACAGGAAGTCAGCTGGGGCCAGAGGCTCCCAGCAAGATAAGCATCCAATTTACTCTTGAAGGTGTTCAATGTAGGTGCTTGAACCACCTCCGCTGGCAGACTGTTCCAGACCTTGAGGGCTCGGACAGTAAAGAAATTCTTCCTTATGTCCAGCCTGAAACGGTCTTGCAGTAGTTTATAACCGTTCGACCTCGTCATCCCTTGGGGCGCTCTGGTGAACAAATGTTCCCCCAGATACTGGTGGTCACCCCTGATAAACTTATAGGTGGCCATCAGATCACCCCTGAGCCTGCGCTTTTCCAGGCTAAAGAGCCCCATAGCTCTCAGCCTGTTGTCATAAGGTCTGTTTTCCTGACCTCTGATCATGCGCGTGGCTCTTCTCTGGACTCTCTCAAGCTTCTCCACATCCTTTTTGAATTGTGGGGCCCAAAATTGGACACAATACTCCAGCTGCAGCCTCACGAAGGCCAAGTACAAGGGGAGAATGTCATCCTTGGATTTGCTTCAGAAGCATCTATGGATGCAAGCCAGCGTTTTGGTCACTTTACTAGCTGCAACGTCACATTGCAGGCTCATGTTCATCTTGTGGTCAATGATGACCCCCAAGTCTCTTTCTTCCGTAGTGCTAGCCAGCGTAGCACTGCCAAGTCTATAAGGGTGCTGCAGGTTTTTCTTCCCAAGGTGGAGAACCTTGCATTTTTCGGTGTTAAAGACCATCAGGTTCTCATCTGCCCATTTGCTGAGCCTGTCCAGGTCAGCCTGGATCACCCTCCCATCTTCTGGTGTGGATGCTTTGCCCCTAAGTTTGGTGTCATCGGCGAACTTGGCCAGTCCACTTCTGACGCCAATGTCCACATCATTAATGATTTGGAGGGTTCAGATTCGATTCAGAGAGATTAAAGGGTCTCCTGATTCGATTTGGATTTGGAGATTCAGCCGCCAAATGGGGACAAACCTCTCATAACTACAAAAATGCATGGTATGAGTTTTAAAAGTTTCAGCCAGAATTGTTTGTTCTTCCATATATTGTTTACAATATTAATTTCAGTCTCCCAGTTGTCTTTATGCACTGTAAGCAACTGCCTAGAAACCATGTTCTTGGCTGAACTAAACAGAAGAGTTGAAAGGAGGCAAAATATGATTTAATCTATAAAATTCTACTTGGACTATGTTCATAAAGATTCTATAATGCAGACCTATGATGGCAAATGACCTACCAGGAATAGTAAACTTTTTAATTTTTATAAAAGGTACATGATTTATAGAAAAAAACCCCCAAACCCTTGATATTACATAATATAGACTTGAAGACAAGGTTTACAATGCTGTTCAAGACCTATTATAGACTGGGACTTTGAAATCTCAAACAAATATAATTTAAGATTTTATAATCTCCAATATGCTTACAACTGAGATTATCATAAAAGTCATCCAAGTTTAATATTTGGATCTTTATAAAGATCCTAATGCTTTGAAGGAAACCCTGAAAAACATTTTCTTTTGAAATGGTGTAATTTTGTCTATTTTTCTGCTTTCATCTAATAAAACAATTACATATCTCCTAATGGCATAACAGAATCTTAGCTCTTCGATGTATCACCTATGAACCACCTATTAGATCATCTATGCAATCCCATTGTGCATTACATTTCATTCCGTCTAATCTTTACAATTTCAATTAATAGAAATTATATGATGACCCTCTGACGACTGTTCCTTTGTCTAACAGCCACCATAAAAATCTTTTCTAATAGCACTACATTTTCCTTTTCTTAATTTGATCTCATTACTTACAATTATACACCAAGGTCACAGAAACATGATGGGATAAAGCAGCTAAACCCCCATAATTACACAGCAGTGGCATCAAAGTCTTTGTTCCCTCATTTCATACATGTGGATAATTGAAACTATGGATGACAAATACATGTAACAGTTCAATTTGAACAGTGGACGTTTAGAGTTTCCGATTCCCTGGTAGGTTTGGGCATCTACTTCTGACAACCTGGAGGCAGATGAGGCAGGAAAGTGTTTCTTCCTTACTCTTCACCTTTTTGAGCAAGTGAAGGTATGGCTAATTTTGTAATGGGAAGGTGGCTGAATCCCTGATTTCTCATGCTCACAAAGTTTTGCAGCAAGTAGTTGCTTCATTGTAGATTGTTTCAATATTTTTTTTCTATTAAATGATCAATAGACAACAATGTTGGTATCAAAAAAATTATCCTTATGCCTCAGTCAACACCATACTGAGATAAATTAGATTGTTCTCTCTCTCAGAGCTGTTTTAAGTTATTTCTACACACAGACATACCCTGGCATCAATTTGCATTTGTCCTTGGGTTTAGAAAGATTGTTTTATAACCATGTGAACTACAAACTTTGGTACAAAAGTCTGCTTTGGATTCCCTAGCTCCTAGGGCCATGTTCCATTTCATTCTACTTGCCAAACTAACTTGGGTCATTCAAAGAAACAGGGGCATTCCCATCTCAGCCATTATCTAATTCCCAGGCCATACTCCCCACATTTCATAGGCATTTTATACTTTCTGAAGTTTTTCGGATAAGAATGTAGATTGCTATTCACCTCATAGGATCAGGCAAAGAAGAATAAATCAAATTTTAATCAGATGTTTATTTCTAATAAACTGACTACTTAAAAGTGGGAAGCATTAAGTGTCTGATTTAAAAAAAAAAAAATCAATGGATTTATTATAGTGAACAAACCCAGATACAAAGATTTGATATCTTTATTGATATGCAATAAAAATCTCTGCACCCAAGTCCATTGTACAATTCATTGTTAAGTATTATAGCAGAGTGCAAGGGGGAGTGAACTAAAAAAAGAAAGCCACGAAAGAAATTAGTATCTTATCCAAGACTCTTTAAAACCCCCCCAATAATATTAACATTTAGAATGGCACATCCAGTTAGATGAAAGAATTCAAAACAAAACTGCATGAAAGCAGGGACTTAATATTTTAGTTCCCATTTGTTAGTTAGGATCTGTCAAGAATTCCATTATATGAATGCTAACCCTAACCATGTCCAATCAATTTTAAGTAAGTTTTGAATATGCAACACTGTATCGATATCTAGCTTTAAAAAGCGAATACTGCATTTGCTGCAGGATCACCTTTTTTCCCCTTAAGCTAACTAAATGAGAGAGAACATGACACTGACACACTACAATTTGTTGACATGTTTCATAGATTTCATAGACATTTGGGCTGGAAGGGACCCTGGAGGATCATCAGGTCCAGCTCCCTGCCCCAGGGACAGGAAGTCAGCTGGGGTCATAGGATCCCAGCAAGATAAGCATCCAAATGCGTCTTGAAGGTGTTCAAAGTGGGTGCTTTTTTGTTACTATACAGAAAAAAAAGAGTGACAAACCTGTACTCTGGACTAAAACTAAAATAATGAAATTATACTTGTTTAAGGATGAAATGATTCTAACCTTTAGTCTTAAGACTAACGATTAAAATCATATTGTATATTATAGTTAAAAAGAAACAAAAAAATAATTTACAGAAATTAAGGATTTGGGTTCCCCCCCCACCCCAGAATACTGCCTTGAGACTCCTGGACAGCCCACATAGAGCTGCATGAATCTTTGGTCACGATTTGATTCGACAGAGATTCGGCTCAATTCAGTAGCCAAATCTTGGATTCTGAATCAAATCAGGAGACCCTTTAATTTCTCCAAATTGAATCGGAACCCTCCAAATCAATTCAGAGAGATTTGGAAAGATTTGACAATTTGGACATGGACACAGCTTTAAATGTTTTTTCTACATACCTCAACATACCAAGTGGCTTGTGAATGCTGAGATACTGGGGCAGATGAAGCGTCCCACAGGAGCACGGAGGTGGGGGGTGGTCCGCAGTGCACTCGGCAGCAGACTTGGAAGTGAACCAGAAGCAATTCCGGTCCACCAGGGAGTGCACGGGCCCCCGTGTCCCCTTCAGCTTGGTGACTGGTGCCTCTTGGGACTGGGAGGCACCCGGGGTCCCCCTGAGGCCGAACACTGAGTTGGGGGGTTGCAGAGGGGTCCCCCTGCATGCTCGGTGGCAGACTCAGAAGTGAACCAGTACTCCCAGTCCAATTCCAGGTTCACCACTGAGCATGCGGGGGACCCCCTCCCCCCCCGCACTCCTGTGGGACGCTCCATCCACTCCACCATCATAGCGTTCACAAGCTGGTACTTTGAAGTATATAGAAAAAACATTTAAAGCTGTGTCTATGGCCAAATCACTGATTCTCTGAATCAGCATCGAATCTTCAGATTCAAATTTGGCTGAATTGAATTGGGACAGTGATCTGAATCAATGAATTGAATCACTGTTCCTGATTCAGGCTGAATCCAAATCAAATATGACCCATTTTGCACACCCCTAGTCTACAGTACTAGCACACAGCTTTCTTCCACAGAGCCTGGGAAACAAGTAGGAAGAACTGGAAGTCCTTGCACGGTTATGAAACTAGGATGCGATTGGAATAACAGAGACTTGGTGGGATAGCCTGCATGACTGGGGCACTGCCATGCATGGGTACAAACTGTTCAGGAAGGACAGGTAGGGGAGAAGAGAAGGAGGAGTTGCACTTTATGTAAAAGAGGGATATGATTGCTCAGAGCTCCAGTATGAAACTGGAGACAGGCCTGTTGAGAGTCTCTGAGTTAGGGTCAGAGGGGACAGCAACAAGGGTGATGTGGTGCAGGTCTGCTATAGACCATCAGACCAGGAGGAAGTGGTAGATGAGGCTTTCTTCAAAAAGCTAGTGGAAGCTTCCTGATGACAGGCCCTGGTTTTCATCGGGGACTTCAATCACCCTGACATCTGCTGGGAAGGCAATACAGCAGTGCACAAGCAATCCAGGAACTTTTTGGAGAGTGCTGGGGACAACTTCTTGGTGCAAGTGCTGGAGAGGCCAATTAGGGGCCATGGTCTTCTTGACCTGCTGCTCATAAACAGGGAAGAATTGGGGGTAATGTAGTAATGGTTGGCAACCTAGGCAGCAGTGACCACGAGATGATTGAGTTCAGGATCCTGAGGAAAGAAAGGATGGAAAGCAGCAGAGTGAGGACCCTGGACTTCAGAAAAGCAGACTTTGACTCACTCAGGGAATTCATGGGCAGGATCCCAAGAGAAGCCAGACTGAGTGGGAGGAGTCCAGGAGAGCTGATTGTGCTGCCAAGAAGCCAACTATCCTGATGTGCAGGAAGACTAAAAAGTGTGGCAGAAGACAAGTTTGGCTTCATAGGAAAGTCTTCAGTAAACTAAATGAAAAAAAGGAGCATATAAGAAGTGGCAACCTGGACAAATAACAAGAGAAGAATATAGAAGCATTGCTCAGGCATGCAGGGATGAAATCAGGAAGGCCAAAGTGCAATTGGAGCTGTAGCTAGCAAGGGATGCGAAGGGTAACAAGTAGTATTTCTACAAGTATGTTGGTAGCAAGAGGAGGATCTGGGAAAGCGTGGGTCCATTACTGAATTGGGGAGTCTGCAGCATGGGACAACAGGAGATCCCATGGCCAGTGAACTCAGGGTAGGGGGACACCCATCCATGCACATGGTAGTGGTGGACGGGGGTTGCCAGCATATACATACAATGTAGTGGTGGGAGAGGCTACCCGCACATGGTGCTGTAGTGGGGGCTGCCAATGCATGCACATGTACACACGCACCCCCCCCCACACCCACACAGAATAGCAGTGGGGGGAGGGTCACCTGCGCTTTTAAAGTCCAATGAGCATTGTTAGACATACAACTATGGCCACAGAGTAATGCCCTGGTGCACCTAGCAAGGGAAGATGTTTTTCCTTTTGTAGTCTGAATCTGAAGAGGAATATGAAATATTTTCTAGCAAGAGAGGTGCAGTACAAGTAGTTATAGGGAGAATTCTAGAACAGTTCACTTCAAGAAGGACATGGACTCATTGGAAAGAATCCAGTAGAGAGCAAGAGGAATGATTAGAAGCATGGGAAGCACAACTTCCGAAAAAAGCTGAAAGAAAAAGGGTTATTTGGTCTGGGGAAAAGAAGACTCAGGAGGGATATGGTAACAGTTTTCAAATACCTCAAGGGAGATTATAGATAACTGCTCCTTGACTGTTTAGAGAGCATAAGTACCTCATCTATTTGGATCACTTTCTTGGGGAAAGATGCCTACCTTTAGGGAGTGTTGTAGCCTAAGTATCAGGCATCCATAAGCCTGATCTGCATCTGACCCTAAAGTCTTTGGACCATTGGAAAAGTCCAAATTTTGCACAACCTCCTCTCATAACATCAAACCCAGCTTCTGTTCTCTACAGCAGCTTCATACAGCATACTGAGAAAAGTTCAAGGTCTTTTTCTTATTTTTGAAGTGCTCAATAATCTGGGCCTAGAATATTTAAAGAAGCTACCTAAACCTCCATGATGAAGACTTTGATCAACTACTCAGCTCCATAGGGACACTGGAACTTGTCTGTGTAGGCAACACAGCTTTCATACTAGAAACTGTGGAATCAACTTTCATGGAAACTAATAGCTAAAGACAACATCACTTTTTGCCCCGAGTGCATGATGCACTTTTTCAGTATTGCCTTCTTTATTACTAAGACACAGGAATGTGCAGATTTAAAAAAAGCTAAGCCAAACCACAAATACAATTTTCTATGCAGGTAGGCAGATCTTTCTGTAAGTTTTTACCTTTTGTAGCAAGAGATATCTTGTTACAGATAATAACCAGTTCTTAGTGAATTATATACTGACAGCACAATTAATCACTTACCCGCCTTTAATATAATCTAGAAATGAAACTTCTGTTTCGATTAGGAAGGAAAGCAATGTTACCTATAAGTAAATACAAGAGAATCAGTCATGAATTGTCATTCTTCACGTGAAACACAAGTTACAAAAAAAAGTCAGGTACAACATTTTTAGAAGCTAATAGTTATGAAATTTCTCCCATTATAAGGGATCAAAGGAGAAAATATGTTCATCAAATATTTCCAATAAATGTCTCCTGGAAAGATGGAGACATCATGAGACAAATAATTTCAATGACTTGGTTCTTATTCTAAAGTGAAAGAGTGTGGGATGAGGAAGAACTTCAGGGAATGTTGCTTCACATGAGATAGAAAATAAACCTGGTGGGAATCACTGTCACTGCAAGTTGCACAGTAATGTCAAATGTTAAACCTAGTTGACCCATTACACAAGAACTTCAACCGTAATTGACAAACTATATTAAAATTACCTACATATATTACAGATCACTTCACATTTTAGAGTAAAATAAGAGACCTTTGGGTAATGACTTAAGTCAACAACAAAAAACCCAATGAATTAAAAACATATAGAACAAGAAATATGTTTTATTTTAAGTAATTTCTTTCCCTGCCTATCAATGTCAAGCTTAAAGCTTAAGCACTTTCTTCTTCACCAGCTTTCAGTATCCTAAGTCTAAGTCTGTTCTGTTTTACTTATAAAGTAATGTGAAGTCTCCTCACAATAAGGGAAGCCTCTCAATGAAGACAGCTTAATTTAACTAGGCAAAACAAATCTTAATGACTGAGACACAGACGAAGCTTACAGGAGAGGCAAACAACTTTTTCTTTACCTCCAAGACAACCACAACAGAAGACATCACAAAATCTTTATTATATATAATCAGTATTCAGAAAATCACTGCTACTACAGCACTAGCTACCTTTCTCTTTCACTTGCTCTGACATGCATCATCTCTAAACTTTGGTGATCTGAGAATATGAAAGCTATAAGGCATATTCTCCTTTTGTGAACTAAATTCTAGAGGCTAGTAATAGTTTGCTTGAATGTAATTTGTAAATTAAATATCATCATTTTAGATGGTGTATGGAAGGGGGAGGCTGTCTTATTACTCCATCAGCTTTTCATAAAAAAAGTGCACTCATAGTTGTTTGCAAAGTATGAAGGCATGTAGAAACAGGTATTAGAATAATTTGATTGCACAAATACAAGGAGACTCTTTTTCGATAGCCAGGATGGAAATGGACATATAAAATAACTGTACTTTTTCTTTTTAGAGAGTGGTCCTTAACAAAGCTTCATAATCAAATTCTATTTCTACTTTTAATACAGATTTAACACAACAGTTTGGTTCCTTGTTTCCTTCAATGCCCAATACATTGGTGCATCATACTACTACTTTGCAGCAGCATATTAAAACCTACCCATATGCCAACATGAATACTAACAAAATGCCAACATGAAAGGTAATTGTTCATTGAATAAAATCCTTACAAATTACTAGACTTGCTGGTTTAGCCTATTCTGAATTGTTTACGAATATGTATAGAGAAGACAAATGGTACTTGCTCTGTTTATAAACAAAATCATAAAAAGAACCTGAAAGCGAGGATTTTTTACTTCAAGACTGCAATCCTGCACAAAAAGTCCTGCCACTTTACTGGGGCTGCTCATATAAGTCCAAATAAGCAATGTGTATTTGTAAAATTAGGGCTCAAATTGGTATTTTGGTTCAACTTTCTGAAATGGAAATTCTCGACCATTATATTTATTCTTGATTTTCCTGGATGCCTGAATATTACATCAGCATTGCAGATTTTATAATAGATCAAACTGATCACAACTGAGAAAAAATGGGCTCCTGTCTTATTAGAAAATAAACAACATTAGCTATCAGCTTGTACTTTAATGAATAAAAAGAACAAAAACACTATTAAAAAGTGTAGTCACTGCGTTTCTTAACTTTCTTTCTAACCCCAAATTAAAGACCTAGAGTCTTCCTTGTTAAACCACTGGAGGCATGAACACTCATCCCTGTTTTGTTCATTTCTCAGAACACAAATGAATAAATACACATTTATACAAATTCTTAAAAACGAAATAAATTTTAGATTTCAAATAAAAATCAATATTGTCCAGCCCAACAACTCCGCACTTTTGGCTTTTACTATGCTATGCCTAATTCTGAACTCCCAGGGAACTCAATGTTACATTTTGGATAAAGATTTTGTAGACATCAGTCATGTAATCAGAGAAAAGGGAAAGAAGAAAAACTGTTCTAGGAAATGTTTAATGTTACATTTTTAAAAGATGGTATTGCTTTTACACTGACAAATTGTAGCTTGAATACATTTTATTTGAAGGAGTTCAAGCTCGGAAGGAGTTTAAGTTGGGAAGGACAATTACTAAAAAAAGTATTCACTTACTGTTCCAGAATTAATATACTTTTTCTTTTTTCCTTTTTTCTTTGGATTTATCACCTGGAAGAGTAAATGAAACCAACAGAAATAATTTATGTATCTGACATACTGAAAATTGTTAAGATGCTTTAAAGTAGTCTATCCAGGTACATGCTAAATATATCAGGCATACAATTCACTTGTGGTCCCCAGCACAGGGGCACATGCTTGTTTCAGAAAAACTGAATTTAGCTTCACAATAACCCAGTGTCTAACATGCTGTTAGTTGCAATATACAAATACGGAATGAAGAACAGAGAGATTAAAGCAAATAATGAACATCAACTGTGGATGTCCCATCTGAGATGCCCATGACTGTTTTTCAGGGAACTTAGCATTGTATAGGATTTTATTTGGTCAGAGTTCAGCACTCACTGACATCAGATGCACTTCAGAGTTTGATCACGTCTTCAACCAGGCTCTGGAAGTCTCGTTTCTTCACCTGCTAAGCTTTATGCCATTGTCCTTCCCACTTCTAATCCATTATCTCTCAGCCCCCTGCCTCATCATGCCTAGATTTGTTTCTTCACCCTTCTCCATTCTACTTGGACAGCAGGAAAGGATCTCCTTACTTCCAGTTCTGGTACTTTGCACAACAGCAGCCTCTGGTGGTTATGAGGACCCACTACAAAGAAAATACTATTATGAGTATTTTCTGCTGTGAGTACAAATACTGACATGAGTACCTGGCAGCCCTGCTTGGAGCTTGCTCAGTTGCTCTACAAGGATGGTAGAAATGTATCATCTGGCCAGTATATAGGTACTGTGTGAGGATGGCATATTGTCCAATTCTTCACGGAGATGGCATTTCCAACAATGATTTCTGTTGAACCACCTACCATATTTTCGATAGAGGTCATTCTGAGAAATGAATGAACCATTTTTCAGAACATTTTCCTAGTTGTTACATACCATCCTACACTGCAACATATAATATGGATCAAACAACATATAATATGGATCAAACTACAGCCTATACTCCAAAAAAAAAAAAAAAAAAATCTTGGGAGAAACCCTCTCCCACCTTCCCACACCTGCTACTGGCCTTCAAACAACCCCCAAAACTGGCCCAACTTGCCAGTAATTAACAGACAATAGATATGACACAAGCCTTCATTAATAAATTCAAAACCCATCAATACCTCTTACTATTACCATGATCAACCTCCCCTACAACAAAACCACCAAACTCCAAGGATCCTACACATCTATTGCAGAATTTGGTATGCACCAAATACCCTCAAGAAAACTATGTGGGTGAACTAGACAAAGACCGCACAAGCCAAATGAACTCTCACAGAACAAATATAAAGGACAGATGCACAAACACTGATAAGAGAACATTTTTCACACAACAACTGTTCTCTTTACTGGTACTATATGATTTAGGCCTACATATGTAAGTTAGCGTAAGTCATGTCAAGTTTCCATTTTGTTGATGTCAAGTCTCCATCCTGTCCCCAGGGCTGGTTCTGTAACCCATAACTCACACCTACCCCTCCTATGCAACTTGGTTCCTGAATGAATGGGGATGAATGAGGGTGCTTGAGAGACAATGGCAGTACGTCTAAAAATAGCTCCCTCTGAATGACCGAACCATCAACACCAATACCGGGACCAAGGACCCAGCCCTTGGAACCACCCTCAGCATTCAAGAAACAAAAGATGAGGCAACCCACCATTGTTCCAGGCTGCACATGCTCACTAAGAACACCTGAAGTCCTCTGGAACAGGACTGAACTTGCCTGGACAGGCCCTCCCATAGGAGATCAGAGGTAGTCTGCCCCATCAAAAGGGGTAGTGAAGACTGACTCCTTGGGACACCCTCCCCATCTGGACCAGCACCATGCCACACCACCTATCCACCCAGAGGCCCTGCCAGCAATCCCCTCTGGACAACGCCTGTTGGACAAAGACCTCTTTCCAGCCTGGATAGGTAGCTATCACCCCCACCCCCTCTTCAACCAAGGACTTGGGCTCTGCTTCTCTTCCCTACCTGGACTCCAACCCTTCCACTGAGTCTCCTTCTCCTGGGTGTGGGTGTGGGGGTGTGTGTGTAACTTCATGGGGCTGCGTAGCGTATTGTCTGTTTAATAAAACTGTTATTTGGACCCCTAAGTTGGGTTTTGCTTTATTATGGTTTGGCCCTGTTCCAATCTCTGCTCCTCACCCCTCTAACTTCTGTCTCATTTCTCCCTCTCCTGCTTTTGGCTCACTGCCACTTCCAACACCTGTCCTGAGCACCTCTTTTCCTCCAACCCCCCTGTTTCTTTGCCACCATCTTATCCCCACTGCATTTTCCTTTTGCCCTGAGCAACAAGGTTTCTGCCTCAGTTTCCTTCCTGGCTGTCTCCTCCCTGCCACCACTTATCTCCCCCCCCCCCCTCCCCAATATCTCAGCTGTCTGCCTCAGTTTTCAGCCCCAAACTCCCAGGTTTCTGTCTCTCTCTCTTTCCTGGCCACCAGGCTGTTTTTTGGGGTTTTTTTCTTTCCCTTGCACCAGTAACCTCAAGTAATCCCAGGGCCACTTGATCTTAAGTAAACCCAAGCCTCAGTTCCTCAGTCAGCTGCTTCTCTCCAGTCCACCAGTTCTAATCCTGGTTCTGGCAACTTTCACTCCCTACACTTTAACTCTCTCTCTCTCACTTTAACCTTCCCCCAAGTATCCCAGGTACTCCAAGCACACACATACATACCATACCACCCAAGTTAGGAACTTACCTATGAGTAGGTGGGTTGTGTGTGTGTGCATGTTATATGAATTAGTGATCTGTGTATGCATACTGAGTATGTGGGTATTGACAACTGATTTTTGTCTAATTTTTAGTGTGTATGTGCTTGAATTGGTAATAGGTATGCATGTACCTAGGCTGGTTTGGATGTGTATGTGCCTGAGCTGGTAGAGAGAGAGTGTGTGTGTGTGTGTGTGTGTACCTAATTGATTTCTGTGTTTGTATATGCAATTGTGTCACACCCTCCTGTCTAACAGCACAATAGTGAGATCCTCAGAATTGGCCTGACCCCACAGGGCAACAGTCTAGTGGGCACATCTACGTGTTCATTAATGTGCCATAATTATGATGCATTAAATTAATGTACTGTAATTGGTGCTACTGTGCATTAGCGCACATGAACACTTTTTGTGTGATGCTTAATGCGTAATGGACTAATCTACTGCGCATTAGCACGCTTTTTGCCAGCTGCACTAATGTGCAGTACAATTAGTCCAACAGGCATTAACCATCTTGTATAAATATACCTACTGTCTGCCTGCAGTGTCTGCTAATGTCTCTTTTACTCCACAAGTAATAATTTTTTTCTTCTTGAATAATTTTGCTCTTCCACTAATCAGATTACCTTTTGAACTCCACTTTTCTTGCTTTACAGACACTCCTTATAAGATGTTTTTGCTTCTGTTTTACAGTTCTTCTTCATTCCTTTAAGCAGTTTGCTTTCATTTATGTTTGGCGTAACATAGGCTTTTGTTCTACCTGCTATTAAGCTTAAGCTAAATCTGCTTCTTGCCCCACTGTGAGGAAGAGAAGTATGTGCCTGAAAGACTGTCAAACTTCTTTTACAACTATGTAGTAGCGGTGCACTGATAAATTGGTGCCGTATCAGATTGGCACCAATAAAAGGAAAATAAAAATTATCAGCTATCAGCATTTTGTTTTTGGTTGGTGTAGCCAATAATGTCACCAGTTAATACAATATGCCTTCTGTCTGGGGCCCCCATGGTGAGTGAGAGAATGAGACTGGGGCTGGGGCTAGAGGCACTGGCCAGCCATGGTGGTGAATGGGACCTGGGGCCGGGAGCAGGATGGAGCCATGGGTGGTGCATCCATGGGCACAAGGAGGGAGAGGGAGGCTCCCCGTTGCTGCATGCACTCCCCAGAGGAGACACTGGGGGGTCATGTGCCCCCCCAGATTTGTGCACTGGGTGGGCATGGGCTGCCTGCTTGGGCTTGGGGCTCTCCACTCTGCTGCCATTGTTTTCCAGGCCCCATGCTGGCTACACAAAACCTGCCTGCCCAGCAGCAGTGGGGGCAGCAAGCTGTACCTCCTGCTACCAGGTAGGCAGGGGACATGCAGGCAACATGGAGCTCCTGGGGCAAAGGGAGCAGAACAGAGAGCCCTGAGCCAACAAAGACGTGCTTTAGTTCAAGTGCCTTGTAACAGGGTGGCCTCCTCATTAGGTCTTTGCTGGCAGCCCTGTTCCTGGGGCAACTGCCAGCTTCTCTTGCCATGCCTTGATGGAAAAATATGAGAGTTATTACTAAGGCAGGATGCTACCCATTGCTTGCCCTGCTGACAAGGGCCTAATACCCGCTCCAAACTCCCCTCAATGGGTCCCTCACATGCCTCACAGATGTTACTCTGGTGTTACTTCTCTGGCCTATGGCCGGCGCAAACTGGGCACAGCTGTAGCTCTTTCTACAGCCCCAGAGGAATATTCACATGCCATCCCCCTCTCACTGGGGTCTCACTCACTCCACTGGCTCTCACCTAGCCTCTGTCATACTGCCCTTGCTCAGGAGCCACTCTCATTCCAACTGGCCTCACCAGGCTTCAGGCTTAGCTACTGCCTGGGCATGGCCCCAGGTCTCTCTTCCAGCCTGAGCTCTGCCTCAGGGCTCCTTAATGAGCTCTGGGCTCCCCATGCTTGTTAGAACACCACCAGGGATGTGAGGCTGGAGTTATAAAGGTGCCCTGGCCTGCTTTTCACCAGGGAGGTAACTGGCCTGGCATTTCCTGGGGGCTCTTGCCACTAGGAGCATCACCAGACCACCCTTCCCCAGCAGGGTGCAGTTTTACATCTTACTCAGGACAAGGGGTCATCTCTTTGCCATAGCTCCTGCCCTTACTTCCTGACTATGGCCAGAGCAGCCTCTCAGCCTAATGTTACCTCCTTTCTCTTGCAGCAAACTGCAGCCCAGCTTATATCCCTGGGTCCAAAATGGCTGCCCTCATCAGGTACCTGGCTGCTGCCTGTTTTCTGCCCTTAAAGTGGCAGGCACCAAAGGTGGCCTGCCACATGCCCCCATCACCATTTTTAAGCGCTGGGACGTTGATCTCCTGGACAAGCTGCCCGTGGCTCTGTCCCACTCCCCACACTGGCCCCAGGTCCTATTCACTGCCTTGGCTGGGCAGTGCCCCCAGCCCTAGCCCCTCTCCTTCCCTCACTGTGGGGACCTCAATCTACTCCCCACCCTTTCCCTCCACAGACTTACCTGTACAATATTGCTGTCCCCACTGCCTGGCTGCATTCCTGTAAATCAGTTATTGGATTGGTATCAGCTGATATGGCTGGTTAATAATTGGCTATCAGTAGCAGCCAAGAAAATTGTTATTGGTGCACCCCTACTATACAGTGAACTCACTAAAAGATACCACAAAAAACCCCTTTTTCTCAACAAGTTATAAGTAACTAAAGAGATGCTGGACAGTAATGCATAAAAATGTTGTTAGCCAAATATAAAACGAACCAGAAAACCAGTTTCCCTTCTGAATATATCCACTCTCTAATGTCAAAGTCAGTAGGAATACTCTGGGAGAAACAGAAATACATTTTCAAATTGCCCATGGAAGTGGATGCAAAAACATTATTTTATTAATGAGGTTTATCAACTTCTCCTAACAGACAACAATTTAAGCGGAATCCATATAGCTCACAGCCAAGTATTTTTGTATAAAACCAACATGTTCTGTGAACGACAAGGAATGACAGTGTTCATTCTGAGAATCTTAATTAATAGAATGCAATATATTGGAAAAATTTGGTCATAAAGACAGGGAAGAAAGATAAACTCCAAAATTAATTTTTGTATGCCATCAGCAAACAATTAAACTTGCCACTGTTGTGATATATGACCACTCAGATGTAAAAAAAATAGGAAGGAAGAAAAGTAAAATATTAACCAGCATACATAGATATGCTGGTCAATATTTTACTTTTCTTCCCATTTTTTCACTCAAGTTCAATTAAATTTGCACAGAAAACAGGATTTATTTAATCCTTAAGAGTTCTAGTTCTATACCCACCTTTACTAACCTAGAATCCATATGAGCAACTGAATGTGGTTAAAACAAACAAACAAACAAACAAACAAACAAACATCTATTGGAATGAATTTAAAACTTCAGCTTTATTATTACAAAACCTTATGGGACTGGGAATAAAGTTCATTAAATAAGATCTTTGTTGCAACACAATAATAAAAATCTCGTACCTGCCATTGGTACTGTTAAAAGCTGGGGTTTGTTATAAGGGGTTATATTGTATTATTCACTCCAAAGGTACCCTCTCAAATACCTAAATTCTCTTTCGTCTTAATTCAATTTGTAGGGCCAAAAGATCCATCCCCCACTGTTTTTCCCTAGTGTCATTTTTGGAAATAATTTATAATTACCTAGCAAATATGATTAAAAATAGACTCTATAAAGAATCAAGAGGAGGCTCTTCTCCCACCTGCACTGCATAGGTTTAAAAAAAGACACCGTAAGTTGTCAAGAGAAAACTCCTATTATAAAAGCAGGTAGGTTTTATGCCCTAGGCAACTGCCAAGATCAGACCTTTCTATACTACCCATTGCTATAAGGAGCCCAGGGAGACTGCTGAGAGTACATCAAGCAGGACTCTGGCTGTAAAAGTAGGTGGCACACATGTGGCTCAGGGACATAATTTTCCTGAATTACTGGGTTGCCTCTTCTATGTCCTTTGTAGCATTACTGCAGCATAAAACTGGACCCTTCTTCACTATTCCTGCATAAAGTAAGAAGACAGCTTCATAAAGCCACCCCTAAAAATCCCACCATTTTTTCCTGTTTGGTCGGGTTTTGTTTAATTGTAAAATCTCAAATGTTGATTAATTTCTCTCTCTCAAAGTTTATCCTTTCCTCTTCTTACTTAAAGGTCCAAGCCTGTTTTGACATCTGTTTGGTAGCATTAGTTATAGGCAGCAAAAAAAATGCTAAAGGTAGTTACCCTCCTTTATTCTTCACATATTATCCAGTAGTAGTTTATAGGAAACTGCCCCCTGCAAATAAAACAACAAAAAACCCACAAACCACCACACTTCTGAGGTCTAAAATTCAGCTTATGGATTGCTCACTTGTCTCCATTATCGCTTTTGATAGTCACTTATTGTGATTCATTATTCATGTTCCATAATTGGCTATTTGTATCATATGATACTGCATCTTCTCCTGAATTAGTGGATAACCCCTCTTTCCAAAAACACTGCCAAAATTTGAATGCAAACACTCATCATGCACATGCATTCAAAACAGATTTCCAAGAACCCTTGTGATCATAAGCAATGTGCTAATTAAAAGCGTCTCATATAAATGTTTGGGAATATACTAACCCATACATAACGAAAAGGACAGACTCTATTATAATGAGTAAAAAGAGACACTGTTGATACTTCAGGACACAAATGGACCTAATGTTTTTGGCTCTTCAATTTGCATAATAAACCCCATACAACACTGTGCTACCTAATGTTACCTCAGAAGGCTACACACCTCTAGACCCCAAAAAGGACTACTAAAAACTTTTCTATGTAAAGTAAGGGTGTCATGAATATTCTTACAATGAACAGCTCAAAAGCCCCTTTTAGATTCTTTGGGCATCTTTACATGTGCTCCTGGGCGGGCGCTTTAATTAGTGCAGGTTTTGGAAGCCACTCTAATTAAAGCACCCATAGCATCTTGTGTGTTCAGCAAGCTTTAGTTCAACAAGCTTTAGTTAAAGTGCCCACACTGGAGGTGTTGGGCATGTGTGTAGGTGCCCTTTGTGCTGAGACCATTTGATGGCCCACAATCAGTAGTGGTTACAGTCTCCACATCAAGTCTAGAAATGATGCCAAGATGTATGCTCTGCCCACTCCTGAAACATACACATCAAATTCCAGAAACCAAGACACCTTTTATATGGTGGTTTCCAAAGTGTTATGGGACATACCAAATCTAGTGTAAAAACTGATATAAAATACTAAATTGAGGTTACAAAGGTCACACTATTTTTAATTAAACTGGGCATTTTAGGGGTGCTTTATTTGCTATGCATACTCATTAAAACTCTTTTGTATTGAAAATAATAATACACAATAACAGAACTATCAAACAAAAGAAAAATAATTCTTGTTAATTTTATCAGAACAGGAATGATGATATTGCCCTTGTGCAAAAAACAATAGCTTTTAAAAACATTTCTGAACCAGTCTTTTTAGCTTCTGTTTTTTGGTGTTTTGGGTTTTTTTTTTTTTTTTTTTATAATAGCATAACTCTGGTTTGATTTTAAAGTTTGCTCAATTTGACAGGACAAAATGGAAACATTAATTCAATTCAAAACATTATATCAGTTTCCTCAAAATAATAAAAAAAAATTCAAAATGGTTACCTCATATACATTGAACTGTGATTGCCCTCTAGACAATTCTCTATAACTTGTTGTGAATTCTCCGATGAAATCATGGCTAGAAGAAAAGTTTTCATATCAATACATGCAGAACAAACTACTTTAAAGGCATAGTTTGTATATTAATGGAAATAAAAAATGGCTGATATATGAATTTACATCTGAGAAAGTAATGATGCTAAACAAAACAACTGTGCAATTCTGCTGATTTAGGGATAAATGCATGTTCATTACTCTTTCTCCCCAAATTATAATTCTGAGGAGATTTGATTGAATCTTTCTGTTCATATTACTTCAACATACAATTAAGGACTAGACTGTAAACCAACTCCAAAGAACCAATTCCAAATAAAGGCGAGAAAAAAACCCCACTCCTATGTTCTGTTAAGATGGTTGTTACACCAAAGGGGTAAAGCCAAGACTCCTCTTATTCCCTGTCCCAGCTTGAGGAGGAAAAACAGTGGCCTCACAGGCTACTCGCAGATATCGAGAAAAACAAAACTAAACAAAACAAAACATCTTTTTACTTTAAACTTGACATGCTCCCATGCCAAGTCCAGCACACACCCAGAAGAGGCAGCGCATCAGTTGCAACTGGCTTTTTTAATATCTGTATAGATTGGGCACTTCAGCGGGGCTTTTTTGGCACTTTCATCTAATAGCTGATTAATGGGCATGGGTGACCTGTAATTTGAAATAGAATTTTTAAAAATCTTATGATTTAGTTACCTATATAACTTATACTTAAAATACTACAATTCCTAATCAGAGTATAAATCAGAATCACAGCAAATTCGGGTTGGAAGGGACCTCAGGAGGTCATCTAGTCCAACCTCCTGATCAAAGCAGGACCATCCCCAACTAGATAATCCCAGTCAGGGCTTTGTCTAACTGAGCCTTAAAAACCTCCAAGGATGGAGAGTCCATAACCTCTCTAGATAACCTGGTTTCAGTGTTTTACTACCCTCCTAGCAACAAAGTTCTTCCTAATATCTAACCTAAATTTCCCCTGATTTAAGTACTTAACTTCCCTTTAAATACTTAAATATAAATTTAGAGAAAGTTTTATATTATGAGAGGAGCAAGGCTAAAGGTTTTTCAATGACAGTGTTTCTAGAATGACTTCCAAGCACCACAAAATACATCAGAAATACACATTCCGCTTTAGTAAAATCCTACCTTTATCAACAAAACAAAAATCAAAAAACACCTACACAACTTTTCATCCTGAGGGGAACTGAGGGGGCAATCTGCTGCCCTGACCCCTTAAGCCTGGGAAGTCTGCTGCTTTCTGGGGGCCCACATCCTGGACATTGTGGCGAGGATCCCTAAGCTCTTCCAGCCCACAGACCACTATCCCATGCTGCTTATTCACGTGGGTGCCAATGACACAGCTCGAAGCGCTCCCAGCTGGGTCATGAGGCGCTACAGGGATTTGGGAGTGGGGCTAAAGGGTCTGGGGGCACAGGTGGTGTTCTCTTCGATCCTCCCAGTCTCAGGGTATGGGCTAAGGAGGCAGAAGAGGATCCAGGTAGTTAACTAAATACTGCAGCGCTGGTGTCATCGGGAACTCTTGGCTTCCATGACCACAGCCTGCTCTTTGGCGAGAGAGGCAGCGAGCTGCTGGGAAGAGATGGCCTCCACCTCTCTCCCCTGGGGAGGAGGCTCTTCTCAGTCAGACTGGCTGACCTGCTCCACCGGGCGTTAAACTAAGCCCGCTGGGGGACGGGGGGACTACCGCCACTGCTGGCCCACTGAGCAACCCTTGCAAAGCCAGCGGGCCAAGGCACTTAAGGGAGCCCACCCTTGCCCCAGCCCTGGTACAATCTGTGGGCAAGGCAAGAGCCCCCAAGGGGACACTTGCCTGCCTGTAAAGCAGGAGAAGCTCGTCATTCTGCTCAATGCAAATAATTATGATGTCATAGGGATAACGGAGAACTGGTGGGACTCCACCCATGACTGGACCTTGGGTATAGATGGCCATACCCTGTACAGGCCACATAGATAAGAGGGGCAGGGGTGTAGCTTCCTAGATTAAGGAAAGCTACGCGTCCCTGCAAGCTGATATTGGCGACCAGGGTGGATGACTGGAGACCCTCTGGGTTAAAATCCATGGGGAACACGGCACAGGGGACACAACGGTGGGAGTCTACTACAGACCTCCCACCCAAAAAGTCTTGAGCTTGACCAGGAGTTCACCCGGGAACTGGCTGAGGCTGCATGCTCCAGGACCATGGTTGTCATGGGTGACTTCAATTGCCCAGACATCTTGTGGGAGGATCACTCAGCAAAATCCGAGTGGTCACAAAGCTTCCTCTCATGCATGGATGACCTCTACCTGACTCAATAAGTCTATGGGCCAACAAGAGGCAAAGCACTGCTCAGCCTGGTACTGGCTACTCGGGATGACCTAATCAGTGACCTAGTGATCGATGGGAAGCTGGGTGACAGCAACCATCAGCTGATCACCTTCACCATCGACCGTAAAGCTGGCAAGTCATGTCAGCAAACTGAAGTCCTTGACTGCAGGAAAGCCAACTTTGACAAACTCAGGAGGCTTGTCAGTCAGGACCTAAGGGACCATGACCCCAGGGAGAGGGGAGTTCAAGAAAAGTGGCTGCTCCTCAAGTGAGCAATCCTCAATGCACAAGCTAATTCTATTCCATCTTGGAGGAAAGGCAGCAAGAGGGCACAGCACCTCCCTGGCTCTCCAGGGACCTAGCAGACCTCCTGAGGCTAAAAAAATAAAAAGGCCTACAAAGGATGAAGGATGGGATTCACCTCCAAGGAGGATTATTCTGCACTGGTCCAGTCTGGTCCTGCAGGGAGCAAACCAGGAAAGCCAAGGCTGCAACTGAACTCCAACTAGCTTTGAGCATTAAGGACAATAAAAAGTCCTTTTTCAAATATGTGGGGAGCCGGAGGAAAAGCAAGGGCAACGCTGGACCCCTGCTGAACCAGATGGGACAACTGATAACTGACGCCCAAGAAAAGGCCAACCTATTAAAAGGGTACTTTGCATTGGTCTTTCATCAGTCACACGGGATGCCCATGCCCGCTATGGGAAGTCTGAGTGAGGGAGATCCCCTGCCCTCCATTAATGCTGACCTCGTGAAGGAACACCTTGAGAAACTAGATATCTTCAAGTCAGCCGGCCCTGACAATCTACACCGCAGGGTACTCAAGGAGCTGGTGAGCATCATAGCCTAGCCCCTGGCACGGGTCTTTGAAAACTCCTGGCACTCTGATGAAGCGTCCGAAGACTGGAAGAAAGCCAATGTGGTGCATATCTTCAAGAAAGGGAGGACAGTGGATCTGGCAAACTATAGGCCCATCAGCCTGACTTCTATCCCCGGGAAGATCTTAGAAAATTTTATTAAAGAGGCCATCCTTAATGGACTGGCCAACGCCAACATCCTAAGGGATAGCCAGCGCAGGTTTGTTGCGGGTAGATCTTGCTCGACCAATCTCATTTCTTTCTATGACCAGGTGACCTATCACTTGGACAAGGGAGAAGAGATTGATGTCATATATCTTGACTTCAAAAATCTGGTATCCCATGATCACCTCTTGGTGAAACTGGCCAATCTGGCGTTGGGTCCACCACGATCTGCTTGCTGGAAAACTGGCTCCGTGGTCAGACCCAGAGGGTAGTAATTGATGGAAGTCACTCATCATGGTGTCCTGTGACCAGTGGGGTCCCCCAAGGTGCTGTCCTTGGACTCATATTGTTCAACATCTTCATTAATGATGTGGACATTGGAGTTGGAAGTGGACTGGCCAAGTTTGCCGATGACACCAAACTTTGGGGCAAAGCATCCACGCCAGAAGATGGGCAGGTGATCCAGGCTGACCTGGACAGGCTCAGCAAATGGGCGGATGAGAACCTGATGGTGTTTAACACCAAAAAATGCAAGGTTCTCCACCTTGGGAAGGAAAACCTGCAGCACCCTTATAGGCTCAGCAGTGCTATGCTGGCTAGCACTACGGAAGAAAGAGACTTGGGGGTCATCATTGACCACAAGATGAACATGAGCCTCCAATGTGACGCTGCGGCTAGTAAAGTGACCAAAACGCTGGCGTGCATCCATAGATGCTTCTGAAGCAAATCCCAGGACATCAATCTCCCCTTGTACTCAGCCTTGGTGAGGCCGCAGCTGGAGTACTGCGTCCAGTTTTGGGCCCCATAATTCAAAAAGGATGTGGAGAAGCTTGAGAGAGTCCAGAGAAGAGCCACGTGCATGATCAGAGGTCAGGAAGACAGACCTTACGACAACAGACTGAGAGCCATGGGGCTCTTCAGCCTGGAAAAGCGCAGACTTAGGGGTGATCTGATGGCCACCTATAAGTTTATCAGGGGTGACCATCAGTATCTGGGGGAACATTTGTTCACCAGATCAACCCAAGGGATGATGAGGTCGAACGGTCATAAACTACTACAAGACTCTTTCAGGCTGGACATAAGTAAGAATTTCTTTACTGTCCGAGCCCTCAAGGTCTGAAACAGCCTGCCACTGGAGGTGGCTCAAGCACCCACATTGAACACCTTCAAGAATAAACTGGATGCTTATCTTGCTGGGATCCTATGACCCCAGCTGACTTCCTGCCCTTTGGGCAGGGGGCTGGACTCGATGATCTCCCGAGGTCCCTTCCAGCCCTAATGTCTATGAATCTGTGAACCTGGAAAATATTATTTAAAGGATCTCCAGCCATTTTACCAGCACCTATAGACTAAATAAGGGGAAAACAGAAGCAGAGGAATAGCACCACAGCATCACATCAGGGCGGCTATGAAGTTCCCAGGCAGCGCTGGCTCCTGTTGTGCTGATCCCAGTGGCACAATCAGCTTCCACTCTGGTAATGGCTGCTTTTGCACTCCCCCACAAAGCTTCTCTCAGTTAGGACTTTGTTACAATTTGTACTTTGAGCTGCTCAAGTGTTGATCAGTGTTAGTGCTAGCTTGAGTTTTGAGCAGTCAAACCCTTCAAGCTAAAAACCTTCTCTGACTTCCCTCACCAGCACAGCTGTAACTTGCCACTGCAGGGCTGGTGAGCAGGACCCTGGCTAGGAGCTACAGGGCTGGTGAACTGGAACAGGCATCTATGTCTGCTCTAGGTGTGGGAGAGATTGGGGGGAAGCGGGCAGGAACATGAAGTGAAGAGGAGGAAACTTAATGGGGTGGGAGTGGGCAATGGGAGTAGGAAAGGAAATGGCAGTGGGGGGATGAGTGGTAAAATGAAGTCAGCTAGCCACTGAAGGATAAAATAAAAAGAAGTAAAAAAATAATAAAAAGAAATAAAAGGGAAGTAATTTAAAGAAGGTTTCATGTTTTAATAAACTGGGATTTGGGATTGGAGTGTGGGGGGTGACAGTTGTGCTTGCTGGTGTGGCTGGGAGGTGGGAATGGTGAGGGAAGGGGCTTTTGGGGTATCTACTGTCCCTGCCCTGTGAAGGAAGTCCCAGCTCACAGGGACTTGATCCAGTCCCCTACATGGTCTATCCCCTCACCCTCACAGAGACTATGCTCTTGGACTCACCTGTGCCCTGACTAGCTGAAATGTGCTCTGCAGCCTGTTTGCAAGAGGTCACACACCTGGGTGAGGGAAGGTTACACACCTGGCTGCAAGAAGGAGAGTTGGGTTGGTGTCAAAACTGCCCTCTGGGCAGTAGAGTTTTGGGGGTAAAAAGTTTTTCCAAATGGTATAGAATGGTGGGAGATGGGACACGGCATTCTGGCCTGCCGAAGGGCAGCAACTTAGGCTACTCATCTGCAGGGAGTGGCCATACATTAATGGAGCATGAACTGGGTAACATGGATTTGCCTGGAGAGCAGATCTGGAGCCCTGGCAAGAGAGGAGGAGGAGCACATTTTACTGGTGGAAGGCCAGGCTTCCCCAAGATCGGGAAGATCAAGACCACTGCTACCAAAAGGAAGCAATGGATGGTGGTACTTGGAGACTCCCTTCTGTGTGGGGTGGAGGCATCCAGCTGTTGGCCTGACCTGTTGTCTCAGGAGGTCTACACGTTGTCCAGACCCTGAATCTGAGATGTCACAGAAAGATTACTGAGACTCATCCAGCTCTCTGACTACTACCCCATGCTGCTTGTGGGCACCAAAGATACCTCAAGAAGGACAGGCAGGGGTGACCATGAGCAGATCAAAAGTGACTACAGGGCTCAGGGTTTTGGTTTCTTCAACCATGGGATGTTGTTCCAAAAAGAAGGATTGCTAGGAAGAGATGGGATCCACCTGACAAAGAAAGGCATCTTTGCAGACAGGGTCGCTAACCTAGTAAAGAAGGCTTAAACTAGGTTCGCTGGAGGATGGAGACCAACGCTCTGAAGTGGGAAAGCGGGTGACCTGGAGGAAGCGCAAGCAAGAGGGGTCAACAGGAGCAGCTCTCTCAGTCTTCCTCAGAAAGTAGGGCAATCACTTAGATACCTCAGATGTCTGTACACAAATGCACAGAGCCAGGGAAAAAAACAGGAAGAACTGGAAGTCCTTGCACAATCCCAGAACTATGACATGATTGGAATAACAGAGACTTCGAATGATTAGAGTACTGTAATGGATGGGTATAAACTGTTCAGGAAGGACAGGCAGGGGAGAGGAGGAGTTGTGCTTGATGTAAAAGAGCCGTATGGCTGTTCAGAGCTCCAGTACAAAACTGGATATAGATCTGTTGAAAGTTTTTGGATTAGGGTCAGAGCAGTAAGTGTGACATCATGGTGGGTGTTTGCTATGGACCACCAGACTTGGAGGATGAGGCTTTCTTCAATTAGTGAAGGTTACCAGATCACAAGCCTTGGGTTCAACTCATGGCAGACTTCAATCACCCTGACATCTGCTGGGAGGGCAATACAGCAGTGCACAGGCAATCTGAGAGGTTTTTGGAGACTGTTAGGGACAACGTTCTGATGCAAGTGTTTGAAAGGTCATCTACGGGCCATGCTATTCTCGATGTGCTGCTCATAAACAGGGAAGAATTTGTAGGGAATGTAGAAATGAACGGCAACTTGAGCAGCAGCAACCATGACATGACTGGGTTCAGGATCATTTGGGAAGAAAGGAAGGAGAGCAGCAGAGTAAGGACCCTAGAGCAGATTTCAGAAAAGCAGACTTCATCTCACTCAGGGAACTGATGGGCATGATCCCCTTGGAGGCCAGTCTGAGAGTAAAAAGGAGTCCAGAAGAGCTGGCTGTACTTTAAAGAAACCTCACTGAGAGTGCAGGAACAAACCATGCAGATGTTCAGGAAGACTAGCAAGTATGGCAGAAAACTAGTCTGGCTTAGCAGGGAACTCTTCAATGAGCTAAAACACAAAAAGGAAGCTTACAAGAAGTGGAAACTTGGACTAACTACTAAGGATGAGTAAAAGAGTATTGCTTGAGCACGCTGGGATGAAATTAGGAAGGCCAAAGAGCAACCGGAATTGCAGCTAGCAAGGGAGATGAGGGGTCACAAGAAAAGTTTTTACAAGAATTACAAGTTTTATAAGCTGGAGGCAGCTGTATCAGAAATAGGATCGGTATCAGCCAATATGCCTCCTTAAATATAAGCTATCAGTATCAGCCCCCAAAATCTCTATTGGTGCACCCCTAGTTCTTTTACAAATGACAGCTTCCTTCTTTCAAAATTCTTAAAAGGACAACCATATCCTTCATTCATTCAAGAAGGCACGTGGAGCAACATAGGCCATGGAATACAAGTTCCATAAAGACCAAAGATGATCTCCTATATTATCTTTGGGTGTTGCACACTGAAATAAATGCACAGTGAGGGTGGAGAAGCTCCCCAAGTGGAGCTCTCATGTCCTAAACTTGAAAAGGGGCACGATTTAACAATCCAAGGAATTTAACAATCCAAGAAAAGGTAAAAGCCTTAAAATCAGGGTGTTGCTGGTGTTTCTGGGGAGTATCTAGCACACAGGCCACAAGTGGCATCTGCATTCGCTGTGTGTAGCATGCATCAGATGAGGGAGCAGACAGTGGTAGACAAGGCAGGAGCATGAAGCAGAGTAGCAGATTAGGCAGAGAAAGGGGATGAGAGTGGCCCTCAGGGGCACTAATTAGCAGTGCCATCCACAGTTTAATGTGCAGCATGTGCAGTTTGTGGCACAGCAAAGATGTCTGTGGTGTCACAAACCACATGTGGCTGCACATCTGGATCTAGCCCGGGAGGATATAGGGGTAATTTGTGCCATGCCTGCAGAAAAACTTGGCCCCACTTATCTAAGTATCAACCAGATCCGTAGTAGTACTGCAAATCAATCTGTTCATGTGCCAGTAGATTACGCATTGATATGGGTTTATTGCAAGAACTGAAGTTGAAAGGATTTGTTTCCCAGTGCTCAATTAGGGTCACCAGGCAAATATGGATACTGGCATAAACAGTAAAATACATATCTCTCTCAGAACTGAGAGACCTGTGTGTGTTGACCCTTAGGTTTTAGAAGTCCATCAGCCATCATGTAAGCCTGGATCTGAAGCACTGAATGCAAGACTTGTTTTGGAAGATCAATGCTTCCAGTGGCACTTACTCTGAGTGCTGAAAATACATCTTTCTCTTAGGAAAGAGCGGAAGAGGGCATTTAATAGTCACAGTATTCATAAGTCTATAGTCTTTCTCTTCCCCAGCTTTTGGATTTGAGGAAGACCATCTATGTAGAGAGATACAAAAGTACTATCTGATCAGACTTTCACTCTCTTGCAATGCCTGCTGTGACACCCTAACCAGATACATGATTGTCAGCAATTCCATAATTAATGACCCTTGTCAAGACAAGTTAGATATTATATGTTCCAACTGGTGACTGACATCTTTTGAAAGATAAAATGTTTCATTTGAATCCAGACTTCTTAGATCTGCCATTTTCTAACAGTCTATAAACACAAAAACCTTAAAATACCTCAAACATTTTAAAAGAAATGTATAATTTTATTATCAGTCTAATGGGCTAAAACTTGGGAAAAGTGGGAAATCAGTACCAGTTACAAACCAGTGAGTGGGGAAGGGATTAAGGGTTCAACAATCTCCTGTGCAGATACAATGAGACTTAATTCCTTTAGTGATAGCTGAACCCATGGATTAAACACACATGCACTCCCATGTTAAGGCACTGTCTTTGATTCAGAAAATACATAGAAGAAAGTGTTTATTACATCAGTAGCACCAATGGTGGAATGACACAAAGATGGAAAAACTTATTAGTTTGAAACAGAAATTGTAAATACAAAATGTATTTTTGCTCTATCATGTAAAATAGCACGGTAGTATATACAACATAATAAGCGTTTCAATTTCTGTTACAGTGGAATTGTGACAAAGGAATGCTTATAGATTTAGAAAATGTGTTAATGTGGTGCATATTTTGGTACACTAATTAAAAACTATTTCAAAATGAAGGAGAACCTAAAAATACATACTTTTTCAAACATGTAATATAATTTGTGACACTGGCAGTAAGAAGCTCAATCAGATAAGCTGGTTAGCTTTTTTCCCCCTTTCCCAGAGCAAGGCTTGTTGGAAAAGAAACAAGAAAACGAGATCAAGATCCCTGAACAAATAATAATTAATTTGTGAATGCTACAGGCCAGGCTGCAGAATACATTATATATCAAGTAGGTGAGCACAGCCTTATCCAGAAAGATCTGTCACAAAGGTTTTCTGAATATTGCCCCATGCCACTCTGCACTTACCTTAAAGAAGTGGGCAACAACTACTTAAATGTAATAGTGGTTTACACAGCAAAGGGAAATTGTCTAACTGTGTAATGAGAACACGATGCACAAGATAAAAGGCTAACCTAAGTTGCTTCTCTGTGCAGAATATCATGTATAAAATGATAGTGCTCTGCTGCTCCCTGCTCCTCTCCCACCCTCCATAACCAAAATAGGTAGTAAAGGGAGAGAAAAAACATGAAAGAAAATATTTTAGAAATAGTCTTTAATTCCTGGTTTTTAGCTGCTAAAACTTTATAGCTATTTAGATTTAGATGCGAGAATAGGAGACACTTAGCATGTATAAGACAGAGGCCTTGTAGGAAACATTCAGTGTTTCCTAAGAGAGCCGTCATTTTCCTAAGAGAAACCATAGGTGTGCACATGTTCAGGCTTTTTCTCCCAGAGTAAAAATGGCTGCTTCAGGAGAAAAATAACTGGGAACAGACTAAGGAAGTCTGGAACATGCCCTCCCTCCTTCCCTCCATGCTCAGCTGCAAGTTCTCCACTCTTCAGGGCCTCAGCTTTCAAATATCCGTACATGCAGCTTTGGGTAAATTTCTTTTCGAGGACAACAAACTTGGTATAATTCTCTCCTATTATTTGAATGGGTGTATGCAACCAGATCTGAGTTTAGATTAACTCCTTAAGCCCCATAGCATTTTAGGAATAACAGAAATTGTCAGTGCGTGCTTCAGCCTGACAAGTATTCAGACTTACTATCTTCTCCAAGTTTTATGGTTTTTATTAATTTTAGATTTCTGAGAATATTGGACAGCATAGCTGATTTTTATGAAAGCCTAGTGTACAACTTCAGTTTTTAATTTTATTATCTAGGAAAGATATTTACATTAAAGGCTCAAATATTAATATCATCGAGATCTTTTTCATTGATAAAGCAAATCTCTCTGGATTTGCAAGGGAATAGAGGAAAAGATAAATCAGAGTATAGTCTGTATGACGATGGAGAGCCAGCTTTCTAATATAACTTAGTTAATTTTGCAATATTGATTTTAATTGGTAAGTACATTATTTTGCCTAGACAAAAAATGCCTTAGCAAGTGGGACGATTTTGTATAAGCAGGAGTCATATGCTGAGAGACAACACATGATGAAAATAACTGTTAATAAAATCAGAACAGAACTGGAAGAACAAAAGCAGAGAATCAGGCAAATAAAACTGAATTTGTTTGAGATAATTAGCAATGAAGATATGACCTGGCAGAAGAAGTAAAGTAACTTTGCTTTAGCTGAATTGCAAAAATGGAATGGGTAGCTTTACAGAAAAACAGATGGGAAAATAATTGGTTAAAAGACAGGATTCAGGAATGACAAACAGCTAATGATCATTTGATTTTAGAGTGTGCGCCAAATTTAAAAATAGACATTGCATGACTTTCCCCATCTACCATGAGAGGTTTACTTCTTTTACCAGGTATAAAAAGAAATATAGATAGGGGCTTGCTTAATTCACAATTTTGCAGAAATCACAAAATTGGGCACTGTCCATGAAATCAGGCAATGTCTGCAAAATCCATAAAAAAAAACCTTACTAAAAATAAAATGCTGGCTCCTAGTGGCAGCCAGTGGTCCTCATGGCCACTACAGCCTGGTTGTGCAGCAATTTTCTTTATAGTAGAAGAAAAATATTCTCTTGCCTTTAGAAGCTGATAATTCTTCTATCAAAATAAATTTCCCAAGCCAATCTTATAAAATGTTGAAAACTTTTATCCAACTTTAAAACAAAATAATATGCAATATATTACTTCATATAAAAGGATGCAAGTGAATTAGGGAAAAAGTTAAGTAGATGTACATTACTTTTTTGAAACAAAAGCAAAATAGCCATTGAGATTAATGAGAACTAGAGAACTCTAGACTGCTGGTACAGAACATAAACATTTTATTCTTTTTATATATATTTATACCTCATACAAACATCACGATTAGAAATCATGTAAATGATTCATATAAGAAAACATCTTACCTTCCATCTCTATCCCAATCATATACCTCTATCTTAATTGTTCTGTCAAAAAATAACATATGAAAACACGCCTTAAAACATCTGCTTACACAAAAATAAAATATACTTAAGATTTGAAGAACATGTTGCAAGTTTTTATAAGTTTGTCCTTTGGAAGGTCAGACACTCTAGCAGTCTGATTTACGAAGAATGAATACTTCTTTGTGAGATTTCATTAGGTTCCAGGGCTCGACCTAAAAACATGAGCCTCTTCAATACAAGCTACATCAGCCATGATTAAGTTTATTATAGTACAACACATTTTAATTTAACAACTGTTGATTCAAATAAAGGCAACTTACTGAATTGTCATTAAAAGACAAAGTTTTACTTTTTACACTTGATTAAGGGAAAGAGAGCAGTGACAAAGTCCAAAACACAAATCATACCAAATTACAGAATTTAGGAATTCTTAATACTACGTTTCTCAGAGTAACACTACAAATAGTTAACGGGAGCTTGCTTCATAGTTCTGAGCTTGCATCTGTATGATTTAATATCTCTACTAATCATCTGAAAAGGGGCATGGATGGTGATGTAACTAAGCTTACCAAAAACAAAATCATTTAGGACTTTAAACTAGAGAAAAAACCATCGAAAAGATCTAAGGAAGTCATGGTGGACTGAATTCAGTGTTGACAAATGCAAGATAATACATACTAGAAGCAATCAGGTACTACCATTACACACTTCGTATTCCTTAAATTAATGTAACTACCCAGGAAGATCTGGATATCACTGTAGACAGCCCAAAGCAAAATCCTGGCTAAATATGGTGAATATCTGATATCAACCACCTCAGACGTGGAAGAGCTTTATATACGTATGCTAAAAGCAAAGAAAGAAAACACTGTCCCTTTTTTTTTTTTTTTTAGACTTGTACCTCTACCCTTTTTCTATTTTGGCTCCTCATGCACTAAAAGAGGGTGGCTATTTTTTTTGATAAAGAACAGAAGGATATAAAATAATCCTATTGGCTTCTCGCCCCTTCAAGTGAGAGGGGGATGGGGGGAGGGCTACTTACATCATCCCTAGTCACAATTAGGAGTTGTTTCCTAAATCAACTGAAGAATAGGAGACTGGAGTCCATAGTTTCAGGGCAAAAAAAACCCCTCTTTCCTTGTGCCCTCAAACCTCAGGATACCCGAATCAGAGCTGGGAACAGAATAACCAGGCTAATGGTGTGGGGAGCAGTGGATTGCTGATGATATATGTTCTGAGTTTAGAACTTTCATTTTCCTAGCATATTTTGTTTCATTCACTTATTTGTAAAGCATGTTTGCTGCCTCTTTTACTTCTCTTAACTAAGGAACTGTGTTAAAATATAAGCAAATGATGCAGATGTAGGTTTAATTGAATCAATTTCTTTAATTTTACTCTCTTTTTGAACTAATTTTACTCCTTCTAAAATGAAAATAGCCCAACTAAAATTTAAGAACTAGCATTGCTCTTACTTAAAAAGTTTTCTGTGCAGAGATGATTATCTTACCTGTCATAGTCTCCGTTACAGAGTGCTCTGACAGAGATCTTGAATGCCTGCCATACTGGATTTAGTGTATTTTTTATAACTTCTGTCTTGTGACAAATTGTAAAACTAAAAACAAAACAAACCCCCCAAACTTGTTATTAAACATAGAGTAAATGTTCTGTAGAAGTATTCAACATTCAAATAAAGTATTCTCATCATCATTCTAGTTCAGTTAAAAGGATTTCATTTTTAAGATTCTATAACCACATAAAGAATGAATTACAGTGACATATGAGGCTAGGGAAATTTTGTCTAACTACAACAGTGACCTTTGGAATTCATGAACTTTCATTTGAGTTAATCCATGTTTATCCAACTGACCCACTGTTAAAATAAAGAGCAACGCTCAAGCATGGTAAGTGAGTGTTCTCGGTATGCTTTGATTGCTTGCAGAGGGTACAATTGAGAGAGTTAATTTTTTTTCTAGATTTGTATTGTCCTACTTGCTAGAAATCCCCTTCACCACATAACTAACCTAAAAGATTTACATGGAACTCAGATCATTTTTCTGAATCATGTGTTTTTCCAAATTCAGAAAAATTTTAAATTGAACAGGCCAAGCGAACTACAAGGAAACAGAATATTTAGAATGTCAGGCTGCTTATAAGTTATAGCGAAGGCAACTGACTTCAAAGCTTGTTTAGTCACACACATGGCATCATTTGATCATTCCTTTTAGGACATCTCTGCCATAATTCACTTGGAAATGGAATTATAGGTAACTATGATATGTATTGGGATCAAATAAATTTAGGTAGAATTGGCAACTACTATAACCCCCAAGAACTGGAACAACACTAAAAACTCTTGACTGTTTTGCATATTGTGTGTGTAGATAGCATGTAGAAACAAACAAAGAACTATGAACCTTAGTCCTCCTGTCAGGAAAGGATTTCCATACTACATATATGTGAAAACCAATACTGTATCCAGTGGGGGCTGAACCAGGGCAGCAATCCCAGATGCCAGCCTAGGGGATGGGGTGCAAAAATAGCACTTTCAGGCTAGCTGCAGCTGCCCAGGGTACAGAACTGTCCTGTTACACCTCTGGTGAAAGTATTTACTTCTTAACCAAGAAAGGCAAAAAAAAACCTAAACAGCAGCTGCGGAACATGGTCCTATCACCATAGTTTTGCCAGTTTCCATCCTCTCATTTCCACTGTTCTGTTTGTATACTGGCCCCCGGCACATTACATTTATTTCAATAGTAGTAGTGCCACATGTTCATCCAATTTTAGTATTCTAAAGTGGCAAATCAGCCACAAACTTATTCCACAAAAAATATGGAACATCTTCATGGCTGGTTTGTATAGTGCCATGAACTAAATATGTGGCTTGTTTCTATCCTAATGCCAATAATCAGCTGACTGTCAGCATCTACACTGGGATTGGGGTTAGCATCAGGACTAGGACAACCTGGTCCCAGTGCCAAAAACGGGCTGCCGGGTGAGCAGTTTCCAAAGCTGCCCATGGCAGTCTTTCCTGCCTTGTCATTCAGCCCCTGTGGAGGCTACAGAGTCAGGTCCTTTAAAAAGCCAGGTCCTTGTAAATGCTGAAGCTTCCTGCAACACAGCACACTGCCTACCTTATCCCTTAGCTCCCAGGGAAGGATGGAGCAGTCAACTTCCTGAGTTGGCTTCCCTTCGCCTTGTGCAAATACTGCATGGGATGAGGATGGGAGACAAATAAGTTTCTCTCCATGCAGCAAGTTAAAAGCCAAGCCTGCAGGCTGGGCTGCACATGTGGATTTTAAAAGTCCACATGTTTGGAGCCCAGGATCAGAGTCCCAGGATATCTGAAAACAGGCTGCATACAAGGTATTTTTGTTTTGTTTTGTTCTTTATTTTTTAAGGTATCTTGGCACACCAGGACTTCTAAATATCTCATGTTCAGCCAGCTACATGCATGGTTTTTAGACATCCTGATGCATCAGGTCCCCAGGGTTAGAGAGTCTCCCCAGTCCCAGGGTCCTTGCATGCCAGGACCTTTAAAAACTGTGTGTGCAATCCAGCTGCACATGCGATTGGCACACTTGGAACCTAGAATCAGGGAGATCTTCCTGATCCTAGGCCCCTGGCACAGGAGCCCATAGATTTGCAGCTGCCAGGCTGGTGGACACTTACAAACCCATGCCCAGGTTTCCCTGTGCTGGCAGTTGCATGATTATGATCTGATCCCTTATTCTCATAATTATGCCTGCTGTCATGCACATATGGCATGGCAGGAAATGTGACTGCTGGGATTGGGGTCAGATCCCATTGCCTTATTAACTGAACATCTGCCAGAGACCTGGAAAAATTTTAACAGAGATTGTGTAATCTTACTTGTCCAAGGCAGCTTCCTGTTGATATGTGTGTACAAGAATAGAGCTTATAACTACAGATATCCATCGATGTTAAGCTTTGGGCAGCTCTACTGACATAGTTTCTCACTCTTAAGCAATCATCAATATCCCCTTAGGGTCTATTATGCATCAATTACTACAATTAGCTTACATAAAAGTAATATTTAAAATATGCATAACACCAATGTTCCTGATAAATACTGTTTCAATATAAAGATGCTTCAGAATAAAAATACTTTTATATGTATAAAAATGATTTATTTTTGTGCTATGCTAAATTATAATATGGACTCTTCATAAAATAAACTATTTATAAAATTGTCTACATAGCTTAAACCACGGGTGTGGAAATCACCTGGCCCTATGGGCCAGATCAGCAGTGTGGGGGTGGGTCTGTACCATTATGCCCAAACCATCCCAGACAAATTCCTGTCCAACCCATTCCTGATCACCTCCACAGCTTCCTTAGGCAGCCTACCATGCACTTGTATAGAAAAGGATGAGTAGTTTCCAAAAGAACTTCGTAACAGGTTAACTGCTAGTAGACGCATATGAAGGAGCTCATAAAGACACAGAACAGAAATTAATGTATTGTAACAGACTTAGAGCATAAAATGTAGGATATGAGCACATCTGAAAAATATTTATATACAGACTTTCTGAAAATCTGTTCACATATTCTCTTTCATCTGGGCAGAGTAAAAATGTAAAATATATCTTTGTGGTATGAAGGAGTTATTTAAATCATTTTTGTGCATTAGTATGTTAATTCAGATGTTTTTCTTCTATAAACGAATTGTGTTCAAATATGCTATATTATTTATTTTCTATAGTAACAAATTCCATGTTATTCAGTGTTTTCATAGAGCTGTGTATATACTCATTTAGATTTTAGATTCCCTAGTTACAGAATTAATTTCCATTAATATAGCAGCCTTATTCCTACACAGTTATGGCATAATCAATTGGAGAAAAATTTGCTTAGAATCTCATTTATTTAAACACCTCAGTGATATAGGGTTATGAAATGACACGCAACTTAGTATTTTGACAAGTATCAGAAAAATGCAAAAAATATATCTAACAGCACATAGAAAGAACTAAAAACATTGTCTATTGTACAGCAACAGCAAAAGTATAAAGTCATCTACCTGCCATCTTCATTGCTTCTGTAAAACACTAGAAATGGATCAGATTTTCCAAAGAAGTCCTTCTTGTCTAATTTGTTTGCACAAAATTGCATCAGTACAGAATCCTGAAAGAAACCGTGGATAATACAGAAACTAATGCATAAATTACATCCACCATGACATCTGCAAAAATTAAACAACCAAAACAGGCATTCAAACACCCCCTGCAAAAAAGTGATGAATATTAATCTTTGAGATGATTTCTGCACGTTCACATTACTGGCATATGCAGACAGCAGAACTGGTGAAACCTTTAACACATACTCAGAACCAAAGTGGTTCCACACACTTGGAAGGACCTTTCGGTGTCTTCAGATCCAAAATTGATATGAGGATTCAAAGATGGGGATGCAGGGCGTGTGAATGTGCACAGTTCACCTCAAAAAACTTTGGTTACAGGTGAGTGACCTTTATTTCAACACCAAGTGGTCTTGTACATTCAACCTGTGACAGCGCGATAAAGCACTATTCCGGTCTCTGCATGATGGAACTGTCTACCTAGTCGATAAACAAAAATTGCAGTAATGCCTTATCAAACTGTGTACGTCTGACTTAAATGCCAGATACAAAAAAAATGTGAAAGTATAGAAAACAGCTTCAAGTGGGAAGTCTACAGGTTTCTAATATAGTAATCAGAGTCTTAACTGACAAATTCTGAATCCTGAAGCAGTGGCAGTGCATAGTGCAAGCACACTGTTGGGGGAGGTATCGCTTCCATCTTTTGCTACCAACCAATGTCAAAAGGCCATTTAAAAACTGTTTTTTGGAAGCAAAAAAGGAAGTGATGACACCTCTCCACCACAGCACCACTCCTGCTAGCTGCTGTCTCTGTACCATATGCCACTGCCAGCCAGGTGCCAGCAACCCTGTTGCTTCTGCTCTTCCCTCCCCACTTCCAAAGCTGGAGCTAGTGCATGGAAGTTGTAGGGTGGTGAGGGGGGAGGAAGACAGTAAAATGAGCCCCACCCCCTCTCCCCCAGCTCCACTGTGCCTTGCTCCCCATCCTTCCTTCTTTAGGCAGCACCCGGAGCTTATCCCCCTCTCACCCATCCATTGTTACACTACTGATGATGACATGTGCAAATCAGACCACAGACCGCTACAAACACATTTGCAGTGCCACATACCGCACAGACTGCAGTTCTGTGCTGCAAGGGCACACTATCCGAGTGTGCGCTGCTCCATTTTTTTCCGGTGTTTTTTTTTTTACCCCTGGATAGCCAGGGATCAAAAAACCCCAAAGCAGCACATGCTCAGGCAGCATGCACCCCTAAACAGCAGAGCTGGGCCACTCAGAGCTGCACTGCAGCTGCCAGACAGGCTCTGCCTGGCAGGAGCATAATGGCTCCAGCTCCAGGAGGCCCCCAGGACCCCAGGTAAGGCTACCGGGGCCAGCACAGTGCTGGCCCCAGCCTCCCCTACATCATCCAGGGCAACTTGCTGCATGCCAAAGCATGTGTGGCACAGACATTCCCTGAGGACAAACAGTGGTAGCACAAGGTGCACTGCTGCTACTTGTCCCTGGGGAACCAAACGTCTATGCACACCTGGACATGCTCACTGAGTGTAGGCAAAGGGCCACTTTATGAAAGTCCATGACAACTTATAGTAAATGCAGGGTATGGCACATACAAATGTACTACCACATAACAAAGGGCGTGGGGCTTTACTGTGAAACAGCTGCTCCAGGGTACCTGCCTATGTGTACTCTCTCAGCCAGCAGCAAGCGGAAGCTAACCCACAACAGTTCAGCCCTAAGTGAAAGAGGCTGTTTCCACCTAATAACTCTTGTTTATAAGTAACTCATTATATTCTGAACATTATTTCCAAGGTTTTACTCTGTTTTATATTATTGCAATGTTTTCTGCATTAGGCAGTCAACCGAGAACCATTAACATCTACTTATGTAGATATTTTAATAATTTTAATGTAATAATTTGTACTGTAATGTAACATGCAAAAATTTACATGAAATAGCCCGAAGTTTAACTGTCTGTAACACTTTATGAAAAGTACTGTGTTTCAAAACTACAAAGTTCTAGTCCTAGTCCTAGCCCTAGCCTGTGCTTCAGGAAATTATTAAATTAAGGTGCAAGAGAAATGAAAGCATAATATACTGTGCATAATTTAAACTCAGTATTCCCTGTCCATTACAGAAGCAGAGATGACCTAGTATGAAAAGCATTTGACTGCAGCTCCTCCTCTGAGGACATCAGAATGAATGTATCAAGAACCCACAAGAAACAAGAATCTACCTCTAGGTAGTGCTAATTGCATAAAAAATTCTCACTATACTCAGTATAATGTGCCATGTCAGCAAAAATTGTAGGCACCTCCTCTTCAGATATAGTAACCTGGATTTGGGCCAGTTCTCCCTGTTTTTTGGCAATGACTGAGTAAACAATACAGGATTCTTGCACAGATATCAGTACACTGTCACTCACTAATGGAAGAGCACAGTAACTACCTAGAGACTCTAGGAACCTAGACCCTCAATCAGAAAGAGCCAAGTGAATTGGAATCATGTCTTGGTTACTACATAAGCTGTTCCAGCCCCTTAGGGCTCTGAAGTTCCATTTCCTGGGATGCAATCATTTTACTTCTCTGGGTCTGAATATCTCACCTAAAACCTCCCTACAAATTAAAGGGATAAGGTAGACTGGGTTTAGCAACTGCAAATCCCCTTTCCCCTAGAAACATGTGAAACAATTCATCTGAGGGGGCATGGAAACAGTTTCTTTAAAACAAAAATGTTAATCTTTTGCTCAAGGGTAATAGATTAAAAAATCTGGTTGATTTACTATGCTTGGGAGAAACTGAGGTGATTGGTGTCCTTCCCCTCTGAGCCAATTTTTAAAAATATATATGTAAATATAAATATAATAGCCCTGTTTTCTGAATGGTATCGATAGAGGCAGGATGCACAAGAGCACTTCCAGGGGGCACTGCTATCCAAAAGGTTCCACCAGTCTGCACTTCATGCATCAACAGTACAAATGTGTAGGAGACACTTGGGAAAGAAAAAACCTGCAACAGCCACTAGATTTGGAATCTGATGGGCACCCAAAAACAATGCAAACTTTGTATAATACTTCAGGCCTATCTGCATTTTAAAGCAGCTCGTCTTACAGAGAGACAAACAAGTTCTAGTAAGGCAGAAGCTTTGTGATTTCATTTTAAGGTCCATTTTGAATAACCAACTACTGGACTCTTTTAGCCCATTACAACTTTCAGATGTACAAAAAAACTGACAAGCTTTAATTTCATTGTGCAGGATCAGGTTCTTCATCTGAGGGGAGATCCTAAATAGGCCATTAAAGTATGTCAGGCTGTCAGGTGGTCAAAATTTACTGCAAGATCATCAACTTAGCTAAACTAATGGAAATGTCATTATTCTTTAAGTCAAGAAGATAATTTAGTATTTCTGGAATGGTAGACCTGGCCTGGTTATTATTTTTTGCCTGCTTCCAGGACTAGAACCCAGACCACTTCAAATATGGTAGATATACCTCGTCAAGTCCTTCCTACAATAGATAAGGATATCTCTGACTTGGGTGGAATATTCTTGTTCTGCCTGAGAGATTCAGTCAGCATTGAGACTGTGAAATTGAGGAACTGGAGATTTTCTACCTTTAACAAATTTGGGATTAGCAACAATAATCTGCTCTTTCAGCATATGTTCTTCAAGGTCACATCAGTTAAACAGCTCAGGTCCCTTTAATGGGAGAACTTCCACTGTAACTTTGACCTGCATAGGAAAACCTAGCCCCTGCAATCATGATGATCAGCACATAGCCACTGGTGATACCATGGACCTGGCAGTCACATTGGCAGTGCATGCTGTAGGACTGTATTGATCATCACTTGCCCTTCTGAGGTTATGGACATTGGGTCTTCTTTTTGTCCTACACAACGTCATCCACCAGATTTTTAGATCTGACTACTTTAGTTTGTACTCCATATTTAGATAATTTGGCATCTACCCCTCTTTTGGAGTGATCCCTCTCTGGTGAACTAGAAACTAACATACTTTATTAACAACGATTTTTCCTTATTTTTTTCCACAGAATAAAAATAGACAAATTTTGAATTTAAAAAAATCTTTTGACAAATTAACTTTATTTGCTGCTCTCCATGCAATTCCAAAGTACCATAACTTGTAAAGTTAAATCAGTAGTAGCTAAGCATGCCACAAATTATCCAAATATGAGATTGTGCTACTTTCGTAATCACCTATCACAGTCACCCAATGCTGCTGACTGATGTTACAACCGGGACATGGCAACATAACCCGGCAGTGCCAGCCCTGTAACTATTATGGAGTCAAACCTCTGAGCCAGCAATGATCCCTGATCCATTGTGTAGCAAACACACTGGCTGTCAATGCCACTTGTGGCACATGTGCCACAGGTTGGTCACCAGCGAGTTAAACAGTGCTAAAATTTTGGCAGTATGAGACCAAGATGCAATTCACTGATTTATTTAGGGGAACTATAAAAGGAGCCTTAAAAGCAAGTCATGAATTTTTTGTGCTCCAAACTGCCCTTTGCTTTTTTCTTTTGGGTTAACATTGATACAAAAAATAAAAGACAACAACGCAATAAATACTGAATTGTTTTATAATTTCCTACACTTAATTATGCTCCTATTTCTTTTGCCCTGTATACAGGCAAGTTCTTACAAAGTTGGTGTATGGATCAGGATGGCAGCAAAGAAACATTTGTTTTAAACAAACAATATATAAATTCACTTACCCTGCAACAGCTCAGTTCCTCTGCGGTCAGGATGATGGTTCCACATTTCTTCCCTGGAATTCCTCTGCAACAAAAAATGAATATGCACTTCAGAAGGATTTCATACAATTTAGCAAAAGATGGATAATGGTAAATCAAACATCTCAAGGCAGCAGCCAGAATTCCATGGCTAAAATGTTCAATGTCTTATCACAATGAAAGATCAATGACTAGAATTACACATAAAGCACGAGGTCAGGGGTTCCCAAAGTTTTTATGCTACAGCCTGGCAAACAGCAGCCCAGAAGTGGCTGCGGCGCAGCAAACTGCGGTCCAGCAGTCACAGCTGACAGCAGCCAGAATTTCAGGCCAGCAGACAGGTAAGGATACCTCCAGGCATAGCCCCCCAGGTGGGGAAGGTGGGCCAAACCTTACGCTGCTGCAGACCCTGGAGGAGGAGCCGCAGCCTCTCCGCCAGGCTCCAGTCTGGCAGTCAACCATGCTGCAGACCAGCACTGTGCCGCAGCCCAGGGATTGAGAACCCGTGCACGAGGTCAAGATCTTCCAAGAGAAAGGACACTGCTAACTCAGGCTGAGCTTTCAAATATGTCACAGCTGACTGGACTGCTAAACAATGTCTTGATCTTACAGGGTTTCTCTTGTGGTTTAAATTGTATAATGGAAATCTTGCAATAGAAAGGTTTAGTTTTTCTTCCATTGGCCCTGTGCGAGGGCTGGAGTTAAAAAAACGAAGTATAAGCTTCAAAGAAAGTGGAGAAATATTTTGGCAATGATAGCAAATTTACTTAGGCTCCTTTTAATTAGTTTATAAACATTAGTTTAAACGTATAAATTAGGAAAGAAATAGCAAAAATCTTCTGATAGGATGGGATTGACCATTTCAATCATTCCACATCTTACCCTAAACAAAGAGAAACAGTGAAAAGTTACATTTCAGAATTCTGAAAAGCTCTACTGTTTTATCAGAAATTTGGACAAAACTTCAAAAACCATCCAAAAGATGGTAACATTTTTATTTAGAGAGCTCATGTACTGTGGAGTTACATAACATTTCTACCATCATGTTTTATACAATAGCTATATAAGTAAAAATTACCTTTAATACACATAATCCATTAACTTAATGAGATAATACATTGTTTTACAGAATGTGAAAGTATACAACAGATTACTGGCATAGATTAATAAGAGAAAGACGTGTTGGACTATATCATTCTGCCTAATCCAGTCAGTGATACATTTATGCTAGAAAGCATGAGCCTGCACATCTCTAATAATGGGAAAACATATATGGAAGCAGCTGAATATTATTTTTACTTTCACCTACTTTTTTCTTTTGGTCTAAAACTATCTAGCTTTGAATTTTAGAGAGACGGTGGAACATTCTTAGAAAAGATCAGGAAAACCATTGATATTGTGTTAAAAAAAAAAATCAACAATCTATAAAGAAGACAGCTATTTCCTTTCAAAAAACTTTTTAAGTATACCTGGATTCAATTCAGCAGCACCCTACCACAATGTTTCCAACCAGGAAAATACGTGCAGAGAAATGAACAGATGTAAAAAAGGATATTAAAAAACAATTAAGAGGGCCCCAGAGTTATAAATAAGGCACCTGAAGTTTGAATTCCTCCATAAACAAAACAAGTGGACTATATTCTGTAAGTGATGGGTATGGGAAGATACGCGCTTCCTCTGAAGACATTGCTCCTAATCTCCCAAAAGCACAGTCACTGGAGCACTCAAGGAGAGAATGGCAAGTCTTTTCTCTAGATTGCATATAGTTTCATAGTTGGTAGGGTTAGAAGGGACCTGAGCAGATCATCAAGTCCGACTCCCTGCCCGTGGAGGAAAGAGTACTGGGGTCAAACGACCCCAGCAAGGTATACATCTAGCCTCCTCTCCAAGACCCCCAAGGTAGGAGCCAGCACCACTTCTCTTGGAAGTTGGTTCCAGATCCTAGCCACCCTGACGGTGAAGTAGCACCTCCTGTTATCTAGCCTGAATCTGCCCTCTGCCAGCTTGTGATTGTTATTTCTAGTCACTCCTGGTAGTGCTCGGGGGAACAGAGACTCCCCCAGTACCTGCTGGTCTCCTCTGACTAGTTTACAGATGGCCACTAGATCCCCCCTCAGCCTTCTCTTGTGGAGGCTGAACAGGTTCAGGTCCTGTCGCCTCTCCTTGTAGGGCCTGCCCTGCTGCCCCCTGATCATGCGAGTTGCCCTCCTCTGGACCCTCTCCATGCTGTCCACATCCCTCTTGAAGTGCGGCGCCCAGAACTGGATGCAGTACTCCAACTGCGGCCTGACCCGTGCCGCATAGAGGGGAAGGATCACCTCCTTGGACCTGCTCGACATGCATCTGTGGATGCATGACAAGGTGCGGTTGGCCTTCCCACTTCCCCACACTGTTGGCCCATGTTCATTTTGACATCAAAAATGACTCCAAGATCCTTTTCTGCCTCTGCACTGACGTGAAGGGAGTTCCCCAGCCTGTAGGTATGGTGCTGGTTCTATATTTGGATCTCTAGTTCAAATGAGAAAATAGTGTGATGTGGTTTGAAAATCCCTCTTCTGGAAGAAAAGATCTGGCCTGAATGGAGTCCAGGACAGTTCCAATAAGGCAATCCTTTCTGTGGATGGAAGTGAGGATTTTTTCTGGATGATTTAATAGTCAAGAAAGAGGGATGTAAGAAACTGCATACATGTTGCTGAGTTGAGATCTGATGTCAGTTGGCCTTTAGTAGCTATTCATGAAAACGCAGGCAAGCATATCTTATATTCTGATGTGCGTAGCAACAATCATAAGGTATCATAAAGACTTACTGGCCCAGAAGAAACCAAAAATACACTAAATTTACAGATTCTTGTCCTTCTGTACTTGCCATTTGAAAGTGAGCTAAACTGAAAGCTGCCTATCAATCTCCCTGAATAAGAAAGGAATACTGCTCCCTAAAATGAACATACTGAAGTTTAATGTTCTTATTAATTTGTTGAGGTTCTCATAGATGCATTTTGGACTGTCAATTTTTTTTAGGATCAGGAAGTAGCAGAAGTACAATGCTTTCCCTTGCAGTTCCAGTGGAACCTCCTCACAGCCTCCTTCTTCTAGAAGGACTCTTCTTTGAAACTGGTCAGTAAACTAGAAAGGAGGAATAGGAGGATGGGGTGACCTGATCAAAAACTGGATCATGTACGCATCATGGATGGTATCTAATATCCAGCTATTATAAGTAATTATACACCAAGCCCAGTAGATGGAGCAGAGATGAGACTGGCTATCAAGGGCAAGGGAACAAAGATTGTTACACATCACAGTATGGCTACAGTGAAGGTCATCAAACTTACTATATGGAGATGTTGGCTGAGGGCCATGAGGAAATGCAGTGCGGAATCGTTCTGGAGTGCTAAATCTATTTGCCAGTAGCCAAAAGTGGGAGATCCTGACCCTACCACCTCAGGTAGTACCATCTGCACACCTTAATGCTGCAAGGCAGTGAAGCACTGGAAGCAAAATGGTTGGCAGGGGAATAATAAAAGGGGGATAATGCATGTCTGAAACTGAAGATTCTGGAATCAAGCTATAATGGCTAAATCACCTTTGGTAAAATAGTTAGAGTTAACTTTCTGGGTAGATTATGCAAGGACAAAATTATATGCATAGTTATCTATCAACAGTATCAAGGACACACACTCAAATAAAAGCAGAACACTGGGTTGATTGGGTAAAGGGTTTTAGTGCACGTTCAGGATCATTAATTAAGATCATTCCATCTTAACTCCATGAAAAAAGGCTTCCAAGATTGTTACATTTTGGGGCATTGCAGAAGACAGTTATTTTAAGCCTACTTAGCTACCATCTCTTCCCAATGGAACGCTTAAAGACAGATTAAAAATTAAATCAAGAGACCATCAAAGTACTTTGTGATCACATGAGAAAATTCTCTTTCGAAAAAGGTATCAGTATGGACTCTCTCCATACCTAATTTCAACTTTCAAACTTCTCTCCAAGCTTTACTTAATGACAGTTGCAAAGAGCATATTATGAAGTGGCCAAACAGAATCCATGGCTTTCTGGCTCCTACTATAATGCACGTAAATGGGCATTATGTTGAAGTAATAATATAAACTAAACAACCCCTTCTGCCATGTCCTGGGTTTTCTAATCAGTTTGAACTTTGGGCAGTCTGACTGCAGCCATTCTTAAATCTACTTAATTCAATGAGAGATTAACAATATTAACATTCATAACATAATTCTAAATTAGGAGTCAAAGAACAGATGTAAAAAATACTTTCAAAAGTTTCCTGCATTTTGCACCTTTATAATCATGAAAAATAGCTGTGTTACATCTCCAATACTATGATCCTAAGTATCACAGAAAAATAAGACTGGAAGGAATCTCATAAGGTCATTTAGTACAGTCCTCACTCAAGGCAGGAACATCCCTGACTAAAACCACCCCAGACAAATATCTGTCTAGCCTGCTCACAGAAATTTCCAAGGATGCAGATTCCATAATTTCTTGACCACTCTCATAATTAAAACGCTGCTCCTAATCTCCAACCTAAACTTCCTCTACTGCAATTTGAGGCCATAGCTCCTAGCCCTGTCCCCTACAACCATCCAGAAAACCCCATTTTAATCCTCCATCAACCCTAGGGCTTTCAGATGTTCCTCATAAGTATTACCTCCCAGACAACTAATCATTTCTGTCACTGCATGGGACTCTTTCCAATCACTTGCTTTGATTTGCAAATAACACTCTTGTTAATACAACCAAGTACGCTGTTGGCTTTTCCCCCCAACTCTTTCTCTTCTTATGCAACAAGAGCACACTGTTGACTCATATTCAGGTTATGGCCCACTGTAACCCCCAGGTCTTTCTCTGAATTAGTGAAACCTAGCCAATCATTCCTCAGTCTGTATTTGTGAATGTAATTATTCCATGCCAAGTGCATTTGTCCTTGTTGAATCTCATCTGATTGATCTCAGACCATCTTCCAGTCTATTCAGATCATTCTGGATCCTCTCCACAATGTCTGCAAATCCATCCAACTTGGTACCATCTGCAAATTTCTTAAGTGTGCACTCAATCCCATCATCCAAATTATTAATGAAGATATTGAACAATAATGAACCCAAAACAAGCCCCTGGGGGACCCCCACCTGATCTCTCCTCCCAACTAGGCATTGAGCCACTGATGACTACTTACTAAACCTGATGATCCAACCACTTATAATGTCCACTTTTCATCTACACCAGGGGTTTTCAATGCATACCCCTGGGGGTACCTGAGATAGCCTCAGGGAGTACCCAGCAGCGGCCACTGCCACTGGCACTTCCTCTGCTGCCGCCGTCATGCTTGCTGATCAGCCACAGGGGACACCCCCCCCAGTTGCTGATTGGCCACTGGGGGACCACCCCACTCATCAACTGGCTGCTGGGGGATCCCCCCGGTCACCATTTGGCCACTAGGGGGGCCTCCCCCCTGCTCATTTGGTAACTGGGGGACTCCTGCTTTCTCGACTGGCCGCCAGGCATACACTGACCCAGAAAGGTTGAAAACCCCTGATCTACACTATTTCCTTAACTTGTTGATAAAAATGTCATGGGGAACCATGTCAGTAACTTTGCTAAAGTTAAAGTATATCGCATCCACTGCTCTTTCCCCATCCACAGAACCTATTACCTTGTCACTGAAGGACGACTGGCAAGGCATGACTTATTCTTGCTGAATTCATGGCTGGCTGTTCCTGATCACTTTGTTTTCTTCTTGGTGCTTCACAACAGATTCCTTATGGACCTGCTCCACGATCTTTCTGGGTATCAAAGTCAGGCTGACCAGTTGCAGTTCTTCAGATCTTTCTTCTTCCCCTCTTAAAGATGGGCAAAATATTTGCCTTTCTCCAGTCATCTAGGTCTTCACCCATCCTCCACAAGTTGTCAAAGAAGATAGCCAATGGCTGTCAAATTACCCCATTCCGTACCTTAGGGTGCATCCCATCTGGCCCTACCAACTTGGAGGCAAACTTGACATTTCTCCAAGTAATCCCTAATCTGTGCTTTCATTGCTCTAGATATTCTGTCTCCTTCCCTATTCCTAGTCAACTGCATTCATCATCTGGCAGCTGCCCCTGTTTGTGCAGACGGAAGTAAAGGAGGCATTAAAGACATTGCAGCCTTCTCTGCCTCATATGTAACTAGACTGCCTTCTGTACTCCATAAGGGACCTATGGTTTTTTTGGTTTTTCTCTTACTTTTGACATACTTGTAGAATCCCTTTTTATTGTCTTTTATTTCTCTTGTCAGTTGCAAATCAAATCATGCCTTGGATTTCCTAATTTTCTCCCTGCATGATTGTGCAGCATTTCTATACTCTTTGGGACCTACTCGATTTGCAATTTCACAGAAATCACAAAGTCAGGCATTATCCACCAAATTAGGAAATGTCCATGAAACCAAAAAACTCCCCAAACTTACTAAAAATATAATGCTAGCTCCTCAGTGGAAGCCAGTGGTGGCTGGGATGGGGGAGGGGAAAGGGGAAGAGGAGCAGCCAAGATGGCAGCCAGCTCCACCCCTCACTGCTAACTGGCTCATAGGGCTGCCTGTCATATGACCCTGCCCCCTCTGCCAATCAGCAGCAAGGGGTGGGGGAGCATGATGGACAACCTTCTCAACCAATCAGCAGTTAGAGGTAGAACCACCTAACAGGCAGCCCTCTCAATTAATCAGTGATGACAGGTGGGGCCACCAGGAAGTTTCAGCCAGAGGCGTGGGGGGACTGAACGGCTACAAGCCTGCAAAAGTGGCGGCCAGCCCTGCGATCAGCCTGTAGAATTGGCCACCTGCCTCCTTGATTTTGGGAAGTCCCTAACTATGACCCACTTCCACTTTTTATAGGATTCCTTTTTTGAATTTCAATTGAGTTTTCAGCTTAATTTTATCTATTGCATTTTTCTCAGAGAATTCTACCCATAAGCTGGTTAATAGTGATGTTTACACCATGTTAGACAATGCTAGGAAAACTGCTGTGAAATCACACCACACCCATTCCCTTCCGCATACTGTAAAACTGTCATACTAATGCTTTTTTGGCATTTGTTAAAAATTTACACTCATACAAACTCATTATCTTCACTAGTATCTGTGCAATTCAGTTGAAGACATCATTTAACCTCTATTACCTTTTAAAATTGATATTTACGTGAATGGGCCTGGCTTGTTTCTCAGTATTTCTGCAAGGCAGAAAGCAGCTGCAGAGATATGCCAACCTAACTGTGTACATACTAGCTCATGTAATGGTATTTAGACAGTGCAAGGCAGCACTGTGCAAGGATACCCACACTAGCTCTACAGCCAACAACAGCATAGCTGTTAGTGTGGTGGTGCTTCTCATCAGAGCTAAATCTGTCAGGGTGCTCTGCCATACAGTTAATGCAACTGTATCACTTCGGGTTCCAAACATGGCATGTGCAGAAAAAACTCAGGTACCTGTGTACAAAACACTCCTTGTAGCTTCTGGATGTATCCTTGGGGAGTGGACTAACAGAAAAGCTAACTCTTATTTACAAATGAAATAGCTTTGTATGAAAATCAGAGAGACCCCTAAAATATAATTTTAAAAACTCGTTTTGGGGGATACAATTTTTTATTCTTAACTTTATGCTAATAACTACATGTATTGAAAAAAACAACCTTCATAATCACAGTGATCTGGCATAAAAACAAGTTACCAGTTACATTACCAGTTACCTGAAAAATAGTAAAAGAAAAGCATGCTCTCCTAACTATTCCCCTCAGACAACGTCTTAAGTAAACATATTTTGCTTACCTTGAATTTGAACTAGGGCTTTAAGGCCAACACTGGAGCAAGTTTTAACTAACTATAAGGTCTGTACTCCAATAAGTATCCTACAACAGCCTCCCAAGCTTTTGAAAATGTCCAAGTTATTAGCCATAGCACAACAACAGGTATTTAATGTCATGGTTGGCACATGGTAAGGTAAACAACGTGTAGGTAATACAGGCAACAAAACATATAGAGACTAAGATTAAGATCAGCACCTTGTATTGCACCTACAAACAAATTAAAAGATATTGTAGACAATGGACTGCTCATGTGAAGTGCCTTTAACAACTAACCAAGCAAAGGAAATGGGTCATTATCTTCTGTTCCTGCTTAAAGTTTTCAAACACTGCTTACTACATAATAATATATACTAAAACCAAACTCGTATTGAATATGAACATTCTGAACTAAAATCTAAAAATACACTATTCAAGAGCAGAAAGAGCTTCTTGAAGAGCCTATTCGTTCTCTGGTTTTTAATACATTATACTAATTGTTTGACAGCTGGCCTTTCATTTTAAAGCAGGGAGAATGCCTTTTGTGGGATTGCTATTGTCCTAATTCTTACAGGAATCAGCAGAGTACTACAGTTTGGTCTTTTCTGCCTTGTCTCCATGTTGCATTAGTAAAATTGGGTGGAGAAATTTTGAATTGCAAGTGATCTGTCCCCAAAGAGGTTGTATACTTTCCCTATATTGACCCCTTTTGGGGGTCTCAAAGACGGCAATGGTCATCTTTGCCCCAGAATACTACTGCAAAGTTGGATAAAACCTTGTAAGAAACCAAGATGTAGTTTCCTCAGTTTCCAATGACTGGTTACGTCTACGCTGCTCTCAAAAGGTGCAACTATAGTTCATATGGACATACCCATCTTAGCTTTAAACTACCCATGTTTGAGTACCAATAGCAATGTGGAGCTGTGTTAGCATAGAACTCCACACAGCCAAATTGCTTGAATTTTTACTCAGTGTCTCATATACTGAGTAACATGCTAACTAGGTTACACTATTATTAATGCCTGAGGTAACTTGTTTAAAGCTCACTCTGATATATCTAACAGTCATGCCTTGTCTGTAGTATTGACATTCTCTAAGAGGTCTGGCTCCACCCCAAAACTGCAAGTAGATTAAGTAGCCACAGGACCTGATTCAGGGACTTCATTACATAGAAGTAATATAGCTAAGCTACTGTTTTGTCTGCTTCTGCCTGTGTTGCAGAACACAACTGCTAGAAGTTTCCCCTCACACCACTCCTACTGAAGTATATATAACTCTCATCTTCCTCCATCAATCTGTATAAAAATGTATTTAAAGAAAAATTAATATTCTGAAACAAATTATATAATCAAAATTCACTACTAGCTTCAACAAAGCTGCCTTCTAGCTCTGACAAAGATCTAGTTCAATGCTGTCAAACATATAGCCTGTGGAGCCTTATTATCCAGCTCCCAGTCCTGCTTGTGGGTTTCAAGTGGACCCACAGACAGCATGCAGTGTCCATAAGATGGACCCACGATGGACCCACATGTGGCATGGGATGCATGCTCCAGTTGCTCTGAAATGCACTGCATGCAGCACCTACTCCAGTGCATCTCCCAGAGCAGCCTGATCAAACACTGTGTGAAGTATATTGGAATGGGCACTGTGCGGTGCAATCCCAAGCCAGCCAACCCAGGGCACCCACCACCCACTCCAGGGCACATGCTGGATCTGGCATGGAGTGGATATATGCTCCAGCAGGTGGGCCAGGAACAGCATGAATCTAGCATGGCCAGTGGATACCGTGCTCAGTCCAGACCCAGGGTGGCCAGTCCAGGACCAGGCCACACGTGGTGCCCATTTCATCCACTCCGAGGCCATGCTGTATGTAGCACCTGCTTGGGTCATTCTGGGACACACACTTGATCTGGCATGCAGGGCTAGTGTGTGGGCCTGATCCAGCCAGCAAACTGGGTCCGTACCATTCATTCAGCCTGCAGGGACAGGTGAGTTAGACTCTCCTGCTCTAGTTGATCAGTTTCACAAAATGCTGAATTTCAGGTTGTCCATTTACTTCTTACAAAACAGATTTCTTTTGGGAGATGCTTTAGACTGAATAAAACCGTTGCTACTGACCAAAAATGTCCTCTCTGTTTTCACCAGTCCATATAACTCATAATATACTTTTATTAAAATAAGCTAAATAATAATGTGGAGCTAGTTGGACAACATGGTAATTAACTGAAAGGATGATTTACTTGTAAAACTTGGAAGGGTATCCTGCTGAGCTAAATGCCATAAAGTTAGAGAAGTGGGTCACAACTTATCTTCTAAAGGAAACAAACAATGGAACCATTACGCAACAAGTAAGTTTCACTGGAAAGATTCACATACAATATCTTGTGTTCTGGAGAAAACATATTCAAAATTTGAGGTTGAGGAGTTCTCGGTTCTCTAATGTTGCTAGTATGGAATCTTTAGTAAGCATCTGTTAAACCTAGTAGTTTCTTAGGCCATGTGTAAACAAAATGAGGGGCGTGTGTGCACAACACTTTAAAGCAGGCTAAATGCTTTCGCACAGCTTTAATGGTGTCAGTGTTTGCACACCTCAGCAGCATATTGCACATTAATTCCAGACACTGTAGGAAAAACGACGGTGTAATGCACCTTAAATAACTTGGAGTGCAGCAAACTAAAACTCCGAGGAGGAGTTTTGGTTTGCTGCGCCTACAGCTGCGGAGTGAAGCAGCAGGCTCTGTGCAGCTCTGCAGAAGGCCCTGCAGGAAGCCTGACAGCAGCCCAGGAAGGCAGCCTCCTCCCAAGAAAATGGCGAGCCTGATTTTCCTGCCCCCTCCCCAAGCCTGCCTGCCTGAGCTGCATGAGACCCCGGTGCATCCCTCCATGGCTGCAGTGTCCCCCAGGATTGCCCAAGCCAGGTGCCTGAGGGCGGGTGCTGCCACGGAGGGAAACACCAGCCCTCTATACAGCCCAGGGACCGCTCTGCCTGCCGGCAGCTCACCCTCCCCTCCCTGCCACCAGAGAGGAAGGGTGTGTGCACAACACAGGGGTTTAATTGGCCCTAAATTGAAAAGGTGCTTTTAAAAACCCACCACTTCAAATGTAGGGCCCGTTTCATCTACAGACACCCTTACATGAACTTCATGACTACTGTTCCTCTCACTGACATTTACTTAAATTCATCAACACCACCACCTTTATTTTATTTATACATAGCACATTAAAGATCAGCATACTTAGCCAAAGACAACTTTTAAACACTGCAGAATATAATAATTTTCCTTGGAAGATACTGAAAAGTAAATACAAACTGACGCCAGTGACATGTGTATACCCCATCTACATTTCAAACCTTGGTTGAATTTTAGGCATAGCCAGGCTGTAGCTAGAGGTAACAACAGGGACAAAATAGAACACACTTTAGCACTGTCAGAGAAAGATAAGATCTAGATATATTGTTTCCACAGGGAAACAAACTAATCTACTTCATTATGAAATCCTCAAATACAAATGTGGAGGTTGACTAGAGTACAAAATCCTACAATCATCTGAGTCAAATAGTGGCGCTAAATTACAAACAGAACTAGAAAGCTACCTATTTATCCTACCAACAAGGTTAAGACCATAATAAAAATGTTCTGCTCTTTCCCATACCTACACTGACAGCGATAAGAAAAAAGGTTATAGTTCTGAAGAGTGAAAAAAATGTTGCTGTAATAGGGACCCATTACCCCTATTATAAAGGGGTCACATACCTTTACAGACACAGGCAGAGCACAGGAACCATGCTTCCTCCTGGCATATATAAAAGGCCTTGCCAAAGGGCTAGGTAGTTGGAGAGGAGGCAGCTGAGAATGAAATTCTGACTTATGGTGGTATGAGGCCTACTACTGTTAATGCCCTGGGATATGGGAAAGCACTAGCAAGAAATGCTGCTCAACCAAATTAAGGGGTTCTAACAACTTAAATGAGACATGGCAGGTGAGAACAGTCCTCTCCAGGCAGCTGAGGAAGTGAGCTGTTCTAATCTCAGTGCGGCGCAATACTGCTTAAGGGTCACAGCCTGAGGGTTGTCACAGTTGCTAAGAACATACTCACAAAAAAACCCCACAGTTGGAAGAAAAAAAAAGGAGGCTAAGATTTCTTTAACTAAATTAATCCATTTTATAACTACCTGAAATATCAAATAAAATAATAAAAACCTATAAAGAAATAATTATTTGGCATGTCAACTAAATTTTTGCGAAGAAATCCGCAAGATACCTCAATACTTTAGAAGAAATGACCTCATCTCATGAAGCAGCAAGTATTTATCCAAGACAAAATAATATACTTACGCTATTGACTTTTCCAATCTGCTTCCCTGTGATCCAACTATCTCTCCAAGAGTGCAGAATACTTGCCCCAAAAAATCCTGCAAAGCAATATATGACAAAGTTGTAAAACTTCAGTATATCTCCCATGAAAACAATTTTGCTCTCGTTATGCTAGACTTCACAGAATATATTTAACCTGTGTTTTCTGCTAATGACCTACATATGCACATGTATGCTGCTGAACATTATGCCCAGCCTCAATCGGGGAAGGGGACATGACTCAGCCCCAACCTGGCCCCATGGGGGGAAAGGGGGCATGGCCTGGCCCTGCTGGGTGCTCAGGGCTTGGGGTTTGGGAATTTAGTAGGCAACAGTGGCCACTGCTCCCCCACCACCAAATTTCCTGACCTGTGGGGAGCCCCATGGACCAAGTGTGATGGCTTTGTGGGCCACATTTAGTCATTACAGTAAAACTAAGAGTTATGCACATCAAAAACCACAACACAGCACAATACCCACATTTGATGTATTTGACACTACGTCAATGCCATTAATATTTTGTTCAATAGCATAGCTTATCTATTACAAGATGTTATTTTTTTTAACAAAGTTTATACATATAATATAGTAATCACAATCCAAAAATCATCCTAGCAAGTAGAATGCAGTGACAAGGATTTACTTACGTGCTTTGATAGGTTGGGGCTCTTTGAATCAACATCATATCTAAGAAAAAGAAAAGAAAGAAGTTACTTCCAAATGCTGGAGTCAAACACAATAAACAAATGGGCACTTTAGAATATTCACATAGACAAAACAAATGGGCAAAAATAATATATTTCAATAGAATCCTCATAAGTGAAGAACAAATATTATACCCAAACAAAGTTTCCCCCAACTCCAGAATCCCTGGAATAAAGAATCACTCTACAACATGAGCCACTTGATTACTGGAATTCACTCCTAGTCATTTTATTGAACAGTGAATGCAGGGACAGACCCAGAGTGTGTGTGATGATACCCCCTTCATCTATGCTGCGTTGGATATGAAGATTCAAGAGGAAGGTGTGAGTGGTTCAGTCAAACCCCACTTTGACTACGCTGCATATGTGCAATGAGTGCTCTTAGCTCACTGGCATGTAAGCGCAGATTTTGCTGGATATGCTACAGCAGGTGGAGCTGCACAGTTCTGGGACCCCAGAATTGAGTTCCACTACCACCTGCCTCTCCTTTTCCCATGTTACCGAATTTAGCTTAAGACATGGGAACAGGGAGAGCAACTGGCAGTGACAGCATTCACCACACGCCACCCTCACACCTTTGGAGCTGCACCAAAGCATCAGTTCCAGCAAAAGCCAAGCTGACAAGTTGGTGAGCTTAGAAAACTCACTGCACCTGCACAACACAACCAAACTGAGGGGAAAAAGAGGGGAAGGAGGGCGAATGACTGCCCCTCACCCCCTCCTCCTGAATTTGCCCATGAATAAAGGCTATAAAGTAACACAGGATACTTGATATGGGATTATGAATAATACTAAAACTACACATCAAGGATTTTTTTCTATAAAAGTTTAGTTAAGCCTTGTATGGATACTCAGCTTTTCCTGGGAGAATCACTGCTCTCCCAAGAGAAACCATAAGTATATATAGATGTTCAGGCTTTTTGTCCCAGAGTAAAAATGGCTGCTCCAGAAGAAAAATAATCTGGGAACAACCAGGGTTAAATCCTTCCCAGGAGACTTTCTCCTGGGAAAGCAAACATCTGCACATGCTGTGGCTTCTCTCAGAAGAGAGCATAGTCCTGCAGCAACTCCTGACTACCCACAAGAAGACAATCCATCACTGGCTGGACTTTGCTGCTCCAGCAGGGAGCAGAACATGCCCCTTCACAATCACTGTATTGTGCTGCAGGGAAACACAGGCAGGCCATGGGCCGTCTGTGTCAGCCAATCAGGGCTGCCCTATGCACTGTTGCCCTCTGTCACCAGGTAGACTAAGCAAGCCAGCAGAGCACACTGAGATGTACGCACCAGGTCACCCTCCCTGACTGTACAGTATTAACACTGCACACTCCCCACTCTTCAGGGCCTCAGCATTTGAATACTTGTACACGCAGCTCTGGGTAAGTTTCTCTACCTGGAGAGCAAACCTAGGAGAATTCATATTAATTGATGTCATAATTTAGATTTTAAAATGGCCTTTGATGTGGTCTCCCATGATGCTCTTATTAAAAAAAATGGGGATGGGGGTTTGTGGGCTGGCAGGGTCCATGGTCAGGTGGGTTGGGAACTGGCTAGGCTGTCGAACCCGAAGAGTATTGGTGGACGGGTCTGTATCATCTTGGCGGGAAGTGGCCAGTAGTGTCCCGCAAGGTTTGGTTCTTGGCCCTGGACAAGAAGCAGTGGCCATAAACTGTTAGAGGATGGTTTCAGGTCGGAGGTAAGAAAGAACTTATTTACGGTGAGGGTGACCGGAATCGGGAACAGACTTCCGAAGGAGGTGGTGCAGTCCCCAACCTTGGAAGTCTTCAAGAGGAGACTGAACACCTTGCTGGGATCATTTGATTTTAGCAGTATTCCTGCCCAGAGCAGGGGGGTTGGACTCAATCTTTTGAGGTCCCTTCCAGACCTTAATTTCTATGATTCTATGACTCTATGATTCTCACAGATTATTTGAAGTTGTGTGTGCATCCTTAATTTTTCAGGCATTCCTTGATTAAGCTATATAGCAACTGAAAGAACCTGACATTTATTTGTTTACTTTACCTTTCAGTCCCCAACATTTTGGGTAGGGACAGGTGACCACAAAACCCATCCAGTGTTATTTACAGCAGTCTTCTACCAACAAACCTGGAGCTCATGCAAGGATAGCTGTCAGGAATCAAGGCAGCAGGCAGGCAGACAAGCCCCCTGATGGCCCTAGCTGCCTGTGTGGAAGTGGCTGCCAGCTGCCTGAGTGCCAGCTGCCTGAGACCCCAATAAAGTACTTGGTTTTATGCAGCATGTAAGCAGCAGTCTTTGCAGTGCTCTGTTGGCTCTCAACCAAACAGATTTCCCTTCTGTCTAGCTTCAGTGCTCTTGCTTCTTGACATCTCCTCCCGATTTATTGTTCCCTCATCTGCTTCCTACTTCCCCTCTTCCTAGCCTGAACCTCTGCCTTGCTCCAACCTCTGAATCTTTTCTAGTTCCTCCCTGCCACTATACCGGGTCCCATGCAGCCTACTCCTGTTCTGGATGGCTCTACTCCTGCCCTAAACCTCCCATCTCAACCAAAAACTTGCCTCAGCCGTGAACCCAACTTAACCCCTAGCTTAATACCACAGACTGACTGATACCTGGGTTTATGACCTTGACTTGACTCACATACTCCTAATCTTGTGACCCCATTTGATTCTTGGGCTTCTGGTTTGTTGGCTCTTGGTTTTTGTTCTGCTGATAGGGGGCTGGGCCAAAACAGCAGTGCCAGCTCTGCACCACTGCTATGGGGTGGGCTGCAGCAGGGATGGAGCTTGCCAGCACAGAGTAAAGGTAAGGAGAAGTACAGGAGAGGCAGGAAGGAGTGGCATGGTAGGGAGACTGGGGGCTGCAGGGCATGCAGAGGCAGCAGGGGTGGAGGGAACATGGTAGGCAGCAGCTGTGGCTTCAGCTCCAAACTCAACCCTGGGTTGGGGCCCAAGCTACAGCCACAGCCTGCCTGCTAGCCTCTGCCTTGTGCTCAATTGTAAGGTAAGGGACTTTCCCCCTATATTTAATAGGGGGGAACCTCATTTTCTAATTGAGTACATACAGTAGATAGACAATTATCTACACGATTCACAAGATAAATCCAGACATTTCAAACAAGAATCTATAGTGTTAATAACATTCTACCCTACTGTAGTCTTTCTGAGCTCTTTGCAACAAAAGAACTGCTCTATTACTTGTCTGTAGTAAAAAAAAAAAAGGAAAGTATAAGCTGACATTTTCCAGGGGGTGTCTTGAGTCTCAGAAGTTTGAGAATAACTGGTATAACCTTACATCCACAGAAATCAGTCTTAATTCTTTAAAGGATAATTCTCAAGAATACTGGGCAAAATTATGGATTAGTGGCATCTATTTGCTACATTTTACACTAGTGTAATGTTGATTGTATCAACAACAATGTGTTATCTGTGCATACCTTTTGACATCTTTCTTATCCCCTGCCAGAAACTACATTTATTTTTCTTTCTGTTAAATTAGATTAAGTAAAGCCTTAATGAACAGGCTTATTTAAATCGGAGACAATAAAGACCTATTCAGTCTCATTACTATTTTAATACAAGATCATTTACATTTAAGCGGTGTTTTGTATAGTTTTTAGTTGCAGTATTTAAATGTTGTACATTTTTTAAATGTAGAATCCATTAAAATGAAGAAAATAAAGAGAGGCATTTGGTAGCCTTATTGGTCTGAGACAAAAAGATATACAAAACTCCAAAATAAAAAGGTATCATCTCTGAACCAAGAAGTTTAGAAAATAAAAAGATGCATTCTAACTATGCAAAATATTTTACACACAAGTGTAAATGGCCAAAATCAGGGTTATTTTTGTTTTTTTACACAGACAAAAAGGTGACAAAAATATTCTAAGCAAAATATTCTGTCACTGAAATTAAACACCTTTCAGAGAAAGTTTGCTAAGTATCATGCCACACCTGTAAATGTTTCTGATGACTGCCAGTGATTACTATAAATTTTATCCATATCATTTTCACCATTGTAAATAATTCAATTGTTATAATTTTGCAATCTTATGGCAGATTCCTAAAATAATTTTTTTTTTATTATTAAGGAGCATTTGAAAGCTGATGCAGTATAAGAATAATGCCTTTAAATCATATTCCTATTTTAAAACTTGGTTTTGATTCATATTTAAAAACAAAAACAAGAAAAAACCTAATGGTTTCAGCCTAAATAGATTAGATACTAAACTTTCTAAAGCAGGGACCATCTCATTCTAGTTGTACAGCATGGTCTCCTAATTTCTGACTATGGCCCTAGGGCTGTCCATCTCATTTGGGTTGGTGGGCCAGATCTGGACTGTGGGGCTTCTTGAGGGTACAGCGTAAGGGTACAGACTGACACAGACAATGAAACACTTTGAAAAGAGCTGTTCCACCTAAAAAATGAACCTAAAAATCCTGCAGAAACAACTATGAAGGACAAAATTGTGAAACAATTCATGTTACATTTATACACTTGAGAAGAACATAACAGGAAGTTAGTTAGTGCTCTTGCAGCACTCCCAACATGCTCCACTTCCTAACCCCCACAGTGCTGTAAGGAGCTGCCTCTGACTTGCACCAAACTCCACTCCTCTGGGTTCCCGGGACCTGGCTGGCATGAGACCTCTACTATTTACTGCCAGGAGCGAAGGCACCCTGGGCCCTCATTTTGCCAGGCGCTCCGGACTCTGAGAAATCTACCTCTAGAAATCAGCAGAACAAAATAATACTGAGGATCTTTTGTAACAAGTCAACAGTGAGCAGCCTGCATCAGCAAACTGTTGTGTCCTTAAAGTAGTCAAATTGAGTTGGATGAACTTCCTTGTTATCTGGTTAATGAGAACACCCAGTGCTCACTCCAGACAAGCTGCAACAGTTAGTCAAAATTCACAACCCTTCAAATTGTTTCCATTAGGAAGAGAAACTGATAACTAAGTCGGGTCTCTGATGCATTCCTATTCCTTAACATAAAATATGCCAAGTCTTTTTTCCCCAAACACGGAAAGAAACAGACCCAACTCACAGTGCTTGGCACAAAATCAGTGGGGCTTTTCCTACAGCCATGCTCTCAGTGTTTTTCAAGTCTGGCTTTCTTGTTCCTTGTCTGTTTCTTTGTTTCTTCTTCAGATACACATGTCCTCCAATACACAACTGTACCCATCCACACCCTCTCCCACAAAATTCCTAATTCCTGAAGAGCCCTGCATTTGTTTTGGGTATTGACATGTATGTTTGGGCTGGAGGACACTGTTCCTTAAAGAAGCCCATTTCTTACAGCTATCTTAAATGAAGGGTGAAAGTCATACTTACCAGCTTCACCAAATCCATGATGGAAAAGGTGCTCTTGGCCAGAGCTGTGAGCTAGGCATCTAGGAGCACACTCCATTAAATATCTAACACCAGTTCATCCTACTGTCCCAAATGGATCAATCACAATTAAGACAGAGCAAGGTGTCATCTGTGGGTATGAACATTTAGGCTGCTTTAAAAGGGGGGTTGGGAGGAAGAGCTGCTGCTCAGAAGTTCAGAACAGCTGATATAAGCTATTAAAATCTGCATGAACCTGTGGTGTCAAACTGCCCAAATTCTGAATCTGGATGAAGCCCAGTTAAAGTTTAAGTGGTTCCTTCACAGCTGTATCCAGGTATAACTGTGCAGTTCTGTACTCTGGGCCAAAGTGGCATATGGGGAAGCAGCTGCAGTTGGGCAGCCTTTGATGGCAGTGGACAGATCATCAGTGTAGTGGCTGCTATTTTTTCTGGCCTCCCCCATACCCTCCTCCCAACATTTAAGTCAGCCCCCCAACTTGGTGCTTCTGTCATTCTCCCTTTAGTTACAGTGCTGCCTGTAGTGCTACAGAGTCACGCAAGCATAACAGTTGCCTGTAACAGCTTGCTTCCTGTCCTTTGACAGCAATACAACTATTTCCACTATCCATATCCTGTTTATGCACAGCTCATTAACTTCCACAAACATGTTCATATAAACGTGGCATAGGAAATCTGAAGAATCAAGACATTGTCAGATTGTATCTTGTCACAGCTTTCTCAGTAACCTTGCCTAAAATTCAGAAATGAGATAGAAATTATAGTTATCCAGATGGTCAGTATAAGTGGCTGATTTCCTGAAGATGTACCTCCCAATAGTTTAGACCTGCCACTTCATTCAGCCACAAAGAATACATGGTCTAACTTGAAGGTCCTGGCCTTAAAAAAAAATCACCCTAGGACTTCAGTATACAAGAGTGACAAACTCAAGCAGAGTTGACCCTCATACACATGCTTGCTTCCACTGATAGTAGAAAGCGCAATCCAAATCTGATTTGTCCATAAAGTAACACGAAAATGCTTCACCATGAAAAAATGCAGATTCACCCAGCTATCAAACACAGAAACCAGCTCCTCAGTGCAAGTTCCTGCAGACATTATGGTAGAAGCAAAGAAAGCTTGTTTGTTTCTCAAACAGCCATATGAATTTAAACCACAATTACGTACCATAAAGGTCACACTAAGCATGAGATTTCTGCTACCACTGATCCAGAGCACAGGTGCTCGCAATCCCCAGACTACAGGCCAAATTTGGCCTGTGGGACTCTTAAAAGGGTCTGGACATTTTGTGGCGAGAACATGGTAGTAGTGATAACAGCTGCTCTCCTGCCGCCAAATTTCTAGCTCTTTGGCCATGTACACTAGACTGCACCAATATGCAGCCAGACCCAAGTCTGCAAACAGATCAGGCTGGCATGTGGCCAGATCAGGGTGGTGAGGGATCTAGCTTGTGAACCAACCCTGCATCAATCATCTGGTTCACAGGGCCAGAAGGCTAGGCACTACTGCTCTAGAAAAGCAGTCTCCAGTTTTTGAGCAGCTGGGCTAGGGACAGGCATTCAAAAAGCCTGAATTGATTCACTTTTTGCAGGTTAGTCTAACCTAGCTAGACTAAATCAGTTTTGTAGCCAGACAGACATCCCAGAAATGCAGGCATATGCCTGCAGTGGCTCAGGCTAGAAGCCAGGGGGCGATAGAGCACCTTTCCCTTCCCTTGCACAGTACTGAGCTAAGGCATGGTGTGGCCAGCCTCCAGCAAGACGCTCCAATTAGCCCAGCAGGGAATTGATACCAGTGTTTATCACTCTTAACCCAGTGAGAAAACAACAGGGGGACATTACCAGCTACCTGTTGATTCAGCACAGACCGTAGCTAGCATGTGGTCTGCTGGCTAATACACAGACACCTCCCTGCAAGGCAGAGGGGAGGTGGGGAATTCCTACTTAGTGGGGAGTGGTGAGGGGAAGGAGGGAAGCAGCCTGCAGTCCCTGCCAGAGCTGCAGCCAGTGAGCAGAGGGGAGGGGCCAGCCCTGCCATGGAGCAGACAGCCCCGCCCACCCCAGAGAGCATGCCGGGATGCTGGGGGAGTCTGGTTTATCTTAAACTGGCAAGGGGTCTGGGACAGACATTGCATAAACCGGTTTGACCTAAATCAGTTAAGTCTGATACTACATTCAACCAGGTTTATCTAAAACCGGTTTCAACCATTCTTAAATTGGTTTATGTGCACTGAACATCTGTTCTGTTACAAGTTTAAACCAGTTTCTGATCACTTAAATCAGTTTGTGTGTAATGTCTGTCCCTAGCCCTGGGGTCCCCATAACAAGCAGCTTGTGGACCCCCCTATCAGGGGTAAGACAAGGACATAGAAGCTGGAGGAAGGAGGAGGAACTTGGAGATCCCAGGGGCAGCTATAGCAGGAGCACTGCAGGGGAGCAGTGCCTGGGCAAGAGCCCATGAACTGCAGGTTAATCTCTCATGGGCCATATGTATCCCACGAACCACTATGCACAGCACTGCTCTAGAATAATAAAATGCTAGCACTAATTTTAAATAAGATTAGAATACCATGTTATGGAAATTCTATAATACCCTCTGGTCCTGAATCAGTACAATACCTTAAAATTACTGGATCAGACAGAATGTAACGTAAACATTTGTTCCGATTTTAAACAAACATTTTAACAACTTTTTCACAAATGTTAACAGTATGACTCAATATTTTGTTGCCTACCACTTATAAACTGTTTTTCCACAGACTTAAGTTAATTTCACAAGTTTATACAATCAGAGCAAAATTTGAAATTAAAAAATGTATTTTTTCCATAGAAAACTTTCCCATAGAAGAAATCATCTTCCCATCCTTTTCTCTGTAAAGAGTACAAATGAGCTATTTTTACTAAAGAAAATCCTTGTCTTTTAAAAGATTTTATTTACTATCTTGGAGTCATTTAATCTAAAATCTCATCAGTTAAGGTTTTAGAAAATTTCTCAAATAGAAGTTCTTGTTCTCTTTCTATAAAACAACTGTTAAACATACATTGTTCAAAAAATTAATGGAGCACATTGTTTATTTCATTTAAATGAATTTTCCCCATCTGAATATAACCTCTTGTAGTATGTACTTGTACAATTACTTTCTCTATCACAGGTTAACTGTTTTTGTAGGTAGTTCAACTATGAATGCATGCAATTGAGTTATTCATTATGATACTGCAACTGTTAACTGCATGTTTTAGTTAGCATTGCACACCATCTGTTTGTTTATGCAATAGCAGTGTGTTGGTAAACTGAAAAAACGACACACTCAAGATTAGAAAATACTAGAAATAAGATTGCCCATAAGTTTTATCGTAATGTATTCGTGCAAGATGGATGAATTAGACTTTAAGTACATTCACATACTACTGTATTTTCTCAAACCCAAAATCTGAGATATATACATTGAAAAGTACTGGTGGTAGCACTGACCCCTGAGGGACTCCATCCTTCAGAGTTCATACTCTGCCTTTTTCTCCTTGGCTAGTAGTGAGTTCGAATGATCTGCCAGAGATCATGTTCATGATGAAAGCACAGAGCTTGCAGTCAGGTTTCATAAAGTACACTTCATATTTGAGGTGCCATACAGTATTATAGATGGCTATAAGGTCGATAAAGACCATGCCTGTTTTCTGCCTCATTTCAAATCTGTGTTCTTGGTCAGTGGTACACTGCTTTTTCCAAAAGTTAGCTTAATCTTTTGGGACCGAGGGAGCAATGATGTTCTCTAATCTATTCACAATTACGTGCTCCATGAGTCTGTAGGTAACACAGAGTAGTGAGATGGGTTGGTAGCTCTTTGGATCCTTTGGTAGTTTACTGGGTTTCAAGATAGCAATGACATCAGCTGTTCTCCATATTTTTGGAAGTCTCTTATTTTCTAGATGTTTATACATGAATTTCTGAAGCCACCTTTTCACTGTGGTTCCAAGCTTGGTAAACAAATTCTGAGTATGTCTTATCTGGTCCAGCAGACTTGCCAGTCTTGGCCGCTTTAATAGCTATGTCAAACTCATTATCAGAGATGTGAGCTGTTAAATTAAGGTTGATATTAGGTGATTTAAGTTATTCATGAATCAGGTGTCTAAACATTTTCGTGTGTTGCTTGCTTAGTTTACCGTACTTGCTGTTGTTGCACAATATTTTCATGATGGAGTCTGCAGGCACAAAGCAATGTCATTTTTTGGTGCCTCTGCCAATCAGGCAATTAATGATACACTAGGCTTGCTTGCTTGAGTGGGTCATATAGAATCCTATGGTAGGGAGCCATCTGTCCTTTTTTACATTGTGCAATGTGGTAGCCAGGTGTTCTGTAGTTCTTTTTACAGTTGCAGTGTCATGGCATTGCTGGATGATCATTGATGTTAAAGAGCTATTCACACTGCTTGTATCCAGCATGGTACATAACGGGTTCTATAACCTCTAGGTACACAGAGTTTGGCTACTTCATTAGGCATTTGTAAATATATTGTCACCTTGATCAGTGTTGGTTTCTGATGGATCCTCTAATTGGGTTACTCTGTTGCTGCTCAGCCTTTAGCATGTCTGCCAAGCCACCTTCTGAAAGTTCCACCACGGAGCTGGTCTGGATGGCATGGGCTAAAAATCATATCGTCAGTGCTGATGAGTGAGGGCCTGTGCTGAGATGATGGAAACTTGTTAAGTACTTTTCTTGATCTGGGTTTGTCCACACTGAAAGGCACGTGAGTCTTTCAGGTCATATATGAGGGTTATATCATTCAGGCTTGCCCAGAAACAAAGATGGTCTCTGTTGCTACTATTAACGGAGTATCCCAAATCTTGATGTTGACAAGAGACCTTACCAACTCATGACCTTCTCCTACCTCCATTTGCCACTATAATGCTACTAATATCCCATCACTTCTCTCCCACTTATTCACCTCTGATCCATTCCCCCTGTCATCTTAACTTTTTTCTCCTGATGTGAATACCTATACCCTGGCTCCTGCTCCCCTGCCCTCATTTACAATATGTAGATGGTACACGTGCAGAAGCTGTGAAGGGACAGAGTATGCCCATCAGATGCAATCTGTAAACAATACACTTGCCAGATTCCAAAAAGTCTCTACTGAGCACACAAATTACAGGGTTTTGGCTCGCATATCCCTCCCCACCACCACTTCAAACACCTATAAATGGGTCAAATTCCAGAATTTAATAGACAAAACACAAAACTTCAGGTCTTTTACTCCTAGTGTGTTGTCCACACACTAGGTTATCCAAAATCTGTGGTTCTCAGCTTTTAGACGCAAGGTACTCCTTGGAAAATGCTCTCTCTTAGTTTTCACTCATCTTTTGCCTACAGAAAAGGAATAAAACAATGTTTTCTATGCAAAGAACTCAGAAACAACAAAAGGAATCTATACTGTAAAAAAAATTCTGAATTATTTGAAACCTCTGGGTTTATCCTGTGAATAACGTTTGTACACCTAACAGTGCTAATGTTATGTGGGACCATCACATCTTTGAAAGGATCCCCAGACACCCCAGGGTGCTCCTGGACCCTGATTGAGAATGACAGGTCTAAATGAAGGTGTTGAACCCCAAAATGTCTCTTCACTGTTTTTTATTTGGTTAGGTAGGAGAAAAAAACCACATTCTCGTTAGCTTCTTCGCAAGTGTTATATATTCTCTGTTAACCTCTTTGTTTTACTTAAAACTTCTTAACATTAAGGAAGGAAACCAGTGGCATAGTAAATTTCAGTCCACAGAGGTATAATTTGCTATAGTTATAAAAGTGATTATAATGGAAAGTGTCAGGAGTCTTATTTGCATCACAGCTGCACCTCTGGTTTTTTAATTTTATGAATTAGTAAATAAATAAAGCAAACTGAGTAAAAAGAGAAAAACCATAAAGGAGATCCATTCTCTTAATACAAAGAATGTACAATCAGCCCATTGCTTCCACCACACTGCAAAGAAAAGCAGGAAGACGTCATCCTTAAGACTGTTGTTCCACAGTGTTATTGTCATGTTTCAAAATAGCTATAAAAATCAGAGGGAAATATGACATTTCATTCTTAACCACCCTACTGGTGTCTTAAAATCTAGTTGTTCTGCAGGACAGAAGTGCTTTGTTTGTTGCTGCTCTTTTCGCTTAAATAATTCACTTTTCACGGTGTAAAAAACTACAGAACAGTATGAAGTGTAAAAAAGCAAGATTGTAAACCACCCCTCCGCCCCCCCAACCAAAAAAATTATATTTATTACAGTAACTTAAAGTCATCAAAATACTTCCAAAAACTATAATAAAAAATAAGGACTAGGTATCTGAATGTCCTTGTAATGGTTGATTGCTTTTGATATGTTATTTATATGTAGCCAGTAGTATTACCAAGACAAGCCCCACCCCACCCCCCAGCAGCATGGGGAAAAGAAAGCCTTGTCTTGGATTTGAGTACAGGACCAATAGAAGAAGGGCAGATGGTGGGGGCATGCCCAGGAATAGGGAGGACAAGAGGCGGGTAGATAGGAGCTGGGAGGCAGAGGGAAGCTGGGAGTGGGGAAGCAGGCAAAGGGAGGGCAGAAATAGGCATGGGGAGACAAAGTGTGTGGAGCATGGGACAGACAGGCATGGAGCAGCAGATGGCAGGTAGGCATGTGGCAAGGCAGCAGGCAGAAGGGGGAACAGGCAGGTGGGAGCAGGCACAGGCATGAGAAGCAATGGGGGGAAGGACATTTGGCATAGGAAGCAGGCACTGGGTGGGGTGAGAAAGTGCAGGGGACAGGCAGGGAAGACAAGGGGTGGGGGTCTGGTCCCTTGCCCCCTTCCGCTGCTTTGCCCACCATAGCAGGAGGAGGATGAATTTAAGACAACCTTCCAGTAATTTCTATGCATGGAAAATTGTAGCACATGTATAAAATCTAATTATTGGGGGGGGGGGGGCATCATCCTGAATTCAAAGTAGTCTTGGATTTCAGTAAATACAATATCATGGATCCAATCCACACATTTTAAAAGAAACATCCTTTTTTTTTTAAAGAACTAAATCTTAACAATGACTTTTAGGATTACCTTTAATGCAAGTAAGCATAATTTAGCCACATGTGATCTACGTATTTTTAAAATAGATTTGTGTTGGAAGGTACAACATGTTATGGGAACACTAGAAGGAACTGAATGCACATAATAGCCAAGGACAAACTGGCTTGTAAATAGTAAATACAGGCTATAACTTGCTATCTAAAATTGTAACATTTACATGTGCTAGTAGCACCTGTAAATGAAAGGAAAAAACAACATCTTATACCACTGCTTTCTAAAACCCCACCAAAAAATAGCTACTATTTGACATACTTGCTAGAAATTTTCAGTTTTATATTTTGTATTTTAATCAAGACAGGAGCTGGAATGTCAATATTTTTAAGTTTACTAAAAACAGGCATGTATTGCAGAAAACTAAGTTAAAAGATGAATATTCTTCTACTGGTTGCCTCTGACAAACAGAACAGGTGAACCCAAACAAAAATGAAGTTGTGGTTGTCAGAGAAAAACACCTCTTAAAAGAATCTGCAGTCAGAGTGTAGACACCTATGCTTGAAACAGCGCAACTTAGTCCACAGTTTACAAGTGCTCTTGAATGTCTCACTAATGCTAAGTTTTCAAGGACCAGCATCCATGAGGAACTCATTCCACAAGTTAGGATTGACCATAAGAGATTTATGTCTCTGTCAACTTCGAATATGAAGTCATCAGCCACTGGGAAACTTTAATACAGAAAAATGCAATGCAATCTCAAACAACATGGACTGCTATGAGCCTTATCAAACCTGTCCTCCATGCTCTACACAAAGATCTTGCAAACAAAAATAAAAAAGAGTCTAATTTCAAGGTCTTGGTCATTAACTTCAAAGTACCTAAAATAACCTACAGGTTTTCTAAAATTCTGGGATGAGGGCTATGATCACCTACTACTCTACTCAGGTGCCAGAATTTATTTATTTATTTATTTTTTTAAACCACAGTGGCAAATCCCAATCTACTTAGGGAAAAAAAGCCGAAACAGAAGTGGATCAGCTGTGCTAGGATGTGTTGTCCATTGTCCTGTAGCATCTACAGATAGGACAACAGCTGAAGTGTTTTCCCAGGCCTTGAGGGGCCCAGTCCTGCACACCCCGGGAATTCCCATGCAGGATCAGGACCCTCAAGCCCTGGGAATGATTGCCTAGCCTTTTCCATTTATTCGCTGGTTGCCAAGATGCATCCCTGGGATCTCCAGGACACACAGAATCACAGCAAATTAGAGTCAGAAGGGACCCTACTCAACCCCCCTGCTCAAAGCAGGCCCAGGCCGAACTAGATCATTCCAGCCAGGGCTTTGTCAAGCCAGGCCTTAAAAACCTCCAGGGATGGAGATTCCACCACCTCTCTAAGTATCTTGTTCCAGTGCTTCACCAGCCTCCTAGTGAGAAAGTTTTCCTAATATCCAACCTAAACCTCCCCTGCTGCAACCTGAGACTGTTGCTCCTTGTTGTGTCATCTGTCACCACTAAGAACAGCCCAGCTCCGTCCTCTTTGGAACCACCTTTCAGGTAAACAAAGGCTGCCATCAAATCCCCTCTCAGCCTTCTCTTCTCCAAACTAAGTAAGTCCAGTTCCCTCTACCTGTCCTCAGAAGTGATGTGCCTCAGCCTCCAAACCATTTCTGTTAGTACCACATCTTGGTAAGCATGAAAAGTCAGGGTTTTCCTGCTCACTGAGGTGCAACACAGATGTCTTGGTAAGCAGGGAAAGCTGGCCAGGCACTCTCAGTGCTTGAGGGGCCCAGTCTTGCATGGGAATTCCCAGAATGTGCAGGATTGGACCCCTCAAGCCCTCGGAGCACTAGTCCAGGGTGGCTGGAAAACACAGGCAGCTCCAAGCTGCTGGCAGTTTCCTGCCATAAACATGTCAGCTGCTAAATAGTGGACCAAATTTATACCACCTTTGTTGCACCCACAGTTTGTAGCACAACAAAGTGAAGCAACATCTGTTTGCTTAGCCTTGTTGCTACCATAAGTTTCTGTGGGGGCACAAAGGCAAGGAAATGTGGTATCTCTTTCCAGCCTAAGATAAACACTGGGAATGAATTCCTACAGAACCTGAAAGCCACCACAAATCTATCACTCTAACCCAAGTGGAGAATGCACTTTTTCAACCTTGTATTTGCTAACATAAAGACACAACATGCTAACAAGAATCCTACAAAACAGAAACCCAAAACTGTACACTCAATTTCCTTCCTGGGACAAAAAAAGAGTCACAAATTACAGATATTAGTCATGTCCATTAATGCACTATTGGAAGTGCTAAACACTGTAAAGGTTTGAGGAAAGTAAAGCCTATTTAAAATAGAAAATGAAGTATTTATAACAACCCCTTAAAATTTATTTATTTTGAGATGTTTAAAAACAAGATACTACAGAAAATGTTCTTACACAGACTCATAAAACAGATGCTAGAAGAGTTATTTGCTGCACATAAAAAACAACTTCATTAAAACAAGAAACGTATTAACAATTTTGTAAAATCCAATACAGCTTATTTTATTAATATAAATTATCTACAATAATATAAATTAAAACTATATTAAAATGTTAGCTGGGGCCCTAGCACAAGTTAGAATTATAATATGATTATGTTAATTGTGCCATAAATAATAATAATGTTACACGTTCAGCCAATTTATGGCAATGTAAAGCAGCAAGCCAGCCACAAAAATGTCCCACAAACTACGTGGAATGTCTTTGTGGCATGTTTGTATGGCACAATAAAATGAACATGTTGCAGATGGGGATGGAGGGATGTGGGGGATGACAGGACAGCCCTGGTTCTAATGCTGAAAATGAGCTGTTGGTCCTGCCCCAGCCAGGAACATGACACTACCCGAGTCAGCAAGTCTTTCCTGCCTTGTCCTGCACCCTTTGTGGGCACTTTTAAAAATGACGGGTTGCAGAAAGCTGGGGTATATATTGGCACAGGAGAAGCTCTTTGATTCTAGGGTCATAAGCCTTAAAAAATTATGCAAGCAGGTGAAAGAAATAGGTGTCAGAGGTGATATCTTATTCCCTTTGCCTGTAGATCAATACAGCTACAACCTGTCTACCTATATACATGCAGCTGGAACTGGACCTGGGGTTGAAAAAAACTAAACCAGCTATTTGTCATCCCATGAAACCATTTAGGATTAGATGCAGCCCTAGGTCCAGAATCAGCATTGGGGCAGCTCCACATTCCCACCTGGGAACAGGAATTTTGTAACACAGGCTTGACCCATGTCTTTAACTTTCAGTACATCAGCAGCCTTCTCCTACTTAAACTACCTAGCAACAACATCAGTGGTGGCAGCAGTCCCTCAACACAAAGGAAACGGTCTTTCAGCAAACAGGGAAGTCCAGAGGTGACTGAAGAGGCTGATCCAAGATCTTCATGTCTGAAGAGGCTAGCTCCCCATTTTGAGTTGGTGAGCTTATATAGAATATTTTTCCAAGTGCTCACCTTTGCTTTTGTCTTTATGATGTGCTCTTTGTACAAGAGGATTCAATGGAGACTGACTCCAAGGTAAACTGCATTTGGGCAGTGGGATTGTGGGGTCCCGAACCAGGTAAGCTGTAACCACTGAGCTGGCAGTTGGTCTTATGGTTTTTCAGATGGAAGGCACATAATTGTGTTTTCACTGGGTTAGCACATAATTAGTTTTCAATATAGTATGAGGTTAGGCAATTAGTGCCTTGCTTAGGCATTTTTCAACACGGTCAAAGTCAGTGTTTTGGGCTTGCACAAGTTGTCTGCATAGATGAAACGTTTTGTTTCTAAATCAATAGGTTGGTCATTCATGTAAATGTTATATAACAGTGGTGCAAGTACACTTCCCTGGGGGAGGCCATTAATCTGTCTCCTCCATCTGCTTCGCTTCCCATCTAGTTTGACAAAAAAAAAAATCTGTTTTCTAGCCAGGTTTGTATCAGCTTTGTAAGGTTTAGATTTTGTCTCATTCCCAGGGTCTGTGGAAGAGTCATCAGTAGTTAATTGTATCGTAGGTGGCTGTTACATCCAGGAAGACAGCTCTGGTGACATGGCCTCTTTCAAAACTGCCCTCAGTATGTTGAGTCAGATTAAGCAGCTGGCACACTGTAAATTTTCCAAAGTGAAAGACACCCTGTTTGGGGATTAGATGTGTATCCACATATGGGTCAAGCTGGTTCAGTATCAGTCATTCATATATGTGTGGCATAGCAAGAGAGAAAGGTCTGAAGCTCTTTAGGTTGGACAGATCTTTCCCTGGCTTTAGAAATGCCACAACTTGAGCATGTCACCATATCTTCGGAATTTTTTTGACTGGCTATGCCTGAGTTGCATAGGCTGAGCAGCCATTCTCCAGTCTGGGGTCCAAATTGCACCAAGATTTTCTTGGCTGATACCGATAGCTGATTATTAAGCAACCATTTCGGCTGATGCCGATCCGATAACCAATAATTAGTAATAACATAAGACATTTTAAACTACTGACATAAATAAACTTTTTTTTTTTTTTGCTGTGCTCCATCACATGCATCAGCCTCCCAGCACGTAGAAGTGGCGGTAGGGGCACTGGAACTAAAGCTTGTCGAATGACCTCTAGTTCGAGCACCACCGCCACTATTCTTAAGCATGGGGATGCTGATACAAGACACTTTTCATCTTTAACTCTAATTAAAGTCCCCCCCTTTCCGCTCCGAATGGTCAGAGCAGAGCCACGCAGGGCAAGGGCAGATGCGGGCTGCTCACTGCAGGCTCAGGGCCCTCTGCCCTGCATGTATGGGCCTCTGCCCTGCTTCTGTTGCCCTGAGAACCCCATGCTAGCTGCATGTCCCCTGTCCACTCGGCAGCAGGAGGCACAACTTACTGCCAGAGATGTGGGTTTTCCAGAAAATTCTGAATTGGAAAATTTTCCAATGTCCTAAATAGAGCCTGATCTGATTTAGCATGTTTATTTGAATTATATTTAGTAAACAAAACTAAAAAAGTACTCCCATGTTAATTTTATGTCCCAATAGCCACAAGTATTTGAATTGAAATATTTGATTAAGAAAAAAAAGAAATCCAGCACACTTAATGTGGTTTAAATGTTATATTCAAACAAATTCAAATCTTTATGTGGAAGGAAATTATTTTTATTGGAATACTTGTAAAAATGTAAAGAAAATACACATTTCCCTTTTACATTGTATGTTTAAATTTAAGGAAAAAAAAATGAAAGCACTGAAAACTGTTAACACACTAATTTTAGCACACCCAAAAAACTGTGCATGGTATGCCGTGGTTGTCCTCTCATCTAGTTCAACACAGTTTACACTTTTGCACTAAAGTCATTACGGCACCTCCAGTTTCACTGTCACTATCTGTAAAATCACTTGCACTATGTATTAGTTCCATGTCAGAATCAGATTGAGGTAAATCTGATTCACAACTACTTGAACCACATTCTCTTTCACTAAAGTATGTTTTTACCAATGAGTCTACGGGCAAGGGCAACTTCATCACACTACACTTTCTTCACTAATTATGCTTCTGACTGATTCTCCAGAAGCAAGAGATTTTAAGAAATTGAAACAAGCTTAGCTGTGCATTCATTTGGTTTTGATTTGACCTGCACAGTCAATTATCTTAATTCATAATAATCCAAACACTCACATAATTTGATTTTTGATTTACCCTCCTGTTTACAAATCAATACAACATATATGTACTCTCTCGCACACTACCTAGGAATAATCATGTGAAAAACATTAATTACAACTTCGAAACTGCCAAGCTTGCCTAATATTATATTGGCATCCATTCATTGTTACTAATGAATTTTATGAAACAATGAATTCTTAAAAATGGATATTTTTCCATGGAAAAATAAAGCACTGGAAAATTTTCCACCCCACATCTCTGCTTACTGTCCCCACTGCTGCCAGGTAGGCAGGAGGTGTGCAGTCAGCATGGAGCTCCTGGGGCAAGGGCAGCAGCAGATCACAGAGTTCCAAGCTCACAGCAAGCGGCCTGCATCCACCCCATGCAAATAACTGGGGAGGGCACATGTGCCTCCATGCCTCTCCCAGCTGTGCGCAGCTGCAGGGAGCCATCTCCCTTCCCCCTAAACAAGCCACCCATGGCTGTGTCCTGCTCCCTGCCCCAGCCCCAAGTCCCATGCACTGCCCTGGCTGGGCAGCACCTCCAGCCCCAGCCCCTACCAGACTCCTTCCCTCACCGTGGGGGCCTCGATTTGGTAGCTGTACACATGCACAGTGTCCCCTGAGTCTCTCACTCGCAGCATCCCCAAGCAAAACCTCTTGGCAGGCTAGAATACTGCCCGCCTGCATGGGGAAACCCACTGTTTCCCAAAGGAACCCAGGTATCTAAGGGCTCTAGCCCCATGGAGAGAGGGAAACCAGGCATTCAGAGCACTAGCCAGAAGGCATAAATATCAGTAAGCATCACTGGCTACAGCAGTCAAAAAAAGTTGATAGCCATTAATGTCATTTCCCCTTTTATCGGTGCCAATCCGATAGGCAACCAATATATTGGTGCACCTCTAGAAATTGTTTGATTCATTCAGTAAGTATGCCATCAAGGCTGGCTCCTTTTCTAGTCTTCAGTGCATTAATACCATCATTCACCAGAAGGGGTTTATAAAACCCAGATCTTTGGGCCACTTGCATCTTTCCAGTCTGAGTTCTTGTATGTTTTTGGACTTTTTCTATTGAGAAGCATCTAGTGAGCAATTTGGTTAGTAGTGACATTATAATGTTGATCTACCTTTCATGGGTGGTTGCTTAGTTTATGTATTGTGACCCATGTCCTTTTACTATTATGCATCATATCAATTGACTCAACCAAGGTCTGCCAGGATTTCCTGTGTTCTTCTGTGATGGCTAACATGAGCTCCTACTGACTATTAACTGTTTCCTAAGACTGTTTGTTTGTCCCATTTACCTTCCCCTTTAATAAACCCTGTTATAATATAATATTGTTTGTGAGTAGGGAGGTCTGTCCCCACTCCAGGAAGCTTTTATTTCCCTAGGTTTCTGGGTGGCAGCTCGAGCCAAGAGAGAAAAAGTGTGTGTAAAACCCCTGAAATTGAACTTGGCTGCTGTTACTGCCATCATAGCTTGGCAGAAGGGTTACATAGTTGCTTTCTATAAACACATCAGGGGGTAAACACAGAAGCAGGATAAGAGCTATTTACTCTAAAGGACAATTACTGGCATAACAGCAAATGGCTATAAAATGGCCATGATACATTTAGGCTGTAAATTAGAAGGTTTCTAACCACAGGCTTGAAATTCTGGAACAGCCTCCTCCAGAAGGAGTAGGGCAGTGCAAAAAAGCAAACTAGTTTGGTCATCGAGCTTAAGAAAGGGATTATATGATGCGATTCACTGCACTAGACTTGCTGACACAGGACATCCCTTCTGGTTGTATATTCCTAAATAGTGGTGGGAAATTTAGGAAGCTGAACTACTTCTACTGACAGAAGGAGAACTATCTGGAGCAAATGTTAAACACCACCCACTTCTCAATCTTCAATATAAAATTCTGAACCAATTTAGTCATACAGATATATACTTATATTGGTGGGTGGAATTATTCTCATTTTGATTAAAAATAAAAAACTGGGGACATAACTTATACTTGGAATACCTACTTAACCCCTTTTGTGAATATCCTATAAAGTACACATTATCGTTTCATAGCAATAAATTATTTTTTTCCAGAACGCCAATCTCAAAAAAGATATACAAGAACAAAACCACACTTTGAACTAAGAGACATCCACTAAATCCTCACTCTCACTCCTCACTCTCACTCTTAGCAGATTATCATTTCACATAATTCAGGCAGATTAAACAAAAAGTGTCTTCACAGTAACCATACAAATCTATTCCACATTAAGAATGGCACTACCTCTTCCTAAGTAATCCACGTCTTAACAAAACATCAATATGTATTCACAATGCTCTTGACATTAGAATCAGAAGTGTGTTAATTAACTTACAAATCAAATCGAAGGTTTTCTCTTTCTTCAAAAAAGTAGTCCATTATGAATTTTCTTACAAAATCTGGATTTAACGTATTATCAATTACTTCTGTTCTTCCAAACTGAAAAAGAAAAACAATAGCTTACAGCAAGAATACGATCTCATATATCTACATCAGCAGTCTGCGATTCAAGAGACAGCAGCATATAACAAGCATGATGTAGGATGCGCCACAGATCTCTCCTAGAACAGAAATTATCTATACACTGATGATGTCCACATGAAAAGACTAGAAAAAATTTCTAAAAATCCTGGCGTGAGGATGTTGTTAGAAATCTACCCATTCAGATACAAACAGGGCACATCTACATGTTCACTAATGCACCTTGGATACTGCACATTTCGTTAGTAATTGCTTAATAAAGTACTAACTGAATGCACAGTAACTAGAATTACTGCACAGTAGCACCAGTGCAGTTATTTTGTGATGCTTACTGTGCATTAGCCTAATAACAGTACATGGTAAGCTATCAGCAAGGTTTTTCACCACGATGCTACTGCTCAGTGTTATTAAGCTAATCAGCAGTAAGCATCCCGTCTACAAAGTAGCATGTTTTCTGCTGTATACAATGTAGCCCTAGCAAAGGGCAGCTTCTGTAGCTCAAAATTAATAATTATTTCTCCCCATATAATTCATTTTCAGGCATAAGAAATCTATGACTCCAGCATTATCCACTTGTTTCTCTTCCCTGTATTCTATTGGTTCATTTGCTAAAAATGAGATTCTCCTTAGTTCTACCTCTGCAAAATGGGCATTTTTCTTTCCTCCCCACAGGAAGGATCTGACCCTGCTTTTGAGATAAAAAAAAGAAATTTACATTTTTTACTTGAAGAAGAAACTTTTCATGCAGCTCCCAATTTACAAAGTCTAAAAATATAAAATATAAATTATAGAACAGTAAAGGTTTTCTTCCGTTTCATACATTTTACTTCCCTTCAAATGGGTTATTTGCAGAATTTGTATAAAAAACAAAACAAAAAAACCCAAAAAAACAAAACCTGAAGCCAACATGGTGGGTATGACAGAGTGGGTTGTCTATATCAAGTTATGAACTCCATTTTGAACATATCAAAACTTGCCTGGGGATAGTCTATACCAAGTACTGTATTACAAACTACCATCCTGACCTGCCAGAAAAGGAGCTTGACATTGAGAAGTTATTAAAACTGGCTATTAAATCTGAATGGCTCAGATGCCCCTTACCCTTAGGGACCAATATTGCCTCTTCATGGACTCCTGCAGATGGGAGAAATGCAACTAGAGGAAGGGACTGAACTTTTTCAGTTGAGCACCTGGCAATGGAGATACAAACCTTCCCCAAGAACAGGACACTGTCTTGTTCAGAAGGCCAGCCACCACCCTAGTAAAACAAGGATTATAAGAGAAGGACAGGATCGATTCTGCCCAATCCAAAATACAGGAAGACCTCAAATTCACAGAAAGGGCAGATCAGCCAGCTCTGCACTTCCTAACCATCTCAAAAAAGCTGTGGTTCTAGAGTGCTTTAAGGGTACACTCAAAATTAAAACATTCCTTTGTAAGAATAGAGCTGAAAGGGACCTCAGAAGATCTGGTTCAGTACCTTGCTCAAAACAGGATTATCCCTGTCTAAACCCAAATGTTTGTCTCACCTGCTCTTAAAAATTTCCAAGGATGGAGATTCCACAATCTCTCCATGTAATGCTTAATAACCCTCGTAGTGAGACAGTTCTTACCAAGATCGAATATAAATTTCCCTTGTCATCATTTAAAACTGCTACTCTTAGTCTTTTCCCCTGTGGCTGCAGAAGGAGGGAACACCTTTGAGAGGCTGGACATCCATAAGTCAGCAGGCCCTACTGAAATGTACTCAAGAGTGCTAAAAGAGTTGGCTGACATCATAGCATAACCTATGGCAAGGCTATCTGAGAATTCGTGGCACTCGGGAGGGGTACCTGAAGATTAGAAGAGGGCCAGTGTGGTGTCTATCTTCAAGAAAGGAAGGACGGAAGATCTAGGGAACTACAGGCTAATCAGTTTGACCTCAATCCCTGGAAAGATCATGGAAAAAATTTTTAAAGAATACTTCAACAACAGGCTAACAGAAGGTGTCATCCTGAGACACAGACAACTTGGATTTATTATAGGTAGGTCGTGCCTGATCGACCTCATCCCCTTCTATGACCAGGTGACACATCACCTGGACAAGGGAGGAGAGGCTGATGTCATTTACTTAGATTTCAAAAAAGCCTTTGGATTTGGTTTCCTATGATGTCCTCATGACAAAATCGGGAAACTGCAGCTTTGACAACCTTATGGTCTGACGGCTGGGGAACTAGCTCCATGGTTAGACCCAGAGAATGGTAGTCAATAAAACAGAGTCAACATGGCACATGGTGACCAGTGGCATCCCTCAGGTTCAGTACTCGGACCAGTACTCTTTAACATATTTATAACTGACCTGGATTCATGCGTCAGCAGACTGGCTGAGTTTGCAGATGACACCAAATTATGGGGAAGCTCAGTTTCGCTGGAGAATAAGCTGGGGATTCAGGCTGACCTAAACAGGCTCACAAGGTGCACAGATCAAAACCTGATGACTTTCAACAGAGAAATGCAAGGTGCTCCACCTTGGGAGAAAGAACCCACTGCTATAGGCTCAGCAGTGCTACACTCACTAGCACTACAACCGAAAGAGACTTGGGGCTCATAATTGACCACAAGATGAATATGCTGCAGCCACCAAAACAAGTAAAATCTGCTGATGCATCTCAAGGAAGACCCCAGATGTCATCCTCCTGTTTTATTTGGACTTAGCAAGGCTGCAGTTGGAGTACTGCATCCAATTCTGGGCTCCACATTTTAAAAAGGACATGGAGAAGCTTAAGAGAGTCCAGAGGAGAGCCATGCGCATGATCAGAGGTCAAGAAAGCAGGCCTTATGAGAAAAGACTGAGAGGCATGGGATTCTTCAACTTGGAAAAGCGTAGGCTTAGGGGGGACTTGGTGGCAGCCTATAAGTATATAAGGGGTGCGCTTCAGGAACTGGAGAATGTCTGTTCACCAGGGCACCCCAAAGGAAGACAAGGTCCAACAGTCAACAAACTGCTGGAAGACTGTTTTAGACTGGACATAAGGAAAAACTTATTTACTGTCCAAGTCTCCAGAGTCTAGAATAGACTCCCCCCGGGAGTGTTACAAGCACCGACTGTAGACAAGTTCAAGAAGTGTTTGGATGATTATCTTGCTGGGGTCATCTGACCCCAGTTGACTTCCTGCCCTTTGCACAGGGGGCTAGACCTGATGATCTCACGAGGTCCCTTCCAGCCCCAATGTCTATGAAATCTATGAAGAGTCAATTATTACCTTCTTTATAATTGCCTGTCAGGTATTTGAAGACAGCAAATCCCCCTGCCCCCTCCCGGTCTTCTCTTTTCCAAACTAAATAAACCCAGGTCTTGTCTAATCATTTTTCTGCCTTCCACCAAACTTACTTGCCTGTGTCTTTCCTGCCCCAAACTGGAAGCAGTGCTCAAGGTGAGTGCTGAATAGAGTAGAAGACTGCTTGTCCTCTTGACCTACAAGCACTTATTCCTCTTATTTCTGGCCTGTTTTTTGGGGTTGTTTTTTTTTTTTTGTGGGGGAGTGGGGGGGCGGGGAGAGGCAAAAAGAACATTCTATAACTTCCAGGTCCTTTTCTGCAATACTGTTGCTTAGGCCAGTCATTCACTAGTCTGCATTTGTACATATGGTTGCTCTGTGCAGGACTTTGCCTTTGTCTGAAATTAATCAAATGAAATTCAGTAAGGACAATTTCTCCAGTTTTTCTAAGGATCTGTATCCTAATCCAACCCTTCACAGTTTCTACAACTCCACTCAGTTTGGTGTCATCTTCAAATTATTATTTAATATTATTATTTTGGGTCCTTTTTGTGGTAGATAAGCTTAGGTAGAAGCTCCTAAGAACCATGCTTTGACCCAGAGCAAAGATAGGTTTACCACCGTTTATTTTAGGAACTTAACTTATTTCATGAATGCCAGGTGCATAAACAGACAAAGTACAGAGGAATCTCAAGGCTTTAATGAGGCAATAACCAGGGATCCTGGTATTCCTGAATTAAAAAAATAATCACAAATTCTCTGATAAAAACCCCAAAATATGTTATTAAAACTAGAAGCCCCCACAGCCCCATCCTGCCCTCCCTTCCCCCGCTGGTACCTCTCACTTCCCACCATAGCCCTGCTCATGCCCCTCACTTCCCGCCAACCCCCCAGCCCTGCTCATGCCCTTTGCCCCCCACCCACAGCCCCTGCCCCCCCCAGATTTGCCAGAGGGTCCCCCAGCTGCCAGGATTATGGGGTCCGGGACCTGGGTCTACAGCCTCCCACCCCCGACAGAAGGCAGTAGCTGCTGCAGCAGAGCAGAGAGCAGAGCTGGCTCCCCGCCCTGCATACCTGCCGCAGGCATGAGCGAGGGAAGCTCCCTGCTGCAGCATGCATTCCCAGGAGGACAGTGGGCACCCGTGCCCCCCAGATCTATGCATAGGGCCAGGGCGCACTACACACTCCATCTTTCCTGCTCCGAGCTGCAGAAGAAAGAGGTCCATTCCCTGTTCCAACAATATCATGAAATGGGCGTGTAAAGAATTGTGATGGGGAGAAGAGATAGGAAGACCATGATATTTTATACAATATAATTGTATTCCTTATCTTGCTCTCCTCCTCTAGGCTATGCACTCCAGCAATACATTTCATCAAATCTTGGAAAGCTGTTAAGTCAGCTGTTGAGCAAAGTATGAAAGAAATTACTACCTTAGTCAGAGTATGATAAATAAAATTACAAGCGATGAGTTATTCTTACATGTTAATCCTCTTCGGCCGCATCAGAATCTGGGAGTGGCGAGAAATGTGCGGGTGCAAACCTGCTATACCCCCACTCCCTGAAGCCCCCCAGCAACCCCGGAGCACTCTGCTGACCCCCAGCACAGCCGGAGGTAAGCAGGGCCCATGGTAGAAGGGAGTTAACCCCAGACAGCGGACAGGAGACGGCTGAGTGGGGCTGAGGAGGGTCTCGCCCCGGCCCCTACTTGGTACAGCCCCCTAAGGAGCCACGCGACCAGAGCCTTGTAAACAGGCCGCGCACACAGGTGCGCTTGTCTGTCCGGCACGTGAGTTAGCATGGAGTTTGCGCAGGAGGGCGAGCGGGAGGGCCCAAGACCCTACCTGTGCACCCTAGGTAAGGCAGTCCCAGCTACAGCCAGCCTCCCAGTGGCAGACGGACACACGCCACAACCCGAAGGTCCCCTTGGGGTCTGTGGCCCCCACCCCGGCACCTCAGAGGCCTCCACCCAGATGCAGCCTCTGGCTCCAGGCTGCAGGGGCTGCCAGTCACTTTTTCAGGCTCTGGGGTCTGGGAGCATGGCCACCTCCCCTTGTGGGGTCTTCTTCCTTTTGGGGTCTCTGGTGTGCCAGCTGGAAGAACTCCAGGCCACAGTTCAGAGACTGCACACCATCAGGGATGGTGAATGTGAGGTAGACTGCCAGGCTCTTCTCCCCCAGGAGGCAGAGGGTAGACTATGGTCACCCTCCAGGACAAGGGTTGAGGGTGCAGGTGGTGTTCTCTGTGATCCTCCCAGTTTCAGGCTATGGGCTGAGGAGGGAGAGGAGGATCCAGGTAGTGAATCAAAGACTGCGGCCTGGTGTCATCAGGAAGGCTTCAGCTTCCATGACCACAGCCCGCTCTTTGGCGAGAGAGGCAGCGAGCTGCTGGGAAGAGACGGCCTCCACCTCTCTCCCCTGGGGAGGAGCCTCTTCTCAGCCAGACTGGCTGACCTGCTCCACCGGGCTTTAAACTAAGCCCACTGGGGGATGGGGGGGAATACCGCCACTGCTGGCCTGCTGAACATCCCGTGCAAAGCCAGCAGGCCAAGGCACTTAAGGGAGCCCACCCCTGCCCCAACCCAAGAACAACCTGTAGGCAAAGCAAGGGCCCCCAAGGGGACACTTGCCTGCCTGCACACAAATGCCAGGAGCTTGGGGAATAAACAGGAGGAACTTGTCCTCCTGCTTAACAAGAATGACTATGACCTTATAAGGATAACGGAGACCTAGTGCGACTCCACCCATGACTGGACCACAGGTATAGACGGCTATACCATGTATAGGAGACATTGAGTGGATAAAAGGGGTGGGGGTGTAGCTGTCTATGTCAAGGAAAGCAAGCTGATATTGGCGACCAGGATGGATAAGTGGGGACCCTCTGGGTTAAAATCCGTGGGGAACATGGCACAGGGGACACAACGGTGGGAGTCTACTACAGACCTCCCACCCAAAGTCCTGAGATTGACCAGGAGTTCGCCCAGGAACTGGCTGAGGCCGCATGCTCCAGGACCTTGGTTGTCATGGGTGACTTCAATTACCCGGACATCTCCTGGGAAGATCACTCAGCAAAATCCGAGCGGTCACAAAGCTTTCTCTCGTGCATGGATGACCTCTACCTGACTCAAGAATTCTACGGGCCAACAAGAGGCAAAGTGCTGTTTGACCTGGTACTGGCTACTGGGGATGTCCCTGCAAGGTGACATTGGTGCCCAGGGGGGATGACTGGAGACCCTCTGGGTTAAAATCTGTGAGGAACACGGCACGGGGAACACAATGGTGGGAGTCTACTACAGACCTCCTACCCAGAATCAAGAGCTTGACCAGGAGTTCGCCAGGTAATTGGCTGAGGCTGCATGCTCCCAGTCCATGGTTGTCATGGGAGATTTTAACTACTCAGACATCTAATGGGAAGAAAGCTCAGCCAAATCCGAATGGTTGCAAAGCTTCCTCATATGCATGGATGAGCTCCATCTGACACAAAAAGTCTACGGGGCAACGAGAGGTAAAGTGCTGCTTGACCAGGTACTGGCAACCAGGCATGACCTAATCAGCAACTTAACAATCGAGGGGAAGCTAAGTGACAGCAACCACTAGCTGATCACCTTCACCATACACCGTACAGCTGGCAAGTCGGTCAGTAATACAGAAGTCCTCGACTTCAGGAAAGCTGACTTTGACAAGCTCAGGAGACTTGTTGGTGAGGCCCTAAGGGACCACAACCCCAAGGGGAGGAGAGTTCAGGAAGAGTGGCTGCTCCTCAAGGCAGCGATCCTGCATGCACAAGCTAAGTCTATTCCGTCTTGGAAGAAAGGCAGCAAAAGGGCACAGCAGCCCCCTTGGCTCAGCAAGGAACTAGCAGACCTCCTGCATCTAAAAAGAAAGATCTACAAAGGATGGAGGATGAGATCCACCTCCAAGGAGAAATATTCTGCACTGGTCTGGACCAGCAGGAAGCAAACCTGGAAAGCCAAGGCTGAGACAGGACTCCAACTGGCTACAAGCATCACAGATAAATAGAAGTCCTTTTTTAGATATGTGGGGACCAGGAAGAAAAGCAAGGGCAACACTGGACTCCTGCCGAACCAGAAGAGGCAACTGACAACTGATGCCCAGGAAAAAGCCAACTTGCTCAATGGCTTTGTGTCTGTCTTTCACCAGTCCCATAGGATGCCCCTGCCCTTTACAGGACAGGGAGGCCCAGGTGAGGGCGATTCCTTGCTCTCCATCAATGCTGACCTCGTGAAGGAACACCTTGACAGGCTGGATACCTTCAAGTCAGCCGGTCCTGGCAGTCCCCAGGGTATTCAGGGAGCTGGTGAGCATCATAGCTCAGCCCCTGGCATGGATCTTCGAGAACTCTTGGCACTCTGGTGAAGTGCCTGAAGACTGGAAGAAGGCCAATGTGGTGCCTATCTTCAAGAAAGGGAGGAAAGTGGATCCGGCAAACTACAGGCCCATCAGCCTGACCTCTATCCCAGGGAAGGTCTTAGAAAAGATTATCAAATAGGTCATCCTTAACGGACTTGCCAATAGCAACATCCTGAGGGATAGCCAAGCATGGGTTTCTTGCGGGTAGGTCTTGCTTGACCAATCTCATTTCCTTCAACAATCAGGTGACCTATCACCTGGACAAGAGAAAAGAGATTGATGTCATATATCTTGACTTCAAGAAAGCCTTCTATCTGGTATCCCATGATCACCTCTTGGGGAAACTAACCAACTGTGGCTTTGGGTCCACCACAATCTGCTGGCTGGGAAATTGACTCTGTGGTCAGACCCAGAGGGTGGTGGTCAACGCAAGTCAATAGTCATGGTGCCCTGTGACCTGTGGGGTCCCACAAGGCTCTGTCCTGGGACCCATCCTGTTCAACATCTTCATTAATGATGTGAACATTGGAGTCGGAAGTGGACTGGCCAAGTTTGCCGATGACACCAAACTTTGGGGTAAAGCGTCCACAGTTGAGGACAGGAGGGCAATCCAGGTTGATCTTAACAGGCTCAGAAAGTGGGCGGACGAGTATCTGATGGTGTTTAACACTGAAAAATGCAAGGTTCTCCACCTTTGGAGGAAAAACCTGCAGCATGCTTATAGGCTTGGCAGTGCTATGCTGGCTAGCGCTACAGATGAAAGGGTCTTGGGGGTCATGATTGCCCACAAGATGAACATGAGCCTTCAATGTGATGCTGCAGCTAGTCAAGCAAGCAAAACACTGGCTTGCATCCATAAATGCTTCTCAAGCAAATCCCAGGACATCATTCTCCCATTGTACTCGGCCTTGGTGAGACCGCACCTGGAGTATTGCATCCAGTTTTGGGCTCCACAATTCAAAAAGGATGTGGAGAAGCTTGAGAGAGTGCAGAAAAGCACCACGCATATGATCAGTGGTTAGGAAAACAGACCTTATGATGAGAGGCTGAGAGCCATGGGACTCTTCAGCCTGAAAAAAAACAACCATGACGTGATGCTACTACATAGTGGAATTAGGCTACTGCATAGAGCAGCTCTGGTTACTGCACATTTATTTAGTACCTGTTGTACTAAATAAATGTGCAGTAATGGCTGCACAGTAGCTCATGTAAATGTGGCCTCTGACTTCCTTTTCCCAGTTCTTTAAGAACTGTGACTGCACTGTGTGATCCAACTGGAAATATCAAACTTCTCTTAAGGGAAGGGAATCCAACTCTTTAAGTGAATGTTAGCTTGAAGAGGCTGCCCCAGAAGTCATGACTGATGACCATATGAAAGTTGGATTGGTGGGAACCTGCAAAGGGCAGCTGTTGTTTGAAAGAGCAATGAAATTTTATGCTCAGAGCGCCATTTCTTCAGTTCCTTGTGAATTTACATAATCATACCCTTGAATGAGAAGAGTTAGCAGGAAAGGATTCCCTTTGATGTAAACCTGAAGATGAAAAGGAATATGCCTTTTCCAGTGGCAGAGCTACCTTTCCTAGTGTTCTAAGCCAATCCTGCAAGCCTTCTGCCCTAGGAGAAGGAGATCAGTACTAATACCTCAGCTCCTGCAAATGGTTCCTGTATGTGATTATGATAATTACATGGGGATACTGAAAAGTAAGATGCTGGGTTTCAGAATAATGCGTACCACAAGGGCCAGTGCTGGGGAAAGTGGGGCTCAGATATAGCCAGTAGACAGATATTGCTTTCATAGTCACCAAAATAAGGACCTTTTTTAGGCTGTTAGCTACCTTTTGACTTATATATTTGTCTCATAGGCACTGAAAAGCTTAATTTATGTCTCAGCTCTGCAGGAGGACTTAATACATCTGTCAGTCTCAAAAACTGATGCTTCTGAGTGAGCCTGTGAGCCTACTAGGGCTGTGCGAAGCTTCGGTAGACAATTCAATTCAGAGGAGATTCAGCCCAATTCAACCGCCGAACCTCCAAATCTGAATCAAAAAATCGGGAGACCCGTTAATCTCTCCAAATCAAAATCGGAAGCCTCCAAATAAATTCAGAGAGATTCAGCCATAGGCTGTATAGGCAGGCACTAGGCCAGGGGTCAACAACCCCTAGCATGAGTGCCAAGCATGGTATGCAAGGCCATTTTGCTCAGCACACCATTGCTAGCCCCGGCTTTAAGCAGCTGCTGCCAGCCACAGAGCCCAGGCTGCTCCCAGCAGGCAGCTGGGAGGCTGCAAGTCCTGCTGCAAGCAGACTGGGCTCTGTGGGCTGGCTGCAGCCAGGAGGCTGCAAACAACTGCTCTGGGCTCCCACATGTCAGCACTCCAGCACCTTCCAAGGTAGACACTGTGGGTTTTTCAGCACTCCAGCCAAAAAATGTTGCCGGCCCCTGCACTAGGCAGTGTCAGTGGGAGCACCCAAATGAGCCCCAGATTGAGCCAGAAGCCCTGGGAGAAGCCGTGGCTCCCTTGGCTGCTCCCCTACCAGGGTGAGGCAGGCAGTGTTGCCAGCCCTGAGAGAAGCTGTGGGGGCTGGGGGAATGATCAGGGAGCTGGGGGATTGAACCGGGAACTGGAGGCAACCCCTTGTTCGCCCCCCCAGCCCCCAATCATTCCCCCCCAGCTCCCCAATCATTCCCCCAGCTTCTCCCAGGGCTGCCAGCTCAAGCTGCAGCTCATCCAGTTGTCCCCCTGCCAGGGCAAGGCAGGCAATGCTTGCAGCCCCAGGAAAGCTGTGGGGGCTGGGCAGAATGATTGGGAGCTGGGCGATCAAACCAGCAGCTCGGCGATCAAACCAGCAGCTGGGTGATCCCCCAGCTCCCACTTCAATCCCCCAGCTCCCTGATCATTCCCCCCAGCTCCTGCGGCTTCTCCAGGGGCTGCAAGCACTGCATGCTTCACCCCAACTGGGGGGAGGGGATGGGCCAAGGGACCTGCTGGCTCAAGCTGGGGCTCTTCCAGCTGGTCCCCCAGCTACTCCTGGCACCGCTGCCTGCCTGTATAGTCTATGGCCGAATAAGATTCAAACACCAAATATCTTCAGATTTGATTTCACAGATTTCATAGACATTAGGGCTGGAAGGGACCTCGGAAGATCATCGAGTCCAGCCCCCTGCCCGAAGGGCAGGAAGTCAGCTGGGGTCATAGGATCCCAGCAAGATAAGCATCCAATTTGCTCTTGAAGGTGTTCAATGTAGGTGCTTGAACCACCTCCGATGGCAGGCTACTCCAGACCTTGGGGGCTCGGACAGTAAAGAAATTCTTCTTTATGTCCAGCCTGAAACGGTCTTGCAGTAGTTTATGACCGTTCGACCTCGTCATCCCTTGGGGTGCTCTGGTGAACTTTACTAGCCGCAGCATCGCATTGCAGGCTCTCATTCATCTTGTGGTCAATGATGACCACCAAATCTCTTTCTTCCATAGTGCTAGCCAGCGTAGCACTACCAAGCCTATAAGGATGCTACAGGTTTTTCTTCCCAACGTGGAGAACCTTGCATTTGTCGGTGTTAAACACCATCAAGTTCTCATCCGCCCATTTGCTGAGCCTGTCCAGGTCAGCCTGGATCACCCGCCTGTCTTCTGGTGTGGATGCTTTGCCCCAAAGTTTGGTGTCATCGGCAAACTTGGCCAGTCCGCTTCCAGCTCCAATGTTCACATCATTAATGAGATGTTGAACAATATGGGTCCAAGGACAGAGCCTTGGGGGACCCCACTGGTCACAGGGCACCACTCTCTGGGTCCGACCATGGAGCCAATTTTCCAGCCAGGGGATCATGGTGGACCCAAAGCCACAATTGGCCAGTTTTGCCAAGAGGTGATCATGAGATACCAGATCGAAGGCTTTTTTAAAGTCAAGACACATGACATCAATCTTTTTTCCCTTGTCCAGGTGATAGGTCACCTGGTCGCAGAAGGAAATGAGATTGGTCAAGCAAGACCTACCCGCAACAAACCCATGCTGGTTGGTGGTACCCTTCGGAGGTTGGTGTCGGTCAGTCCATTAACGATGGCCTCTTTAACAAGTTTTTCTAAGATCTTCCCTGGGATAGAAGTCAGGCTGATGGGTCTATAGTTAGCTGGATCCACTTTCCTCCCTTTCTTGAAGATAAGCACAACATTGGCCTTCTTCCAGTCTTCGGGCGCTTCACCAGAGTGCCAGGAGTTTTCAAAGACCCGTGCCAGAGGCTGGGCTATGATGCTGTCCAGCTCCTTGAGTACCCTAGAGTGTAGATTGTCAGGGCTGGCTGACTTGAAAGTATCCAGCTTCTCAAGGTGTTATTTCACAAGGTTAGCATTAATGGAGGATAGGGAATCTCCCTCACCCAGACCACCCTTTGGATTTGGCTGAATCGAATTGGGACAGTGATTTGCATCAACAAATAGAATCACTGTCCCTCCGAGTTGCCAAATCCAAAGTGATTACTTTCCACTTTGCACAGATCTAGAGCTTACTACCGAATCACAGGACCAGCTATTAACTCATGAGATCTTTCTGAAAAAGAATGCAAAATTGAAACCTATCAGGGATAAGTTATTCCTCAAAACACCTCTAGCAGTTGTGCAGCAAAGTAACTGCATCAAAACAAAGGCAGGTTTTGAAACCTGATGACTCTGCTTTGGGCAGAAGGGAGTTAATTAAAGGGAAGTTTCTAAAATCGGAAGCTTATAATAGTAACAGGTCTCCATCCATGTTCATTTTAAAGTCTGTTCAACTGGAAAGCAGCTATACTATCTAAACTAATAAATAAATTATTTAAAGCCTCACAGTGGCTATCCAAAAAAAAATCTGATCTTGTACACGACCACAAATAAAATCCATGTGGACAACAAGTAAAAAAAGGCATATACCTGGACAGAGGAACATTGATACAAAACCAAAGGAATGAATAGTACAGGTTCCTGAACTGTTTATTGTTCAAAATATAAATATTTAAGAAAGTATGTTTCTGTTATCACACAGCAGGATTAATAGACTCATCTGAGATCACTGGATTTCTGTAGTTGCTGAAATGAGGGTAATGAAAATTGTAGTGGAAACTAAAGAGATACATCAATGTGCTGAATATGCATGTGTGAATCTAAAGTTAATTTCTGTTGAATCCATTAGTGCCAATACATACATATAGTTTTACCTTCTGTTTACAATATATTTTGTGCCTGCAAGTCTGGCAACATTCCTTCCCACACTTGTGGCTGGAATAATTTATTCATGAATGCCTTGGACAAACATAACAGATCTCATTTGTAATGGCCCTGTATAATTTACAGGATTTGACCTTCTCTGCGAGACTTTAGTCGAAAAGGACTGGATGGGATTAGCGAAACTCTTCTATTCATAACTTTCACACTGTCTTTGTAAACTAAGCTCATCCTACAGAACAAACTGAACTAGACATCTGATTTTGTCCACTTAAAAAAGAAGTTACTCCTTACCATACGTAACTACAGTTCAAGTTTCTTTTCTGTATGGTTTCACACTCTAGGGAACAACACCCCTAGAAAACATGTGGGTGCAGACAGACATGACACTGGAAGCATTCAGATACTTCCGAAGCACATGAAAGCATAAGTCATACAGATGTACATGTCCTCTCGGTGAGGGAGTGGGGGAAAATGGGCAAATCTTGGGAGGCTGGGGTTGCAGTCCCAGTGGGGGTTGGGGGGGAGAGTTCTGTTGCACCTCCTGTTTGGAGATCACAGCATTGCATGCAGCTCCAATGATTTAAGTAATTTCTAAAGCTCATTAAGCAAGCTTTAGTTAAAGCACCTTTGCTGCCATTTTGAAACACAAGGACACTGTACACAGAGATGCTGTGGGCACTTTAATTAGGGCAGCTCCCGAGAGCACATGCAAAGACACTCTATAGTTCCAGACACTTCATCCCTCTCTGCAGAACTCCAGAAGAGGCTCCTACAGATGTTTCAGTTGTGTCCCCACCACTCTGTCTAACACTGCACACTTGGCCATTCTGGCCCTTATAGTGGCTCTTCTGGTCCTCAGCTGGCCAATGATTAAGAAGAGATCACAGGCAAAAAAATGAACTGTCTATATATACACATTCTTCAACGAATGCAGCTCAGGTTAATATAAATTTAGCGGGTACAATTTAAAAACTACATTTGCCTAGTTACTCAGCTCATAAGGCTAGACCACATCAGGATAAATTTAACTTAAAAGGTCTGCATGACCCATTAGGATGGGATGAAATGACTCCTTACTAAAAACCATATGGACAAAAAAAACCCAATATCTTTTTGATCTTTCGATGTCAAAGAGGACATGGACATTTGAATAGGTTGACTTAAGCATGGGTATGCATGTCACAGATAGAGGAGGTGGAGCTCTAAATTATAGCTTTGCCCAATCTGTTGGCAGTGTTATAGCTTGTGAGGTTCAACTGAGGTGCGATTATTACTGATTGAAAATCTATTCAAGATGTATTGGCATAAGTGATGTGTGTCTTCATCTCTACTCTAGTGTAGGCTAGCTGTCAGTCAGCAGAATCCTACAATACTTTGCAGCCCCTTCACCAGGTGGTCACTCTGGCTTCCCCTCCAGTATTGCCTCTGTGTGTTGGAGAAGCAAGCATATGACCCATCCTCTAAAGAGCAGATGCAGTTTTCATGCTGTCATTTTGTGCTGGATCTCTCTCTACTGCCCCTTTGATGAGCCCAAATCTGACCCAGCAATTTATCTGAATCACACTACTGCTTGAATAAGGAGCATCTTGAATGGACTGCAAAGTGGATAGAAAAGTGGCTGGATTGTTGGGGTCAAAGAGGAGTAATCAATGATTCAATGTCTAGTTGGAAACTCGTATCAAGTGGAGTATACCTGGGGCTGGTCCTGGGCCTAGTTTTGTTCTGTATTTTCATCAACTGTCAGGAAGATGGGACAGAGTGCACCCTCACTAAGTTTGCAGATAATACCACGCTGGGTGGAAAAGTAGATATGCTGGACGGTAGGGCTAGGATTCAGAGAGATAGAGACAAATTGGAGGATTGGACCAAAAGAGATGTCATGATGCTCAGTAACTGCAGATGCAGAGTCCTGTATTTAGGACAGAATAATCCCATGCACTAGTACAGGCTGGAGACCAACTGGCTAAGAAGCAGCTCTGCAGAAAAGGACTTGTGGGTTACAGTGGACAATAAGCTGCATATGAGCCAAGAGTGTGCTCTTGTTGCAAATAAGGCTAACAGCATACTGGGCTGCACTAGTAAAAGTGTTGTCAGCAGATCGGGGGAAGTGATTATTCTCTCTCTTTGGTACTGGCGAGACCACATCTTGAGTACTGTGTCCAGATCTGAGCCCCCCACCATTACAGAAAGGATGTGGACAAACTGGAGAGAGTCCAGCAGAGGGCAATGAAAATGGTTAGTGGCCTGGGGAACATGATGGATGAGGAGAGACTGAAGAAAGTGGAAGTAGAGGAGAGAAGACAGAGGGGATTTAATAACAGCCTCCAACTGTCTGAAGGATGGTTACAAAGGGGATGAAGCTATACTATTCTCAGTGGTGGCAGATGACAGAACAAGGAGCAATAGTCTCAAGTTGCAGCAAGTGAAGTTTAGGTTGGGAACTTAGGAACTCTTTCATGAGGATGTAAATCATGGGAAGAGGCTATACAGAGAAGTTATAAAATCTCCATCCTTAGAGGTTTTTAGGCTCAGCAAGACAAAGCCTTGGCTGGGATGATACATTTGGGGTTGGTCCTGCTTTGAGCAGGGGGTTGGACTAGATGACCTCCTGAGGTCCCTTCCAACCCTGATTTTCTACAATTCCTTTTACCCTTCAGCCCCAGAATACAAGTGAAACATAAAATGTCTCTGTTACAAAAAAGTAGGATACAGCTAAAACTTTATTGTAAAACAGTTAAGATGGCTATACCACTAGACAGATACAGAACCAAACACAACTATATCACAAATTAATCATCTAATATTGTGAACCATCTGTACTTCCACCTATAAACATCTCATCAGTGATATAACTTTCATAGACTATACCCAAGGGTCCACCCAACTTGAGGCAGCAGCCGGCCAATTTTGCAGGGAGATTGTGGGGCATTTTTGTGGGCTGACTGCAGAGCCTTCCCAACCCCACTTCATGCCACTGATTGGCTGATGGGCTCCAGTGGCCCCACCCTTGCCACTGATTGGCTTTGAAGGCTATATGTCATGTAGCCTTGCCTCTTGCTGATGATTGGTGGAGAGAGGCAGGGCCTGATGACAGGCAGCCCTCTAAACCAATCAGTGGCAAGGGATGGGGGTGGCAGTCACCTTGGGTTCTCCTGTGTGCTGGCAGCCCACCTCCCCCTGGCAGACTGTGCGGCTAGAGCACAGCACCATGCTGGCTACCCAGAGGGGGAGTCCTCATTGTCTTTATAGTAAGTTGGGTTTTTTTCCCTTTTACATGGATTTCGCAGACACTGCCTGCTTTCATGGACAATACTGGATTTTGCATTTTCCATCAAGTCCATGAAACTGAATTTTGGTAAGTCCCAACTATAGCACAAAGCACATAACCCTAAATTTTGCTCTCAAAAGGCATCAACCTCTGGATGCTGAATTTTACAATAAACATATCATAGCCTACTCTAGCTTGACAGACAAGGCTGAAATACAATTACACTCTGCTAGACAGAAACATGCCTCAGCTTTCTTGTACTGGCATAGCAAAACATCCATTTTAAACAATTTAATCCTTAATCTCACATAGGATATCATGATAATATGATGCATGTGAATGACTTAACCCAGGGGTGGCCAACAAGTTCCCGGGCAGCCTTTGTGTCTGGAACACAGTAGATCGGGGAGGGGACTGGCAGCAGAGCGGCAAACAGTAAAAAGCAGAACATCAAATCAGGCAGGGAGCACAGGGCAGAAAGCAAAGTAGCAGACTGGGTAAGGGAAAGAGATCAGAGTAGTACTCAGGGAGGGTGTTGGGTTTATTTGTGGCATGTCTGCCAATAAAGGGTGCTCCCCACTGACTATAAACATTTCTTTGTCTCCCAAATAAGTTTTGTTTTTAATAAACCTTTTGAGACTCCACAAGTGAGGGAAAAATGATGTTTTCCCACTGTTATCCTTCAAGTGCAACTGTAAAGGAAATATTCAGACAAATAATATTTTAGAACATTAACATACACTTCAGGTGAGATGGTAATGTCTTGTGACTGACCATCATGCTTTCTGGTTCTACTGTAGCTTATCTTTTAGAAAGATATCCAATATTAATTAAAACAAACTTCAAGTGATGGAAACTCTTCCACCTTCTATTGTTAAATTGTTCTAAATTTTTCCCAATGGTTACTTATTCTCCTTATTAATACAATTGAAAAAATTTTAGCACAAATTTGTCTAGCTTCAATTTCTAGCCATTGGACTGAATTATGCCTTTGTCTGTTAGATTACATAGCTTTCTACCAACAAATCTTCTTGCTGTATAAATACTTCTTTGAAGTTACTTTACTAGATTCTAGACTTGGGACAAAAAAATTTTGAAGATGGCTTCTGGCCAACTGCTCCACAAGTTTCCTCAGGAACAGGTGTCTGTTTTGATTTGGTTTATTTTAGATGATAGCTAATTAGGGTTACTCTCCCTAGATGATATTTCATACATGCCTGATGAATTCCTCCTGAGCCAGGAGTCACCCCTTCAGAGCATGCCTTAACCTCCCGAGCAAAGCTACCTAGGCAAGAGGGAAACTGATGAAGCTAGTTTTCCTGACTCTCCAGGATAGCACCATGCTCTTCTTCCTTTATGCCCTGATTCTCTTGAAAACAGTCAGAAAACAGAATAACTGTGAGGCTACAAGTAAAGCAGTAGAGAGGAAGAGAACTTCTGCACAATCAGAACAGAAAGTACTCTGAACCGGCATCAACCTCCCTTAGAAACAGCAGCGAATGAGCAGAGGGGGTGGAGAACTGGCAATGGGTGGTAAAGTGAACTGGCAGTGGGGGAAAAAGTTTCTGGATGGAGGTTGTAATTAAGGATGGGGAGGAGCTGGAATCAGAGAGATGAAAAGGGTGGAATCTGATGTTTAAGAATAGTCAGAATTTGGACTAACAATGGAGAAGTGGTCATTGGTACAGGTGGTGCTATAATTAAGGGACAGGGCAAGAAAGATAGCCTCAGGGAAGCCCTACTTCAGTGCAAAGGCAGAAGTGCTCTTAAAAGCCTCTAGCTCATCTTCTCTACCCCTGCTCAGGAAAATAATCCCAAATTTAGCATAAAAGAAACAAACCAAGCTGAGGCAGGGGATTCTTCATGATTCAAAGCTTTTGACAATAATTGTGGTGCCTATTATCAATGGAGCTTGATCTAAACATTTCTGTTTAGCTAACTAAGGGAAGAGGATGACTGTAAATTGAACAAGTAATTCTTTAGCGACTCAGGGTTTTAATAAGACGATATAATGGCCTTTCACAATAACAGCAGAGCTTCACCAATTCTGAAAGAAACTAATGATGAAAAGCATTATGAAGATCTTAGGCTAATTGACAGAGACTCGTACAATTCCCCTGCTAGATCAAAAACATCTTAGAGCTTCCAATGGATCACTACAGCATGGACCGAAGAATCAAAGAATACTAGAAATGTAGGCCTGGATGGGACCTCCAGAGATTTAATCCAAGCCTCTGCCTGAGGAAGGATCATTCCTATCCCACACAAATCCTTGTCTAAACTATTAATAACACTATACAGTCAACCCTTTTGCACAACAAGGCCTAGCACCTTAACCTACCACAGATAAAGCAGGGGGACGACAAGTCAGCCTGCTGCTGTAAGGGTTGTTAAAATGCACTTAAGGGACCCAAGAAGGAGGGCCATGCCCCCCACTAGAGAGGAAGGCAAAAACGCCTACAGTTCATACCAATCTGACAACAGGGTAAAATTCCTTCCTGATCCCACATAGAGCAATCAATTAGTCTGACCCTAAGTGTAGGAGTAACACTCTTTAGCCAGGAACCTACAGATCTTAGTCTCAGAAGGAATATAGTATTATTGGTAATAGTGGTATATTTCAAAATATAATGTGTAAAGTTATCATTTACTAACTTTTACCCAAAACATTTCCAAAATATAAACCAATGGTCTACCTAGCCCAGTACTTTATCACCAATAGTAGCAAACGGTAAGTACTTTAGAGGGGGAGAATAGAAACAGGGCATGTCTAGCGTGATCCAGCCTCTGCCATCTATCATCACTGGTTTGGGTTCAGGACTGTAGATTGTTGGTCCTGAAAAATCAAATCCTTTAACTGGTGAACAGGCATAACACAAGTATTTTTGCTTCCTTACAGTTTTCCAATAACATCTCTCTGTTGTGTCCAAGAAGGTAAGAGCACTTTTTATTTAATAAGAGTGCCCAAAAGGGCATAACAATACATCTGTCCTCTAGAAACTGTTTAGAGAGCTCTAACGTATTTAGCATAGTCCAGCAAAATTAATGAGATGCTCCAGAACTGTACCCAACTTCTGAGTAGGTAGGGGCTGCATGCCACACCATGCCATATGATTCCTTCCCACCGCCACACCACTCAGTGGGCACCCCAATGCCCCCGATACATAGTGCCAGCACCCTACCACCTCCACTGCACTACATATGCCCCCAAGCATCAATTCAGTGTGCTGGCACTCCTATGCTTTGCAAAGTCACCAGGTCTCCCACAAATCCCTTCGTCAATGTTGGCTGCATCACTGTGCCCCCATTGTCAGGTATAGGAAGCAGAAGGAAAGAAGTGGTAGTGAGCACAAAGATAGGGAAGGCAGTACTGAGAGTGGGAGCCCGCGGTCTTTAAGTTAAACCCTTGGGAGCTATATGAGACCAGCAAGCCAACCATTAATTAAAATAATTAAGGGGAAAAAAAAAACAAATCTTACCTCTCTCCATTCTTTGCTTCCTATACCTTGTGTATACAAAACACAGACTGTGAAAAGAAAAAATGTTTAGTCATTTAAACAACCATAAATTTAAACAAATCTATTTTGTAATATCTTATATTGCAGTTGAAATTACTAACTAGGACAACACATATTAAAACACTTGCACTTAATTCTTAAGACACGTATTGAGATAGCAGACAATATAGTCGAGTCCTTGCAATATGGAGCTCAGAAAAAGGATAGTTAAAAAATGGGCTGTGACACTACTTGACCTCTTGACACTCCTCAGATGTAAAACTGGATAAAAGCATGGCTTCATGCTTTATTTCAGAAATAATAGTCTGAATATTCTAGTTAATCTAAACATAATTACCCTGAAATAAATCACACTTGCCTTCAGTATAGGAGAGAATTAAAGAGAAACAAATGACCACCCCAGGCTTGTTCCAGACCACCTGCCCACGCTGAGCAGCACCAGTGGCCAGGCAGCTGCTGCTACTCAGCACAAGAGAAAAGTGACCCCTGCCCTTCACCGCTGCTGGACCCTTCTTTCTGCAGCCTCCTGGAGCCTGTGCCTGGGCTGCCCAGCAGCTACTCTCCACCACTATCAGTGCTGTCTCTGGGCCACCCAGCAGGGCAGTAGTGGCAGTGCAAAGGAGCTGCAGGGCAGCCCAGGCATGGGCTCCAGATGGCTGCAGCAAGAAGGGCCCAGCAGTGGCAAAGGGGAGGGGCCACCTTTCCCCCTTGTGCAGAGCAGCAGCTTCTACCCAGCCACTACCACTGCTGCTGCTGCTTAGCATGGGCAGACAAGTCTGGAGCAGGTGCGGGGCAGGCTGGGGTCGGGGCTGTGCGTGCGGGTTCTGGCTGGTCTGGAGCTGGTATGCTCTACCGAGTCCCGAGTGGGCGCAAGATAGGTTGAGGGTCAGGCTGTGCACGTGTGTCCCTGCCAGTACCACAGGGCTGGGGCCAGTGGCAGCAACAGCCAGAAAGAGCCGTTGCTGCCTGGGCTGCCTAGTAAGGCTTTTTTTTTTTTTTTTTTTCCCTGTTTTTTTGCACCGGTCCTGGAAGCACTGGAATACCAGGTCAATGCATGGAGTGGATGGAGCACGCTCCGGTTCCATCCAGCCATGGAGCCACCCCAACCCCACTACATATCCATGGGGCAGTGGGACATACCAGGGGCCAGACAGTGCCTGGGCCAGGCAGGATAGAGGGACCCACCATGGGCTAGACAAAGTCCCTCCTTGGGCCGGATCTGACCTACAGGTCCTATTTTGCCCACCCCAGGGTAGATGGAATCTCTATTCTACTATAAATAACACAGAAGTGATGCAATGTTTAATATTTGTAACTTTTTAAGATTCCCATAAACATAAAATTTGTTTAAAATAGTTTACATTGTCTCAGCAATGTAAAACAATCCAGCAAATTAAAAAAGGAGGAAGAAAAAAATAAGGTTTGTGTGCGTTTATGAGCTGTTCCTAACTGCATTTACAACATAATTCTGCTTCTTGTAACAAACTCCTCACCTTCACAGATAATTTCTACATGTTACTTCGTATACTGTTAACTGGCTGAGAGAAAGAATAACAAAGGAAGAAGGAATGGAACTGGGCCTTGTGTGCACTACTGCATACAGTAAAAGTTATCCCATACACACTCAATTGAGGGAACTCATCCGCATCAAAGAGCTTTACAAATGAACTAGAACCTTCATTACAATCTTGAAATAAACTAAAGCCAGCAACTGAAAACCAATCTATCCCTAATGCAGACCCCCTTCTGTGTTACAGAGACATGCTATAATTTTTGTTGGAAACAAAGAAACAAACGTTTCTACTCCAAGAAATTTCTCTCAAACCCCAAGAAGACAGAGCAGAGCTGAGCAGAGTAGGAGTGGATGAGGGCTGCCCACTTCAGGCTCAAGGCTCCCCTCCCTGCTGCCTTCCCACCCGGGAACCGCACGCTGGCCATGCACCCCCTGCCTGCCCAACAGCAGTGAGGGGCAAAACTCCACAATGCCGCTGCCCTCACTGCTGCTGGGCGAGCAGGGGACACGTTGCTGGCATGGGGCTCCCAAGGGAAAGGCAGCAGGGCAGGGAGCCCCAAGCCTACAGTGGGCAGCCCAGATTTGCCCTGCCCCATGCACAAATCTGGGTGGCATGTGCCACCCTATGCCCCCCAAGGGGGCGCATGGAGCAGTAGGGAGCTACTCCCCCTTCCCCAGTCAAGCCGCCTGCAACTCCATTGTGCTCCCCACTCTGACCCCAGGCCCTGTGCACCACCCCGGCTGGGCAGTGCCCCCAGCCCCTGCCCCACTCTCTCCCTCACTATAGAGACCTTGATCTGCATACCTCCATGCCTCCTCCCCTCCCCCACAGACTTACGTGCAGGGAGTTGCTCTCCACACTGCCTGGCTGTATTCCCAGCCACATCCATGTGTGCAGGTACGCACATGCACGTGGAGGCCCCTGCATCTTGCTCTCAGCAGCCCCAAGAAGGCTAGAATGCTGCCAGCTTGCAAAGCAAAACCTGGATCCTCACACGATATTGCGAATCCAAGACAAATGCTGTCCCAGAGTCATGTAGCCCAGGACTGGAACTTGAGGTTCCCATTCCAAGATTGTCCCACCCAATTAGGGATGGATGGTCACCTTTTTTGAGTTCTGAACACCAAAGAATAAAATCCCACTTCTGAAGTTAAATAAAGCCATTATGCTGACTTGAATGAAAACAGGATCAAACAATCTCTAAATTGGATTTTCTTTATGCTGCAAAGAAATATTTTTGCTCCGTGCTAAATTTGCAGCAGATCATAGTGAAAAATGGAATGAAAAAATGTGGAAGCAGAAATTCCCATAACCACAGAAGAAAGATTATACAGGATCAATGTGTTAAAACAGATTTTATTAAGGGAAGAAAGGAGAAAATTATGAGAAGAGAACTGATATTATAACTGTGTTTATGAGAAATGTTACTCCTCAGATTATACCTTAAGATAGCAATACAGGTCTGGAAACAGCACATTAGTTATCTACTACTGCAGAGCCAGCATAATTATTTTGAGAGTAAGCATGGGTTGGAGATTAGAACAGAGGATAGGGAATCAGTATTTCATAGTTTCAAGGGTTGGAAGGGACCTGAACAGATCATCTAGTCCGACCCCCTGCCATGGCAGGAAAGAGTACTGGGGTCAAACGACCCCAGCTAGGTGTTCATCTAACCTCATCTTAAAAACCCCCAGGGTAGGAGCCTGCACCACATCCCTTGGAAGTTGGCTCCAGGCCCTAGCCGCCCTGGCCGTGAAGTAGTGTCTCCTGATGTCTAACCTAAATCTACCCTCTGCCAGCTTGTGACCATTATTCCTGGTCACTCCTGGCGGTGCTCGGGGGAACAGTGCCTGCTGATCCCCCCTGACTAGTTTATAACAGGCCACAAGATCCCCCCTCAGCCTTCTCTTTTGGAGGCTGAACAGGTTCAGGTCCCATAGCCTCTCCTCATAGGGCCTGCCCTGTTGTCCCCTGATCATGCGAGTGGCCCTCCTCTGGATCCTCTCGATGCTGTCCACATCCCTCTTGAAGTGCGGCGCCTAGAACTGGACGCTGTACTCCAACTGCGGCCTGACCAGTGCCGCATAGAGGGGGAGGATCACCTCTTTTGACCTGCTTGAAATGCATCTGTGGATGCATGGCAAGGTACAGTTGGCCTTCCTAACTGCTTCCCCACACTGCTGACCCATGTTCATCTTGGAGTCAATGATGACTCCAAGATCCTTTTCCGCCTCCATGCTGACAAGAGGGGAGTTCCCTAACCTGTAGGTATGGTGCCGGTTGTTCCTCCCGAGGTGCCAGGGGACTTGCAATGACCTCGGCCAGTTCCTTTAGAACTCTAGGGTGGAGATCATCCAGACCAGCTGACTTGAAAATGTCCAGCCCCTCGAGAAGCTCCCTAACTAAATCCTCGCTAACCCTTGGCCTAGGTGTGCCTATTTCTTCCTTGTTTTTCTGATTTTGCCACCAAATAAGCAGGTAATATGTTCAAAGTCATGTAAGTGCATAATTTTATAGCCTCCATCTTAGAAACTCAAACATTATCTAGTTTATCTTCAGACTGTCCCAAGAAGTAAGAACACATTAAGACAAATAAACAAGTAGGCTGAATGAAAAACAAACATAGGAACAGACCATGAAATAGCTAAAAAAACATTAAAGGGTTGCCTAAAGCAGGAGTGTCAAAGTCAAATGACAATGGGCTAAATCAGGACTATGGGGTTTCTCATGGGCCAGGATCCACACTGAAAGGCTTCTGGCAGATTAAAATCACACCTCTGGATCTGGCTCATAGGGCTTCTCACCACTCCTGCCAACATTACTGAGTCAGCAGCAGAAGTCAGAAAATTAACGCTGCTGCCATTGAAATCCTGTTGCTTTGGCTGCTGGAGCCATTGCATTAGCATAGTCAGCACCTGTGGGTGAATGCCACAGATTTTAATCACCAGCAGTAACCAAAAATATGAGGTCTGGCAGCAGCACTCACCCCCTGGATACTGGCCACACTGACACTGCAGCTCTGGCAGCCACAATAATAGGGTTTCAGCAACGGTAGTATTACGTCCTTTCCTACTGGCAGCCACAGCAAAAAGATGACTCTGCAGACCAGATCCAACGTCTGGCTATATGTTTGGCACCATTGGTGTACAGGTTTTTGAGCGTTTTTGGCAACTCATTACATTTACTCAAATTGGTGCCAAAATATTTCCTTGACAACATTTAATTTTTTGTGCACACCTTCACATACATACAGCCCGCACTCCCACCCCATCACTTCTTTAGAATAATGACATTGATAAGTCACATAGTCTCATCAATTTCTTCCATTCCCATGTACGCTTTCTTGCATATTGTATTTCTATTGCAGTTATGATCAGTTTCATATTTTTCAATATTTTAAATATCAGTGCCTAAGAATATAAGTACACGATTAATTTTAAAGTGTTCCTTGCTTCCATCATAAAAATTCCAACATAAAAACTGAATATGTTCATTTTGCTGCATCCTTATGTCTAAGATTTCAGATGCAAAATTTCTTATTACTATAATCTTAACTGCAGATACAAGATATCGGTGGAAAGCAATTGTTCTTGGCATACACTTGAACATTTTTTCTATCAAGCCACCAAATAACCTTTGGAATACCTTCATCAGCCTAACCACCCTATTCTTGAAAGCAATGTAAAGGAACAATTAGGAACAGAACTAAAACTATAAAACCCCTGCTATATCAGGCAACTCTCTCATGTAATCCCTTTAAACTCATCAAGCTGCATCTTAAGGCAAACTGGATTTCTTGTCCCTACCCTTCCTTTTTAAAGGTTGATGCGGACCTCGACACTCCAGTGGTTAGAAGCCTTCTATTTATCAACTCAGGTTTATAAGTAACAACTTAATATCTGATTACTCATGTGTCATAATTAATACTATAAACAACTCCTGCCTTCCTGCCTTATCAAGGGGGAACAACACTATCCCCTCCTAATGTTCACTTTGCTAGACTAAATATGCAACTTATTCAGGCTTCTCCCATAAAATTGGCTGAAGGGTCATACTCAGAGGGGGGTGGTGGATGGGTCATATTTGACCTGGGGGGAAGTGGGCAGCAGAGTCCCCCAAGGCTCGGTCCTTGGGCCTGTGCTGTTCAATTTCTTTATCAGCGATTTGGATGATGGGGTCAAAAGCAACCTGTTTAAATTTGCTGATGATACCAAAATTTGGCGTGAGGTGAGCACGCTAGTAAGGAGGGAAAGACTGCAGCAAGACCTGGATAGGTTACAGGGGTGGGTTAACAAAAACAGATGCGTTTCAATATTGGGAAGTGCAGGGTGCTGCACTTGGGCAGTAGTAACCAGCAGCACACTTATAAGATGGGAAACTCCCTTCTTGAGAGCACAGAGGCAGAAAGGGATCTTGGAGTCATTACTGACTCCAAGATGAACATGGGCCGACAATGCAAGGTCACGGTTGGCAGGGGTAACCGGACCTTGTCGTGCATCCATAGGTGCATCTCAAGCAGGGCCAAGGAGGTGATCCTCCCCCTCTATGCAGCACTGGTCAGGCCACAGCTGGAGTACTGTGTCCAGTTCTGTGCGCCCCACTTCAGGAGGGATGTGGACAACATTGAGAGGGTCCAGAGGAGGGCCACCTGCATGATCTGGGGACAACAGGGCAGACCCTACAATAAGAGACTGCGGGACCTGAACCTGTTCAGTCTTCACAAGAGAAGGCTGAGGGGGGACCTGGTGACCATCTATAAACTCACTAGGGGGGACCAGAAGGGTTTGGGAGACACCTTGTTTCCCCTAGTGCCCCCTGGTATAACAAGGAATAACGGCCATGAGTTGTTGAAGAGTAGGTTTAGATTAGACATTCATAAGAAGTACTTCACAGTTAAGGCGGCTAGGATCTGGAACCAACTTCCAAGGGAAGTGGTGCTGGCTCCTACCCCGGGGGTCTTTAAGAGGAGGCTTGATGCCTACCTGGCTGGAGTCATCTGAGCCCAGTTTTATTCCTGCTCAGGCAGGGGGTCAGACTTGAAGATCTACAAGGTCCCTTCCAACCCTACTTCTATGATAAGGCAGGCTCTTTAATCCCATGACACTCTAGTAGACGTTTTCCATTCAGTTTGAATTCATCTTTTTGACATGGATGACCAGAACTGTACACCACATTCCAAATAAGATCCAACAGGTTCCTGCTTATATTATGGCATGAATACTTGCTTATCTCAACTAGAAATACCGTATTTTCTTGCATACATGTCTGGAAATAAGATGTACACCTTGTTTTTTTAAATATATGACCTTGTTCTTCAAAGGGCGCATTGCTGAATTTCTTTAGGACATCTTAAATGGGGTCTATTGCAATGCTGTATATTCTTGTTAAATGGATGCCAAGGGGCTCACACAGCTCTTTACCTAGCAAGATTTCCACAGTCTCTGGCAATTATTAAGTAGAGAATCCCTCAATTCTTAGTGTAGAGGATGTTGATTATAATATTCTCAAGTCAAATGCTTATTTATTGTAGTCAACAAGTCTTACTTCACAGAGAAAAACAGAACAAAGTCATAGAGCATCACCTTAGCATAGGTCATAGCCTTTTTATGGGGGCAGTGTTTTCATGCTGTTGCCAAACCAGCAGCATAAACATCAGTAGGCAACCCTCAGGCTGAAATTTCATTTGGATCAGCAACAGCATTTGTGGTAGCAAGAGGTATAGTATTTCTGATTGCTGCCTTTGTGGATGACTGAACTTCTGACAACATCTATGTTTGATGTGATCTCTGTGTTTACAATGATGGCAGTTGGCTGACATCACAGAAAAGATGTGCATCACAGCTATAGTTCCCATCACAGCTATAGCAGCTTCCCAGGGACAAAGAATTTATTTTGTGCCCTGGTGATGACGTTTTTGGAGAATTCCCTTTGGACAACACTTGGTGAGTCTCAATTGACATAATTTCCATAGATGATGCCTGGATCACCTTTGAACAGAGAGAAGCAGCCTCATGAGCAAGTGTTTCTTGAGCAATGGCAAATGTTAAAAAGTTTGCTTGTGAGAAGCATATACTGTAGGGCTCTACCTCAAACCTCCACACAGGTTGATCCCAGAGTAGAAGCCCAAGACCGGTACCAAAATTAAAATTCTCAGACAAAGACCAACTCAGCCATGTAAGCAATCCTTTGTTTAACAGATGAATGCATTAATTGAAATGAAATGACAAGTTGTACAATTAAAAGATCTTTTCCCACTTCCCCCTTTCTATATATCCAAGGACTGTATTAGATCTTTTATACACCACACTGCACTGACAAATTACCTTATTTACTCAAATCTAAGATGAAGTTTCCCTCCCCACCCCACCCCCAATCAGCATGGGTGGGAACCCCTCAACTTAGATTCGCATACAAAGTGGGGGGAGGAGGGGCAGGGAGGCAGGCAGCTGCTGCAGCCCTGACTGTCCTCAACCTGTGTCAGAGCCAGAGTCAGACCCACAACAGCCTCCTGCTCCCTGCCTGTTTTCCCACTGCACTTCTGCCCCACCACCCGCTTCCCCACCTCCCCCCTTACTGTCAAGCACAGCTGAGTCTGGTTCCAGCTGGAGTGCCTCCTGGGCACAGAGCACATAGAAACTCTGCCCATTCATGGCCAATCAGCAGCACTGACTGCTGCATGGTCTGGCAAGTGCTGAGCTTTCACGTGCTATGCTCTAGGAGGAAACAGAGCCTAAGCAGCATCTCACAGTAAGCAGGGAGAACCAGAAGCTATGGGGAGCTGGGCGTGGGGGTGCCAGTGACAAGAGGAGCAGGAAGAACGCAGGGGAAAGAAGCGGGGTGTAAGCTGAGGGCAAGGGGGCCACCTGACCCACCCCTCAGCCACCTGACTATTTTCCCTTCTGTAGCAGTGGGAGAGAGAGACGATTTTAAGACAACCCTCCAATAATTAGATTCTATACCTGGATAATTATAACAAATTGATAAATTTTCCATATATAGAACATAATTAGTCAGGGGTCATCTTAAATTTAGGGTTGCCTTAAATTCAAGAAAATACAGTAGGCTGAAGTGATTATCTACAATGACTCCTAAAGTATTCTCCTAGGGAACCTATACACGAGTACGGAGGCTGCTCCAACCCTCTGAAATTCCAGGGCATTACAGCAGACTCATTTAATTGAGTCTGCTGGATCATGGTAATTGCTGCACTCCAGCAGCCTCCTGCATCTTATGTATCAGCATCCCCATACTTAAAAATGGTGGTGGAGGCATTTGAACTAAAGCTCATCAAATGAAGTTTCGTTCAAGCACCCACCACCAGCACCATTCTTAAGCATGAGGACATTGATACATGAGATGCAGTGGTGCTTTAATTAGAGTGGCTCTCAAAGCCACTCCAATTAAAGTGCCCCACCCCTCACACCTGGAGCACATGTAAAAAAGTGCCCCTAGTTACTAGCTTCCAAAACCATTTTGCTCCTTTCCATAGGTACAGCCACAGGTATAGTTTCCATAAGTACCGTTTTCAGTTCCCAAATACATTACCTTGCATTAGCTATATTAAATACATTTGTTAAAGATGTGACTATTTCATCAGATCACAGTTGATTACTACTCTGTGATAGTTACCAAGGTTGACATTTTGAGATCTGCTGGCATGCCTACTTTTGATGCCTATAATGTATGCCCTGTCAGTTCCACCCAATATAAAATGCAGCAAATCAAAAAAGGAAAGTGGACCAAAAAGAAGTCAGCATGGTTTAATGGCAGAGTTGCAGAGGCAGTAAGCAGAAAAAAAGGCTTCTTTGAAAAAGTGGAAGTCAAACCTAATGTAGAAAATAGAAAAAGAACATAAACTCTGGCAAATCAAGTGTAAAACCATAATAAGACATCAGAAAGAATGAGGAGAAACTTGCTAGGGACACAGTAAGTAACAATAAAAATTCCTTGAATATATTAAGTATTCAAATTTAAGTATATTAATTCTTTAAGTACGTTAGAAGCCAGGGAAGACCTGCCAGGGAATCAGTTGGGCCTTTGGTTGATCAAGGTATAAAGGAGCACTAAAGGTTGACAGGGCCATTGCCAAGAAACTAAATGCGCCTGGCACAACATGTCTCAGTTAAAAGCCAACAACTGTTGATGGCTGACAAGTCTGTCTATGTAGGCAGCACGCTCTCCCATGCTGTCCACAACAATGATGAAGTCAACATGAGACTAGTGAAAGCTAGCGTGGCCTTCAGCAGACTCCATAAGTTGGTCTGGGACTGCAGAGGCATCGGAATGTCCATGAAAATGAAGATATACAAAGCCATCATTCTCCTGACCCTCCTTTATGGCTGCAAAACCTGGACTGTCTACCAGCATCATGCCAAGAAACTAAACCACATCTAGTTGTGCTACCTGCAAAAGATACTAAAGATCAAGTGGCAGGACCAGACTGCAGATGAGGTGATTGGAAAAATCAGCTCTTCCCAGTATTCACACACTACTGAAACTGGCGCAGCTAAGATGGGCTGGCCACCTTTCAAGAATGCCCCACACTTGCCCACCAAAGAAAATCTTCTACAGCAAACTGTCAAATGGAGTATGTTCTCGCGTCACATCAAATAAGTGGTACAAGGACACCCGAAAGGTGTCCCTAAAGAGTTTCAGCATCAACCCAGAGTCGTGGGACCTAATCGCTAGCAACCGTCCATCCTGGAGGTCATCAATCCAGAACAAAGCACTGACCTTCAAAACAGCAACATACAGCAGAAGCAATGAAGAACTGCATGGTCAGGAAAATGAAAACCTCTTATACCCAGTCCTCATCACTTTCCTGCCCCTGCTGCAGGAGATTGTTCAAGGCAAATATTGGGCTTATAAGTCACCTATGTACCCATGTGACCTAGTCTCCACCCCCTCTTTTCTCTTTCCTATCTCTCTTTTCTCCTTTTTTTCTCCTTTTCTCTTTTCTTCCTCTCTGTTTCTTTCCCATTTCTCTTCTCTTCCCTACCCCCTCCTGCTGCATCCAGTCATCTTCGCCTGTGAAGGATAAACAATGAAATGCATTCTTTGCATCCATTTACATTGTGGAAGATGTTCGGCAGGATCCCTCACCTGGTCCACTCCTCTCTAAGGACAAGTCAGTGGAGTTACCCAAACTGAGGTTTCGATAGAGGAGGTCATAGAGCAAACTGATAAATTAAACAGACGCAAATCACCAGGACCTGTTGGTATTCACCCTAGGGTCCTGAAAGAGTTCAAATCAGAATGTGCTGAACTCCTAGTTGCACTAAGCACTCTATCACTAAAAACAGCCTCAGTACCAAAGAACTGAAAGGTTGCCAATGTGACTCCCCCATTTTTTAAAAACTGTTTCTAGAGAGGACATAGGGAACTACAGGCCAGTGAGCCTAACTTATGTTCCTAGAAAACTGGTAGAAACACTCTTAAAAAATGTTCAGCAAATTGATGAATGTGACTTGCTGCAGAGGAATCAACATGACATTGTCAAAGAGAAATCATGCCTCACCAACCTACTAGAGTTCTCCAAGAGTGTCAACAAGCAGGTGAATCAGGGTGATCCAGCTGACACAGTATATTTGGACTTGCAAAAAGTTTTGACAAGGTTCCCCATCTGAGGCTCGGAAGGAAGGTAATCATTGGATTACAGGGAACACCTAGTCGCAAATTGGAAACTGGCTTAAAGATAGAAAGCAATGAGTGAGTATAAATGGCGAGTTTTCAGAATGAAAAGAAGTAAACAGTGACATCCCCCAGGGATCTGTGTTGGGACCAGTGTTACTTAACATATTCATACATGATTTAGAAAAGGGGGTGAGTAGTAAGATGGTCAAATTTGCAGATGACGGAATTATTCAAAATGGTAAAGACCAAGGCAGACTATACGGAACTACAGAAGGATCTGGCACTATGGAGCAAATGGGCAAGTAAGTGGCAAATGAAATTCAATGTAAATAAATGTAAACTGATGCACATGGGCAAAAATAACCGCAGCTATATCTACACACTATGATGGGCTCTACATTAGCTGTTACCACACAGGAAAGAGGTCTGGGAGTCATTATGGACAGATCGCTAAAAGCCAGCTGCTCAGTGCTGAGCAGCCACCAGAGATGAACAAAATATTAGGGATTACTAAGGGAACAGTAAACAAAACTGAAAAGTATCATTATGCCCTTTTATAAATCCATGGTGCACCCACATCTTGAATACCATGATGGAGGGGCTTCTATATCTAAACAGCTAAAGAGGATAAGCCAGTCAATTTAGAAAAGAGATCCTTGAGCGAGGACATGATAAGGGTTTACAAAATACTCAATGGCAAAGAGAAAGCATATAGGGATTTACTACTTACTACCATATTTGCTTAAATATAAGATGCCTCTAAATAACATGACACCCAATAATTAGACTCTGTACATGAAAAAATTATACATTTGTTATAATTTTTCAGGTATAGAATGTAATTATTAGACGTTTGCCTAGAATTTGTCCCTTTTCCACTGCTACAACAGGGAAAATAAATCTGGGGGGTCAGATGGGCCCCTTGCTCTCTACCATCCCCCAACAACTTCTTCCTCTTGCAGGCCCTTTCTCCCCTCCTTACCATAAGACCCTGCTCTCCCTGAGCACATGGAAGTAAGGTGCAAACTTGAAAACACTGACCTTGAAATAACCTATTTGTAGTAATTTGCATAGAGGCAAATTACTATATATACACTCATAGATTTAGTTCATCCAGAATTAATGCGGTTTACCCTTTCTGAAACTGCTTCAAGTTTTAGCACACGTACTCCATAAACACACTTTTAAGCAGCATAATACAAACAATGGATTACATTAGTCCAAAGCCAAAATGTCCATGATTTATCATGTAGTTCATTAAACTGGGCCCCAGCTGTCAATAGCATTTCAATCCATGATGACCCCACAGCTCAGCAATGCTCATTATGTGTGTGTACTCCAGATGCCCCACCACAAAGGATTCATGCACTAATTACCACTCCCCAATACACACACACACACACACACACACAGCTGGACTCAGGTGTTCTTGTCACGAGTCCTGGGATCTTCCAAAAATGTATATGCAGTTGAGGCACAGGGCAGCCTTGTTCGACTCCACCTCATGGAGAGCAGGGCCACACTAATCATATGCGACAGACTTAGAGGGTGACACAGGGCTTCTGAGAGAGCTGTTCTTGCATTCTCGTGGTATTAGATGCTTTGAAGACTCAAGTATACCATATCAATCAGACACAATCTTTTAAAAAACAGATGTGTTTGACAAGAGCAAACCCCCTTTAAGCACCCTGGCTAACTGTTATAATTTGATTTCCTAATTCTTTGCTGACAAACCCAAATTTACTGTTACATTATTTTACCAGAAATCAATGTCAAATTAACAGATCTACAGTTGCCTAAGATGTTTCTTTTATCCTTCTATATTTTCCAATATTGACAGTGCTTTAGAGAGCTGCTCAACTATTTCTTTTAAATTCCTTGGTTATAACTTATCAGGACTTGCTAAATCACAAACCATTTCATTTCGGCAGATAACTCACACGTATCTCTTTCAGAGGATATCAACATTATTTTACATATAGTAGGATCATGATATAACATTATATACATATAGATACAGCCAAAATTGGAGCCTGGAGTCAATACCAGAGAATCAGCAAGAACTCTGCCTTTGCCCAGACAATACTGCAGGCTAGGCCTGATTATTAAGGGCTGGAGTTGGTTCCCCCATGGCTTCAGGGTATTTGCTGTCCTGACTGTATCTCTTAGCCCAGCTGGGACTAAGCATTATTTTGGGCTTTTTGCAGGTGCTACTTTTCCAGGGAATGAATTGCCCTGCCAAGCTGATTGTGGCTGACTATGTTTGGAGCTTGGTCCTGGCTTCATTATAGTCTATTTCCTATAGAAAACCTAGGAAAATTTTATTCTGGTAACAGTTCTGAGAGATGTCCAGGCAGACAGCTCCAAGTTGAAGTCACCTAGGATAAGGTAATGTTTCTTCCTGCACAACATCAAAAAGTGTTTAAGGAGCTGGTCATCCTGTTCTGAATTTAGGCAATTTATAACACATGCAAGACCAGTATCCAATCTTGAAATGTTATTAAAGTTTTAACTAGTAAAACTGAAGAACCTAGGATTCCAAAGCATGTGTGGCTGTACTGTATTTATGATGTACAGTGCCATCTCTATGCTCTTCCCCCTTTCTATTCTTACAAAATAACTTGTAATAATTAAATGTTAACATTCTGGTGGATTAGGTCTTTTAACTATTTGTTCAGTAGTACTAACCCTACCATATTTATCATGCATGAGCATCTCCAACTTTTGTTTAATACTTTATTTTTTAATGCTAGGAGCCTAACAAATTAAAAATGTGCTCCCAACTTGTTCTTTTGCGTTTCATTTTTTTATATTCACATTGCCACAGAGCTACTTTACATGTGGATTCATCTGCACCAGGACTGCACGATCAAGCCCTCCCCTTCATAGTTAGGGTAAAGACTCACTGACAATGGAAATTAATCTATTAAAAGATCGGTACTGACCACTTATATGTAGCCTGTCCAAATTATAATTTTTCATGATGGTGCCTTAACGTTCCAGAAAAAACAAAACTGTTCCTCTTCACCAATTACTGAAACAACTGTTTGCCCCAATATCTTCTGCCTTCTCCCACTTAAAGGAGGAAGAGAATTTCTAAGATAGTTTAAGTGTTCCTGTTCTTAAATTCCCGAAGTCTTCCAGGATCTGTGGAATGATGCTTGACAACCTACTTTGTGCCACTGTGAACTACTGACAAAGAAATTTCACCTGCTAACCTCAAAATATTTATACTTCCTGAGATGCCCTTCATCTCGGTTTGCATGCGGCAGTAAACTGTCCTGCAATCCTCCTTCCTTCTGTTCCTTATAGAATGTCCTTATCACTGTCCTTAGCATAGGGTTCTCAATGAAGAGTTACCTGTTTTCTTGGGCCAGTAGCAGAGGATCTACTGGGCTTGTTTAGGTCTTTCTGGTTTAAATGGAGCAAATCAATCAATTCTTCCACCTGTAAGTGTTTTCTTTCTATTCCTTCTTGCAAATCATTCCATTCAGATGTCTTATTTGGTTTCTGATAGCAACTTGATACTACTAACTGGCGAGATTCTACTTCAGGTTCTACTTCTGGTGACAATTCCAGTCTTCCCTTGACTTGACTGCCTTTGCTTTCAAAAATCTGCTCTTGTATTGACCAGCTCAGTCCATTCTCCTGCTTACTTTTGACTCAAAACTGAAACATTTAACTATAAAAGCCTCTTGTAGGAACAAGAGTTGAAGCCAGGTCTCCTCTTTGCAAAAAAGGTACTGCCAATTGAGCACCACACTAGAGATTAGCCTTCTCCCAAATATACCAGACATCAAGCTTGGACATCTAAAGCAGGAACAAGGGGCACACCTTTTAAGTCTCACAATGCAAGTTGTGCCATGGAGTAATAAAATCCAATTCACTTGATAAAAAATGAAATATTTAAACCAACTCTAAACTTCAGGCAAGTATAAAGCACTGTTCCTGGATCAATGGAATCTAGATAAAATTGACTCAAAATTGCTCCTGGTTCCTTACCGTCCTTACTGTGATGGTAAGGAAATGAGGTTGCTGGGTGTTCACCCTGTCTTATAGCTTTGTCTTCCAAATGTTCAAGAACTCTGATGGAAGGAGCAAGAAGAAGCATAACAGCACTCTAGAAAGCTTCCTCTTAAAAAAGTTCTACCTTCCAAGCTGCAACACCAACAAATGACGTGAATCACAACGTGACAAAGCCAACTGAAGAACCACAATGTTTCCACAAAGTTCTTCATTTTCTGGATGCCCAAAATGAGACCACTGGGTTCTGCTTTGCAGAAGGGCTGGGCACTCACAACTTCAAAAGAAGTAATATTTTCATGTGTACAGTGCTGTAAAAATGCTAAGCACTCTGGGGGCAAAAAAAGGGAAATATCTAATACTTTGCAACTATGAAACAAGTAAGGTCACTACTTGGAATGCAATGGACAAAAAGACACATCTACCAATTCAATGATCACTGTACATCATATATATTGAATAAGACAGCAACCCTTTAAGATACGATACTATTTTTATTCCCAGTTAAAATCTGTTTCATAGGATAGTATATAGCCAGGGGGCTGCAGATGTACTGAACAGTTCCTAAACTGTCAATGCTTGATTTTGCAACCATAACATTCTTTTAATTTAATTTCCTAATTTTTTTTTTTTTTATAGAAGCAAATCAAAGTTTTATACCATACTGATTTGCCATCGCCAGAACCTTTAGATCCACAATCTGTACCTTTTCCACCAAGTAACTGGTAGAAACAATTGGTGATTATCTGTCTACCAACCCACACGTGGGGAAGTGAGAAACTTTGTTTTCCCTATGGATTCACAGCTACTTGATAGGCACAAGAAGAATAAAGTTCAAGAATTACAGTTCAGTTTCAAGTTCTGTAAGGAAACAGGTTACAAAACCTGCTCCCTGTCTCCTCACCTCCTATAACTCCTAGCTTACTTCAGGCCCCTGATCCCCTACAAAACAAGCTGCTCATCTTCCTCTGCACTACAGGTGCATCAGGAGGGATGAAATCAAAATCGGAAGACTGTTGTCAGCTCTTACACCACTACAGTCACAAGCAGCAAGGACAAGCAATTGCATCAGAAGCTGCTCGACCCTTGCAGCGTGAGTATATATTTAGTTTTTCTGTGGGCATGAGCAACATTCATTACAGATAGAATCTTCAGGGAAAAATGCTGGTAGCCTAGATTGATCCTCTACTAAGTATGGGCAAAGTACTGGTTTCCAAAGCCTATAACCTAGACAAGTTTAAGCAGATTTCCATGAGGACAGTAAAAAATCCTCCATGTCCTCACACCAAATTTCAAGTCCATACTTCAAAGCACAGACAGTTAACACTATAATATTGTGTGTCAATTAGCTTGGAAATCAATGATATTAAATCCAAGATACTGTATTTTTGGAATGAAAGGAGAAAACGAGGTTTTTGGTTTGGTTTGGTTTTTTATTTTACAGAAAAAGAAATTAGAGATTGTGTCCTCCTTTAAAAGCCTTGGAATCTATTTCAATAAAAATAATAAACACATAAAAACAAAACAAGCCTGGGGTGATGTTTTATCATTCTTATATAATAAAGGGCTTAGTCTGTTCATAACGCTCTTGAAGCACTCCAATTGGTTAGTGAGAATGCCGATAAGATAGCGGGGATGGAGGGACTGAGCAGGGGGGCAAGGCCAGTGCTGATCGCCTCCCCCCCTGCCCTTTTCCTTGGAGTCTGGAGCACCGCCTTGATGGCAGACATGGAGCAGGGAGGTGAGGCCAGCATTGCTGGAGGCAGCAGCAGTGCAAGGTGCTGGGAGGTGGGGACAGAGGGGCAAGCTCTGCTCTGCCCCCCTCCCCCCCCCACCTGCTCCTGGGAGGTGGTGGTGGCATGGGGGCGATGGGTGGCAGCACTCCATCCCCCCTTATCATTCTTGACAGGCAAATCACTAGTTTTACAATAGTGATAGAAGGATGGTATTGGCAGCACTAAAGGTCTACAGACCTAAAGTAGAGTCCATTTTACTGTATGGAGTAGAACTACAGATTTATGGTTCATTCAGTCAGGTATGCTTCCCAGGATGGTTCTAAAAGAAAAAAAGCCAGTTTTTCCAGTGAAAGTTAGAGCCATGACTCTTCCCTACCCTAATCATAGTATAGATATTTTTTTATCCAGGCAGATCTGCTACAGATCCCAGGCTATGTTGATGATCTTAGGCTTGGTCAAAGTCAGCACATGCTAAAATTGTATAAAAGGCAAAAAAATCTCACTTTGCCTCTGACTACTTCCTGCTCTTGGGGACCCAGTGGATGTCTGTGGGTTCTAGTGCCAATCAAGCAACATGGAGACTGCCAAGTGTGCTGTATCTTTTCATGGTGGCCAAGAACAGCAGCTTCAGCAATGAAGATGCAATGAGGAGATGCTAGGAAGGAGGTCCACATCCCCCCTTGCGTTTAGGATTTAAGTCAAGGTTGGGATGGGGGAGGGGAAGGTGGATGTTCACGGGTGGTTGCTGTTGCTGGGCAGGTGGGGGTGGGAAGGAAGAGCTGAGCAAAACCCCATGAGAAGTCACAGTGTGGGTTCCCATGGCATTTAAGAAGTGCCATTTTGCCAGTGAACCAGGCTTTATTCTTTTATTCAGCAACAGAAGAGAGGGTTGAAGGAGGAGAAGTGCCTGCCAGAGCACAGCATGGGGTCACACCTGCGGGGGGGGGGGGGGGCGGGTCCTCTGAGTGATTGCCGAAGGTATAGTACAAACTGCTCAGCTGGTGATACAACGCTCACATATATTTATCTTCAGAATAAGATTTTGTGGCCAGGTATTAAAAAAAAGCTGCCCAAGGGAAAGGGGAGGAGTACAGGCAAGATGAGTCACGGTGGCATAACAGGTGGCAGTGTCTGCTAGAGGGCTGAGAGAGGGAGAACTCTAACAAGGAGCCTGAGGCTCCCCATTACTTTAAGGTAATACCAGCAGTAACGAGAGCTCCAAGTGGGATAGTCTGCTCCTTAAGAGTAGCAGAAGAACAGGCTGATTAGGTACTTTAGGATGGCAATGCTTCCTACAGAGCTTGCTGTTCTGCAGTAATACAATAGGGCAGAGACTGCTTGGGACAGCAGAGGGCTTACTGCAAAGCTAGTTGATTTGAAGTAGTACCAGGGAGCAAGGGTATAGCTCCTAGCCCCACAACTGTAAGCTGCTCTAGAGGTCAGCCAGCCAGCCCAAAAGACAACACCTGTGGGGGTGGGAGGAAGGGAGCTGAACTTAGGTAGCGTATAAGCTCAGGGTTTGCACCAAGCAGACAGTTTGTCCCTGCAGGCTGCCAGGGGAGGAGCTACTCTATGATGACTGTAGCTGGAAGACTACCTGGGGACCCACTACCCTACAGGCTAAAAGGAAAGAGCTGAGAGTTTGCAGAAGACATAAATGTTGTTATGCAGTAAGAGCGGTCTACTTTTAGTTATACCTGGAGGGCTTACCATTTTAGAATAGTCTAAACCAGAGGAGGGAAACGAACTAACAGGGTAGGCCGGAGGTCCCAGTGGTGCCCGAGGGACAAGTGTTTGTGGTGAGTCTTGCCAGGGGTCAGGCTCAGCATGTGGATAGACATTGATCAGGAAGGGGTCAGAGCCTAGGTCAGAAAAGACCATTGCCCGAGAGGGCTGAGAATCAAGATTGGGACCAGGGTCCTAAAGCCCAAGAGAGCCAGAAGTCTGAGAAGCACGGAAAAAGGACCAAGGGCCCACGCTGAGAGGCCGAAACCATAGCCCTTGAGTGGCTGAGACCAAGGCTGGAGGCCCAGACTGATAAAGACAAGACAACAGCTGGAGCCCAAAAGTCAGTTCCGGCACAGTGGACCTAGGCAGAAAGGTTCAGCAAGAGAAACAGGGTAGCGACTGAAAAGGATGAGATCCCAACTAGGCACAAAGACTTAGAGTGGCCTGATGCAGGACAGGTGCTGAGTGCACCCTGAAATGACTAAGTACTGACAGCTGCAAGGCATGGGCATGGCTGTAAGGGAGGTCAGAAACCATGAATAGCTCTAGAGGTGAGTAGCATCCTAAAAGGCATGGATGGGCCAGGAGACCCAGAATTAATTTCTAAGGACACAACAGAGGCAGGTGGGGTTTGTAAGCAACCTGCAAACTGGGGAAAGAATGAAGGCTCAACTCTGGGACCCAGGGGCAGCCTCCCTTACTCCCAAAGGGGATACTAACAGCAAGGTACCGAGAGCAGCTGGGTACCTGGAGAGCCAGCATAGGCACGGGTCCTGAGGTAACTAGGGGGCATCATGGCCATTCCTGGGACCTGCTACAGGAACCGTAAGGACAAGAAGACCATTGCAATGCATTCCACAGCTTAATTTTCATGTCTCAGAGGGTCTCGAGACCAAAGGAGAGGGAAGTGGCTCTAGGACTTGCACACAGAGAAAACATAGTTGTTGGTGTCTATTAGGGGGACACTCTTGGAGTCCCCAGCAGGGGACCACTGACCTATTACAAGCTGTTCAGTCTCTGATAGGGTCAAACCTTTCACTACCTCCCTAAGTGTTCCCACATCAGGTAACCTTATAGAACAGCACCATGCTTAGCACTCGTCTTTTAATTTTAAAAGTAAGGTTTTTAAGAGGTGGAGAAGTGAAAGTCCAGTTTACCCTATTCTTTCCCAGACACAAGGAGAGGCATTTTATGCCAAATGCTTGTCTGACAGCTTTTATTGGACCAATACTGGTTGTCCAATAAAAGATATCACCCAAAAACCCCCAACCTTTTTCTTGCATATTTTCTGGACCATTGTGGCTAGAACACCACTCTAAGCCAACTATCATTACTTATGGAGTTCTCTCAGTCACACATTTCTCTTATAATTGGTGCTACAGGGAGCAACAGCATATCCATGCAAACTGCTACTGGTCAAATAGTGTTGACTATGACAGTATCAACAGATGAGCAAAGGACACTGGAAATAGGAAGCAGACTAGGGGTAGAGAGCATCCCAAGACCACGTTATTCTGCTCCTAAGAGAAAAATGCATGTCCAAAAAATGCATAGGTCATGGAACAGATAAAGGCTAAGGTGGCAACTGAATTTAAATTAGCAACAGGAATCAAGGACAACAAGAAGACCTTCTTTAGGTACACAGGGAACAGGAAAAAAACAAATTGGAGCATGGGACCATTGGTCAACAACTCAGGAGAGCTGATTACTGGCACCCAGGAGTAAGCTGAACTCCTGAATGACTATTTCACCTCAGGTTTTCACTGGACCACGGAGAAAACAATGCCAGGTAGAGTACAGAATGAGCACAATAGGAATAACTGCCTTCCTACTATTGCCATAGAATTGGTGTATGAACAATTTAAAAAAATTAGATCTATACCAGTCAGTGGGACTGGATGATCTTTATCCAAGAGTGCTGAAGGAGCTGGCCAAAGTCAACACAGAACCCCTGGTGAAACTCTCCCACAACTCACAGTGCTCTGAAGAAGTTCCTGAGAACTGGAAAAGGGCCAGTGTTGTGCCCATCCACAAGAAGGGCAGGAGGGAGAACCCGGATAACTATGAGCCAGTCAGCTTAACTTCCATCCTAGGGAAAATCCTAGAGAAGTTCATCAAGGAGTCTATCTGCAATAAGCTTGCAGAAGGCAAGATTCTAAATGACAGCCAGTATGGCTTTGTCGTAGGCAGGTCTTGCCTTACCAACCTCATCTCCTTCTATGACCAGGTAACTCGCTGGACACAAGAGAGCAGGTTGACATTGTATACCTTGACTTCCAAAAGGCCTTTGATACAGTATCCCACGAAGTCCTAACAAGAAAATGAAGAGGATTGTGGACTTGACTCTGAGACAGTCAGGTGGGTGAGAAACTGGCTGCAAGATAGGACCCAGAGTCATAGTGAATGGATCTGTATCAGCCTGGCAAGAAGTGGGCAGCGGTGTCAGTGCTTTGTCCAGTACTTTTCAACATCTTTATAAACGGTTTGGATGTGGGGGTGAAGAGATCACTGGCCAAGCTCACAGATGACACCAAGTTATGGGGAAGCATGGTCATGCTTGAAGATAGGCTACAGATACAGGAGGACCTAGACAAGCTAACCTGTTGGGTGGACAGGAATCTGATGAAGTTCAACATTGAGAAATGTAAACTGCTCCACCTCAGGACAAGCAACCCCCAACAAACCTACAGGTCTGGCAGCACCAAACTGACTAGCACCACAAATGAAAAAGAACCTGGGGGTAATAACAGACCACAGTATGAATATAAGCCAGCAGTGCAATGCTGTAGCCATTTGGGCAAATAATACTCTGGCATGCATCTCCAGCAAAACCAAGGAGGTGATTCTTCCACTCTACTCAGCACTGGTGAGACTGCAGCTGGAGTACTGCATCCAGTTCTGGGCACCACACTTTAACAAGGACATGACCAAGCTTGAGAGAGTCCAAAGAAAAGCCACCCATATGATCAGAGTCTTACACGGCAAACCATATGAGGAAAGGCTGAGAGATCTGGGACTTTTCAGCCTGAAGAAAAGAAGGCTGAGAGGGGACCTGGTAGCAGCTTACCGCTACACTAAGGGAGTACATAAAGAGCTCAGTGAGCAATTATTACCAGGGCACCCAAGGGGAAAACCAAGAATAGTGGCCACAAACTCCTGGAAGACCAATTCAGGCTCAGCATCAGTAAAAACTTCTTCATAGTCAGGGTGTCCAGACTGTGGAATAAGCTCCCTCCAGAGGTGGTGCAATTACCTACTCTGGAAATCTTCAAGAGGAGACTAGACAGTCACTTTGCTGAGGTCACCTGACCCCCAGTTATCTTTCCTACTTGGTTCAGGGAGTTGGATCTGATGATCTTCCAAGGTCCCTTCTGCCCTTACAATCTATGAATCTATGGCAGGGTGAACATTTGCCTTTCATTTCAAAATATGTATCATGACACTGAGACCCTAAACATTCTTACAGAGCTACTAGCAACTCTAGTCCTCTGGCAAGGACTCTTGAATGTCACAAGAATGCATGTAAGCACTTGGGTCCCCATATCAGGTACAAGGAGCACAGGCTGTAATGGAAATGGATCTGGGGAGGCAGAGGGAGCACACAGGAGTTCACCTGCTTTAGGGTGTGCTGGCTGCAATTACGTGTCCTACTGAATCACATGGGACAAAGAAATATAACTTGTTGAACAATTAGGTGGTAGGGATCCTAAACTGGTTCTAATCCAAACACTTAATAGTATCCTGGCTGTCAGGAACAGTGCTGGTAATGGCAGCAAGGTCTTAGGGACTACTAGAGCAGTTGTTTGCAGTCCACCAGTGTTGATCCCCTCCAAGTCATCATCATCTGCCAGTGGGACCAACCTGTTCCAAAAAGAAGCACACTTATCTATGTCCTTCCCGTCTTTGCCAAGCACCTCCTCCAGACGTTCATATCATTCCTCAGAGATGGTTGACATTGGTGAGAAACATGGCTCAGTGCTGTCCTCTTGCAAAATCCTATACAGCTTGTCATAAGGACACATAGCCCTCCTGATGTCAGAGCATCAGTTGAAAATATACATTTATATTTTTTTTGTAAGGCTTTTAGTCTTCTGGCAGTGCTGTTGGTTGTCTTGACTATGAGCTCAGGAAGCCAACTGTACCGTGATAAGGTCAAAAACACCCTGTTTTTTCCCCAGCCTGTAATAAAAGGAATTATAGAAAAATCAGGGTTGGAAGGGACCTCAGGAGGTCATCTAGTCCAACCCCCTGCTCAAAGCAGGACCAGCCCCAAATGTATCATCTCAGCCAAGGCTTTGTCTTGCCAAACCTAAAAACCTCTAAGGATGGAGATTTCACAGACTGGGCAGAGCTATAATTTAGAGCTCCACCTCATCTATCTGTGACACACATACACATGCTTAAGTCAGCCAATTCAAATGTCCATGTCCTCTTTGACATGGAAAGATCAAAAAGATACTGTTTTTTTCTGTCCATATGGTTTTTAGTAAGCAGTCGTTTCATCCCATCCTAATGGGCCACACAGACCTTTTAAGTGAAATGTATCCAGATGTTGTCTAGCATGAGCAGGACAATAACTAGGCAAATGTATTTTTTAAACTGCACTGACTAAAGTTTCATTAACCTGAGCTGCATTCATTGAAGAATGTATATATAGACAGTTCACTTTTTTGTCTGTGATGTTTTTAATCATTGGCCAGTTGAGGACCAGAAGAGCCACTATAAGGGCCAGAATGGCCAAGTGTGCAGTGTTAGACAGAGTGGTGGGGACAGAGAACTGAAACAGCTGAGCCTCTTATGAAAAGAAAAAAATTCTCAAGAACTGAGTATGCTATTACATTCTCCAGTAGCTTCAATGAATAAAGTTAATAGACTTGGGCAGGAATTTAAGACCTACAGAATGGTGCCATAATCATCAGTTATATTTCCTCTAAGACATAGTTTGTTTCCTGATGGTTTAAGACTGTCCAACTTAAGAGTGGCTGTGGGCCACATGCCACACCAGTCACAGGCACCAGGCTACACATCATATGGGCCACATGCTGTGGGGAATCACACTGTGCCATATGCAACCTCGCTTCTGTGTGAGCAGCACAAGCTTGTCCCCATCACATGAGTCCCCAGTTGCTGCTGCCACACAGACAAGCCCTCAGGCTCCTACCACACCCTGCTCCGCCACAAGCCCTTTATACTCCTGCCATCGCTGTGGTGCAGACAGCACAAGCACCCCTCCATTGTGTTAGGCTGTGAGCTTACCAAGCCCCCTCCAGCTGTGCTTCCCTGACACAGAGACCCCCACCTACTTGACACTTATTTGACCCATAGTCAAACAGGCCCCATAGAAAATTACTTAAACAACTCAAAACCTTTCTTTCTCAGTAAACTTCTCATTACATGTTATTATATACTGCCCTGTGTAAACATCCTGCTTTTTGCTTAGCTTTAAAAACCGTTTGGGAGAACTGGCATTGAAATCCTAGATTTACTCTTTTGGGGACCCAAGTAACTACAATGTTCAGAGCATAAACAACAGTCGCTTTGCTGAAGAGTCAATTAATCCTCAAAGGTGACATTTTACAATCTTCCTCTTACCAAAACAGGCAATAAGATAATATACATCTCTCAAATCCAGGATTAGGCAGAACTGTATGTCCTGTGGTGTCAGCAAGTAGCTTTTACTTTCCTCTAGAGAGGATTCACTGCCGTACTTAAATCTCTTCTTAGGCATCGTTTTATTCTTCACACTTAGAACCCCAAAACAGCAACAGAGGCAACCACACCAAAAGCCTATTGCTTCTACTCATCTTGGGTTACAGCTCCAGGTATTTCCCTCCAGCTCCTTTCAGGGATAAAAGCCCAAAACCTTCCATGTCATTAATTCAAAAGCTAGCTGCAGGAGCCTCTTCCCTCCTGCAGCACTCACAGCCCTTTATAAGCAACACCTGGCTCCTCCTCTGCTTCCTCTGATAATCAAACAGGCAGAGCCCTCCTGTTAGAAACGGCTTAACACACACAATCGCATACAGCTGCACACATCAATGTTGGGGACACTATTCCTTGCTCAACATTACTGGATGTTTATACACATCTTTAAATCTGTGTTTATTTTTCTATATACACTGACAAAAATAACTGCCAGTATTTTTTTCTTGCTGCTCAAGTTGATATCTGCGCATGGAAGGCAGTTTCCAATTTCAGCAACAAACAATCTCCACTCAACAAAATAAAATTCACATAGGAGTTGGTGCCTTCATGGGAAGATTGTTTTAAAAAAGAAAACTGTGTACAGTTCTAAGAGACTGAGTACTGTACAAGTTTTTGTATGAGCTAACAGATACCTAAAAAGTAAACAGAGTACCTATAAGGCCTTCTGCTCAATGCTAACAAAAAAAACCCAAAACCCAAATCTTTGTGGTACATCAAATCTAGTTCCATACTGTCAGGAAGCATATGCCAAAAGATATGCTGGAAAAAATATTAGAACTTTAAGCTAAGGTAGATCCTATCAAATTTATGTCTGGAAGCATGAGAATCTACTGACTGTTTATTATTAAAAGTTGGTTCTCTACCTAGCTGCAATTTACACTAACTTGTGGTTAAGGTGATGATGGAGGTGTACTATCTTTTTCTACTAAGGCAAGCACCCAACAAATCATGGCTTTGGGGGCTTCCCATCAACCCCCCCCCCCGAAAAAAAACAAAACAAACAAACAAACAAACATGTGCCATGCTGCCCAGTACCCAAAGGCATTTCAATTTAACACAGATTTGCATTCCATTTGATCTTATTCTTCATATTTTGGCTTAGATTTAAGATTAAACCATTAGAAAGACTAGGAAGAAATTTAAACAAAAATCCCTGTATCATTTGCTGAGAGAGAAAGAGAGAAAGAGAGATTGATTTCTGAATTCAATTAATTTCCAGCAAGCCAACAGCCCTTCAAAGGAACATAACAGCTCAAGTGACAATGGGATACAGAGCCTTTAAAGTTGAAGTAACTGGTTGAAAAAAAAAAATAACGGTGACATCAGTGGTGATCAAAAGTTATCAGATAATGACTATTTAGTATCCTCAGTCCAGTTCCTAACAGATAGCTGTCTAAATCAGTGGTTGTAGGGGGGTACTTAGAAAGGCTGTAGGGGGTAAGGACAGGCGGGTGGGCATGGGTGCAGTGACATCTCCCCCAGCACGTTCACTGCAGGCTAAGGGTGGAGCAGTATGGGGTTGTTCCCAGTGAGGGTATTAGGTGGGGCTGTGGTGAATTTTGGGTTGGCTGCAGCCCCTCCCACCACCCCACTCCCAGTGCCCACCCCCCTGCTCTGGCTGTGCAGTTCCTGCCCCAGCCCCAGCCCCACTCCCTCCCTCACCTTCTTTCTGACTGGGCTTGGGTGGGGGAGTACAAATCGAGACCGCCACAGTACAGGAGGGAGCGTGGCAGGGACAAATCATTCAACCCTACCCTACTCCCTCCTGCACTGTGGTGATTGCCCCACAACCTGGCCCAGCCCCCATTCACCATGAATGGGGCCCCAGCTGGGCTGAGTCATGTGACAATCGGAGCCCGGCAGTTCATCCAGGGTCGTAGCACTGGGGAGCCAAGGGGAAGGGCGCACATGCCCCCTCTTGCCTCCCCTGCAGCATACACAGCAGTGGGACACCCCTCCCCCCATGTCCCTGGACAAGCTGCTGGCCTCCGATTGTCCCATGACCCAGACTCAGGGGGTTTCAATCCCCAGCCGCAGCCCCCTCCCTCCCTCACCACCATGGGCGGGTGGGGGGGACAGATCAAGGCCCCACAGTAAGGGAGAAAGTGGGGCAAGAGCAGGGGCTGGGGTGAGTGGGGCCCTGGCCAGGCCCCATGCACCCCAGCCCCTGCTCCTACCTGTGCCTTGCTCCCTCACTGCGAGGGCCTTGATCTGCCCCAACCCTTCCCCCACAGACTTACCTGATGGCAAAGGTGCACGTGCATCCTCAGCCCGCCCCCCCCATAACTTTTTCTCCCTCTGCCTATGCAGCGCCTGCCCAGCCCCCCTTTCTCCCGCACTGTGGAGGCCTCGATCTGGCCCCCTCCCCACTTAAAAACAAGAAAAAAAATAAAGGGGTACAGTACATGAACTGAAACTTTGAGACCGAAAGGGTACACATGTTAAAAAAGGTTGAAAATCCCTGGTCTACATCACAAAACCTACACGTATAATTTAGCAATATACTGATTTGCGTCCTTAGCAGAAATTGTTTGAATTGTTATAACTGAATTACTTTTGATATTTACCTCACATTTACATAACCCAGCAATAAAATAATTTTTACTTACTCGGATCAGATTTTGAAAATGTGTCTCTGTCCAACAGGTTCCTGTCAAAGAAAGAAACATAAATGACACTTCTGCTAAGAGACAGATAAAAGTAATCTCATAAAAGAAAACAGTATTGAAAGTGTACATCAGAAATCAAAACATAAATAATTTAAATAGTTTTACTGAAGTAAGGGCCGTAGTTTTTCTCCAGTTTTCATATGTACCCAATTCACTCCACATCAGCCGACACTAACATCCTCTTAAATTTGTCACACCTCTGATGCATCTAAAACGGGGGCAGGCAATTATTTTGGGCAGTGGAGTGGGCCACTTACTGAGTTTTGGCAAGCTATCAAGGGCTGCATGACAGGCAGCCAGGTGCAGATAAATATTAATTTTCTAAACTTTTTAGGGGCCCCACAGGCCAGATAGAATTTTTTAGGGGCCCCTACCAAGCCACATTTTGCCCACCCCAATCTAAAATGGGGTTTCTACACCCAAATACCATGAAGAGGCAAGAGGCTGGAGCACCAAATATATACATTTTTAAATGTTAGGTTCCATACCACAGGAACAGAAATAATTTAATTATGAACTATTCTGCAAACCACAACACCTAATGAGAAAAAACAAACAAAAACACATCACTGTATTTTTCAAGAATCTTGCTAAATTGATTTTTTGAGACTGATCAACCTGTACTTCCATTTATTTAAAAAAAGGGAATGATTGGGTTTATTTTTGGGTGGGGGAGGCAAGAGTATCTAGGTCTGTCACCATAGAACCAGACATATGTGTATTACTATAAGACTCGTGGAAGCAGTTGTACAAGCATTTAAGTCAGTTTACAGACCCATCAGCAGCTTCTTTTTGTGGCATGTGAAAGGATCAAATGCATTTACTGCAACTTTTTAAAATGTGGTTGTTTTTTTTAAAATACATCTGCATGCATGCAAGTCATCCTGAGTTGAACAGCCAACATTTCTTTACTCACGGCAAGCATTCCAGCAGACAACTCACTTGGAACCGGCACAGAAGTTGCACCATCTGATGGAGCTATTACCAGGATTCCTACCGTGCACAGGCTCAAAATACACTGAAGTCAAAGATTTAATATTAATCTAAAGAAACTCAGAGGCATAAGTAAGGAGAGAGGGTTGAGCTGTGGCACTAAGCAGGGCGGGTCAGGTTTTATCCCATTTAGTTTGGTTTCAGAAGGTGAGATAGACTGTGCCCAAAGGGCTGGTCCGGGTCAATCCACTCCCCCTATCCTCTACTTTTTCACCAAACAGGTATAGCATAAGGCAGCAGTGTTTGACTATCCTGTCAGTGTCCCAATTCCCGATCTAGACAGACCACTTCTAAAAGTAATTCGATCTCAACATTGACTGGAATCTTAGAAGTCTTCAAAATGGTCAAATATGCCAAAAGTATTCATGACACGGTGCAAAGATGGTCACACTACAAGAGAGTGAGGCAAAACTCATTACCACAGTATGATCGGGTGTCCAATTCACTAATGAATCACATGTGAACAAGCAAATTGGAGCTGAAGGCTCTTAGTCCATTACTGACTTCCTGTTCTAGCCATTCCTCTACTGCTACCTCAATTAAACATAAAGTATGTTCAAACCTAAAACACAGAGAATAACTTCCAGTTTCCAAAGATTTATTTTTCATCACAAACAAATCAAAAACTCATCAATAGAAAATAACGCTCATCAATTTCCTTCATCTAGCCCTTGAAAATTTGCAACAATGGCAAAAAAAAAAAAATCAATAAACCCAACCAAAATAGCTTCTGCCACCGCTGCTGTTAATCAACACTGATTTTCTGGATAGTAGTACCACCCTGATCCCATGAAGCAGCTTAGCCTTTAAAGATCAGAGCATTATGGACAAGTGTGCAGTGGAGGAGTGTACAATGGGGGATACTTTGCACAGTCAGGAAGAAAAAGTCTAACAGGGAATATCACGACTGGATATGTTGGCATGCTCCCTCCAACTTCTTCTCCTGTAATCCTAATATACCTTAACCCAGAAAAGTGACATAGGAAAGTCTGTTGACCTTACTGTTACGTGGGGAGTAAAAAACAAAGTCAACTGCCTCCCTCAACTGCTGTGCTGTGGAGCAGGAATAAACCTGGATGCTTCCGACCCAGAGCAGAAAATCAGCTTCCCCACTTAATACATGCACCCAATTTTTTGGGCAGGGGTTTGATTTTGGGGAAACAGTTGCACATTTTATGCAGGAAAATACAGTATATGAAAGACAGAAAAGATTTTAAAAAGAAAAGGAGAACCAACACAGCTCTCATCTCTGTTGTCTTGTCAGCAGACGTTTCTTCAGCCTGATGAAGGGTAATTGTACCTGAAACCTTAAGAAGAATTTTTACAACTGCTTGAGCTGGTCCAATAAAAGATATCAGATTTATCCAAAGAACTTGTCAGCAGAGCTGAGAAGCATTTTAAAAACTATATTAGAAAGCTGAACAACTTTAAATGTAAAGCACTAGTAACAAACATATAGCACCCAAACTTGCATGTAAGATTTCCTTCTCTCCAGTATACTTTTTCTTTCCATATGTCGCTACAGCGCAGGCCAATCTTTTTGGCCAGTGCCACAAATTAAAACCTGTGCCCACTAAGTGCCACCCTGATCACTGCCCCTTCCAAATCTGCTGCTTTTTCTACTCTGTGCCTTGGAATCCCTGACTAATCTACTTCTCTCCTTTCTGCAACCTGCCCCCTTCCTGATCTGCCACATGCCACACACAAAGGCTGCCCATGCCAATTGTGCCACAGGTTGGCCATCCGTATGCTACTAAACCATCCCTCTCAAGATTCAGACAACCAAATTAAACAAATACTTTTAAAGACCTTTTCCCCTGCCCTTTTGGAATGCACTAGATCATCATTTCTCAACCTGTGGGTCATGACCCAAAAGTCAGATGCAAACACAATTTAAAAATGGATTCTCCTTTAAAAGAGAAAAATGTGGGAAACTGGGACTTTTGCCTCGCAAGCTGCCAGAGTTCCAGCCTACAAGGGACTGCCTGGGGCCCCTCATGCCCCCCTCCCCACTCCACACACTGGGGGGCTAGGGCCTCGGGGCAGGAGGCAGCAGGTCGAGACAAAAGGGTACAGATAAGGTTAAGAACCACTGCACTAGATTATGCCAAATACTAGCTGTTTTAACATCATGTTTATACATGATGCGAGGGAAGGGAGGCAAAAATCAACCACAGCAGAAGGTTAAGACATGGATCAAATATCCTGCATGAAATTAATCAAACCAAGAGCTCTCTGGTTTCGTTAGGGAAGAAGTTATTTGAATCATCTCACTTGGAAGCAGGAAAGTTCCCTTTCATTAGCAAAGGCCTGGAGCTAATACTTGTTATAGTTAGACAATCCTCAGAAGAGCTGGCTGGTTTTCACTGAACCTTGAGAGAAAGTGTTATATGCTTATAGACCTGGGTTAAGAGTCCGAGAGGAAGATAAAAGAATCTGCCCACCACACTTGGTATAGGACTAAGACCTACCAAGAATACCACATGGTTTAGACACATGAAGTTCCAGTTACAAAATGTGTGAGGTGGGTTAAAGGCACCTGGCTATATTTATATTCATTAGATGTACATGTTATTCTTCCCAACAAAGGCTCAGGGCAGTTTACAGTAAGAGAATAAAAATTTCATTTTCTGTACAATGAATACAATAGATCCCCCAAATCCCCTTTCCACATATCATATATGCCAAGGAAAAACCCTAGCTAGCAGTACTTAGCTTGCTGAATATTATCATTTAATTCACTGAGAGCTATTTTAAATTTAGAGTTGATTTCATCATCCAAACAATGAAATGTATATATAGCTTACTTTATTTCCCAAAATTGTTCTATTATTCTATTCTAGGTTTTGCCTAAAATTTGAAGTTATCATCATGCATGATTAAGTCTGACCTTACAGTATTCACTGATTCAGTTAGTCATTGTGGTAAGGAGGAAATAAAAATCATTGAAGCCTATTTTGTTTTGTATGGATTAAGGGTAATACATGCATTTTTCATGGATTAATAAACATTGACCTAGATTAGAAAGGTGATATTTATTTTAGCTTACATTAGCTTTCTTTTAAATACAAATTTTGGAGTAATGCTCTACACACCAAACTTCAATCTCTGAACACATGAAAGAGGGCATTATATCTACTCCACCATGGCAAGTGAGAGCCCTCAATTTCTGCAGATTCTCAGATTGCATTAAACAAACAATCACCCAAATGCGCCATTTGACTAGAAGGGACCACTTGGTTTCTTATGATTGCAGGGGACTGGATTAGACCCATATAATCAGTGTTTAATCTCTAAAAGAATCCACAAGTACCTGCACTCCCATATGCTTCAGACACAAAACACCCCCTAAATAGCTCAACCGCAGCTACTAGCCCCGCTCTCCCCAAGTCAAAGCGAAAGGTGTTTGTTGAGGGAGACTCCATCCTGCGGGGCACTGAGGGGGCAATCTGCCGCCCCAGCCCCTTAGCCCAGGAAGTCTGCTGCTTCCCAGGGGCCTGCATCCGAGATATTGCGGAGAGGATCCCACAGCTCCTCCGGCCCACAGACCACTACCCCATTCTCCTTATTCACGTGGGCACCAATGACATGGCTCGGAGGACCCCCAGCCAGGTCATGAGGTGCTACAGGGAGCTGGGAGTGGGGCTTAGGGGTCTGGGAGCTCAGGTGGTGTTTTCGTTGATCCTCCCAGTCTCGGGCTATGGGCTGAGGAGGGAGAGGAGGATCCACGCAGTGAACCAAAGACTGCGGCGCTGGTGTCATCGGGAAGGCTTTGGCTTCCATGACCACAGCCCGCTCTTTGGAGAGAGAGGCAGGGAGCTGCTGGGAAGAGACGGCCTCCACCTCTCTCCCCTGGGGAGGAGGCTCTTCTCAGCCAGGCTGGCTGACCTGCTCCACCGGGCTTTAAACTAAGCCCGCTGGGGGATGGGGGGACTACTGCCACTGCTGGCCCGCTGAGCGACCCTTGCAAAGCCAGCAGACCAAGGCACTTAAGGGAGCCCACCCCTGCCCCAGCCCTGGCACAATCTGTGGGCAAGGCAAGAGCCCCCAAGGGCACACTTGCCTGCCTGTACACTAATGCCAGGAGCCTGGGCAACAAGCAGGAGGAGCTCGTCCTCCTGCTCAGTGCAAAGAATTATGACGTCATTGGGATAACGGAGACCTGGTGGGACTCCACCCATGACTGGAACACGGGTATAGAGGGCTATACCCTGTACAGGAGGGATAGTGTTGACAAAAGGGGCAGGGGGTGTAGCTCTCTATGTGAAGGAAAGCTACATGTCCCTGCAAGCTGATGTTGGGGACTGGCATGGACAGCTAGAGACCCTCTGGGTAAAAATTCGTGGGAAAAATGGCACAGGGGACACAATGGTGGGAGTCTACTACAGACCTCCCACTCAAAGTCCTGAGCTTGACCAGGAGTTTGCCTGGGAACTGACTGAGGCTGCTTGCTCCAGGACCTTGGTTGTCATGGGTGACTTCAATTACCCGGACATCTCGTGGGAAGATCACTCAGCAAAATCCTAGCGGTCGCAAAGCTTTCTCTCGTGCGTGGACGACCTCTACCTGACTCAAGAAGTCTATGGGCCAACAAGAGGCAAAGCGCTGCTCGACCTGGTACTGGCTACGGGGGACGACCTAATCGGTGACCTAGTGATCGATGGGAAACTGGGTGACAGCGACCACGAGCTGATCACCTTCACCATCCGCCGTAAAGCTGGCAAGTCAGTCAGCAACACAGAAGTCCTTGACTTCAGAAAAGCCAACTTTGACAAGCTCAAGAGGCTTGTCGGTCAGGCCCTCAGGGACCATGACCCCAGGGAGATGGGAGTTCAAGAAGAGTGGTTGCTTCTCAAGGAAGCGATCCTCAATGCACAAGCTAAATCTATTCCAACACGGAGGAAAGGCAGCAAGAAGGCACAGCAGCCCTCCTGGCTCTCTAGGGACCTAGCGGACCTCCTGCAGCTAAAAAGGAAAACCTACAAAGGATGGAGGATGGGATTCACCTCCAAGGAGGATTATTGTGCACTGGTCCGGTCCTGCAGGGAGCAAACCAGGAAAGCCAAGGCTGCAACTGAACTCCAACTAGCTTCAAGCATCAAGGACAACAAAAAGTCCTTTTTCAGATATGTGGGGAGCCGGAGGAAAAGCAAGAGCAACACTGGACCCCTGCTGAACCAGATGGGGCAACTGACAACTGACGCCCAGGAAAAAGCCAACCTATTAAATAGGTACTTTGCGTCAGTCTTTCTTCAGTCCCATGGGACGCCCGTGCCTGCTATGGGACAGGGAGATCTGGGTGATGGGGATCCCCTACCCTCCATAAATGCTGACCTCGTGAAAGAACACCTTGAGAAGCTGGATACCTTCAAGTCAGCCGGCCCTGACAATCTGCACCCCAGGGTACACAAGGAGCTGGCGAGCGTCTTTGAAAACTCCTGGCACTCTGGTGTAGTGCCCGAAGACTGGAAGAAGGCCAACGTGGTGCCGATCTTCAAGAAAGGGAGGAGAGTGGATCCAGCTAACTACAGGCCCATTAGCCTGACTTCTATCCTGGGGAAGATCTTAGAAAAGTTTATTAAGGAGGCCATCCTTGATGGACTGGCCCAGGCTAACATTCTAAGGGACAGCCAGCACGGGTGTTACGGGTAGGTCTTGTTTGACCAATCTCATTTCCTTCTATGACCAGGTGACCTATCACCTGGACAAGCAAGAAGAGATTGATGTCATATATCTTGACTTCAAAAAAAGCCTTTGATCTGGTATCCCATGATCACCTCTTGGCCAAACTGGCCAGTTGTGGCCTTGGCTCCACCACGATCCGCTGGCTGGGAAACTGGCTCTATGGTCGGACCCAGAGGGTTGTAACTGATGGCAGTCACTCATCGTGGTGCCCTGTGACCAGTGGGGTCCCTCAAGGCTCTGTCCTGGGACCCATCCTGTTCAACATCTTCATTAATGATGTGGACACTGGAGTCAGGAGTGGACTGGCCAAGTTCGCCGATGACATCAAACTTTAGGGCAAAGCATCCACGCCAGAAGATAGGCGGGTGATCCAGGCGACCTGGACAAGCTCAGCAAATGGGCAGATTAGAACCTCATGGTGTTTAACACCGAAAAATGCAAGGTTCTCCACCTTGGGAGGAAAAACCTGCAGCTTCCTTATAGGCTCGGCAGTGCTACGTTGGATAGCACTACAGAAGAAAGAGACTTGGGGGTCATCATTGACCACAAGATGAACATGAGCCTCCAATGCGATGCTGCGGCTAGTAAAGCGACCAAAACGCTGGCTTGCATCCATAGATGCTTCTCGAGCAAATCCCGGGACGTCATTCTCCCCTTGTACTCGGCTTTAGTGAGGCCGCAGCTGGAGTACTGCGTCCAGTTTTGGGCTCCACAATTCAAAAAGGATGTGGAGAAGCTTGACAGAGTCCAGAGGACAGCCACGCGCATGATCAGAGGTTAGGAAAACAGATCTTACGATGACAGGCTGAGAGCCATGGGACTCTTTAGCCTGGAAAAGCGCAGGCTCAGGGGTGATCTGATGGCCACCTATAAGTTTATCAGGGGTGACCACCAGGATCTGGGGGAACGTTTGTTCACCAGAGCGCCCCAAGGGATGACGAGGTCGAACGGTCACAAACTCCTGCAAGACCGTTTCAGGCTGGACATAAGGAAGAATTTCTTTACTGTCCGAGCCCCAAGGTCTGGAACAGTCTGCCAGCGGAGGTGGTTCAAGCACCTACATTGAACACCTTCAAGAGTAAATTGGATGCTTATCTTGCTGGGATCCTATGACCCCAGCTGACTTCCTGCCCTTTGGGCAGGGGGCTGGACTCAATGATCTCCCGAGGTCCCTTCCAGCCCTAATGTCTATGAAATCTATGAAAATCTATGAAATCTCATGACAAACTTATCTTTAGTACAAATAAAACCCTGAAACCTAAAAGATTACAATGAACCACAGGAGAAAAGCAGAAAACACTAATGTTAGAGACTAATACTTTAAAAGTATGCCATATTGTGGGCTTTTTTTGTTGTTTTGTTTTGTTAAGGAAACATGCCTAGATCTTACTAAGTTGACTTCCTGCATGTGATGAAGGAATGGAAAAACCTCTCCTAGGCCTATCTGACCTGAGGAAAAATACCATCCTGATTCTAAACCTGACAATTGGTTTAACTCTGGGTGCATGAGGAAGACCTCCCAGCCAGGTCTCTGACAGGTTCCTCAACTTGAAAGCACCACATACCACAGCCAATCTCCCTTCTAGCTCAGCTAATATCTAACGCTTCAGAGGAAAGCAAAAGTATGAGAAGTAACTGATGTATTAAAGGCAGAAAAAAAATCTTACCAACATCCATCCTAAAGCATAGGATTAATATAACATAACACAGTGCAGATACTATCAGCATTATAAAAAATGAAGAGGAAGTAAGATGAACAAAGGAATGGAACTGAATTCAGAATGGGCTTCATGCTACAAGCTTTAAATAGCTAACTTAGCAGATCATTCCTATGATATTATACTACCCCTTGCTGACAGCCTTGGCTGTTTTCAAGGGGCCTAGGCCAAGCTGCAGAAGTGTGCAGAAAGCCCCAGAGCCTGTTTCTGAGTGACCACAGCATGAACCTTTGTAAGTGTGGCAACTAGCTTGGTCAGCAAAGTAAAGGAAGCCATCCACATGTCAGTATCAGTAATGAGTTATAATTAAACAAAGCACAAGGGCTGAAAGGAGACATCATAAAGAAAGATACAATCCAAACACAATATCATAGCTTTAACTTTAAAATAGTAGTAGTGATTGATGTAACCAAATCTTTTTGACCATGAACACTGCGTAACCCCGGATGCGGGGGGGCACAGTGAGCTCCTAAAAGCAGCAGTGGCACTGGCAAGCAGGGAGCTCCCACAGGCAGCCATGGTGCTGTTGGCAGCGGGGGAGGGAGGGGGAAGTAGCGAGTGCCAACCAGTAGTCAGCAACCACCCACAGGCACTGCCCGCCAGCAGCAAAGGCAGCCAGCAGTGTCAGCGGCGAGGGAGGGGGCCAGTGAGTTGCAAAGGCCCCCATGCGCTGCCAGCAGCATTGGTGGCACTTTTTGCAGGGGGTGCACTGCCAATCTCAGGGGGTGCATGTGCAACCGCGTACACCCACTACACATCGCCAATGTATTAAGACTTTTAAACTAAGGTAAAGAAGAAATAGGTCAGTGTTGAACAGCATTCCACAATGGAAAACGAAAGGAGATAAGAAGCCCTCCCTTTTACTTTCTCAAGGACATAAATCCCAACCAACTGACACCACCCAAGTTCACAAGAGATCTGATTCAGTCCAGTTCCATAAAGTGTCAATGAAACAAATAAATTTAAATAAAACTAAAGATCATTTATTAGAATATTAGAACCAGCCATCTATAAAGATTGGGTATAGGCTGGAGGGAAACCTGGAGAACTCAGCAAATTCAAGAAGACCTGTATGCTACCCTCCTCCCACCTCTTGAGTCTCTCCAGCTAGTATAGGTGAGAATCTATGTTGTGCTATCACAGGCAGCCAGATGGACTTTGGGATAAAGGTTTGTTTTTAAGTGCAAGAAAATAAAAGGTTGGGCTGTAGACTGCTTCTGTTTCTCTTATCAGTAGCCTACTGACAAGGTTACCTGTAATCTACATAACACCCTTCTATAAAATCAACAACCTCAATCTGGCAGAGAAGGTTCTTTGGGTAACTGTGGTATCTTTTACTTGATCAACTAAATAGTTGGAAAAAAAAATTTTTTGCAGGCTTTTGGGTACAAACACCTCAAACTTGCAGCTATTTGTTTCCTTGCCCCTATTGTCATGACTGGGAATCAATATAAAAACTTCACCCATCGGGTGGTTAAAAACGTTCTAAATTTCTGGTTTAAATTTTATTCATGACTAATTTTTACCCATTTGGTTTTATAACAGTAATATCATTTAAAGTAAATAGTTCTCCCTTCCTGGCACTTATATACCCAAGTAGGCTTATAAAAGAATAATAATTTCCCATGATTCAGTCAAATACATCTTAAGCAAAGCTTGGGTGCTGCTGATCATCGTGGCTGGCCTACATGTACTTAAGGCAGAGGCTTTTTTTTTTTTTAGACACGCCAACCCAAAATTAACGTATACTTTTTCACCATTCTAATCTCTCTAAAGCTAACATATTCAAACTATTCTGCCATACTGTCTTCTACAAAGGTTTACATACTAGAAAGTGTGTTTCAGTATTCTCTAGGAAATGCTTATTTTGCGTGGGGGACAGGGGTTCTGTATGTACATATAAACAGATGTACATCATTTAAAGCAGTGATTCTCAACTTTTTTAGACTGAAGCCCTGAGAAAATGCCAGCCCTTAGTTTTCACTTGCTTTTTTTCCACTAGAGAAAAATATTAGAGTAATTCTCAGAAAGACCACAAGTAAGAATGTTTTTAACACTATGGACTTCTATTTGGACTCTCTGGGTTTATCTGGGGGATGTGGGCACTCTAGAAGGGAGCAATAGGCTACAGTCGGACCTAGACAGGTTACAAGGGTGGGCAGATGACAACAGGATGGGATTCAACACTGACAAGTACAAAGTGATGCATCTGGGGAGGAACAACTGGCACCATACCTACAGGTTGGGGAACTCCCTTCTTGTCAGTACAGAGGCAAAAAAGGATCTTGGAGTCATCATTGACTACAAGATGAACATGGGCTGCCAGTGTGGGGAAGCAGTTAGGAAGGCCAACCGTACCTTGTCATGCATCCATAGATGCACCTCGAGCAGGTCCAAGGAGGTGATCCTCCCCCTCTATGCGGCACTGGTCAGGCCCCAGCTGGAGTACTGCGTCCAGTTCTGGGCGCTGCACTTCAAGAGGGATGTGGACAACATGGAGAGGGTCCAGAGGCGGGCCACTCGTATGATCGGGGGCAGCAGGGCAGGCCTTATGAGGAGAGGCTATGGGACCTGAACCTGTTCAGTCTCCACAAGAGAAGGCTGAGGGGGGATCTAGTGGCCTGTTACAAACTAGTCGGGGGGGATCAGCAGGCACTGGGGAAGTCCCTGCTCCCCCGAGCACTGCCAGGAGTGAAAAGACGTAACAGTCACAAGCTGGCAGAGGGTAGGTTTAGGTTAGATATCAGGAGGCGCTACTTCACGGTCAGGGCAGCTAGGGTCTGGAACCAACTTCCAAGGGAAGTGGTGCTGGCTCCTACCCTGGGGGTCTTTAAGAGGAGGTTAGATGAACACCTTGTCGTTCGACCCCAGTACTCTTTCCTGCCATGGCAGGGGGTCAGACTAGATGATCTACTCAGGTCCCTTCCGACCCTAGAAACTATCTTATGAATCATGTTTGCACACCTAACATTGCACAACAGCCGGCAGCACCCTTGAAAGGATCTTAAGGCACCCTGAATAAGAATCACGGATGTAAGGACTATTAAATTTACAAAAGTCAAACATTCAAGAGTTAGGAAGTTAAAAAACAAACAAACAAACAGAGCAAGCCAAGTTCTTTCACCATCTACCAAGCTCTCCAGTCTTCCAGGTCTTCTTAACAGCTTTGCTCTGTATTTGTTCCAATTTAAATTCATCTTTGGGATCAGGATTGTCCATAAAAAACTGTGCCCAACATCACGACAAGGCATTCCCAATGGTACTAAAAACTTGCTGGTTTCCATTAAAAGTACCTTAGCTAAGACCTCCAAGATTTGCATTAGCCTTTATCACAACTATATCATACTGGCAGCTCAGTGTCATCCTGTACTCAACTGCTACACTGAGATACTTTCCCTCCTCCGATGCCTCCATTTCATAAGCTCCTCTGGTTTATAGTAAAGCATCTTGGCAACAGTTCTCAGTGCATGAGTTTGTACTCTGTACTATTAAAATGTCACATTATTTCTTTTACTTCAATCCACTAATAATTCAGGGCTCTTTGTTACTGCTAGTGCCCCCCAACATTCCATCATTCACTTAAATATTCTCCTTATACTCACTAAATACCGATTTTACACATAAATAATCTCTCTCTTATGTTTCAAGGAAATCGTACATTTCCCCTGAAAATTATTTTTAAGAGCCTGATTGCCATTTGTGTTGAATTTGATTCAGTCCCTAGAGGGCAGCGCAGCTGTAAAATACTTCATGATACCTTTTCCATCAGGAAAGGTGGTGAAAGATAATTAGGTAACCAGAAGAGTAAACATTTTACTCATTCTTGGTCTACTCTGGTTAAGAAAAAACACACTTTTTTCTCAAGTTCAATTATATGAATAGTTTTAAAACAGCTGTGATAATTTTAAAGTGAGCTGTAATAATTTTTCAATAAAACTTCAGGAATGGTTTACCAATAATTTTCGCTCACTTTCATCTAAATTACAGTAAAAAAAAAAAAAAAGCATTTTTGTTTAATTTGAGAAATAAACACACATACTATGAAACACCAAAATAAAAATGTTACCCACGCTACATAATTCTGCTTTCTTATGAGTAGGCACTTGTCTTATAGTTTTTACTTGCATGATTGCATACTATTTTTTCCACAGAACCTCTAGCCTTATTCAATGTGCATTGTGAATGGTGCTTAGGGATTAAAATAGCTGCTTAAAACTCTTTTTTATCCTCTTCATTTAATATATGGCTCCCACGCACACTGTGAAAAATTGTATTGCCTTGACAAGCTTTTCTATTGTGCTTATCACTCTAGCATCCACATGCCTTTCACCCACTACTGAGTTTTTCCTCAAATCATTCCTTATACACAAAAGAACTAAACTTATTTTACAAATTACAAAATTAAAATATCCAGATTTAAGCCAAATGTTGCATAAGTATCCGCTAAAGTTGAACCATCTGAATGATTAGTGCCCAATCTGAGATGCTTCTAGACCTATAGTTACAAAAGTGATAATCACAAACCTGTCTATAGGGAACTCCTGGGAACCCCAAGTTTCTCCCTGATGCGCCACTGCTTGTTCAAAGGAACAGGCCAAGGTTTGCCCTGGGATAACTCATCACTGCAAGCCTCAGCTCCACTGCCTTTATGCCAGACCCCGCAGGTGCAGCAGGGAGACCTCTGCCAGCTCCAAGTAGTTTCTCTTTTGGTTGTGAAAGAATTTTGGGTCTCTCCTTCCAAAGAATGAGCTAGTACGGAATACCAACAAACCAATTTATTACATAGGAGAAAAGAATTAAATAAGAAAAATTGACCATATTATTTGAAGTCAGAACAAAAAGACAAGTCATTTTTCTTGCACACTGGGTTACAAAAACTAGCCTTTCAGAGTCCTGCCAGTATTTCCCAAGATCAGCTAGCCCTAACTTCTTCTGAATAAAAGCACAAGAATGCTCTTTCCCAAGTTCCAAACTTACATTTTTCCTCCACACAAATAAAAGACTATTTGCCTGCTGACAGATATGAAAAAAACCCCATGCTTTACCAGAAGAAGCAATGTGTTAGTTGGTCCTGGCTCGCCCAATGCCTGTATAGATTGGGCACTTCAGCAGGGCTTTTTGCTGCTTTTATCTGAAGCCAATTCAATCAGCTATTAAAACAAAAGCGCCAAACCCCCACCCTAAAGCGCCCAATCTATACAGACGTTGGGTGAGCTGGGTCCAACTAACGTAATGCCTCTTCTAGGCATGCACAGGGGTGCACAGAAATGATTTTTCCACTATGTTCAGCACTGATGAGGTCTCACATGGAGTACCACATCCAAAAAACATGTAGAAAAATAGGAAAAAAAAAGGGGGGGGGGAGGTAGAAAACAAAGAAAAATTATTAGAGCTTTATGAAATGACTTATAAAAGAAAGGCTGAAAGAACTGGGATTACTTAGCCTGGAGAAGAAAAGACCATGGGAGGATTTAATAACAAACTTCCATTATGTGACGGGTCGCTATAAAAAAAGATGGCAAATAATTCTGAGTCCGGAGGGACAGACAAGTAGTAACCATCTCAACATGAAATAAGGGAAATGTATGACGGATATTAGGAAGAATGGTCTAACTCTGGTAGGATTTAAGCATTGGACCAAATTACCTAGAGATGCTGTAAAATCTACTTCCTTGCAAGTTTTTAAGAACAGGTTGGACAAACACTTGAATGGAATGGTTTGGAAAGAGATGTTCCTGCTTTGACTTCTTTACAGGAGAGAAATGTGGGAAACCCTGTGTTTTCCCTTGCAGGCTGGAACTCTTCCAGCCTGCAGGAGGCTGCTTGAGGGGCCCCCCACCCCATACACTGGGGAGCTGGAGCCTGGGGGTGAGAGGTACCAGCAGGGCCAGAGGGCTGCTTTCTACTTAAACTATATACTGGGTTGGAACTGGCCATCAATATTTACAAATTGGTCCTGGTACAATAAGGGTTGAACACCACTGAATTATATGACTTCCTGAGGCCCCTTCCAGCCTTATTTTTCTATGATTATATGATACTGTGTTCAGCCTCCATAACACACAGATAAATCTTCTAGCAAGTCTCGGAATTCCTTTAAATATTCGTCTCAATAGATAAGAAAGTACTGGAATCAAAGAATCTGCCTGAGTGAAGACTCTTGGCTTTTTAAAGTGACAGCCAAGACACAAGGGCAGTTATCTGAATGAAGCTTGAGAACATGAGTGAGCTACACGTTTCAATTTCTGTTCCTTTCTATGGGCTAATTTTCACATCTGTCTATGGAACGTAACTCAAATTCATGGAGAGACAGCCATGGATATCAGAAACAGAATATACTGCCACATCTGATAACCTAGGGATGGGCAAAATACAGCCCACAGGCCAGATCCAGTCCAAGGAGGGAGTTAATCCGGCCCCCACTGGGTCCCTGAGTCCCATCTGGCCCAGGTGTACAGCAGGGCTGGGGTGGCTCCACAGCTGTACTCCAGTTTTAGGCAGCCGAGGTGGTGGCAGCTCCTTTTGGCTGTCACTGCCACCAGCCAAAACTCTGGCCCCAGGGAGACTGACAGGGACCCAGGTACTCAGCCTCAGCCCACCCCGCACCCACTCCAAAAATCACCAGGACCCACATGCACAGCCTTGATCCTGGGCTGCCCCATGCCCACTCCAGACTCACCCACCCATAATGAGCAGTGGCAGCAGCAGTGGCAGCCAGGCAGAAGCCACTGTTGGGTGCATGAAAAAAGCAGCCTTGTCCCCCTCACCGCTGCTGGGCCCTCTTGCTGCAGCCCCCCAGAGCCTGTACCAAGTCTACTCTATGGCTCCTCTCTGCCATTGCTGCCACCAGTGCTGCCTCCAGGCCACCCAGCAGGGCAGCAGTGGCAGTGGAGAGGACAGCGTGGGCTCTGGGCAGCCACAGCAAGAAGGACTCCAGCAACAAGGGAGAGACTCCTCTCCCCCTCAGACTGGCTTCCCAGGGGATCCTGCCCATAAATTGCCTTAGCACAACCTCGGGGAGTGACCCAAATCAGAGTCACCGGGATTCTGTCCCTTGCTCTGCCCCTCCTGCCTGCAGGGTTCTCCCGGTGCATGGTCCATGTGGCTACTGCCACCGTTGCCATCACGATCCCAGCCCGGCTGGTGCCAGGCATGAGTGAGTCAGCAGCGGGGTTCACAACCTAGATTTAGGCTCACAGCAAAAAAAAGAGTTGGGAGTCACTGCCTTAGCAAGTCAAAGTCTGCTTTTCTGAAGTCCAGAGTCCTTACTCTGCTGCTCTCCATCTTTCCTTTCCTCAGGACCCTGAACTCAACCAATCAATCATCACATAGTCACTGCTGCCCAAGTTGCCACCCACAGTTACATTCCCCACCAATTCTTCCCTGCTTATGAGCAGCAGGTCAAGAAGAGCACAGCTCCTAGTTGGCCGCCCCAGCACTTGCACCAGGAAGTTGTGCCAAATACTCTCCAAAAGCTTCCTGGATTGCTTGCACACTGTTGTATTGCTCTCCCAGCAGATGTCAGGGTGAATGAGGTCTCCCATCAGAACCAGGACCTCTGATCAGAAAACTTCCACTAGCTGTCTGAAGAAAGCCTCATCTACCACATCCTCCAGGCCTGGGGGTCTATAGCAGACCCCCACCATGACATCACCTTTGTTGCTCTCCCTTCTGACCCTAACCAGAGACTCTCAACAGGCCTGTCTCCAGTTTCATACTGGAGCTCTGAGCAATCATACGGCTCTTTTACATAAAGCACAACTCCTCCTCCTCTTCTCCCCTGCCTGTTCTCCTGAACAGTTTGTACCCATCCATGACAGTGCTCCAGACATGTGAGCTCCCACCAAGTCTCTGTTATTATTTGAGGGGTAGAACAGAAAAAAAGTACCAGTCTGGAACACTGTCCCTGTTCTCCCAGCATCCCAGTTGTTAAAAAATCCATATCTGAAAGCTGGTCTCTTTGATAGGCATGCCCACTTTCAGCACATGACAATTCAAAGCCCACTGGTTCAAGGATCTTATGTTCAAACGGGAAGATGTTGTGATATAAACTGCTAAGGACAATAGTGCTAGCAGCCTTGGGAAACAGGAGCATATGAATAACAGATTTTTCTTTTCAACAGCTGAACCCTGCCCCCAAAAAAGAAAAAGAAAAAAAGAAAAGAAAGAATTTATTTTTTAAAATTCCAACGGAAACAAAAATGACTTGTTTGTGGGCCTCCCGCTCCAAGGCTCCAAAATATTTCTCAACTCCCACCAACTTTGAACAAGGTGTCTTTTTGTGGAACAGAACATTTATTTTCCAGGCATTTTCTTTTCTTTGTAACATAGGCAAAGTACAAAGAAGCACTAGATTTAAAAAAGACTGCAGGAAAAGATATTCCCCATTTCATCTAGTATCCTAGCGGACATGAGCTAAGGATGTAGAGGGAATCCAGGCTCAATTCCCCTCTGTGCTTGAGGGGAACAGAACCCATTATCTCCCCAAAGAGTGCCTTAAGCAACACATGAGACACATCTACACGGGACACTATGTCACCATAGTGATGCAGCTAGTCGCTACGGTGATACAGCATCAGCAGACGAACCGTGACACTGATGCCATGTTGCTGCAGTGACAAGCTACCTCACTATAGCACGTCGCTACAGCGATGTAGCCGTTAAAAATAACTGTGTACCACCGGGATGACGCAGTAAGCCATCATTTAGTAGTTCCTAAAGCAAGCGCTAAATGATGGTGCAGGAACAACTGCCTCGTGGGAGGCACATGTAGATGTGCCCACTGATATGTATTCTGGAATGGTGTCCCTTAGTCTCTCTTGCTGAATACAGAACACTTACATTTTCTTTGAGGCACAAAATACAAATGGTTTCTCTCTCTAGCCTGGCAGTTATAACCAGGGTTCCTGGTAGTCTCTGTTGAAAAATCCCAAATTCTCTTATTAAAAGGGGGAAAAAAAATTGTTAATTCTCTTATTTAAAAAGCCCAAATCCATATTTTTTCCCATGATTAAAATGAAATGCCACTATATAGGTATCAGTTGAACACAATGTGTTATTGATATATTTACAATTTTAAAGCAATTTGGAAGCCTACCACTACTACCTCAATCCTTATTATAAATGTTTTAATACCTATATATTTTAGCATTTGATTTTGGGTTTATCATGGAAAAAAAAAAATCACAGCTCCCCCTGCTCCCCTTACTCACCAGGACATGGGTCCAGCTGCAGCTGTCCCCCCAACTGCTTTGTGGCACAGAGGAGGCCTGATATGCCAGTGCCCTGCACATGCCATTGACCCTCACTCCCCACCCACAACCCTGCAAGGGCCCCTCACTCAGCACTCACAACCCCCTGCCCCTCTACCCCTGCTGGTGCCCTTCACTTGTGACCTGCAGCACAACTCCACGTCACCACCCCTGCTGCTGCCAGGAGGGTAGGGGGAGCCTCACTATGGTATTGCAGGACTCCTGGAGACAGTACCAAGCTTTAAAAGGTACACCAATACATCAGTCCATATTGAATCAGCACTGGTAAAAGGAAATCAGCTTTTTTTGACTGATGTGACCAATAATGTCACCATTAAATGCTGTGTGCATGTGCCAATAAATGCTGTGGCACCTGAGGGTGGTGCCAGGCTCTTCCCAGCAGAGGTGCTGGGCTGGGGTTGAACTCAGGGCGGGTGGGGGCAGAGCAGGCAGCAGCAGAAGCATGTTGTCCTGATGGAATGCCAGCTGAAATTTATAAGCATGATGGGGAAAAAGCTCTCTCACCAACTACACACCATTATTATGAATATCTGGAAACATGAACAGGGTGCCAGTAACTTGAGAAATGCCAGAATTGTAAGCATATTCAAGAAGAGAGATAGACTGGACTGCAGGCATTACCATGTTATTGCACTCCTGTCCAGAGCTGGAAAGATCTTCAGCCATATTCTCCTCAAGAAACTAATTCTTCTTGCTGACAAGATTCTACCCAAGTCCCAGTGTGATTTCAGATGATTCAGAGGTACAACAACTATGATCTTTGTTGCAAGACAGCTGCAGAAGTGCTGTGAGTAACAGAGATCTTTACATGGCCTTCACTGGCTTAAGGCCTTTGACTCAACCAACAGAGACTCTATGGAAGATCCTGATGAGATATGGATGCCGTCAAAATTTGTTACCATCATCAGACACTCTTATGACTACATTACGGCAACCATCCTAAGCAATGAGTCAGGAATGGCCCCTTCACTATTAGAACTGGAGACAAGCAAGGACATGCAGTTGCACTAACAGTCTTTTCCATCTATACTGCAGCTATTTCACATCTCACTGCTGATACTTCCATCTGGAGTCAACGTCTCGTATCACATTGACAGGAATCTCTTTACCATTAACTGGTTGTGCTCACCTCAAATGAAGAGCTCCAGGTCACTCTTGATTACTTCCGTGAAGCCTATGAAATGCTTAGATTCACTGTCAACTTCACAAAAGCCAAGATACTTTACCACCCAGCTACTCCTCCATATACAGTTAGAGAGCAATCCTTGAAGCATATGTAGATAGCCACCGTTTCCAAAAAGTAACTATACACTATAATATTCAATATTGGATAAAATCTGCCAGTGCTGCCTTTGGATGTCCCCAGAATCATGTCTTCCATGATCTTGACATCAGGATCCAAAGCAAACTTCTTTTCTACAAGCTACTGTCATCCCTACCCTATTATCAGGGTAGATCAACTCCTTCCTATAACTATTTGCCATGTCTACAACCCAATACGCAAATTGTGGATGGGCCTCCCTCATCATCTATGCATTCACAATGAATTCCCTATCTACTGGAAGGCTGTCATCCTCATACCAAGGGACTGCCGACAACTTTTTAAAACAAATTAATTGTCATCTTCCTCTTTGTTCTCCTTCTCCTCTTCACCTCCCCAGTGCCAGAAATCATTCCAAAAAAAGTCAGTGCAGAGGGCAGTGATGTCAAGCCAGGAATAGGTGCTGAGGTGTGTACTTCCACGTCATCATCCAGGATACTGAACTATTAATAAACACCCTTTATCTAGTCATTAAGGATATACTAGACTTAACCAGTACAAACAGTGTTGGTCAATGCCAGTGAAAGATTCAGTCCAATAAGATTACCAAGTTAAACTAATGCTAAAACAAGGCACAGAAATCACAGTGAGAAATCACAGTGTAACTGGAGCTAACGTGTGATCCATGCAGTTGAGCCTCTTGCCATGCACCTCTTGTCATGCACTTATGGCAACTGTGGGATCAGCCGGCATAGGGGGAGCCCAATTCTGGCCACCCCCTGTACTGGCAAGAAGCAGGCTTCAATGGCTGGGAGCCTGCTTTGCTGAGGGAGGTCCCAGCTGTGGGGGCCACGCGCAGCCAGGACCAAGAGTCCTGTAACTGATTCTTGAGGAGCTGGGACCAAGAGCCCCATGTGGGCCAGGGGCTTCACACCCCCACCCAAGCCTTGGGGAATCACAGCAGCCACAATCCCCAAGGCTCAGGGGTTTCATGCTGTGCATGATGCACCCTTGCAGCTGGGAGCCCTGTCAGCTGATGGGCTCCCAACCACAGGGAAGATCCTGCTACACATGCAAATTAAAGCTTGATAGCAACCAGCTATATACTACACATTTTTTAGGTCTAACTTTACAGCTGGTTGGAACTTTCCATCACGTTATAGCTACTTTGCACGTGTAGTGGGTCTTAAGGTAAATGCACAATTACCTAGATTACTGCACAATACCTGTAATGTGTAGAAGGGCCTTGGTTCCCATATCAGAGGACCTCAGCATGAAGCTTGGACCTGCTGGATTATCAGGTTATAGGCATCTGGAAGCCAAATAAGCACACAGCATCAACCATCGCTTCCCTCCTGCATATGTGATGAAGCTGTGACAAGCCATACACTTGAGCAGAGGTGGTCAACCTGCACCATAAGCATCATGAGCGGCACAGGAAACCTGTGTGGTATGTTACAGATCAGGAAGTGATAGGTAGGGCAGAAGGCAGAGCAGCAGATCAGGCAAGGAACCCAGGGCAGGAACAGAAAGCAGATTAGGCAGGGGAAGCAGTCTGGAGTGGCACTTGGGGAAAGCGTAGGCTAATCTGGGGGGCATCTGTCAAAAAAGGCTAGCTCCCCACTGCACTAGATTACTATTTAGCACATCTTACCCAGATGTCAAGGGCACTGACCATAAACCCTGGTTTCTAATCCAGGTGTCATGCAGAAGCACACTTGATGATTTTTGGAATGAATAAAGTGCATCTTGTAATTAGGTTAAAGTAGAGAAGATCTACCCTGAGGATCTAACCTGAAATCCTACAAGACAAGTGCCAGTTGCTCTCTGCCAGAATTTGAAGCAGCTGAGAGCACAAATTCCCTTTTATAGCATAAATTAATGACACATGCCTTGTACCCCACCCTTAACAGACAACTAAAATTCTGCACCCAGATGCTACAGTGAATCGTGAACTATGTATGTGGAAATGAACAATGTTCCCCAAAGAATTTTATAATATTCCTTTTAAACATGTACAGTGGGGAAACATCTAAGATAGTAAGTTATTTCACCACAGCATACACAATAAAAGATCAGTTACATAGCCCTGAAAACTTAAGGCTATATCAATTAGTAGCTAACTGTTTTAGCACTTCCTGCATACAGCGTTCTGGTACCTCAACTTCTACATATACATTGTGTTCTACCAGACCCATAGGTGCTCTGAACTTTTCCTTAATTGTTCGATACTAAACAGTTGCACAGCACTTGATTTATGTCTGTACTGACATTTTATATTTAGAAAGCAGGTAAGAGGTAGTATCTACTGTTTAAAAGCTTCCTGAAAACAAATGCCAAAAAAATGCTATCTGATATCCACCAACATTTTAAAAACAAATTCAATTTTGCACAAATAAGCAATATGTGCATAGCAAAATCAAGGGCCCCAATTTATAGATGGAAGGCTGAACAAGCAGAGATAAACTAACCTGGTCACCCCATCCCTTCAACCTGACCAGGATCATGCAGTGATTTAATGAACAATCAGGAGGTGTCTTGACTGCTAGTCTGTTAATTTAAAGACTGGAGCACACTGCCTCTACCGGCAGCCTCCTAGCACCACATGAGCAAATGAGAAGTAGATTAACACACTAATTACTCAACATGCTAAAAAGGACACCACATGGATGGGCCTGAAAACACACACAAACTACTGTTCTGTTATGTGTAAATCAGTATGATAAGCCAGTTATCAGACTGGTTCCACAACTCTTAGGGAGTAATGGTGTCATTCAAGATATTTTACTCTAAATATGACCGTTAAAGGCACATTCAAAAAACCAACGCAGTTGCTAATTACCGAGCAATATTTTTTAAAGTACTTTAAGTATCTTCCCCAATTCACACTTGTGTCCTTTATCCTGGAATGCTATTTACTTTAGGCGGTTTTAGCCAATAAATGTCAGTACAGAGGAGTCATCGTAATCAGTTACTCATTAACCCCGTGCCCTAAAGTTTTTGGTTTTTTTAACTTCTGAGGCGTTTGCTGCCACCCCAGCTTCGTTTGCCGTCAGGATTATAGGGGAATTTCCCTGGCACCTTCCCATGGATGTCGTTATGAACATTGGACAGAGCAGGTGCCCTGCAGCCGAGTAGCCATGAGAACGAAAACCAGTTTTGTGGCAACCACCCGACCGCGCTTCCGCCCCTGCACGAGCGCAAGTCCCGACCTGCTCGCGGGAGGCGCGCCGAGACGGCCGGCAGCGCCCGCGCCCCGCGCCCCCCTGCCAGACGGGCCTGAAGTTTCCAAAATCAGGAGGACTGAGGGTTCAAGCCCGCGCTATCGCCCCTCCAGGTGCCGCTGAGCGCTCTCCGCCAGGAGGTCGCACTGTACTGCGGGGAGAGGGAGCCTGGAGGCAACCAGCCGCAGGGACAAAGCGCTCCCGGCACGAAGGAAACGCAGCCGCCGCCCGCGGCCGCCCCGTGAGCCGCTGCCAGGAAACTTTGCGGCACTTCCCGGCAGAAAGAGCCATTGCTGCGAGCGGGCAGGAGCCGCCCGCAGGACCCCGGCCGGACCCAGGAGCCGCCGGCGAGGAGCGCCCCCCCCCGCGCTCACCTGCAGGACACGGACACCTCCACGCGCGTGGCCGGGACGCTGGCGCTCAGCACGCGGAAGTCCCCCACGGACGCCATGTCCCCGACCCCCGACGGCTTCTCCGGCCAGAGCATGGGCGGCGCCGCCGCGGCTCTGCCCTGCCCGGGCGGGACGGGACGGGACGGGGCTGCACGCGCAGACTGAGCCAGCGGCGGGCGCGCGAGGCGGGCACGGGGCGGTGACGTCACCGCGGGGCAGGGGCCGCGCGTGACTGCGAGCTGGTGGGGCGGGGCGGGGCGTCCCCGCGGCGGGGGGATCCCGGGGGCGGGAGCGGGACGCCCCTTCCCCGCCTCTGCACTGGCGCCCGGGGCTGGCGGGGCGGGACGCGGGCAGCCGCCCAGCGCCTCTCCTCGGACGGCAAAGCCGGGCGCGACCAGGCGGTCGCTGAAATGCAGCCGCCCCGCGAACTGGGAGGCGGCTCGGGGAGGGCGGGAGGGAAGGGAAGGGAAGGCCGCTCCAGGGGGTTTCTGAGGCTGGGCAGTGGCATGCAAGTCCCGCACCCCAGGGAAGCGGGGAGGGAGCTCCATGGGCAGTCGCTGGGCAGTGTCACCGCGCATGCAACAACCAGGGAGGTCCCGATTTCCAAGCGGATTCACGCGGACCCGTGATCTCCTGGTAGAGAGAGCCCATCTGGGGATTTGGCGGGGGAGGGAGAGGGGCAGATCGAGGCCCCCACAGGGAGGGAGTGGGGCTGGGGTGAATGGAGCCCCGAAGTGCACCGGAGCTGTGGGCGGCTGTCTGTCTGTGTCCCAAGCTGCAGCCCCCTCCTGACCCGCAGGACCCTGCATCCTGCCAGGCTGTGCAGAGACCCCCCTTTCCTCGGGCTCCAAACCCCCCACACATGCCCACAGCCCCCCCACACACACCCCTTCACAAATAATGTCCCCCCCACACACACTTCAAAAATAGCATCTCATGATTTACACTCCAGATCTCTTGATTTCTAAGAGTTTGTCTCATGATTTTTGACATGGTGGGGTTGGCAAGGCCCCTGCCTGAGGCAGGATCAGTCTTCTCCAAACCATCCCATTCAAACTAATCAGCTCTGTGAAAGACAACTGTCAACCCTGAAGCAACACAGGCCCAGCGCTCTGACCTGCCACAGGTGAAGCAGGGGACCTATGGCAGCCAGGGTCCTGCTCCTGTGCATAGGTGACGTGTACGGAGGTGTGGGGGGCATGTGCCCCCCCTGATTTTGGCCCCTGCCACTGGATTCTGTGGGAAGTCATGTCTCACCACTCCTCCCGCGCCCGTAGCCAATGCCACCGCTGGCTTCTGCAGGCGGTTGCCACTCACCACCACCCACAAATTGTTTCCCCCCAGTCTCGGGAGGCACCAGTCATTCATACTCCAATGACATGTTGTCAATATTTGCTCATGGGTAGAGGGGCCACAGAGAAAGACAAAACCCTTCACAGTTGGTACCAAGTTGGCCATGGGAAAAAATTCCTTCCCTGACCCCAATATAGCGATGTGTCTGACCCAGGGAGTAGGGGCAAAACCATCTGGCCAGGAACCTCTGACTTAAGTCCCAGGAGACTGGTACACCCAAGTCAAAGTCCCCAAACTTGGCTGTAGCCAACACCCCATGCCTCTGGGAGGTTTAAAAACACCCTGACACATAGCAGAAGGTGAAAGAGGGACATCCAGCAAAGCTCAAAGGCATGGCAGATACCTTTTGATAATGATCTAGATGTAGCTATGCCTCTGCTCTATGATGGGTAAAAGCTAGCTAGCTAATCTCTAAAAGCAACTGCATTCAAAGATACTGGACGCCCTACATACCCACGTTTACACATTGCCCAGGGTACCCACTCTGTGTAATTTGTTAAACTAAATGCTGTAGCCTACACGGTATTCTACATGTCATTTGCAAGTATATCAATAATTAGCTTTCCCACAGTAGTCATAATTAATTATATTCAGTTCCTTTGTAGGAATGTGAAACAAAATGATGCATTAAATTGTGTAGATACATATATATACACAATGGGGATGGGTCCAGGCAGTAAAATGCAAAAAAAAAAAAGTATATAAAGAGCTTCAGGCCATTTCAGACATGTAAAAATCAGCACTGATCTGTGTGTGGTAAATATATAGATTATAATTTAGAAATGCATAACACATTATAAACACATAAACACATTAGAATTTAGTTAAGCATCCTTATCCCCTTAGAGAGTATGGCAAGCTATTGGTCTGCAGCATTTTTTATTTGAGGCAGTTCTTTAGAAAGTCCATTTTCACACATTCAAAGGAATTCTCCCAGACCATCACTGACAGAGTTCAAAATAGTCTGAGTGATAACTCTGAAAGTTATCAGTTCAACTAAGTGTTTTTGCTTTGTATCTCATTTGTACTTGCACACATTGCTTGGCACCAGGATGCAATAGGGAACCAAGAACTCAATTACCCATGTTGTTTGTATCAAAATTCTGCAGCTGCCTGCTGACACTGCATCCATGTTGAGTTGCAGTTGTGTTGCATCATGATCAGCAGTAGCCTGCAGGAATGCAGAATCGTCCGATGATCTTCACTGAGCTGCTTGACTTGTCTGCAATGAAGCATAAACCTGGTCAGTTATCCAAGGAATGACTCAACCCAAACTTCTAGTGAACCCCTAAAGATCATGTCAGTCATCAGTTAATCATCAGCAGGGATATCCAGCCATCTCTAGTACCCTTAATGGTATGCTTCTGGGCCACATCTGGCATTGTGCCTTTTGCTGCCCTTTTAATATCATCCAATTGACCTCTTATCAGAGCCAGGAAAACCTTCTACACCAAGAACACGGTAACAGCAAGTCTCCAATCCATTCACGTACTGTACTTTAGAAAAAGGTATTTCACTCCTGGAATCTCTGCAGCATTCTGCTGCACAGCTTTAATTTAAAAGGCTGTTTTGAGGCAGCTTAGTGCTTTAGCTAATGTTCTGGCAGCCAGCCTAGTTTCTGTTCATTCAGCAGCAGCAACAGACAGATTTACTGTGTTGCAAAAGCTACTATAATTTAAATATAGACCCCTCATGCTCTTCATGAGAAGGCAATTTAGTCAGTGACTTGGTATTTATTCTTTGGACCTGCCTTTTCTTGGTGATGGTCAGACTTTGCATTTGTTCCATCACTTCATACATCCAGCTACAAAAGTATAAATCTGCACCATGCCAAAGGAATTAATTGCTTTGAGACAGCATTTGATACTCGAAGATTCAGTGAATGTATAAAGTATGGCTTGTAACATAGGCAACTGATAGGAGGAGCATGGGAGAGGTGGACATGTGTCCCCCTGCCCCCCTCCCCCCACAGGGCCATCCCTACCAGCAGCTTCTGCAGGTGCTTGACATGCCCCCCCTGTGTTCAGTGTTCAGCCCATGCACCAAATGGGCTGAACACTGTCAAGACAGGTGCTATTTTTGGACACACCTATACTGCATTCATGTTGTTCAATGCCAGACTTCATTCCAGTGTGAATGTGGTAAACTGAGCAATTTGAAGTAACATTGATCACCAGTATTTCTCCTCACTTTCCTGCTGTCTCCATAGTTCAGCATGTATCCAACCCTTTGCTGCCTAGTGTTCATCATTGTTCTCATGCTATTTGTTTAACTTGTTTGTGTTATCTCAGTCATAGAATATTTCACTGGCAAACAGAGGAGCTCATGAATGGTAATTTTTCAGCAATAAATAAATGAATAAATATTGCTAGTTACTGGTGAGTAAACACAGCCATTCCTGGTAATATGGGTCACTATTCACCTTCATCCTAGAGAAAAGGCTCTTCAAGAAAGTACTGAACTTGATTTTTAACTTCTACTGGGAGCAATTGAAAGATCCTTTCCAGCTTTGACCAGTCACAGGGTTCTTATAATACTTAATCTTATTCTTCATTAGACTTTCCCAAGGCCCATGAAGAAGCAAGGCATTCAAATATTCGTGCACAGAAGAAGATCTCTGTTTCTGGCCTGGGGTGGGGAAAATGGTGGATCCATCCAGTGGCTGGACTCTATTTACCAGCAGCCCCTGCCCATGTCACTGCAGACAGTTTCCAAGGAGACCCCAGCAGCGTGGGGCCAGGGTTTCCATGGAGACCAGCCCCAGCAGCACTGGCAGGGCACACATGCAGAGCAGGGAGGTGTTCCATGGCCAGGGCTGGGATCTTGCAGTGGTGACAGTATGGTCTGGATCTGGGGTAGAGCCATGATGCACTGCCTGCACACCCCTGTCTGGGGCATGTGGGCAGCGGATCACAGCTCTGCCCCAGTTCCAGACTACGTTGTCACCACCACAAGATCCCAGCCCTGAAGCAGCTCCCTGCCTAGCCACATGACCTGCCAGGACTCCTAGGGCTGGCCTCCATGGAAACTGGCCCCACGCTTTCAGAGCTGGCTACTGCTGGGTTTCAATGGAAACCAGCCACAATGACACAGGCGAGGGCTGCTGGGAAATGGAGTCTCCTGCAAGCCAGATTTTGCCTGCCATTGTTCTAGATGCATAGATATCTAATGCAGCTGAAATCATGTCGTTCTTGGTGCATCACTAAAGAAAGGTTTTAATGGATATTTTGTCTATAGCTGCTTTGTATACTCCATCCCACAAACACTTGTGCTTCCTTTTTCACTGTCACCAAGATACTTTAATGAGTTCTGGACATGTCATTTTAAAAGGCGATTAAACAAATGACAACTAAAGCTATTTTCTGGATGTGGAGTTCTTTCAAGTGAATGGGATGAAAGGGGACAGCTTTGGTTATAAAAACATTTCCCAGTATAAAAAATTTTCTTGCTATGTCCAGTGTATGAGGAAAAAAAGAGTTTGATCCTGATTGTAGTGTGAATTATTGCAATTTATTGTGGTACTTGAAGACCATGATATAATGTTTGTCAACCCAGATTTAATACTTATTCTTGCTACTTTTACAGATTTATATATTATACAGGGTACCTTTCTTCATTTCTAGGCCATTTGATTTCCCCCTTCCCTTTCCTTTTATGAACTTACAATTTTAAATTCATTGAGAAATTTGTCAATTTGGAACAATTGATGAAAAACAAAGAAGATCTTCATGTGAGATGCTGCATGTAGGATGCTTTACAGCTGTGCTAGTGTTAGAAATATTATTAAAAATGTATAGTGAATAGAGTGTTGTTAGAACTGCACAGTTTGTATCTCGTACCTGATAAGCAGAACCACCACCAAGGACATCTCGCTAATTTACTATCTCTTTGTAACACTAAATCACACATACCTTCAAACTCCTCTGCCTCTACTCTTGTAAACTACAAAGGCTGTGATTTAATTGTCTGTGTCCTTGGGAAAGAGAGGGGTTTGAACTTTTGGTAACCTGGAGAGCTTTCTAAGCATGCGTAATTAGCTAATGCATATATGCCTATCCGCCCCGCATACTTAAGTAGTTAATTATAATGCACATGCGACGGATGACGTGACATCATTTCATGTATGTTTGTATGAACCGGAAATGAGTTGTAAGAGTTCCTGCTTCTGCACACGTGCCCAGCAGGGAAGGGATAAAACCCAGCTGAGAGCTTTCCTCGGGGGCAGAGTGTGGTCTTTTGTCTTCACTCTGACCCTATTTGCAAATATATCCTTTGTGTTACTAACAATGTGTGCCTGAAGGATTATTATTCGTGAGCCTCCAAAGAAACGAACGGCGATTTTTATATCACTAGGGTAAACAAATTTTACCTAATGTGGTATTATTAGCATGATTATAATTTTTTATGGCATGGACAAGACCCAACATGGCAGAGCTTTGATGGCTTTAAGTACAAGATAACAACTTAAGCACAGGAACCAATAGAAGGTAAACCTGCATAACGAACATATGGTCACAGTCGGACTTATGCTATTTATACTGTATATATTTTTTAGCAAAAGGAAAACATCCTGTTGTTTAAGCAATTTTATTTTAAACACTGCTTTTTAAATCCTTTCTTTTTCAGGTTTCCTGTTATGTACATGCAGCTTCCTTCATATGGCTTCCCTCAATTGTCTTAGCATGTGGCTTTTGAAACTCGTTGGGTCCCCTATTATGGCATTATTAGCATATCAGTCTTGCCCTATCTCATAGTAATTGTACAAAGATTTATTGTCTTGTTCCCATGTTGTCCAATATCATGATCTAAAAGAAAACTTATCATTCATAATAGACCTAAGAAGAATACAGTGCATCCAAAAGCTTGTCTAAGGCCACATACAAGCACTATATTTGTCTAGGAGAAAATCTTCTTCCCACACAAAAAGAGAGGGTACAGCTGTTCAAGGGCTTCCTTGTATAATTAAAATAGTTCTTTTGGAAGAAATTTCTACCTCTTCCAACCAAGAAGAACTCTTCCCTCCTGCACTGACTTGAATGGCTGTATACTTCTCTCAGGTGTTGAGGACATCCAGTATCCCACAGTCCTCTGCTTTCCCTCTCTCCCTTCAAGGGATGGGCCATAAGCTCTTCTGGAGCCTCAGAAGTGTTGCCACTGTGGGAAAAGAGCCCCTGCCCAGTGCACTCCTATGGTTCAAGGTGTACAGTAGGGGGAAGCAGATACAACTAGGGCTGAAGGCCTTCTGGAGTCACTGGAGAGTTCCACCCCACCCCACCCCAGCCACATCTCCCTGCCTCTGTTCCCAGCCTCCAGGCTTTAAATGCCTCTCTGCCACCCAATTGGGTGTTGGGGACAGGGACTGAAAAGCTCACAGGCCCAGGAAAACAATCTCTGCCCCTGGTCCCCTGGGCTTTAGGTGCTGCCTCCACTGCCTGGCTGAGTGACATAAGCAGAGATCTCAAAGCCCATGGACAGTGAAAGCTATCCTGGCCCCAACTCCTAGACATCAGGCTTAAATGCCAACCCCATGCTCCGATTCATGGCCTCACAGGCTTTAAATGCTGCAGGTGATGCTCAGCTGGGTGATACACAAGGTGATTTAAAACCCATGGAGCTGGATGCAGGAACCGGGGCAGCTGTCAATCTAGATGCACATTAGGTGATTTAAAATCCAAGGGGCTGCCTATTGACAGCCTGCTCCCATCCCAGGCAAGGGAGAGAACAGGCTTTTAGGCAATATACTCCCATAAGGGCAGAGATGGCCCAGGGAGCAGTGCCCTAGTGCCTCCTGGCTGGAGAGCTCACCTGCATAGCTCTCCAGCCAGGGGACTGGAAGGCATGTATGCTTCAGCTCTGAGGCTGTTTCTCTACTGGTAAGAATTTCAGAGAAAGTGTACGCATAAGGATTGAGTGCGGAGTAGCTATTGTGCTTTAAATTCACACCCTAGCTTACTAAGTATTACCTTCCCCATGTAAACTAGTGCTTGTAAAATGTTAGGTAAACTGAACATAAACTTGCTTTATAATTATGTACCTAACTCAACAAACATAATCCTTGTACCAAGTATACTAGATAGAAAGAAAGAACTGCCTCCAGACACAGCGTGTCCACATTTTTGGTCACTGTCCTTCAAGAAAGATGTGGGAAAATTGGAAAGCAGCCAATGGCAAGCAACAAACCTTATTAGAGCCCTAGCAAATGATATATAAGGAAAGGTTGGGAGAAAGGGGATTATTTAGTCTATAGAAGAAATGACTGAGGTGGGATTTAATAACAGTTTTCAAATTTAAAAGGGGGCATTAAAAACACTATGATGATCAACTACTCCAGGATCAGATTCAGGGGTGTGCAGTGAGGCAGTTGAGGCCCACTTTGACTCCAGGTCTACCCAAAGTTTAAAACCAACTGCCTGGCAGTGGCAGCAACATTTCTATTCAAGCAGCAGTGAAGAGTCATATGACTTCATGGCTCATGATAACCTACCTGGTTCCTTCTAAACTCTTCATTCCATGGGTGTTAATGGTCCTCTCCCCTTTTAAGTGGTCTTAATACTCAGCTAACCAAATTAGCCTTTCTTCTGCATTTCTGCATTCTGTTGGCTTCAACTGGTAAGGTAGCTCCTATGTCACAGCTCTGAAGACTGATTTTAACTCTAGCTAAAAAGATTAACAGAGGTGTGGAAATAACTTTCACTGAAGTATTGGATGCACTGTCAAGATGCTCAAGAAAGCTAGATTTTGTTTTATGAATCTGAAAAGACAGATAGGCATTTAATTCCAACAGCTACACGACTAACGAAACAACATATTTTTATTTTTTTTGCTTAGTTTGTTGTGGCTTTTATCCATAATAAATGATTACTAAATTCATGCACATCCTGATACATTTATGATTGTTTTTGCTCCTATCTTAAACCAGATAATACAAGCTTAGGCCATGAGCTTATTACTAAAGCTTCTAGTTGCTTTTTAACCGGATAAAAATATGCACTGGGTTATATGTGATAACGCACCACACAATCTGCACCCATCTTTTCAAAATCCTACATCTATCCATGAGCTAGTCTCAGTGTACACTGGGGACAGGAAAAGTAGCTGTGTATCAGGAAAAACTTTTCAACTAAGGGCATTTATACACCTGCTATGGGAGTGTGAGGGTGGGGTGAAATGCTTTAATTAGAGTGGCTCTGACAGCTGCTCTAATTAAAGAGCCCACAGCATCTCAGTTATCAGTGTTCCCATGCTTAAAAATGGTGGTGGGCATGCTTTAACTAAAGTTCATTGAACAAGCTTTAGTTAAAGCACCCCTGGCAGCCATTTTTAAGCATGGGGAGGCTGACACATGGGACACTGGAGTTTGCTGGACCATGGTAATTACCATGGTCCAGCAGACTCGATTAATCAATTAATTACAGTGCACTGGAGCAGTCTCACTGTTCATATATGGGTGCCCTATGAGACTGCGTAAGTATTGGGACAAGTAACGTAAAAAAGTTGTGGAATATCCATCATTGGAAATTTTTACAGTTCAGGTTAGATAAAAATGCAGTAAAGCTGATGTAGACAGGGATGTTCCTGTCTTGAGCAATGTGTAGGATTATATTAGTGATCAGGAGCCTTCAGCCTTCAGGCCAGATCTAACCCACAGAGCCATTTGATCTGGCTTATGGATGCAGGGTTTCAGCATTCAGCGACAGGAGGCTTTGGCAGTAGTTGATTTCCTCTGCTGCCATGGGGAGAAATGCCAGCTACAGTACTCTCCTCAGTCACTACAGGGAAAAGTGGCAGTGGCGGCTGGCTCCTAGCACCCACTTGACTTTGACCTGAATTGAGTCACTCTGGCCTGCAGCCTAAAATGGTTGTCAACTGCTGGATTAGATGATTGCCTGAGGTCTTTCCAGCCCTTTGTCTATGATTCTGTGATTAGTGAGACCATAACAGAGGTTGTATTTACACAAGATATTTACTGCAGAATTGCCTAATTAGCTCTGCACTAAAGTCGCCATGTCTACACGTACAGCCCTTTTAGGTCACAGAAAACTAATAAACACCACTGAAGGTTAGTACTTGAAAATTCAAGTACTATTCTATGGCAGTGCTATTTCCTGCACAGAACACACACTAATGGGACTGGGTGGGGCATGAGGGTGCTTCAGTGCAGGGACTGCCTGCTGGCTAGCCCCACACTAGAGCATCCTCACACCCCAGCCAGCCCTTCCACATATAGGTCACAGAATGGGGTGGGCCACCCAGGCCATGGCCCGACCAACGTTTAGCACGTAAATTTATATAACTCACAAACGTGCAATTGTAATTCCAGTTAAAACTGTATAGCTATTTTTTTAACTTCATAGCTAGCTAAATTAATGAGCTAAAAGTTGATTGGGCCATGGGCCAGGTGGCCCACCCTGTTCCATGGCCTATGCCTCCACAGCATGTTGAGCTGGGTTGGAGCAGCCCTGGGTTGGCAAGCTGACCCCCTGACAGCTGGGGCTGCTTTGACTCAGCTCAGCATGCTGTGGTCCTTGGCAAACACATAAACACAGCAGCTGGAAGCAACAAATTTTGGCATGATATGTACTGGAGTTTATTGCTTTCCATTAATTGCACCTGTAGATACAACCAGGTATACCACGTTCAATTTTGGTGTTTCACCACAAGGAAAGCTCACCCATGTCAGCCCGTAGTGGTGGTGGCATAGGGTTGATCTCAGCTACTTTTATTGCAAAGTTTAGGTAAAACTAGTTTGTCTCCACTATATTTTTGCCTTGATGTAGCCACTCGTATTTTGTATTTCACTGTGTATAAATAAAGGTTTGAATTCAAAAAAATGACCCTTAAATTTCCACCTCTATTTATACACCGTATCTGGGCTTTGGGCAAGTTGGATTGGGCCCCTGGGAGCTTGGGCAGCACCCAGCCTGCTGGCAGCCTTCCTGGCTAGGCCCAGGGGGCACCGCCACCACAGAGGGAAGGACAAGGCACCCCAGCAGCTCAGGGGCTGCCCAGCCCACCAGCAGCTCACCTTCCCTGTGAAAGCAGAATTGGGGCCTTCGCTGCTTCTTTTAGCATTGAAGAGTTCCACCCCCACACCCCTTTTTTAGCATCAAAGAACCCACCCCCTCCCCTCCGGCCAGGTGTTTACTGCTAAAAAGATGACACATGTTTACTATGGGTAAAGTATGTACATTATCTATTCCACCACAAAAAATCTTAGTGTAAACAAGGCACTGTAGTTTTACTGTGCTTAAAGTAGGTAGTCACCCACACAAAAGGTGTGTACTATTGACCTGCCTTGCTAGATCCTAGTAAAAACTACTTGCCTTCACTAAGATTTAACAATATAATGATAGTTATCCTGCTGTAAAATAAAGCCATCTTTTTAAAAGTATACATAAAACTTGTTTTTCTGTTATGAATAATGTGTTTACGAGTTCTGTTTGCTTTGGAATAGATGGCAAACATGTTTAGCTTCGTATATGCCTCTAATTGCACAAACTCAGCTAAGGTGCTATTGTGGCTATTCCCTTTTTATGGCCAACAGACAGCCTTGCCTTAGTAAGAAGTTCTTGACCTGTCAACAACACCTCAACTGCTACTGCAACCAGCACCCCCATAATGAAACTATCAGAATCCATGGTTCCTGCCATGTGCCTTTCCAAAAATATATCTGATCCAATAAGAACAGAAGTGCCATACTGGGTCAGACAAATGGTCCATCTAATCCAGTATCCTGTCTCTGACAGTGGCAGAAGTAGATGCTACAGTAGGAGAGTACTGAATCAATATGTCCAGAAGAGTATAGAGCAAAATGCAGCCCGCCAAGGGATTTTGTCCGGCCCACAGCAGGTCTCTCTGTCCCATCCTGTTCAGGCATGTGGGCAGCCTGGGCTATAGTCCTGCTGCCCCCAGGCACACAGCAAGGCTTGGGCAGCATAGTGGCTGGACTCACTTCCTGGCAGCCCTGGTAGCAGCAGCTCCTTCTGGGTGCCACTGCTGCCAGACCTGGCTCCACTGCCCAGGCACACCAGCCTGTCTGCCCCACACCCACCACAAGGGGTGGGACCTGCATGGACAGGGTACACAACTGGGCAGATGGGATGAGGCTGCGGGCAGGTGGGGAACAGCATCTGGGGCTGGGATGGGTGGGTGGGGCCAGGATCACAGGGCAGGATCATGAGGCAGTGATAACGTGGGGCTGGGGCCAGAGCAGAGCTGCAATCCACCACCTGCTGCCCGCATCGCCCTGCTGCCCACATCGTAATAGGTGCTGGTTTCATGGGCAGGGGCATGCAGGAAGCAGATCATGGCTCTGCCCCAGGTGCCAGCTTCACACTGTTACCAACCCAAGGTCCCAGCCATGCCCACCCATCCTGCTCCTGGACGCAGCTCCCTGCCTGCGGCCTCATCCCATCCACTTGGCCATATGGCCTTCCCACATAGGTCCCAGCTGGCCTCCATGGAGACCCTGGGATGGCAGGACAGTGACAGCATGGGGCTGGGGACCAGGGCAGAGCCACAACTGCTTCCCACATGCCCCTGGCCACAGCCCCATCCCATCCAAAAACTGTGCACCCTGCCCATGTGTGTTCTGCCCTCGGTAGTGGGAATGGGGAGGGCGGGCTGGTGTGCCTGGGCAGCAGGGCTGGGGCTGGCAGTGGTGGTATCCAGAAGGAACCAGCGCCTGTCACAGTAGTGTTTGGGGAGCAGATTGTGACCCTGCCCAAGGCTCTGGCTTTGCATTGTCATGGCCCTGTGATCCTGGACCTGTCCACCCATCCCTCTCCCAGATGCTGCTCCCTGCCCACCCATGGCCCCATCCCAGCCACCTGGCCCAGCACATAGCAGAGCCACTTAAGGAGTTTTGGTGAGCGATTGGGTGGCAGGAGTGTTGACCTGGCTTGGGAGAAGGGGGCTGGTGCTGACCTGGCCCACAACAGCTCACCAGAACTAAGTGGCTCTTCAGCCCAAATAATTGTCCATCCCTGCTCTAGAGTGATCTATCCCCTATTCAGTACCCTCCCTGGCATCCACTATTACTGGTTCAGAGATGCCAGAGAAAAACATCTTCAAGTATTCTGTTCAATAACCATTAATAAACCTATCATCCGTGAATGTATCTACTCCCTTTTTTGAACCTGGCTGTGCAATCTGTCTCCACCACCTCCTATGGCCGTGAATTCCACAAGTACATGTTACATAAAAAAGTACCAGATGCCCTCATGGAAAGTATGTGGGTGAAACTAAACAGCAACTACACATCACAATGAACTCTCACAGAAAAAAATATAAAGGACAGAGATGCACATGAACTATTTGGAGCACATTTCTCACAGAACAATCACTCCTTTTCTGACCTCTTCCCTTTCCCTATCCTCATGCTCAAGGGAAATCTACCTAACACCTTTAAGAGGTAAACTTGGGAGCAAAAATTCATAAGCTGGCTAGACACTAAGAAACAACAATTTAACACAGATAGTGGTTTTATGGCACTTTATAACCCACCTGATTCCTGAATTCTTCCCACACACAAAAGGTGAGAAAGATACGCCTCCCATTTCATGGGCTGTGATGAATTTCTCTTCCCATCTTCCAACTGTATTTTACTATGTTATGCTGGTTTTTACTTCTTAGATCTGAAGAAGAATGTCTTGCATTCAAAAGCTTGCCTAGCTCTATCCCAACTAGATAATTGATTCAATAAAATATATCCCCCCCAAAATATATTTGCCTCTTGCATATTCCCTTTAGTCAGAAACTTCTGACTGCATGAACTCACTGACTCTTCTAGTCCTTTGTACCTGGAAAGTGGTTTCTTTTCCCAAGTGCTTTCCTTTACTCTGTTTTCAAGAAGCTTCCATCTCAGCATTTGTTTCTTTCTTTCACCTGAACTGTCCAGTTGCTGAGCACAGAAAGTGATTTCCTATCCAAATACAATCCAGATCACTGTCTCCTAGAGTCAGGTTCTTTAAAGTTCTGTGTCCTGAGAAGAGTCTTTTCACATACACGAGTGCCCTGCATGTACTTGTACCAGACAGCATAACAGAAAATAGTTACTTAATACTTGATTCACTTTATTATTGCCTTTGCCATTGGTAAAGGATCCCTTACTTGTTAAGCAATGCCAGCTAGTAAGAATGGTGTATCAGGTACATAAACTGTAAAGGAAACATTAAAAAAAATTTGTTTCATATTTTTATTTTTAGATGCATGCCAATATTGATCTATTTTTATAACCTATTATAAAAAATAGAATATACAGACAATAGTGTTCAAAACAAAGCCTACAGGCTTGAATAACTTAAATTACTCATTTCTTCACTCTCATTGAACAAGGAGTATAAAGAATAGGCTATTAGGTATCCAATAAATAGGGTCTACTCTGAAAAATTACGGTTGCACGGTAGAGTGAGAAGGTTGTATACAAAACTAAAGAAACAGTGAAGGTCCAGAGTTTAGCATTATTGGATAATACCCAAGATTTTCTATTTCACATAGACATAAAAAATACTTGTCCTTTAGTAATTTGGCTAAAAGCAGCTGCATGATTCTTAAACAGTGAGAGTGAGAATCTCTCATCATCTATTTAGGAAGATATAAGTTGAAATTTAAAGTGAGGAATATGCCAAGTTAGCCTCAACATGATTCCAGTAAGGTACTCTGCATTTGCACATTCTTAAACAGTAATGACATGACTAGAGCAATATAGAAGTATTAAAGCAGAATCTAGACGTTTTGCCATTGTTGTCAGTTGCTGTTAATTAACAATTATCTGCATCTCTTGCTTCAAGAAGTGAAACCTAATTTTAAAAGTAAAAGGGATACTGTTATGCTAATAAATGCTTAGATTGCTGGCAGTCTGAAGACTCCAGAATAAATGATATGTGTAGCACTGAATAACTGCTTTAAAACATTGCTGCTTCAAATTCCAGTGGTATAATTGAACCCGAATGCCACCGGATGCAAACATTGATTACTCCTCCTGCACCTCCTCAGTCTTGTTCTTTGTAGGTCATTAATTAGTGCATCTCAAGAAAAGAAGACTTTTATGACTCAATCGTGGCACTCTTAAAAAAAATAAAACAAACAAACCATGATTATTTTGTAGGAGGTTCAGGAACTGAGAACAGCAAGAAGAGCTAGAAAACCTTTTATGGAAGGAATAGGAAATATGCAATAGTATACTAAAGACCTTGGTAAAGAGTTTACATATTAATGGAACAAATGCACCTTGCAACATTATAGTATGTTTATGACAACTACTTTCTGCTAAGTCTGACTTTGGGATGAAAATGCTCTGTGTCCCTTGCCTGGGTGTGCTGAGTGTGTATACGCATGTGCGTGCTCCCCCTCAGCATGTACGTCTGTGGGAGAAGGAGTGGGGGGAGGGGGAAGGGGCATGGAGGTAGCAGATTGAGGCCCCCACCTGCAGTGAGGGGGGGAGCGGGGCACAGGGAGGGATGGGCAGGGGCTGGGGTGAAAGGGGCCCCAGCCAGGCCAGGTGGTGGGATAATCAGATGGCTCATCAAAGGGTACAGTGGAGGCGTGGGGAGCATGTGCTGCCCCAATCTGTGCACAGGGCAGAGCATGGGAGACTGGTGCCACCTTAATCGGGGGGGGACACATGACCCCCAGTGACCAGTCAGCAACCAGGGCCCCTTCAGTCATTCTTGCTGACTGGGAGGGTCCCCCCACAGCCAATCTTGCCACACTCCTGGGGGGCCATTCGGTGTTCCCACTGCCCAGCCAGTGCTCTCGGGGGGGCACGGGCACTCCCACCTGCCCCTTGCCTGTCACTTACGCAGGGAATGCAGCCTGTCAGGGGGTACACCGGCACTCTCAGGGGGTGTACATGCACTCCCTACGTGTCGCCACTGGGGCAGAGGCAGCTGCTGCTGCATGTTGCACTTTGTGGAGCCACACAAGCATCCCACTGCCAGGCAGCTGGGGTACAGTGCAGCCTAGTGGTGGCAGGCACATAGCATCACATTACTCCCAGACCACCTGTAGGGCAGGGCACAAAACACAGCACAGAGTGGCAGCCGCCTCTGCCCTGCACACAGATCGGGGAGGGCACATGCCTCCAGGGCCTCTGCCAGGCTGTGCAAAGTGGTGGAAGCCCCCATGCCCCCTAGACAAACTGCACTGGATCTGATTGTCCCATCACCCCAGCCCCAGCCCCTGCCTCTGCCTGTGTCCTGCTCCCACACTTACCACAGGGGCCTCAGTCTGCCTCTCAGCCCCTTTTCCATCACAGAATCGACTGGTATTTGCCTGCTGTGCTGGGCATCCAGTGATCCACATGCTGGGCTACGATCATGGCCGTGCACATGCCACTCCCTGCCCTTGCTGCAGCCACCTGGAGCCCATGGCCAGTCTGCCTTGTGGCCCTACCTACTGACCCATGTTGAGCCCCATTAGCCCCAGCCTTTCACCACCTATGCTCCAGAGTCTCACTTGATGGTAATTTGAGGAGGGGGTGGGGTCACATTCATGGCCTGGAGCACACTGACAGAGTACTTCAGTCTTTCCAATGTTTAGAAAAAGTCTCAAAGTTCAGTAGGCTTCTGCAAAGAGATCCCACAGGGTCTGAAGGTTTTCCTCAATGTGTGGCAGGATGGCGCAGTTGTCAGCATATTGAAGGTCAAGGATGGTTGCTTTGAATATGTTGGTTTTTGAGTGAAAGCGTTTCAGATTCAGGAACCCCTCATTCAGTATTCAATATCAATTCTGGAAGGAGGCTGTGCTAGGGGCTGGGGCTGGGGTGATGGGACAATCAGATCCGGTGCAGTTTGTCTAGGGGGCATGGGGGCTTCCACCACTTTGCACAGCCTGGCCTCCCCGAAAAGCACCAAGATAACAGTAAACAATGGAAAACAGAAATGAGGTGATGACACATCTTTGCTTGACCTCCATTCAGATGACAAATGGATCTGTCTTTGATTTACTAAAAACAAACAGTAGCAGTCATTAGGTCAATGGAGAAACCTCAGGACATTGAAATGTTTTAAAAAGCATCCAAATTTGGCCAGTACTTCCCACTAGGATTTGCGATTGACATAGTCAAAGGACCAATGAAAGCCGTTTACAGGTCCAGATGTTGTTCATGACACTTTTTCTGAATCTTGACAAAGCTTGTGTCAATTCTCAATTGCCCTTTGGGATGTTTTAAAACTACATCGAGATTTTGGCAGGACTTCTTCAGCAAGAGGTAGAAGATAGCTCAGGAGAACATGGGTAAGGATTTTCCCTGCTGCGGCAAGGAAAGCAATACCTCAATAGTTCCTGCACACAGACGTATCTTTTCTTGAAGGCAGTCATGATGTTGGCATTCCTCATGTCCCTAGGGATCTCTTTGTTCCAAATTTGAAGAGTCTCAGTACCACTTCCTCAACACCAGCCTTGACGATTTGAGCAGGTATGCCATCTGACCTAGTGGCCTTGGTTTCCTTGATGAAACACCAGAATTCTTCTAGGATAGGAGGGTGGGTGAGGAATCCCTTTTCAGGGTGTTGGGAAAACTCATAGTTCAGGAGCAATTCAAATGCCCTTTCCAGACTGTGGGAGGTTGGACTCTAAATGATTTTTTTGCCTCGAAAAAACTGTTTGCCAGCATAGAGCATAGAGCTGACTCTCCTTGGCTTTATCTTGCTATCACTAGTTTTTGATCCTTTGAACTTTGGCTTTGAGGAGCTGATATGTTTCTTACTTCTGAGATGAGGTGTAGTAGAATAAGACCTTTTCTTCCAGTCAAGGAGGGCTTGGTGTTGCTTTCCATCAGGTGGGGGACAGTCATGGTGTCAATGGGTGATATGGCCAATGGATTCAGCACAGGCCATATGGACGGCAGTTTTAAACCCCTTCCAGAGTTCCTCAATGTTGCCTTTGTGGGCAGGGCAGGGAGCTTTTTGTGGAGATCCTTGTAGAACTACAGGTCTTGAAGAGATCTGATGTTGAAAAACCTTCACCTTGCTTTTGGCTGTTTTTAGTGTTTTGGAGCAAGCTGGATGTTTATAATCGATCTGAGAAGACGTTATTCTGTCCATCAGTCATCAGTTTCTTGCATGGCTGGTGTGATACTGCCATCCTTCTGGTCACGGGCTCTAACGATAGTATAGTTGAGGCAGTGCCAGTGCTTAGAGCAAGGGTGCCTGCAGGTGGTCTTGTATTTGTCACTCTTTCTGAAAATGGTACTTGTGATGACAAGACCCCACTCTACACACTTGCTCAGGACAAGGATGCCACTGAAACTGGCTTTTGCTGCTCCTTCCTTACCATTGTTGCCACTTCAGAGTTCCAGGTCACATCTGATTCTGGTGCTGAGTCTGGTGATCTCATCCTCCTTGTGAGTATTATACAGATCATGGTCAAGGTTGGAGTAGAACTGACATCATTGTTAGCACTGAGCATCAGGGCATACTGGTGGCAAACTGGCTGCTGCTGAGCTTAAGTCAGAGGGTCTTAAGAAATTTACTGATGCCCACAGGGAGCTCTGTAAGTTGACTGACAAGCTGATTCTTGATGACTGGAGACTTCCATCATGTTGCAGCCTTCTGCTGTCATTACACCCATTGAGATCCTGACATCATCTTCCACCCAATCCACCATTGAGGACTTAGGGTTGGACCATAGTTTGTCTGGAACCTCCCCTTAGGCCTGTTTGCTACAGGTGACCCTGCCAGAAGTGCAAGACTGCAGGCAACATAGCTCTGAGGATCGCTGGAACATGCAATTTTTCTCTACCACTACAAAGTCTCGGTCCACAGAGCAGAGGCTAACCCCAGAGGAAATCCCCTTTACATGACCTTGGGAACAGTTGGGAAGCTGTACTCTGAAATTTCTGGAAGAAAAAGGATAAGATCTGTGTTCTGGTGTTAAGAAGTACTCTTTCATTTGCACATGTGAGATTTAGGAGAGCTCCTCCACTATGTGGCCCCATAGCTATGCTAATAAAATCACTCACCTAGGTAATGATGACAGAGACTGGATTGTTGATAGAATATCTCTGTGGGTGCAGTAGATATAGATGTATGATATTTTGCTGCAGAAAATATTATAAAAATAAACGTGTGGTTGTCTCTCTGACTTATTTACAGAGATCCAGAAAATTGATTTGTTTGCTGTTGCACAGGATCTCAGGCAGCCTCATAAGAGAAATATCTTGTATCTATTACCAAAAAACAACCAAACAGTTAAAATAAGTCTGCTCCTACTACCATGACTTCCTAGCTGAATCTTTATCAGAAGCCATAGGCTTGATCTTCAGAAACCTTTATCTCCACCCCGCAATTTTTAGTCATTTGTTTTACAAGGAGACATGGGATAGAATTATGAAAGTCCAGTGTTATCCAGGTCACTCAGGAATTATATATCATCAAACTGTAATTTCTGCCACCTCCTCAGCCCTGTCCCTCTTCAGGAACTTCTTTTATGACAGTCTTCTGCAGCAAGAAATAGATTTTCTGTTCCAGTGGATACAATATAGCCACTGTGTGACAGACCTGCCTGCCCATACTCCTTAGCCTCCCCATAGCGTTTATCTCTCACCTGCCACAACTTGATTTTAGGGATTTTTAACTGGGAAGGCTGCCGCCAGAGGTTGGAGTAGCCTCTTCCTAGGTGCCTCTCCTCTGGGTACAGTCCTTGGAACTTCTCTGCTCCAGACTCGCTGGGGTGGGTCTCCTATGTAAGGCAACCCCAGTTGTTCCTTAGGGGAAGTAATCATGACTTCCAGCCATCCCCATAGACACAACCATGCCTTGCAAATGTTAGTCAGTGTTTGTGGGGGGAGGGAGTGTCTTGACTCCCTGACTCTTCACTTAGCCCCTCAAGCCTCAAACCTTTTTCGGAGCTTCTGACTCTGCCTTCAGCCCTTTCTCTAGCTGGGCCCCCTAGCCCAAGGTCCACTATCCTGGACCTCAACTTTTGGGTCCCAGCCCTATCTTGCACTCATGTGCTTATGGGCCCCTGGCCCATTACCTGCTCTGGGACCCTGGCTCCTGTTCCTGACCCTCATTAGGGGACTTTCTACTAGGTGTCTGTCAGGCACACCCATGGCCTCCAAACTACTCCTATAGCCACAACCAATCTTCCAGTCCTAACCAAACATAAACACCAAAATTACAGGAATAGCATGCTGTGTTCATAGAATATATTCACAGAACATATCCTGTATTCAGTTTTGGGACCCCCCCCCCCACTACAGAAAGCATGGGCAACTGGTGCCACCTTAGTTGGGGGGCACATGCCCCCACAGCAACCAGTCAGCAACCAGGGGGTACCCCACGGCCAGCCTTGCTGACGTGGGGAGGTCCCCCCACAGCCAATCTCACTAACAGTGGGAGGGTCCTCCTGCAGCCAATAATCACAAGGTAGTCAATTGCTTCAGCCACTTCAGGAAGTGGCTGTGGGCGCTCCCTGGCTGGCGCTCATAAGGGTGCACCAGCACTCCCACCTGCCCCCCCCCACCTAAGCCACAAGTGCAGCCAGTCAGGGGGTGCACCAGCACTCTCAGCGGGTGCACATGCACCCTGGTGCACCCCCTACAAATCACCACTGACAGAAAGGATGTGGACAAATTGGACAGAGCCCAGCAGAGGGCAGCAAGATTGGTGAGAGGGCTGGGGCACATGACATAGGAGGAGAGACTGAGGGAACTGGGCTTATTTAGTCTAGAGAAGAGGAGACTGAGAGGGGTCTTAATAGCAGCCTTCAACTACCTGACCGGGGAGTTTGAAAGAGGATGGAGATCGACTGTTCTCAGTGGTGGCAGATGACAGAACAAGGAGCAACCATCTCAAGTAGTTTCATAGTTTCATAGTTTCTAGGGCCGGAAGGGACCTGAGCAGATCATCTAGTCCGACCCCCTGCCATGGCAGGAAAGAGTACTGGGGTCAAACGACCCCAGCTAGGTGTTCATCTAACCTCCTCTTAAAAACCCCCAGGGTAGGAGCCTGCACCACTTCTCTTGGAAGCTGGTTCCAGACCCTAGCCGCCCTGACCATGAAGTAGCGCCTCCTGATATCTAACCTAAACCTACCCTCTGCCAGCTTGTGACCATTATTCCTGGTCACTCCTGGGGGTGCTCGGGGGAACAGTGACTCCCCCAATGCCTGCTGATCCCCCCCTGACTAGTTTATAACAGGCCACAAGATCCCCCCTCAGCCTTCTCTTTTGGAGGCTGAACAGGTTCAGGTCCCATAGCCTGTCCTCGTAGGGCCTGCCCTGCTGTCCCCATATCATGCGAGTGGCCCTCCTCTGGACCCTCTCCATGTTGTCCACATCCCTCTTGAAGTGGGGTGCCCAGAACTGGATGCAGTACTCCAATTGTGGCCTGACCAGTGCCGCATAGAGGGGGAGGATCACCTCTTTGAACCTGCTCGAGATGCATGTGTGGATGCATGACAAGGTGCAGCTGGCCTTCCTAACTGCCTCCTCACACTGCCAGCCCATGTTCATCTTGGAGTCAATTATGACTCCAAGATCCTTTTCCGCCTCCATGCTGACAAGAGAGGAGTTCCCCAACCTGTAGCTATGGTGCCTGTTGTGCCTCCCCAGGTGCATCACCTTGCACTTGTCTGTGTTGAATCCCATCCTATTCTCATCCGTCCACCCTTGTAACCCATCTAGGTCTGATTGCAGCCTGTTGCTTCCTTCCAGTGTGCCCACGTCCCCCCACATCTTAGTGTCATCAGCAGATTTGAACAGGGTGCTTTTTACCCCCTCGTCCAAGTCACTGATGAAGATGTTGAACAGTGCGGGCCCGAGGACCGAGCCCTGCAGAACCCCACTGCCCACGTCCTTCCAGGCTGAGAAGGACCCATCCACTACCACCCTCTGGGTGCGGCCCTTCAGCCAGTTGGCGACCCATTTGACTGTGTGGGTGTCTACACCACAGCCCCCCCGTTTCTTAATGAGAACGGGGTGAGAGACAGTGTCAAAAGCCTTCCGAAAGTCTAGGAAAACTATGTCCACTGCTAACCCTGCATCTAATGATCTGGTGATCTGGTCATAAAAGGCCACCAGGTTGGTCTGACAGGACCTGCCACTGATGAACTCGTAGCAGCAAGAGAAGTTTAGGTTAGATATCAAGAAAATCTTTCTCACTAGCAATCTGTTCCAGTAATAAGAGAGGTGGTGGAAGCTCCATCCTTGGAGGTTTTCAAAACCTGGCAAGACAAAGCCTTGGCTGGGATGACCTAGCTGGGGATGGTGCTGCCTTGAGCAGGGGGTTGGACTAGATGACCTCCTGAGGTCCCTTCCAACCCTAATTTTCTATGATTCTATGCTAAGTGAACTGCTTCCACAAACCTGCTCTCCACTTTTAGTCAATATCCTACAACAAGCTATACTTCCCAGGGACAGGCTCACTCTCATGGGTAGCTTGTGTGTCCATGTCCAAATTACCAAATCCAAGGGGAAATTCTAAAAAGCCAGAGCCCAGCAGGGTCAGGAATCAAGCAACCAAGAACACAGGATCCAGGGATCATCACCATCATATTATGATTCTTCTTCTTCTTATTATTATTATTATTACAAAACTATCAAAGCAAAAAGCAAAAGCACACCTTAACCTTAGGTAATCGACTCAATGACCCAAACCTCACATATTCCAACCTAAAAGCTCTGTAATTCACTCAGGGCTGCTGGCAACAAAGAATAAAGTAGTCCTCACTTCTCAAAGAAGAAACACAAGGTACTAGTCCTTCCACTGCTCCACGGCTGCTTCTCTCTCTCCCTTTTCTTTACAAATGCATTCATAGGAGAGATTTACTTCATTTATAGGGCTGCGTGAAATTTCACCTGGTGTCTCATTTTGAAGCTTTTTTGATGCATTTCAAGCTCAAAACAGCAAAATCAAAATAAAACAAAAGTCTTCAAAGCAGTTTTGAAATGAAACAAAGGCACTCAAAACATTTCAAAAGTTTCAAAACATTTTGAGTTTCTAAGCCAGGCTTACTTGGCTTCAGCGTTGGTCCTAGCCTGCAGCAGCAGCCTCCTGTCATCCAGCAGGCAGATCAGGGGCCTGCCTGAACCCCTGGGGAAGGCTGCGGGGCTGAGCCAGACTCCTCCAGGGGGTGTGGGCCCCTGATCTGCCTGCCAGATGACAGGAGGCTGCTGCTGCTGCCTGGGACTGGCACTGGGAGCAGCCCGCACCCAGGACTGGGAAGATCAGCAGCCAGCAGCACCAGCCTCCTGTCCTGAGGCAGAGGCAGGTCCCTGCATGAGCTGATATGCCCCAGGCCCCATACACGAGGTGACCCAAGGAGGGTGTAGGGCCCAGGGCAAATCATAATAGTGAAACAGTTTTGATGAAACAAAATGGAACAGTGCTTTCGAAGCAAAACAAAACTTGAAACGAAACACTCTTCCACCAAAACTGAAGTCAAAGCAGAACAGTGCTGTTTCGCACAGCCCTACTCATTTAGTCAGAGCCTGAGGCTCACTTCCACTGAGAAGTCCATATTTTTTGCAGAGCATATGGGGAAGACAGAGGACAGTGGGTGTTTTTTACCAGTATGGTGACCCCTGCTGCTCTATTTTCATTACTCCCCTACCACTGCGAGGGGCCAGGGCTCCATCACTTCTGATAAGCCAAGTAGTCTCTGTCCCCATAGATACTACATATTGGGTATTTGGGACATGTGGCTTTATACTGGCTAAAATTTACTGTGCAGTAAATCACTGTGCAGTAAGTGGGAATAGGCTGGTGTCTACATGGGCAGGCGACCTGGTACTAAATTTAGTCTCAAGTCAGACCAGCTTGCCATGTGCCCCTGTGGCTACCAAGGGGAGCTCCAGCCTCTGGCCACATGGCTGCCAGCCCTTGGGATTAACTTTAGTCCAAATTGAAGCCAGGAGAGGTGGGCAGCCAGGAGCCCCGGGGCTAGACTCAGACCAGCCCCCTAGTGGCTGGGCAGACCCAGCAGGGAGGCTCCCTGGGTTACCATACAGTAATGCATCTACATGTGTGGTACTGCACAGTAATTAGTTGGGTGTAAATTTGATGCAAGTGTCAAATTTACACTCAAGTTGGCGTAAGTCACTATATTTACTGTGCAGTACAGGCATGCATGCACCCGTACTGCACAGTAATTTCAGCTACTGAGCAGAGTTACTGAACAGAGCTCTTATTTCTGTAGCTCTGTAGGTGCTGACAGACGCACTTGTCCCTGCTTTAACTCATGGAGCTTTTACATAAAGCACCATGAGCTAGAGTGGCCCTGACACAACAGACATTTGCCTGTTGGGTGGGGGTGGACGGGGAGGAAGCTCCACTTCGGCGCCAATCAAGCAAAGGAGCCTGCCTGCAGCCTCTCCCTCCTAGCCCTGTCCTGCTGCCCCCCTTGCCCCATGAGCTCCTGTGCAGTCTGCAGGGAGTGAGCTTCAGGTTGGAATTTGCCCAGCCTGAGCTGAAGAGGGGAGCCATGGGGTAGGGGCGATTTCCAATCACCTCCCCTCCAGCTCAGGTCAGACTAAGCCCAGCCTGCAGCTAGTTCCCCCTCCCTTCTGGCAGACAGCACCAGGGCAGGGCTGAGCTGCATCAACCCAGCCCCAACTGTGCAAAGGACTGACCCTAGGGAACAGAAGTTCCCTAAGGCACTCCACTACAGAGAGCCTTCACCTGACCCCTCATTAGATGACAGTTAATTTATCGAGTGATCAGCTACTTTTAAAGTACTCTGCAGCCATGCATGGCTGTAGAGCACTTTCAGGGGCCAGTCATGTGACAGATGTAACTTCTGCCTGTGTTCTGTGAGAAATGCACTTCTATGCAGAGAGCAGTCCTGGCTTCTGACCCCAGTGCCAGGGTTATTTCTGCTTTCTAGCCAAAGACTATCAAATGCAAAATGCATAAACAGTCCCAACAGCATCCATTCCAGGGGATAGCGTGCACAGAACAGATACGCTATGCTTCCTGTGGGTCTCCAAAGTGCAGTTGCCAATGTGGTATGGACATGTACTTAGCATATGAATTTCAAAATATTGAACATTACAGTTCTAATTTCAAACCTGCAGCTACTTGCATCTGCAATGTTATTGTGAATTCAAAGCATTTAAATGTTTGTCTACCCAGTAGCACCAGAAAATTAGGTAACTGGCTGCCTAAATGCTGTCGATGCAAAATAATGCCCACATAAGGAATGAAATCTTAAAGTCTCTTTGAAGATCAGACCCTTAAATCCTTCAAATATAGTCTCCCACTGAAAGTTTCTTTCTAAAATAACTTTCTTTTTTGTATTTGATATCAACACCAACTCTTTATCTCAGTATAAACGAACACCTTTTCTTCATAGAAGGAAAACAGATGGGATGAGGACTGCTAACACTAACAGTGCAACATTATCTCTTGTAAATTCAAGTGAATTGGAGGTTTTTTTAATATCTGTTCAGATCTGCAATGCAAACTACAAATATTAAAATTAACACTTCTAAGCAAGAAAAAGGTTTGTAATTTTTCAGCCTCTTTTTTTGCCATTTACCAGATTTTCACTATGTGTACTGGGAGGAAAGAGTCCCTTGAAACAAAAAATGTCTTCTTTCACAGCTGCAAAATTGTTTTAATTGGAACTAATTGTGCCTGATTGCTTAATCCTCTTTCTTTCCTGATAGGGATGAAATACAACCACTTTCTTTACCGTCACACTGAAGGAAATGAAAATAGTAGTGCTCTTCTGGTTATATTAAGGGAAATGGATTTCAATGTAAAAAGTAATGGAGTTCTAAACCAGGGACAATTTTTATTTTTAAAAAAATGTTTTTACTGTTTATGGTTATACATACTAAGGGCCAGAACTTAATCCATCTGTTAAGCACTTCATGGGACTTAGGCACCAAAATGCAATCATATTGCATCATGTTCGAGTTCTTGAAAGTTTGTTAATGCATCTTATTTTGCAGTGGCGACCCATAGGGGATGCATGTGCGCTACTGAGAGTACCGGTGCAACCCCCTGACAAGCAGCGCTCACCACTTAGGCGATGGGCAGGGGGGCAGGCAGAAGCGCTGGTGCCTTTCCTGCAAGTGCTGGCCAATCGCTTCGATCACTGCAGCCAGTTCCGGGAGCGGCTGCAGCTGCTTCTGGGAGCGGCTGCAGCAATCAGCTGGTGCTTGCTCCCAGAAGTGACCACAGCTACTCCCAGAAGTGGCTGCAGTGATCACCCATTGTGGGATCACCCAGGGGGGACTCGCCCTGGTCTACAGGATCAGCCAGGGGTCTCCCCACCACCTCCCGGTTGGTGGGACTGGTCGCAAGGGAGGCATGTGCCACTCCTGACCAAGGCAGCACCAGCTGCTCATGTTATTTTGTAATGTACTGTCACCTTAACCTTAAAAATAAGTCACAAAAATACAGCAAGGAGGGAAGGATCCACCAACATTTCACATGAACAGTTTTTCAGAACCCTGAAGAGGGTGAAATAAGATCGCACTTCGGGCCCCTCTTCACATGCAGGTTAAGGCAAGGTGGCTTCTAATGGCATTCCACACAGTTGTGCCTTCTGCCATGCCACACATGCATTAAGTCAATTTAAGTGTGAACTGTACAGGAGTTTAGGTTGGTTAGATCACTAAAAATGGCTGTCCTGATCTAAGTTAACTTAGATCTAGTTAGTGGTAGTCTAACTTAGATTGAGACTGATTTAGTTTAAGTTTTGTACAGTTCCCAGCACAGCCTTGGGGCTAGGAAAGTCCAGCCACTGGCGCCAACCCCACGGCTACACTTTTGCTACCCTACCCATGGCACCAGGCTATTCTTAGGCCCCCAGCTTCTTGTTCCGCTCCCAGATGGACAAACCCCACATGAATTAGCCAACACTCCCACCCCGAGCCCACCAAACAAGCTGCTCTGGGTGCTGGTTTTACTGGCATTTGCTGTTGCCAGGAGCTGAAGAATAAGTTAGGGTGGGGGGAGGGATTAGGGGGGGTTAGTTTGCCAGAGGGGGTTGTTCATCTGAAGGTGGGGTGGGTCACAGGGCTAAAAATATACCCTGATCCCAGGTGGGGAGAGAGACCCCCATCCTTCCACTCCCCTTCCCCCATGGATCCCACTTTCCCCCCTGCCAAATCCTTCTGGACCCCACCAATCCCCCATTGGCCCCCTCTAGACTTCCAGGCAAACAAGCCCCACCAGAGGTCCCACTTGCCCATGATTGCCCCAAGCCCCCTCATGGACCCACTTGCCCACTCTTTCTCCCCAATCCCCCCACAAACCCCACTTGCCTCCCCTAATCTCCTCAAGTACCCCCACTAGCACTCCCCTGCATCCCGACTTACCTTAGATCAGGTGGCCAATTTTAACCTCCCCCTAACCTTCCCAAATGTCTGTTCACACTCTTAAAGTTCAGTTTATGCTAAAATAATGTGAAAATATTAAACCACTAGGAAAGGGCAGAATTCTGAGCAATAATCATCATGTCTTTAGTAGTAGTAGTATACAGCAGTTCCCTGGTCATACATATTAGACAAAATTTTGGAAAAGAGGGACTTAAGGTATAGACAGACTGACATTTGAAGCATCAAGAATTTCTAGAAAATTTGCTGTGCCACAAAACATAGCATGAAATGTATATATAGCTTTTCACCTGCCTGGCCATCTGAAATGCCAGTATGGTAACAGCATGTACTGCCAGTACTCCACAGGCAAAGGACTGGTGTGCAGTGATTCCAGCATGCTTTGCAAGGACCCCATTTCTAAAGGTTCCTAAGGACAGCTGAAAGCACTGATTGACTGGCCACCTGGAGGACCATGTCCCCGGGGGACTCCCCTTCCCTCCTTCCTCCCTTGTTCTGGAAGTGCAGAGTCCCAGTCCACCTGCTCAGTTTCCATTGCCAAAGTCTCATCAATTTCACTTCCAGCCCATAATGCATCCCTGCCACCTGCTTGCCCTGTGGCTCCTAATCCAGCAGCATAGGTGAGTCCAGTAAGGCTGTGCAAAACAACACCGTTTCATTTAGACTTCCCTTTCACCATTTCAACAGGGCAGCACTTCCTTTCAAGTTTTGTTTAGTTTTGAAAGCACTGTTCCATTTCATTTCATCGAAACTGTTTGGCTGTTTTGTTGTTTAGCTCATAGGCTATACTGGGGAAGCACAAACCTGCCTATAACTTTGTCATTTTAGGGAAGACTTGGATGAAAACAGCAGGGATGGTAGCCCCTTCTGAGGGCATGAGGCCTGCTACATTTCAAGGAGATAGATGCAGGGATTTCTGGAAAACTGTACCTCAAGCTGCTGACAAGCAAAACTCGTGACGTGTGACTGTGTGTGTGTGTGTGTGTGTTAAGGAGCAGCTTCACTTGCGCTGGGCCTCTATATGACATGGCAGTGTTGTGCCCCAATGAGGCCTCCTCCTCTCTTACAGTCTCAAGCCGGTCTGCCACTTTAAAAGACAACAGGTAAAATAATAACATAGTGAGTACTAGCACAATGGCACCAGCAGCATCTCTGGCAGCCAACCTGTGAAAGAGCCTTTCTTTCCTCGCCTGCAGGAGCTTCTTTTCCAGCATGTGTGTTAAGATGCATCCTCACTGTGTCCTTCCCTCCTCTTCCCCTCCCTCTCCTTACTTTCTGTTTTCCTGCAGGCAAGTCCAGCTTCAGCTTTGAAACTCAAAACATTAAAAAAGTTCTGAAATGTTTTGACTGCCCTTGTTTTGTTTCGAGGCTGTTTCGAGGCCCTTCATTTCATTTCAATCTTACTGTTTTGATCCCAAAACAAGTTGAAACAGCATCGTAACGAAACAGCTGGTGACATTTTGCACAGCCCTAGAGTCCAGTGCATGCTGTGCTCCTGGTGCCACAGACTTAAGGCCTCTACAAGTTCAGAGTGCCATGTACAGCCATACATTCTTAACCAATGCCCTAGCTATTCAGTCTCTGGTTCACCAGCCAGTTTAGCGTAGGCAATTCCACAGTGGAAGATGCAGTGCAGGAGCTGCCACTGGCTGTTCAGCCAGTGCTGACAATGTGGCTCACCCTCAAATATTTGAATGCTGAAGGCAGGGTTTTAGAGCTGTGTGCATAGTCCATTCCTGTCCTAGGAGTTTTGGAACAAAGATGATCCAGTTCTGTCATCTGAGAAATAGTTGGTGATTTCACTGCAGAAGATAGAAACACCTAACTGTAGGAAATCAGTTCGGTACTAGTTTGTGCTATTACTTTCAAGATGTGCAGAGGCATCACCTGATGCAGTGTGGAAACCTTAGACAAGCAAATCTGACTATGATCTCTTGTGGAGAGACAGAGGTACTATGTTGCCAGCACCTCCTGGATGGTGGGACACACCTCCCTGACAGCCATTTTGCACAGTACTACTTGGTCAAACACTGGTGCTGATAGGAGGATGAGGAAATGATAAGGGTTCATTCTCTGTTCCCACTAGGAATGCAATAAATGAGTTACTGACACATGTATGCTCATTCCCTCTCCCAGTGCTGAACAGAAACTTGGGGTTTAGATGGCAACGAGGCTATGCAGTTTCAACTCCGCTGTTCTCCGAAGGGAAATATGGCCAAAAGCGATAGAAGGATCCTTGCTCACTACCCTCCACCCCCAAACAGTGGCGAGGTGCAGCAGCATTGGCTCTGGCAAATTTTGAGCTGCTCTTCCTGGGAAGGGCCTGTGCTGCTGTGCTGTAAGTTAAAAGTGATTGAAATGAGGCTGGAAGGTGGAATTTAAAGCATTTTATACCATATTTTTCTCAAATATAACATGATCTCTCCCCCAAAATGCTGCCCTCCCCCCTCTCCAAATGGGGAAGCCATTTTCTTTGCTAGAGAAGGAGCACCCCTGGAGACACTGTGCGTACCACACAGCTGCCACTGGTGTCTGCTCAGCAAACCAAATGGACGGAGTCGTGTGTTAACCCTCTCACAGCTCCTGGCTGAGCACTGTAGCTTGTGCCTCAAGCAGCAAATGAGCTGCTGATAGTGTCTTGATGAGGCTTGTGATATGAAACATTTTATCTACAAGAACTTATATAAACTATGTACAGTAAAAAACTAACAATCTTACTACTGTCCCTGGAAGGGTCTTGGGGCCTAAGCTTGTATGACAGAATAAGTCAGGGGTGGGAAAAATACGGCCCATAGGTCAGATCCAGCCCACCAGGTGATTCCATCCGGCCCATGGGGCTCCTCTGTAAGCCAAAAGAATGACCACAGGCCCTAGCCCTCGGCTGCCCCTCAGCAACCCGGCGCCTCCATGCAGGAGGGGCAGGTCCCGTTGCTAAGCAACCCCCCCCAGGCTGGTCTGACCCACTCCAGCCCCAAGCCACCAGGGGGTGCTGGAGACCAGAAGCTTCTGCCTGACAGAGATTTTGCCTGGCCATCCCGTGGCTGTTCCCAGTCCCCCTCCTTGCAAGAGTGGGAATTCAGGTAAGGCCCCACTGGGCCAAGCCCGGGGCCAGGGACTCTGGTTGGAGGAAAAGGGGCTAGAAGCATGGGGAGCTGTGTGCTATGGGGCCAAGCCAGGCTGGCCCCACACACTGCCACCATATGGGGCCAGGGCTTGGGCTGGACTGTAGGGAGGTGCACACTATGGGGTTGGGTCATGCTGACCCTGCATACTGCCACCACATAAGGCCAAGGACTCGGGTGGGAGCACTATGGGGCTGGCCCCTCATGCTGCCACCATGTGCAGCCAAGGACTTGAATGGAAGCTGTGTATTGTGGGGCCAGGTAGGGCTTGCCCCACATGCTGCTGCCACCTGCGGCTGGGAACTAGGGTGGGAACATGGGGAGCTGCACACTATGGGGTCAGGCAGGGTTACCCCACTCACTGCCACCACATGTGGCTCTAGGGACTCATACACTTTGTGGACTCTGAGGACTCCCCCACAGACACACACACTTACACCCTCCCACACACCCCACCCCCACCATACCTCCACCCATACCCAAACTCTCCCACACACCCCACACACACTCCTATACCCCATCACACACACACTCCTACTCCCCAACTACACCACCCCATACACCCCCTTTCCCACCCCCCGCACACACAATATACAAAAGTAAGACTGTATTTTGAGCTATTATGCAATCCCCTCTACATACACTATGCAAACACATATCAATCAGGACAAAAATATTTTAAAAATAAAATTAGTTATAGTTGATTTTCTAGTATATGATTTGGGGGGTTTTCAAGGTCCAAGATAGCAACCCCCCGCTTCTCAAAAGGAGTACTTTTGGGGCAAAGGGAGGGACTTCCAGTCCCAAATGGCACCTAGGGAGCAGGGTACCTGTCAAGGGTTGGGGCTACCCTTATGGCCATGCATGGCTGGAGAACTCAGATTGGTGGGGTGATGGAGCATCCCATGGGAGTGGTGGGGGGGGTGGTTTGCAGCTAGTCAGCAGTGGGATGGGGTTTGCAACTGGCTGGAAGTGGGGGTGGGAGGGTTGCAGGTGGCCGGGCACTCCACCTGGTAGCAGGGAGGCTGCAAGCCTCCCCGCCCCCAGCCAGCTGTAAATGTTCTGCCCTCCCACCATTGCCGGCCAGCTGCAAACCCCCCCGCCACTGCCGTGGGATGCTCCAGCGCCCCACCAGTCTGAGTTCACCAGTCGCACCTGCTTGTGGCGGCGCTTCACAGCTCACCAAAACTCATTAACAGGGATCCTGGTTTTCAATGATAAAAAAGCATAAATTCTCTGAAACCCCCGCCCAAATCCATGATTAAAATTAAAGGCCCCTCGCAGCCCTCTCCCCACCCCAGCTGGTGTCCCTCACTCCCCCACAACAGCCCCGAGCCTCACAGACACACAGGCACAGATGCAGGTACAGACACACACACATAGACACAGACACACACACACACACACATGCAGACACATGCAGGTAAAGACATAGACACAGACATGCAGGCACACACACACACAGACACACATGCAGGAACAGACAGATACACGCGCCCCAGAAGGTAAGTGTGTGGGGGGGAAAGGTGCAGGATCGGGGAAAGAGAAGGGGCTGGGTGGGCCAGATTGAGACTGGGGGGAGAGAATGCGGGGTACACGCAGGCGGGGACAGAGTGCACCCTGGGGCATGGCGGCAGTGTATCCCTCAGCACCTTCCCATACTTTGCTTCTTACCTAAGGAGGGGCAGGAGCAGGCTGGGTGCTGCCAGCCCCACACAGCATGCTGCAGCGCCTCCCCACCCCCCACCTCAGCTCACTCTCTGTGCCCACTTCCAGGAGCAGAACCAGGGGGGTGAGGGCAGCAGTGCTCCTCTGCGGGCCACACACACAGAGCCCAGCTGGCTAGCAGTGGCAGGGAATGGGGGTTGCATGTAGCAGCCGCCACTGCACCACTGCTACTCTCTGCGCTGCTTTCCTGCAGCCGGTTGCACATCCCCCTCCCCGACTGAGTGGTACGTGTTCAGCCCACCAAGGGGCACCGCTGCCCTCGCCTCCCCGCCTCTAGGGACTCATACTGGGAGCAGGCACAGAGAGCGAGCTGAGGTGAGGGGCAGGGAGGCGCCACAGTGTGCCATATGGGATCAGCAGCACCCGGCACACCCCTATCCCTCCCCTGGCAAGATGCAAAGTACGGGAAGGTGCCAAGGGAGGGAATTAACATACCAGTTATTGTATTCATTCATACAGTGATCACTACACATGTACTTATACATATACATACATAGGAGGCACGTGCATGCATCATGTACACACATCCCCAAATTAACATTACTATGTTCCAGTTTATAACAGGCCAAGAGAGCATTCATTGCTGCTTTGAAGGAGAGGGTTTTTTGAGCTACATTGTAACAGGATAATGATTAGCTTTTGTAAGGTCTAGCTGTAAATATGCTTATTATATTTAATAGATGCAAGCAGTGTCAAACACATAACAGACTCATGTCCCTAAGGATTTATGTGCCAAGGGCCTGATATGGAACAGTAACATACCATAAAGAGCAGGGAGGGATCTTTTAATGGAATGTATTAGAACAAGACAATATGGAGTAGCTTTTCTAAAGGTGGGCTAATAATATACTGCTGCTTAGCAACACCTATGGTATATGTATGGGTGTCTATTTTACAGAGACATGCGTAACACCAACAAATTGACATCATGATTAATGGGCATCTTCTCCTATAGGTAAACTGCAGATTGTAGGAAATAAAATAAAAGGCAGAACAAACACATACAGTTATGTTTTTATCCAGTAGTAAAAGGTAAATTTTCTGAAATCAGCTTTTGAAACTTTATGAGTTTCTTGTCGGAGAAGTTGTGTGTGTATGAATTAGTCTGTGCCCCCTGTGAATGTGACTATAATGGGTGGGGTTAAGCAAATTTTAAATTTCTAGTGTGTGAGGAAAGTGAATTCTCAATGCTGAGATGTACATTTTATATTTCCTAAGGGATCACATGCAACACTCCCAAAGAAGAGTAGGGGCCAGGGCAGAGACCTCTAAAAACACAATAAAAAAGCCACAGAAATGCTCCACCTGCAGATCATAACACTCAAGAATCAGAAGACTGTCAGGACAGAACAGAAGGGCATGGTTCCTCAGAGGAAAACAAGCCACCTACCTCTGAGAAAACCTTATGTAAAAACACAAGGATTCATACCCCCAAAACAGGTGATCTGGGCCCCATGAATAAAAAAACAAGGACTGGTTGCTCACACTTTTTAGAGAAAGAGGAGTCTTTCTCCTTTTTTGAAACATCATGATTATTGTGAAAAAAAGAGGGTGGGTTTCAGGGTGGTGCTGAACAGGCGTATACATCTCAGAAAGAGTGTGCAGAGTGCTTTGAAAGATCATGAATACTACTGGAGCAAAAGGGTAAATTTTATTCAGAGAGGAAGTAGTCTGTGTAACTTGGACAGCAGTTGTGGCATGCATCATAAGAGGGAGAGTCATGGTAAACCCAGGGGTAAGAATGGGTGGCTAACCAGCAAGTGGCTTGCGGGGAGAAAAGTAAGGGCCTCGTTAAAGAGAAGCACGGGGAAGGCTAAATACTGGCTGAGAAAAAACAGGAGATCCCCTAGTAATGGTGCTATAGAAGGCTCCTCCCAGGCCTGACCCTCCATCAGGACCCATGAAGCCTGAGAGAGGGGGTGGAGAATATGATTTAGGAAGACTTTTAGAGGACCCCTCAAACGTTCCCCGGCCTCCCAGGCCTGACCCTTCACCAAGACCTTAAGAGTCAGAGAGCTGGGATAGTGAATGTGGTGTAGAAGGCACTTTAGAGGACCCCTCAAGCACCCCCCAGTCTCCTGAGTCAGCAGAGGATGTTTTACCGGACGTACATATGGTGCAGGTGAGAAGGCAAGATGGTCTGTAGCCAGGTTTGGGGGTATGAGGTACAGTTGTGTTTTGTGAATCTGGATCACGTGCCGTTACACGTGGCATACAAAGCCATAAGCAGAGGGGTAGAAGAAATTATAGCAGAACTCCGCCAGAGATTCATGGCCAATGACAATGCCCAGTTATGTATTCAGGCAGATAGCATGGCAAACTGTTTATACTCTTGATCTATTTATTTAAACCAGATGACCCCAGAGCTGTTTTTAGAGTGGATCAGTCACCTGTTACAAGGCCAGAGAGAAATATTGCTTGATTTGGCACTTTGGCTGGTTGTGGTCGTAGTGAGGCACAGGCAGTGGGAGCCATAGAGTTATAAGCTCTATCCCCTATTCCCAGATCATTGCTAAAAAGAGGAAGTATTTAATTGACCTGAATACCTATGATACTAACCTGTGCTTTGCAGGCAGTCTATTGGCTGTTACAAAAAGTAGAGGGGCCACAGATACCGAACTGCTTGATGGTGCCAAAGAACTGCACAGGAAATTAGGCATGTCTATATATCAAAAGGTTATGCTCTACCAAGTACCTTTGTTTGAAGACTCTGAACAGATTAACATTCATATAATGATGCATAAAGAAAAAAATGGGTGGAGTTTATTTAAAACACAGGACACACTCAGATACCCCAACACATGTTTTCTTTTGTTGCACGGTGAACATTATTAAGGTATTTTGGATGTGAAAAAGGTGTTTGACATGAGAAATTATTGTGATCTTTGTCACATGTTGTACAGCCATAGCCATGCACGCGGGTTCCAATGTCATCTTTGCCTGAGCCTGAACTGTGCTGAAAATTTGGGCAAGACACAGAGGTGCCCTAATTGTAAGCTGTTCTGTCATTCCAAGAGAAAGGCACATGGCCCTGGCCTCTGAAAAGCAGATTGAATGTCTGACTAAAACTGTGCAGTGGGTGTAAATCTACGTGAACAAAAGCACGAGTGCAAAAGGAGGCAGTGCAAAGAGTGTTATGGGACAATCACGGATGTTAACAAGACTTGGTGCTTTATGCGACAGATTAAAAAGCCTGAAGAAGGCAAGGGGTACATTTTTTATGATTTTGAATGTGTGCAGTAGACAGGGATGCATATGCCCAACTACATTTTTGCAATGGAGCTAAAGACAGGGGGGAAAAAACCTCAGAAAGCCGCAGGCGAAAACCCCCAAAAGGCTTCTAAAGCTAAGCCCAAAAAGCCAGAAAGTTGGGAGTTTAAGGGCAAAGAGTATCTGTCTGATTTAATTATGGTCTTTATGGATAAAAAGTTCAAGGACTACACCTTCATAGTTCACAACATCAAAGGCTAGGATGGTTATTTCATTGTTAGTCAGTTATTGAACGAAAAAATTATTGTAAAGCTAATCACCCAGGGCGGTAAACTCATGTGCATAGAAGTGGCCAGGCTAGGCATCCGTTTCATAGATTCTTTAAACTGTTTGCCAATGAAACTTAGCAGGCTTCCACAGGCAATGGGGTCTGAAGGATGCAAAGGTTATTGCCCACATTTTTTTAACACAACAGAACCAAAATTATGTGGGGCCTGTCCTGGGGCGTTGAAAATATAATGTCCGGTGAGAAAGAAGTTTTTAGAGTGGTATCAGGATAACCATGATAAGACCTTTGACATGCAAAAAGAGCTGGCCTATTATTACCAACAGGACATAAACATTTTGAAAGCGGCCTGCTGCCTCTACAGGGATGAGATTATGAAAATGACACCGTGGGTAGACCAAGTGAAAATAGATGGTGAACTCCAAAACGTAGAACACTGCATAGATCCTTTCCAATACATCACGCTGGCCTCCATCTGTATGGTCATGTACAGGTTTATGTTTTTGGAACTGCAGACCATAGCGCTTCTCCCCCTGGACAGCTATCACAGAAAAAAAAAGAGGTTTTCAACCCCATCCATCCAGTAGCTAATGTACATTTCAGAGAAAGAAAATATTCAAATTCAACATGCCTTACAGGGTGGGGAATTTCAGGTAGGTCCCTATTTTTAGATGGCTATGCCAACATTGATGGGGAACCTATAGGGTTTGAATTTAACAGATTTTTTTTCCACGGTTGTGTCACTTGCTACAAACAGAAAGACCAGAACCCATTGGCCCATTGAATGGGTTTCTGAATTGCCAGGCACTGCACAAGACCGATCATTTCAAGAGAGAGCGGTTTACTGTTAGGATCATTTGGGAGCATGAGTGGACGGCTCTATTACAAATGGATGGGGAGTTGGCAGATTTTTTAAGCAGAATCAAGCTGTCTTCTCCACTGGTGCCTAGGGGCGCTCTTTTTCGGGGGAGAACTTATGCCATCTGTCTATATTACCAAACTAAATGCAGTGCATAAATACACTATTATGATTTTACCAGTCTTTACCCCTTAAACAAAATGAAGGACTACTCAATCAGACACCCTGAAATCATTCATGATAATTTCCAACCCCTGTCGAGCTATTCTGGAATAGGCAGGGTGAAACTGTACCCACCACGAAACCTTTTTTCCCCCGTGCTACTTGTCAGGGTGAATGGGAAACTTATGTTCACGGTGTGCCACCTCTGCGCAAAAACAAGACTGCAAAAGTGCAACCACACTAAAGAAGAGAGGGCCCTTCTGGGCATGTGGTTCACCCCAGAATTGAATAAAGCTATCACCAAGGGATACAAAGTAAGTCAAATCTATGAAGTCTGGCATTTTCCTGAGAGGTCTAACACTGTTTTTTCACAGTACATAAAAATGCACCCCCGACAGAAGCAGGAAGCCTCGGACTACCGCACCTGGTGTACCAACCAAGAAAAACAAGACAGACATGTGGCCAATTTCTTCCAAAATGAATTTGTGACCTTACACCCACAGCATATAAAACCCAACCCTGCAAAGTGCCAAATAGCAAAATTGTTTCTAAATTCTTTGTGGGATAAATTTGGTCAGAAAACCAACTTGCCCAACACCAGCATCATGAGAGACCCCTAAGAACTCTTTGGCTACCTCTTTTCTCCCACCTATGAAATTTCATCTTGCAACTTTATTGATGATGAAACAGCCTGCATGTCTTGAAAGCATGCCAAAGAGTGTTACACACTCTTGGGTAACACAAACATCTTTATAGCCTGTTTCACCATCGCTTGTGAGTGCTTAGAGTTGTACAAGCTGCTGGACAGCTTGCAAGACTGGTGTCTGTACCACGACACAGATTCTGTGATATTTGTGAGCCACGAGGGAGATTGGAACCCCCTGCTAGGAGATTATTTAGGTGAGCTCACCAGCGAAATCCCACCAGATGAACACATCATGGAGTTTGTGTCAGCCGGTCTGAAAACCTATGGGTACAAGTTGTCCAGGGAAAAGGTTTGCTTGAAGGACAAAGGAATTACCCTGAATGTGGCCAACTGTGAAAAAAACAACTTTGAAACCTTGAGAAATCTTGTCCTAGATTATGGGGCGAACCCCACTGGGGACACCCCTAAAACAATTGTGATACAACAGCAGTCTGTTGTCAGGAACAAAAGCAAGTGCACGATAGAAACCAAAGTCTGGAGAAAAACGCAGAAAGTAGTTTATGACAAAAGGGTCCGCACAGAAAACTTTAACAGTCTCCCCTATGGTTTTTGAACATGGGTATGCACTGCAAGCACCCCTTTTCTATGATTTTGGCAGGCCCTAGCAACTATGGTAAAAGTTACTTTATAAAAAACCTTTTGGATCATGCTGATAGAATGTTGTCAGTTGTGCCTGAGAACACCGTGTGGTGCTATGGCTGTCGGCAGCCTTTGTATAAAGAACGGCTTTGTAAATATCCTTTTATCAAACTTGTGGAGGGTCTACTGGACAGTCTCAATGACAACTGTTTGTTTCCTCCTAATAAAATAAATATGGTTGTGGTAGATGTTTTGATGGACTCTGCTTGTGACAATGGCAAAATTGGGAAAGCCTTTACCAAGTACGTGCACCATCGGAAATGTAGCATTATGTATATAGTTCAAAATGTTTTCTGTCAAGAGAGAAGGAGACACGCCATTACCTTGAACACAAAATACATGTTTTTATTTAAAAACCCCAGGGATAAACTACAGATAGTGTTCCTGGCATGGGAGATGCACCTGGGTAAGGCCCAACTCTTTCTAGAAGCTTTTGAGGATGCCACTAATACACCTTACGGGTATCTGGTGGTAGATTTAAATGCTTCTACCCCAGATGCTTTTAGATTAAGAACCAGTTTTTTTTCTCCTGAATAACCTGCTGCTTATATTTTTAAAAAAACAGTGGGTAGTAGTAAAAAGAGATGATGTAGCGGCGGCCTCTTCTTAGCTTTCGAGACGGTGGAAGGGAAACTTACCTAACCGTGTAAACAGAAATTTGGCTCTCTTAAAACTACTTCTTCAATCCTCCCCACAGCAAAGAAAGGCTATACTGTGCTTGGCCTCTGACGATTTAGTAGCAGCCATTTCAGCAATTGCTCTGAGCACCTTAAAAGGAAATGTCCCTTTGACATCTCATCAAATTCATATGCTGAAAAAGAGACACGGGATCATAAAAAACTTAAGTAACAAAAGAGTGTCTGTTAAAAAAAAAAACAGCTGGTGAAACAGTCTGGGGGATTTACTGGCCCTCTGTTAGGTTTTGCTTTCCCTCTGATTATGGGGCTTTTGACTAACCAGCAATGGAGCACACAGAAAAAATGTACCTGATGCCCAGACATCAGCTGGAGCAACTAAGGGCTCCCCCACCACCTCAGGAAAATATCAGAACCAAGGCAACCCACTTACTGGATGCTGAAATGAGAAATATTCTCCAAAGGCCGGGTTTAGCAAAATATGATAAAGCTAAACCGTATGCCACTGTGTTTCAGAATTACCTGACCTACGTAAAGCAGGGTGATCTGGACAGAGGGAAATTGACCTGTTTCTGCCAGAACAGACCCCCCTAGAAACTGGAAACCCCCTAGAAACCCCAATGATCCCCAACCCCATCGTTCAGGAAGTGTTGGATAATGTGCATGTACGATACAGGAAAAGTGCTAAAGTGTTGCTCACCAAGCTGATCCAGCACAAGGATATTTCTTCTTGGGATGATTGAGAGGGCTTTGTCTACAAAGGAATGCTCGTCAAGGGTTCCAACGTGCTTGACGTTGTTCGGGGAACCTTTCAGACTCATGCCAGGTCTAGTAAACGTCTGCCTAAAGGTTGGGACATCTTTATGAAAGCCATGGCTGAGCTGAACATACCATCTTCTGTTATGGGCAACACCATGAATCATGATCATCTGGAACACCTGAAAGCATCTGCCTCAGACCAAGAAACACCAACAGCACCACCTAAGAAGCGAAAAGCTGTCTCTAAAAGCCGTTGGCTCTCTATGTAAAGTTTTACACTTGAATTAAACTATTCTATACTGCTACAAATTTTGTCTACACTGGATTTTTTAAATGAAAACACACACAAATATTTAAACAGCAACAACTTCGTTTACACAGCATCAGCTGAGCATTTTATTTAGACAAAGCGTCTGTGAAAGTCATAGCAAGAAATGCATGTTTGGGCATGTTGAAACAAGTTTTGAGCAGGCCCAGCCACATGAAAAATGTTATATTTACTTTTTACAAACTGCATCACCATCCTATCATTTTGTACTAAATCATCGGAATAATACAATTTTAAAATCTGTTCAAACGATAGCCCCTTGCTACAGTGGTGCAGGAAAAATACACAGTGGTATCTGCAGGCAACAGTTTGGGGGTCTTGCAACTTTCATTCAAAAAGTAGTGTCGACAGCATTTTGTTTAAAAAGAACATAATGCTTTGAGGAAAGAGAGCGCTGTTTGAGGGGTGACCGTACAAGTCAAAAAACTCCCCGCGGTTCCAGTCCTCCAGGTAAACAGCCAGCCAGCGTTCTCCGGGTTGGTTATGCGGGTGTGTGTTGACCACTAAACTCAGGGGCCTTTGAAGCCAGTTGCAGGGGAAAACATCTAAGAAAGTCTCTTTGGTATAAGGGTCTGAGACAAAGCCCTGGTGACCTGTTCGGTGTCTATCTTCACATGTGGTCAAACAGGATGTTTCTCCTCTGATTTATTTCTATGATGGTGTCAAAGACCCCGTACACAATCATGTTAACTGTGGTGGGCAAAGCCTCAGCAAAACATATTTCTGCTCTCAGGTTCCTGGTTTTAATCAGCGAATAATGATCAGCACACTCCTGGTCAGGAGACAGGTCAAAGGCAAACAAGGTGTACCCCAGGGCAAACTCCTCACAGTTGATTATCAGGACCTAGAGCTGCATGTGTTCTCTCATGTGGTTACCATTCTCAAAATCTGGTTGTAGGGGTTTTGTTGGGGTTTGTTCTCCATTAATGTAGAGGGCAACAAAATTAATATTGTAATGTTTAAAGTTAAAGGGTTCTTAGCATAATTCCCACTAAAGGCATCGTTATCCATGAACCCGATGACAGTGAGTTTGGGCAGCTGCCCCAGAAACAGATTCTCCTGATTGCTGACTCAGCTGCCAGCAGGAATGCTAAACACGTTCATACCCATGCGGTCTATGGGGTATTTAGCGTTGGCTGTAAACAAGGTCTCCGTGTGGCCCAGTTGGATGCCCAGGACTACCTTCTCTTTTTTCACAAAAAGTGAGGTTGATGCGATTTTTAGTTTACATTGGCCAGCCGCTGCAGCCGCCATCAAGCAGAAGGCTTCTTTACTGCGTGTCAGTTTCATTTTCACATCCTTGCCAGTCAGCAACAGTTTTTCTTGAAAAAAAAAATTGCTGTGGAGATGGCCAAGCAGCTCTATCTGTTTGCTCTTGTCCGTCAGGTTTGTCCATCTCTGAAACCCGTGATTATAGCCATCCCACACAACTGTTTCAGGTGTCCAGGGGTATCTTTGTAAAACAGGCCGGCAGAAAATTGGGTGGCAAGGGTGTCATCGCTGTAGTTGAGGACCAATTCAATGAAGGTTTGGTAAGGGTAACAGTTGTTGCTCTGGCTTATGAGACTATCTCCCAGAGTGACATCCAGCTGACTGAAGACAGAGGCCAGCGGGTAATTCACCAGACCGACAGCTGTCCCAGCATCAATATTGGCTCCATCTGCTTTTACAGTCTTGCAGCAAAGGTACAGCAGCATGTTTCATAGTTTCATAGTTTCTAGGGTTGGAAGGGACCTGAGCAGATCATCTAGTCCGACCCCCTGCCATGGCAGGAAAGAGTACTGGGGTCAAACGACCCCAGCAAGATGTGCATCTAACCTCCTCTTAAACACCCCCAGGGTAGGAGCCTGCACCACTTCTCTTGGAAACTGGTTCCAGACCCTAGCAGCCCTGACCGTGAAGTAGCGCCTCCTGATATCTAGCCTAAATCTACCCTCTGCCAGCTTGTGACCATTATTCCTGGTCACTCCTGGGGGTGCTCGGGGGAACAGGGACTCCCCCAGTGCCTGCTGATCCCCCCGACTAGTTTATAACAGGCCACAAGATCCCCCCTCAGCCTTCTCTTGTGGAGGCTGAACAGGTTCAGGTCCCGTAGCCTCTCCTCATAGGGCCTGCCCTGTTGTCCCCTGATCATACGAGTGGCCCTCCTCTGGACCCTCTCCATGCTGTCCGCATCCCTCTTGAAGTGTGGCGCCCAGAACTGGACGCAATACTCCAACTGCGGCCTGACCAGTGCCTCATAGAGGGGGAGGATCACCTCCTTGGACCTGCTTGAGATGCATCTGTGGATGCATGACAAGGTACGGTTGGCCTTCCTAACTGCTTCCCCACACTGCCAGCCCATGTTCATCTTGGAGTCAATGATGACTCCAAGATCCTTTTCCGCCTCTGCACGGACAAGAGGGGAGTTCCCCAGCCTGTAGGTATGGTGCCGGTTGTGCCTCCCCAGGTGCACCACCTTGCACTTGTCTGTGTTGAATCCCATCCTATTCTCATCCGCCCACCCTTGTAACCTGTCTAGGTCTGATTGTAGCCTGTTGCTTCCTTCTAGTGTGCCCACATCCCCCCACATCTTATGTTCAAATCCATGTAATCTTTGCTATACCCAGCAATGAAAAAGTCAATGGGTCCAGACTCGGTAATAGCTGAGAGTGGGGGGATCCCAACATACAAGCTTTTCTCAATGTTGGTCTGTGTAGGGGCAATTTTGAAACACATCCAGTTTGGATTTGGTGCATTCTTCAGACCTGCAGTGAATAAGGCCATGGCTATTAAAATATATTTTTGTTTCCTCCAGGAGAGTGCCCCTTCTTTCTTCCAGGTGCTTCTTGGTCTTTCATGTATGGCTACCCCATTGACTTAGCCTCTTCTTTTTAAGGGGTTTTCGGAGGTCCTGTACGTCTGGAGTGTGGTGCATCTCTTGTTCTTTTAAAGCTCCTTCTTTGAATATACACGAGGCTGGACTCCTCCTGCTTTGCTGGCTTGACCACTTTATCCAGAACAGCTCAGGAAACATGACTGATCACATCTTTGGCTATGATTTGAGCAGCATTTTTAGCGTAGGGCTTATTAATCTCCAGACCCCTTCTGAAAAGCAAAACAGCTTTTCTAAAGAGGCTGCAAAATATGCCTCCCACACCAGCCCCATACATCACAGGCACCCCCCGATATCCAGGAAGACCATACCCGGCCTGGGCTTTATAATAATTTCTGTACAAGTTAGGGTCCCCATAGTTTTTTACCATCAACATCATGCTTTTACTTATTTTAAAATCTCAAAGTCTTCTGGGGGGCAGGGGTAAAACTTAATGATCACCTTACCAAAGTGAAATGAGACGTGTTTATTTTGATCCATCTTTATTTCAATGCTGATTGTATCAATGCGGTGCTATCTTGTGAGGACATAATGCGGCTTGTCATATATGATGGCGACAAACTTGTTGTTGTTCCCATGGACAGGGATGCAGAGTAGTAAAGGAACCGAAAAGTTCCCAGCAAGCTGATGTTCCGCAATGTCTGTGTAGACATGCAGTAAATTGAACCCTCTGGTAATATCAGCTGGGAAGGGTGTTTTTTTAACAGAGGACCCAGGTAGCAGTCACAAAATATAGGCTAGCTCACCACGGGTATAAAAAGCATAAGAATTTTCATTGGTTTTAAGTCTCATTTTTCTGATCACTTGATCATAGTGCATAACTAATTCAAGTGGAGTAGGGTGGGTGACAAATATATCATTCATAAGATCCAGCAACGCTGTGATGGTTGTATAATACCCTCAATGCAGGACGTGCTCCCATCTTCTAGTCCCAGAAATGATTTTGAAAGGGGTGTCTTCATTGATGTTGTTCCAGCTGTGCGGGTATTGTATTTCTGCTAACCCTATCTCCCATTTCCCCAGCAGATCCAGAGGTTTAACCAGCTGTATGATAAGGTTCGAGCTGGTCTTCTGTGGAAAAATCCTGGCGCAGGCGTTGCTGGGCAAAGTGATGTAAAAGCTGCCATCACACATCTTGGCCTGCTGAGATACCTCTATATGTTACAAACTTGGGAGGCTTCCACCCAACTGTTAAATTTAGCTGGCCACCCCAACCATTTCACCAAAAACTGCTTCTTTCTTCCCTTTCCCTTTGTTCCTAGAACTTTTTCAACCCTATAAATTCTGTCCTGTTTGGGGCTCACTTTTTGTAGTTCTTCCAGGTAAAAGGACCCTAGATAGGTTTGTCTTCATAATCTCTTAGGCTGTATACAGGCATCGGCATGCGTCTAAGGACTTCATCCACTATGAAAATCTCATCGGTGAATGTTTGTTCATAAACTTTTTCAAACCTCCCTTTGGGTCCTAGACACCCTCACGTGGTCTCCTTTTTTGAACATGGGTGCTGCTGCTTTTATTTTGAAATAGTCCCTGTACACGGTTTTCCACACCCGTGGAGAGTTTGAGACATTCATGTCAACAGGGCTGGTATAGATAGTTCTGTGAAAACTGGGGTTGTAGCTCTTTATAAACTCTGGTAATGCATCGGTGTAGTGAAAGGTGTTCGGGCTGTAAAATGCCTCCACATCTTAGATTTTAATGTTCTGTTAAACCTCTCCACCACTGCCACCTTCACTTCACTATTCATGACAAAATGGTGAATATTTTACTGTTTTAACAGTTTGCTTAAAGATTTAAAAATTCTTTCCCCTGATCAGTCTGTAATTTTTGAGGTACATGGCCCTCTGTAAAAATGGTTTTAAAGGCCCGAGCTATTTCACCGCCTGACTTGTCTTTTAGACCCACGGCCCAAGCATGCTTTGATAATAATCACTGTTAAGATAAACTTAACCCCACAAGTGTGCTTGGAAAACTGTTGCATATCCACCAAATCTGCCTGCCTTTGAGCATCAATATCTGAAACAACAGTCTTGTTTCTTTTAAAACACCTTCTTGCTGGTTTGTGTAGGGTGTAAGTGTCCTGAGCTGAAAGCCAGGAAGCCACCCTGCTTCTGTTCAGAACCTTATTCTGCCTTTTGCCTGCTTCAAAAAGCATGTTCACCCCGCCAAAACTCCCAGCATCAGTAGGAGAATAATAAAATTCCTTTAACAAAGCCTCCTGTGTAGACATGTCTGGTAACCACTGTGCACCCCCCTACCCCATGCTAACACCTGTGTGGTGCATTCAAAAGCTTGAGAACAAATTTAAACCATGGTAAAACAAGGTTTATTAAGCAGGTAATAAAATACAACATTAACAGAGATCTTCAGCCTCATCTTGAACAGCTGTTCAAAACCAGGTCATGCAAGAAACCTTCTTCTGAACAGGGTTGGGATACTTTGAATATAGTCCCCCATACACTCCTGGTCAGTGACCTCCATGGGCATGTCCAAAAGACCCTGCATGTGCCTCTTGCAGCATCTCACACCCCTTTGAGATGTTTGTGGGAATAACAAAACTGTTCCCTGTGCTGCAAATTTGCAATGGGCCAAACTGCAGGGACTGGGACCTGGCTTCTGCCAAGTAAGTAGGGGGTTGGGGGGCTGGAGAAGCAGGGAGGGGACCTTCCCCAACTCCCTGTTTGTTCTCCCACCCACCATTCATTCTCCCTGCTCACTCTCCCCACCCCCCACACTCACCAGCAGTAGCAGAGAATGAGCAGGAGGCTGGAGAGAGCAGGGGAATGTCTCCAGCTCACTTCCAGGGGCTTGTCTCAAGCCTTCTACTGGTCTCCAGCCCCCTGCTCCTTCTCCTGCTGTCTCCAGCCTTGGGAGGCTGGAGACAGCAGGAGAATGTCTTCAGGGGATGTCTCCAGCCTCCTGCTCATTCCCCTGCTATCTCCAGTCTCGCTTGGTAACCTCCATGGGTTTTACCCCTGCTTGGTGGCCTCTACAGCCTCATACCCCTGTTCAGTAACCTCCATAGGCTCAAAGCCTGGGGTGGTGGTCATTGTCTTTGGACAAAACTGTTGCATCAGTCTTTGGTCTCGAACTGCTCTCTTTCAGACATGAGCAAAAACAGTTCATGCAAAAGACCTTTATTTTCCATGGGGTGCCAATGTGCAGGTTTTGAAAGCTCTCTAAGAAATCTACCTGCAAAAAGATTGTTATTAACACAGGCCCAAACAGTTACAAGAAAAGCACCCCACAAAAATAATCTAAATTATTTACCTCAGCAGAGTCCCGTCCACGCTCTCCATAGGCAGGTCTGATGCAGACTGCTCGAGTTCTGTCATGGTCCCTGGTCTTGTTTTGGTAGACTTGGAATCCATCTCACACTCTTGAATCTCAGTCACGTCTTCCCCTGCTTGCCTTAGCACACTCTTAGATAAACAGAGGGCTCACTTGGGAAAGCAGCTAGACCTGGTGGGCTTGCAGTCTAAGCCCCACCCCTATACTCACTCCAGGTGGTTAGGCATCATTCTTGGGGAGGTCTGAGGCCTCTGAAATCCCTGCCAATTGGTTGGGGGTGGTGGCGTAGGTTGTTAGAGGGGGCACCCCTCCCCCCACTGCTACTGCATAGGTAACGCCTGTGCCCAGGGACTAGAGCAGTCTGGGGCCTGATAGATCATAACTGTACCATGTGGTCTAGGGTGGGTCTTGCAGCATGAGGGGGTAGGCTTTGGGGGGCTGCATGGGCTGTCCTTCTGAAGTCATGAACCATGCGGTGGTGGTGTCACACACCATGTGACTGGGGGGGTGGAGTTGCTGATATCACACACCACGTGACTGGGGCAGGGTTTGTGATGTCACACACCATATAAGAGGAAAGGGGTGGGGTGCCTAAGTAGTCACCTGGCAGGGAACAACTTTGAATATTCACCTCCCTCCCTTCTGTGAGGGTTAAGGCAGTTCTCATTAGAGCTTCTTGGCCCTTTCCAAGGACATCTATAAAGAAAGCAGGGAAGATGAGACTTGATATTGCTGCTGTTTGAAGAGTAACGCTGAGGGAGTAGGAAGCCCCTGTAGGAGGCGAGCTGAGAGAGAAAGCCCCCCCATATCTCGAGGATGGGCAGCAACAGCAGCGGTGGCAGGAAAGCAGCAGGAGCAGCAGCAACCCTGATTTGGTGGGCCTGCAGGAAGTGCCAGTATAACTCAAAGTCTGGTGCCGGTGAGGGGCAGTGAAACTGGTGTGGATCCATGAGCTCCATGGTGCCAGGGATATGACCCATGGCACTAGCGCTGGGGAAAGGAGTGGAGCCCCATCTTGACAGAGCGTGGCATACTAACAGCCTGGGCACCTGGAAAACTGGCAGAGGCAGCGAAGCCTGGGGGACACTCCAGGACCTGGAGAAGAAGACCTGACACTCCAGGACCTGACACTCTCTCCACAATGCCCGTGACGTGTGGCTATAAGTGAAGCCAGCCTCACTCAGGGATGTGTGAGTGATAATAATGGACTTTTCCTTTCTTATATACATGAACCCTAATTGCCAGTCAAGTACATAGTACAAGACAATTGTGAGCTGGACCACAGTGGGCAAGATTTACTTGAAGGTTGTTGATGAGACCAGAAGAATTGGTTAAGTCATTAGTTTGTAGTAATACCAAGAACCGAGGCATAAATTGATTTGGAGTATTTATTTTGCCAGAAGCCTACATCTGAGCGGAAGATCAGAGTTGGCACCACCATTTGCATAAGCATGCTTAGATTTGCAGCTCATGACTGAGTGTTATCCACAGTGGCAGGAGGATACTGCCCCGCGGCCTGAGACATTATCATCACCATGGTGGCCAGTTGGTGTGTGGAAGGGGTACAAGGGGAAATGGATCCCCAAACATTACCCTCATACAGGGTACACCTAGATGGCAGCTTACCAAAGCCACGCTGAAGGCCAGGCTGTCCAGACCTAAGGGCCAATTTCTCCAAGGGGCAATTATCTGACATGATTTGTACTGGCAGAGCTGCTTGCAAATACAGCAAGCAGGAAAAACACCTTTCATCCCAAAGAATGAAAACTGTATTTGCAGGTTACAGTTAATTAATTATAATTTCAATCTTGTGCAAGGAAGAACCTTGACAGAAGAGAACCTCATTCTCACTTTCTTCAGTTCCTCGAGGTCATTTACAATCCAATCCTAGGTGAGAATTCTAGCTTGCTTGCTAGGTGTGTGTAATGGGTTACAGAATTACACAGCAAATTGTTCATGCTGTTATGCTCTTTAAGTCAAACTGATTTATGGATCCACAGGTTGTTGATTTTGTTCTGGATACACAAACAGTCTGCATTTATGTACATATCACTGAATTGGTTCAAAATTCTTACATTCCTGCTAGTATGCCACCCAGCAAAGTTCATTAATTACTTGAATAAAAAAACCACATTTTCGTAATAATTTACCTTAATACCTCATTTCTTTTTTTGACTTATAGCTTGTGCTTTCTCTCAGTGGAATGGTATTAAGGGGAAGCTATTTTAACACTTTGTTTGGAAAATTTTCAATCTTCAGTCATTTCAAATCCTTTGATCCAAGTCTATGCAGTTTGGATTTTATAAGATAACTTATACCACATAGTGTATAAACTGGATTTAATCACGTTTAACTTAACTCTGGGAATGTATTTATATGTGGCAAGCAAGAGATATGATGTCAGAAAGAAAATATAAATGATGATGTTATTATATTACTATTTCTTTTGTTCTTATAAAACTTTAGACTCTGAAAGGCAAAATTCTTAAAATGATGATATAATGGGAAAATAATGTAAAAACAGCTAATGATTTATATTTGGTGAAGTTATTACTTTGTATTGTCAACAGGATAGAAATTCCTTACCCAAATCATACAAGAAGTTCAGTCTATGGCTGCCTATATTGGCCAGGTCAGCACAATATGAAGCAACCAATTCAATAACCTGAGCACTGAGAATTCAGTTTCAGTAATATAATCAGGCAGACTCCAGCATGTGGAAAAGCAGGAAACATTAAAGTTCAGCCAAGCACTGATACAGAAATAAAGCAGAAGCATTAACACTTACAAATAATGACACGGATATAAGTAAATAATTAAACCTTCAAAATAAGTTAAACATTTTAAAATACATTACATATGTAATCTTACAAAAACCTGAATATATCATTTCTACTTTATAATATTTGTAGACATTCAGGGACCCCAGGATACATTAACAGATTATACAGCAGCCATAGCATCTTAGGCTAGGCCTTCAAAACAATTTGTTTTTACCTTCCTCATTAGGAAGCAGAAGGAGGAGAGAGAGCACTCAGTGGGTGCTGACAGACATGCAGCTCCCCACTGAAACTCATGGCCAGGGATTCTAGTTTTTCCTGATAAAGAATTGCAAATTCTCTGATAAAAAATCTCAGATGCTCTGATAATGCCCCCCAAATCCATGATTAAAATGAAAGGCCCTCACTCCCCTCCCTCAGCCCTCACCCAGCCCTGTTGGCGCCCCTCGCTCATCACCCACATCCCCCCTGCCACCCCAAGCTCTGCTGGAGGGGCCCCCAGCTACCAGGGCTATGGGGCCAGGAACCTGGGTCCACAACACCCTGTCCCTGGCAGGAGGCAGCAGCTGCCGCAACGGAGCAGAACCCAGCCCCCCTCCACCCCTCTACAGTCTGCTGGCTGCCTGCTGTGGGCTCTGGCAGGGGTCAGGGTGTGCTCCCAGGAGCAGGGGACACCCGTGCCCCCCAGATCTGCATGCAGGATGGGGACGGGTTGACCACTGTGGGCTTGGGCTCCCTGCCCTGCTGCCCTCCGTGCCCTGCTCCCCATCTCTGGAGCCCAGTGGGTGCAACCTGGTGCTTCAGGGAACAGTGGGGCCATGTGGGGTTCTCCTTGTTGCTGCAAGATCCATGCTGCCCTGGCAAGCTGTGAGCTCAGCAGCAGAGAAGCACAACCCTGCTGCACCACCCCTGCTGCTTGCACCCACCCCTACCTCATACACAGATCTCAGGGGCACAGGTCACCCCAGCCCCCCAAAAATGCATGCAGCAGTGGGGAGCTGCCCCCCTTCCCCCACTCCCCAGATGAGCTGTCCATGGCCTCATCCTGCTCCCCACTGGCCCTGCAGCTGTGTATTGCAGCCCCAGGACCAAAGCCCCACACGTTGCCCAACTGGGCAGCAGCCGCAGCCACAATCCCACCCAACTCCCTCACTTCCTCCCTCCCTCTCTATGGGGGCCTCAATCCCCCACCCCACTTACCTGCAGGAGCTGCATTCCAGGCTGCCTGTACATGCATATGGCACCCCCTGCCTGACTACCCTCCTCCTGCTCCCTCCCAGCCCCTGGCAGGCTGAAACTCTGCCAGCCTGCAGAGAGCTCTTTGCAAAACTGCAAAATCTGCAGGTTTCTCCAGGACAAATCTGCACTTTCCTCTGGTAAAGGGAAAAAACTGTGGTTTTCTCTATTTTTCCATGGGAAATGGAAAACCTGGATCCCTGCTCAAAGTGTTTCTTATGGCTCCAATCTACTCACAACCCCTTCCAGTGCAGGCTGGGTCAACCCCAGCCCAGACCTCCCCTACCTTCTCCCCCCTCCCATCATGCAGATAGCATCAGGGGTAGGGTTGGGCTACATCAGCCCAATCAGACAGAAGTTGAGGAAGGTGCTCCACTTTAACTTGTCACATGGTCAGGCACTTTTGAAGTGCTCTGCAGCTGTGCACTTGTGTCAAGGCACAGCTATAGAGCACTTTCAAAGGACTAATCGCATGACAAATGTCACTTCTGTCCATGCCCAATGAGTACTTTCCTTTGTACTCAGCAGTTCTGGGGAACATTCAGAGACTGGAGAAGGAGAGGCATACAGGGATTCCTGCTGTCTGTCCATGCCCTTAGTCTGACTCCCACAACTTAGGGCACAACATTTTCCTGAATTGGTTTCTGACTCAACTGGAACTTCTGATTTAGAAAAACATGCACTCACATGCTTCAATTTTTTTCCAAAAGTGGGAATCCACTACAACTGTGGGCAAACTGTTCCAATGGTTAGTTATCCTTACAGTTAAAAATATGGGCCATTGGCAACAAATAAGGGGTGCGCGCGGTTACATGTGCACCCCCTGAATGTGGCAGTGCACCCCCTACAAATAGATGCTGCTGACACTGCTGGTAGCACCTGTGGGTGGCTGCCGCTCACCACCTCCCTCCCTCACTGCCGACACCACTGGCGGCATCTGTGGGTGGTCTGTGATCACCGCTGGCTGCTGCCAACGGCGTGTGTGGGTGGTTGCCGACCACTGGTCAGTATTCACCCCTCCCTCCCCACCACTGACAGTGATGCAGCTACCTGCGGGAGCTCCACGCTTACTCCTGCCACCGCCAGATGGAGCTTGCCGTGCCCCCCCAGCTGCTGGGGGCACACAACGGTCATGATATGGGCCTTATTTCTACTAATTTGTCTGCTTTCAGCCTACAGACTTTGCATCCTTTTATTCTTCTGTCTGCTAGTTTGAGCATCTCACTATTATCTCACTTACTGCGTCCAGTTTTGGGCTCCACAATTCAAAAAGGATGTGGAGAAGCTTGAGAGAGTCCAGAGGAGAGCCACGTGCATGATCAGAGGTCAGGAAAACAGATCTTATGATGATAGGCTGAGAGCCATGGGACTCTTTAGCCTGGAAAAGCGTAGGCTCAGGGGTGATCTGATGGCCACCTATAAGTTTATCAGGGGTGACCACCAGGATCTGGGGAAACATTTGTTCACCAGAGCGCCCCAAGGGATGACTAGGTCGAACGGTCACAAACTCCTGCAAGACCGTTTCAGGCTGGACATAAGGAAGAATTTCTTTACTGTCCAAGCCCCCAAGGTCTGGAACAGTCTGCCAGCGGAGGTGGTTCAAGCACCTACATTGAACACCTTCAAGAGTAAATTGGATGCATATCTTGCTAAGATCCTATGACCCCAGCTGACTTCCTGCCCTTTGGGCAGGGGGCTGGACTCGATGATCTCCCGAGGTCCCTTCCAGCTCTGATGTCTATGAAACCTATGAAATTATCAAATTTCTGTTCCTCATGTAGTTGCTTATATCAAGGCATGCCTTAAATTTGCATTGGCCCTTTCTGCTATTCCTCATCTCACCTTCTGTTGAATACCCATTATGCCCTCAAGTCTTTTTCAGGCACTGCTTTCCAGGAAACAGTCTCTCAGTCTTGAAGTATTCATTATTCCTATATTTATTTTACTATTTTGAAATGTAGATATTTGATTGTACCCTACTTACTACACAGACGAGATCCCTCAGTATTAATGATCTGTCCTCTTCATTCTTTTTTGCACCCCTTCTTTAAATGTAACTGATTTGAGTTTGTCACTACTATTTATACAGCTAGAATTTGCAGATGAGCAAAAAGATGATTATTTGGAATATGGCCCAGAATTACTCATTTTAAATAAAAACTGTGAATGTATTTACATGACAATGCGTAGGGGATCTGTATGTCTCCTCTGAAGCCTCTTGTAGCAGTTTATATTGGTCTATGTTTCCATGGCAATCTTTGCAAAGGAGATGGCAAAAATAGGCAATTATTTAAATAGTAGTTGAGAATTTCCTCTTACAGTTCTAGCTCTTCCAAATCTATAGGATTTGGTGTGGCCCGGAAAGAAATAAAATTAAGAAAAATATACAATACATAAAGACACCTGTAAATCCAAAGTCTAGTTAAAAAACTCATTAACAGTTTGAACCTAGTTCTGTAGTGAATTAAATTCATGCACCCCAGTATTGGGAAAAGTTCAGGTTGACTTCAACCACCAAAATTATGGAATGTTTGGTTATAGGGTTTTAGTATCTCACATTTTAGAGATACGGGGTATGTCTACATGAGACACTTTACTGTGCAGTAGACTAATTTACTTCACATAAACTAAGGCAACACCATTTAGCTGTGCACAGCAGCTAATGTGCAGTAAATTAAGGGCAAAGGACAGGGAAACAGCTGAATGGGAGGGGACACTTTCCCAGCCCCCTGCTCTGATCGGCTGATTGGGTCAGGGTTCTGGGAAACAGCTGCCTGGGAGGCACGACAGCCCCCACACCCAAAGCCCAGTCCTGATTCTGGTGCCCCCTCACAGCCTGGGGCTGGCACCTGGGGGAGCCTAGAGCTCTCTCTAAATGCTAGGGGTGTGCAATACAGGCCCTATTCAATTTGAATTTGGCCCAAGTCGGGGACAGTGATTCGATTCATTGATTCAGATCACTGTTTCTGATTTGATTCAGCTGAATCTCTTGGCCAGAGTGCAGGACCTCCATCTAGCCCAGGAGGTGCACAACCCTACCAGGAGAGACGCCTTGTTGGACCTAGTGCTGGCCACGGGTGATGACCTGGTGAGGGGGCTGCGGGTGCTCGACCACCTGGGTGACAGCGATCATCGCCTGCTGGAATTCACCATCCAATGCAAGGTGGCAAAGGTATGCAGTAAGGCAGCGGCCCTAGATTTTAGGAGGGCAGACTTCAATGAGCTAAGGAGGATAGTTGGAGAAGCGCTGAGGTCCCGGGGGGGAGGGGAGCCAGGTGTCCAAGGAGAGTGGTCGCTCCTTAAGGAGATGATCCTCCAAGCCCAAAGGAAGGTAATCCCAACGAGGAACAAAGGAGCAGGAGAGCACACAAGCCTCCGTGGCTCACCAAAAGCATCCGGGAATGTGTCCTTGCTAAAAAGGAGGCTTACACCCAATGGAAAGAAGGGGTCATCACCAGGGAGGGCTATTCTGTAGTTGCTCGGGGATGTAGGGGGGTAGTTAGGAAGGCCAAGGCAGAGATGGAACTGGGACTAGCTTCCCAGATAAAGGACAATAAGAAGTCCTTTTTTAAATACAAAGGGGGTAAAAAGAAGGTCCCGGGTAATGTGGGGCCCTTGCAGGACGTGATGGGAAACTTGGTCGTCACACCAGATGGCAAAGCTAACATGTTTAATGATTTCTTTGCCTCCATCTTCCTAAGTAGGGACCAGAACAGCCACCTCCCTGCTGGGCCCCCCTCGGGCCCCGGGGGAGGCACACCTGGGCCACGGGTTAGCAAGGATTTAGTTAGGGAGCTTCTGGAGGGGCTGGACATATTCAAGTCAGCTGGTCCGGATGATCTCCACCCTAGAGTTCTAAAGGAACTGGCCGAGGTCATTGCAAGTCCCCTGGCACAACTTTACGAGCACTCGTGGTGCTCTGGTGAGGTACCGGAGGACTGGAAGAGGGCCAACGTGGTCCCCATCTTCAAAAAAGGGAGGAAGGAGGACCAGGGAAACTATAGGCCGGTTAGTCTTAACTCGATCCTAGGCAAGCTGTTCGAGAAAATTATGCGGGCACACATCCAGGAGGGGCCAGCAGGGGACTGCGTGCTTAGGGGCAACCAACATGGGTTCATCAGTGGCAGGTCCTGTCAGACCAACCTGGTGGCCTTTCAGATCACCAGATCATTAGATGCAGGGGTAGCAGTGGATATAGTCTTCCTGGACTTCTGGAAGGCTTTTGACACCGTCTCTCACCCTGTTCTCATTAAGAAACTGGGGGGCTGTGATGTAGACACCCACACAGTCAAATGGGTCGCCAACTAGCTGGTGGGCCGCACCCAGAGGGTGGTAGTGGATGGGTCCTTCTCAACCTGGAAGGACGTGGGCAGTGGGTTTCTGCAGGGCTCGGTCCTTGAGCCCGCACTGTTCAACATCTTCATCAGTGATTTGAATGAGGGGGTAAAAAGCACCCTGTTCAAATTTGCTGATGACACTAAGATGTGGGGGGACGTGGGCACACTGGAAGGATGCAAGGGGCTACAATCAGACCTAGACAGGTTACAAGGGTGGGCGGACGAGAATAGGATGGGTTTCAACACAGACAAGTGCAAGGTGATGCACCTTGGGAGGAACAACCGGCACCATACCTACAGGTTAGGGAACTCCCCTCTTGTCAGCACGGAGGTGGAAAAGGATCTGGGGGTCATCATTGACTCCAAGATGAACATGGGCCGGCAGTGTGGAGAGGCAGTCAGGAAGGCCAACCGCACCTTGGCATGTATCTGCAGATGCATCTCGAGCAGGTCCAAGGAGGTGATCCTCCCCCTCTATGCAGCACTGGTCAGGCCGCAGCTGGAGTACTGCATCCAGTTCTGGGCGCCACACTTCAAGAGGGATGTGGACAGCATGGAGAGGGTCCAGAGGAGGGCCACTCGTATGATCAGGGGGCACCAGGACAGGCCCTATGAGGAGAGGCTACGGGACCTGAACCTGTTCAGCCTCCACAAGAGAAGGCTGAGGGGGGATCTTGTGGCCTGTTATAAACTAGTCAGGGGGGATCAGCAAGCATTGGGGGAGTCCCTGTTCCCCCGAGCACCCCCAGGAGTGACCAGGAATAACGGTCACAAACTGGCAGAGGATAGGTTTAGGTTAGATATCAGGAGGCGCTACTTCACGGTCAGGGCGGCTAGGGTCTGGAACCAGCTTCCAAGAGAAGTGGTGCAGGCTCCTACCCTGGGGGTGTTTAAAAGGAGGTTAGATGCACATCTTGCTGGGGTTGTTTGACCCCAGTACTCTCTCCTGCCATGGCAGGGGGTCGGACTAGATGATCTGTTCAGGTCCCTTCCGACCCTAGAAACTATGAAACTATGAATCCGAATCTGGAGATTCAAAGTTGATTTGGAGAATCAGTGATTTGGACATAGACACAGCTTTATTTTTTCTACATACCCTGAGGTACCAGGCGCGGCTCATGAACACTACAATGGTTGGGCGGACGGAGCATCCCAGAGGAGCCCATGTTCTCAGTGGTGAACCCAGAAGTGAACTGGAAGTACTTCTGGTCCACTTCTGGGTCCACCAGGGAGCATGCTGGGGGGGGGTCCCCCTATGCCCCCACCCCCGGCTCAGCAATCAGCCATAGGGGGATGGGTATCCCCCCAGGCCGAGGAGGCACCAGTCACCAGGCCAGGGGGGCACCACCCTGAGTGCTCCTTGGCAAACCCAGAAGTAGACCCGAAGTGCTTATAGTCCACTTCTGGGACTGCTACCAAGCACTCTGGGGACCTTCCCCCCCCACACACTCCTGTGGGATGCTTCATCCACCCCAGCATTCATGAGCCACGTGATACCTTGAGGTATGTAGCTGTGTCTATGTCCAAATCCCCAAATCTCTCCGAATCAATTTGGAGGGTTCCAATTTGATTTGGAGAGATTAAAGGGTCTCCTGATTCAATTCAGATTAGGAGATTTAGCCAGTGAATAAGGCTGAACCTCCACCAAATCAAACCAGGGACCGAAACTGTGCACAGTCCTACTAACTGCTATATAGGAGCAGAGCAGGGTAGGCTCCTGCCCTGAACTGCTCCCTTCAGAAGAAAATTTGTTCCTGCCAGGTACACATGTAGACTAGTTCCCAGACAAATCCTCACTGTGCAGTATTGCATTCATTGCATGTGTAGAAATCCCTACTACAGCTTTCTGTGCATTCATTGCACATGTTAGGTATGACCATGTAGTACTGAATCAGATCCAAGTTTTAGTCTAGGTGCATCCTCCTGTAGCATCCTATATTATGTTTTTCCAAAGTAAAAATAATAATAATTATAAGAGCATGGTGGGATAGATAGGAAAAGCACAACCAAGACTATGGGAAGGCAGTAAAGGATCTAAAGTAGCCACTGCAGTGTGATGCTCAAAAGAGATTATAAATATGTATTTCCATTTTCTTTCTTTGTTATCTCCAGTCCAGATGCTGATTCAGGTATGCCTGGATTACTTTCTGAAGTAGACTTACAAGAACAGAACATAGAGTAGGTTTGTGGCGGGCTAGTGGTGTGTTTCGTTCACTGAAACTAAGAAAAAAGAATCAGCTCTGGATTTTTCACATAAACACTGCAGAGCACACTGAAGCTACTAAAAGTCTATGTTTCTGCTCTTATGAGATATATGAGGTTACCCATTGGTATCACAGAAAAACAGCAAGCATAGACCATCAAGTTTCCTCTTGTTAGATAAGTGATTTGGCCACCATGAAAAAAATCCCCCAAAGAAAAATAATTAAAAAATAAAGAATGCTCCTTAGATCTGGGTTTCCTTAAACAAGCCTCCTTTTCACAGAAATCTTTGCTCGTTGGTGGCAGGGGTGTCAGCTCACTTCCCCACTTCTTCCACGGTGACACGATAGATGTGTAAAAGACTGCAGGCTCACTAGCTGCTCCATTTGGGGATGTACTACAATAAAAGTAGCCATGTATATGAAACTCAACTATGATTACTTCCAAATTGACCCCAGGAGTTAGTGACTGTCTAAATTTTATGGCTTGATTCCTGTTGGGGAAGAAATTGATGACAGAATCAGAGATTTTTTTTGCTGCAAGTCTGTTCCCTTAAAAAGAATGCACATAAAAGACTGGTTTCCCTGAAGGCAGCAGGAATCAAACAGCAGGAAACAGTTTCAGGCCTGCTGGTATATGTTGACAGATTAAAGAATCCTTTATAGTTGCTTCCTTGTATACATATTTTTTCCAGCCTGGTATGCCTGTGCCTTTGTGATGCATTTGCTGTTGCTGAAATCATAGAATCATAGGGTTGTAAGGGATCTCAGGGCTCACCTAGTACAACCTTGTGCATGAAGGCAAGATACGCTATTCTTGTCCATATTGACTAGCCACAAAGGTCCTGAGCTTCTCTCAACCTGCTCTGCACCACACAGGTTAATCTCTAGCTCACTGTTTCTCAGCTTTTTCTCAGAGTCACGCTGCAAGTGCTTTTCTGTCAGACTGACTCTCTCTCTCTCCTGTTGAACAGCCAAGAGGAGGATGATCTACCTGGCCAATTTCTTCTTGGTCAGGGCAAGACCATGACTCTGAGAAGCTACAGAAACTGGCTCACAGGGGCTGGCTCCAATGATGCCTTCCAACTCTTCCACTTCTTGGTGTGGGCTCAAATCACATTTGAATTCAGACACTTGACCTTGCAATAAAATTGGGAGCAGTTTGTGTCATGCTGAGCCAATAAGGGGGCCCTCTGCAAAGTGGAAGATGGACAGCTGGTCCTACATGTGTAACCCCATGAGGAGCATGAAGGAGGAGGTTTCAGTCCCTGGTGACATGGTGTGTTCTGTTGCTAACAAATATTTCATGGTCAACCCCTGGGAGGGCCATATACCTTTGCATTTTCACCATTTGTTTTTGAATATTTGTATAATAAACATTTTTAAATGTAAAAAAAAAAAGAAGTCTCTCTCTCCCTCTCTCTTCCCATACCACTCCCCCACCAACAATACCCAGCACTCTCCATTTGCATTCATCTGTCAGTCAATCCTTCCTCCCACTTGGCTCAGTTTCTGATCAGCCTTGCATGTGGTATGTGTTGTTTTAGCTATCTATGCCATAAAAGGAAATTAATTAAGTTTTACATGTACTGTGCACTAAGGAGTGACTGGTACACCCACCTCATCAACAAGGTTTCACCAACAGCCAGAGTAATAATATCTTTTTCATTGCTCTCCTCCCTCCCACTCCCAGAATTACTTCTTGCCCTGTCTGGCCTGTGTTCCTTCTCTTAGGCTTTCTCTCCACTATCATCAGCCATTTCCTTCCCTGGCACTGTCTCCAGCTCCTCCTCTGCAAAGAACTACTTGATTATGGCCACAGAACAACCTCATATGTAACCATCTGCTTTTCTCCAGTCTGCTTTAACTTTCTATGCCATGGAATCATGTGATTTAGGAGTTGTAAAGACCTGGAACTGACTTTTCTTTACCCTGCACATCCTGGGACACAGTCCAAATCTGTTCAACTGTGTAAAAATCAGACAGAAAACCTATTAGAATTTGTGAGACCACCTGTTTGCAAACATGCAGCTGCATTATCCCCTAAGCAACATCCCTTACAGCCTTGCTCATGGAGGCTTCTAATCCTGGCCATTTCATCTCAGTGGACTTACTCTCAGTGTGGGAGGTATATGAGCGGGAGGAGGCGGCTGAGCAGAGCCGGGCGGGGTCAAGCCCCGCCCAGGCCCCTACTTGGCCCAGCCCCCCAGGGGGAGAGAGAGGTAGGAAGGGGTACTCACCAGTCCCCCTCCAGTAGGGCAGGGCCCCCCAAATCCCAGGCAGGGCCCCCCCTTGCCCGAGAGCAGCTTTCCCCGACGACGGGCCCACTGCACGTGCACACAGTTTAAAAGGGTCTGTCAACAGCAAAAAAAAGCCTCAGTTAGGCTCTGGAGCAGCAAGAGATGCGCGGGTGACAGCCCGCCGTGCCCCTGCTCCCTCAAAGCCTCCCAGAGACCCCCCAGCAGCCGTAGAGCCCCCCACCGAGCCCCAGCACAGCCGGAGGCAAGTGGGGCCCATGGTGGGAGGGGGTTAACCCCTCACTGAGTGGGAGGAGGTGGCTGAGTGGAGCCGGGCCAGGTCAAGCCCCTCCCAGGCCCCTACTTTGCCCAGCCCCACAGGGAGCCACACAACTGGAGCCGCGCGAACAGGCTGCGCAAACAGGCGCGTTTGCCTGCCAGCACATGAGTTAGCACAGAATTCGCACAGGAGGGCGTGCGGGAGGGTCCGAGACCCTGCCTGTGAACCCCCCAGGGTAGACAGTCCCAGCCATACCCAACCTACAAGATGCATGACACAGATGGGCACACGTTGCACCCCGAGGGTCCCCTTGGGCTCTGTGACCCCCCCATTGGGTACCTCAGAGACGGCCACCCAGACGGAGCCCATGGTTCCGGGCTCCACGCAGATGGAGCCCCTGGCTCTCAGCTGCGGGGGCTGCCTGTCCCTTTTTCAGGCTCTGGTGGCTGGGAGCATGGCCACCTCCCCATGTGGGGTCTGCTCCCTTTTGGGGTCTCTGGTGCACCAGCTGGAGGAGCTCCAGGCCACAGTCCAGAGACTGCGTTCCATCAGGGACTGTGAGCATGAGATTGACTCCTGCTGCCAGGCCCTTCTCCCCCGGGAGCCGGAGGGTATACCACCGTCTCCCTCCAGGACAAAGGAGGACTCCAGGACCTCCTACTCTGTCCAGTCAGGGGCAAGGACCAAGGTGACTAAGGGCCCTAAGGCCTGCCGCACCAAGGCCCCTGCTCCACCGGAGCTTAGCAACAGGTACACACCTCTTGCTGTTCCAGCAGAGCCTGCTCAGGTGCCAGCTCCCACAGCCAAACAGGCTCAACTGCAGCTACTGCCCCCACTCTCCCCAAGACAAAATGTAAAGTGTTTGTTGTGGGAGACTCCATCCTGAGGGGGACCGAGGGAGCAATCTGCCACTCCGACCCCTTAGCCTGGGAAGTCTGCTGTTTCCCGGGGGCCCGTATCCGGGACACTGCGGAGAAGATCCCAAAGCTCCTCCAGCCCACAGACCACTATCCTATGCTCCTTATTCATGTGGGCACCAATGACACGGAGTGCTCCCAGCCAGGTCATGAGGTGCTACAGGGATTTGGGAGTGGGGCTAAAAGGTCTGGGGGCACAGGTGGCATTCTCTTCGATCCTCCCAGTCTCGGGCTATGGGCTGAGGGGGGAGAGGAGGATCTACATAGTCAACCAAAGTCTGCAGCACTGGTCATCGGGAATGCTTTGGCTTCCATGACCAGAGCCCGCTCTTTGGTGAGAGAGGCAGCGAGGTGCTGGGAAGAGATGGCCTCCACCTCTCTCCCCTGGGGAGGAGGCTCTTCTCAGCCAGACTGGCTGACCTGTTCCACTGGGCTTGAAACTAAGCCTGTTGGGGGACGGAGGGAACTACTGCCACTGCTGGCCCACTGAGCAACCCTTGCAAAGCCATCAGGCCAAGGCACTTAAGGGAGCCCACCCTTGCCCCAGCCCTGGTACAATCTGTGGGCAAGGCAAGAGCCCCCAAGGGGACACTTGCCTGTCTGTACACAAATGCCAGGAGCTTGGGGAATAAGCAAGAGGAGCTCGTCCTCCTGCTCACTGCAAATAATTATGATGTCATAGGGATAACGGAGACCTGGGGGGACTCCACCCATGACTGGACCTCGGGTATAGATGGCCATACACTGTACAGTAGGGATCATGTAGATAAGAGGGGCGGGGGTGTAGCTTTCTATGTTAAGAAAAGCTACACGTCCCTGCAAGATGATATTGGTGACCAGGGTGGATGACTGGAGACCCTCTGGGTTAAAATCCATGGGGAACATGGCATGGGGACACAATTGTGGGAGTCTACTACAGACCTCCCACTCAAAGTCCTGAGCTTGACCAGGAGTTCACCCGGGAACTGGCTGAGGCCACATGCTCCAGGACCATGGTTGTCATGGGTGACTTCAATTACCTGGACATCTCGTGGGAGGATCAGTCAGCAAAATCCGAGTGGTCGCAAAGCTTCCTCTCGTGTGTAGATGACCTCTACCTGACTCAAGAAGTCTATGGGCCAATGAGAGGCAAAGCGCTGCTCGACCTGGTACTATCTACAGGGGATGACATAATCGGCGACCTAGTGATCTATGGGAAGCTGGGTGACAGTGACCACGAGCTGATCACTTTCACAGTCTGCTGTAAAGCTGGCAAGTCAGTCAGCAACACGGAAGTCCTTGACTTCAGGAAAGCCAACTTTGACAAGCTCAGGAGGCTTGTCGGTCAGGCCCTTAGGGACCTTGACCCCAGGGAAAGGGGAGTTCAAGAAGAGTGGTTGCTCCTCAAGGGAGCGATCCTCAGTGCACAAGCTAAGTCTATTCCTTCTTGGAGGAAAGGCAGCAAGAAGGCACAGCAGTGTCCCCTGGCTCTCCAAGGACCTAGCAGACCTCCTGAGGCTAAAAAGAAAGGCCTACAAAGGATGGAGGACGGGATTCACCTCCAAGGAGGATTATTCTGCACTGGTCTGGTCCTGCAGGGAGCAAACCAGGAAAGTCAAGGCTGCAACTGAACTCCAACTAGCTTCAAGCACCAAGGACAATAAAAAGTCCTTTTCCAGATATATGAGGAGCCAGAGGAAAAGCAAGGGCAACATTGGACCCCTGTTGAACCAGATGGGGCAAATGACAACGGACACCCAGGAAAAAGCCAACCTATTAAATGGGTACTTTGCGTCGGTCTTTAATCAGTCCCATGGGATGCCCATGCCTGCTACGGGACAGGGAGGTCTGGGTAAGGGAGATCCCCTGCCCTCCATTAATGCTGACCTCATGAAGGAACATCTTGAGAAGCTGGATACCTTCAAGTCAGCCGGCCCTGACAATCTACACCCCAAGGTACTCAAGGAGCTGGTGAGCATCATAGCCCAGCCCCCGGCACAGGTCTTTGAAAACTCCTGGCACTCTGGTGAAGTGCCCAAAGACTGGACGAAGGTCAATATGGTGCCTATCTTCAAAAAAGGGAGGAAAGTGGATCCGGCAAACTATAGACCCATCAGCCTGACTTCTATCCTGGGGAAGATCTTAGAAAAGTTTATTAAAAAGGCCATCCTTAATGGACTGGCCTATGTCAACATCCTAAGGGATAGCCAGCACGGGTTTGTTGCAGGTAGGTCTTGCTTGACCAATCTCATTTCCTTCTACAACCAGGTGACTTATCACCTAGATAGGGAGAAGAGATTGATATCATATATCTTGACTTCAAAAAAGCCTTCAATCTGGTATCCCATGAGTGTTCTTGGCAAAACTGGCCAGTTGTGGCCTTGGCTCCACCACGATCTGCTGGCTGGCAAATTAGCTCCGTTGTCAGATCCAGAGGGTAGCAATTGACGGAAGTCAATCATCATGGTGTCCTGTGACCAGTGGAGTCCCCCAAGGCTCTGTCCTTGGACCCATATTGTTCAACATCTTCATTAATGATGTGGACACTGGAGTCAGGAGCAGACTGGCCAAGTTCACCACTGACACCAAACTTTGGGGCAAAGCATCCACACCAGAAGACAGGTGGGTGATCCAGGCTGACCTTGACAGGCTCAGCAAATGGGCAGATGAGAATCTGATGATGTTTAATACTGAAAAATGCAAGGTTCTCCACTTTGGGAAAAAAAACCTGCAGCATCCTTATAGGCTTGGCAGTGCTACGCTGGCTAGCACTATATAAGAAAGAGACTTGGGGGTCATCATTGACCTCAAGATGAACATGAGCCTGCAATGTGATGCTGCGGCTAGTAAAGTGACCAAAACGCTGGCTTGTATCCATAAATGCTTCTCAAGCAAATCCCAGTATGTCCTTCTTCCCCTGTACTCGGCCTTGGTGAGGCCGCAGCTGGAGTACTGCATTCAGTTTTGGGCTCCAGAATTCAAAAATGCTGTGGATAAGCTTGAGAGATTCCAGAGAAGAGCCACACACATGATTAGAGGTCAGGAAAGCAGACCTTACGATGACAGGCTGAGAACCATGGGGCTCTTTAGCCTGGAAAAGTGCAGGCTCAGGGGTGATCTGATGGCCACCTATAAGTTTATCAAGGGTGACCACCAGTGTCTGGGGGAATGTTTGTTCACCACAGCACCCCAAGGGATGACAAGGTTGAACGGTCATAAACTACTGCAAGACTGTTTCAGGCTGGACATAAGGAAGAATTTCTTTACTGTCTGAGCCCCCAAGGTCTGGAACAGCCTGCCATTGGAGGTGGTTCAAGCACCTACATTGAACACCTTCAAGAGTAAATTGGATGCTTATCTTGCTGGGATCCTATGACCCCAGCTGACTTCCTGCCCTTTGGGTGGGGGGCTGGACTTGATCTTCCGAGGTCCCTTCCAGCCCAAATGTTTATGAAATCTATTAAATGAGCCCCCTCCTTCTCTGATTACCAGCCATAAAACAGTGTTATCAAAATATTATGTTGATGTTTAATATTCATAAATTTCATAGACTTCATAGATTTCATAGACATTAGGGCTGGAAGGGACCTCGGGAGATCATCAAGTCCAGCCCCCTGCTTACTTTAAAGGGTCTAAACAGTACATTTTTACCACTATCACTTGTTCATGGTGCACCTGAAAACTGAAAGGAGAATGAATTCTGCAAAAAAAAGGGTTTTTGCACTTACCTTCTAGTTTGATCAAGCAGTATGTGAATGGTTATGGGGCCATCAGGTCTTGTTTTATTGAGACCCCAGCCAAAGTCCTAAATTTCTCCTTTTGTCAATAAATCCACCTTAACATGACATGGGGAACAAACAGAACTCTGTGGGACTGTTCAGGCTCCCCAGTCATAGGGCTAGGTAGGCATGGTTTCAAGGGAGTGTTTGGGAAAGGGGAGAACTAAAGTGCAGTGATGTTCCTACCACTAGAGTTTGGGAGGATGTTAATGGAAAGCCAGTACTCCAGCTCTATGGCACCTGAGAACTCTCTTACACAAAGGGAATTCCCAGCCAATTGGCTTTAATTGGATTTCTGGCATAAAGCTGACAGGTCATAGGGAAAAATGGCATCCTGTTTTGTAGAAGCTTTAAAATCCCTAATGCCTACACAGTGATGAGATTTAGCTTATTGAAGGAAGAATAACATGCTCATTCTAGTGACTACTGTATGTAATGCTCCACATGGGAGACTTATCTGAGATAATACTGGAAGGTAACCTTTTCCTCCCCGCTATTGTAATGCAGGGGTTGACAATGAAAAAGTGTCATGAAAAAGTGTCAAACTGCCTCTTTCAGAGAGAAAGGGGAACACTGATCCTTGGGATTCACCCCCAAAACAACCTTATTTGTCCTAAGAGAATACCCTGCAGCCAGTTCTAGCATAGCTTCATAAGGAGCAAGCTTCTGGCTTGAGAGACCCTGATTCTTCTCAGTCCCTGGTGATCTGTTGCAACCCCACCTCTGAGGCCCTTTCTTTTCAGTCTGCTCCTGGGAAGGAGAGAGTTTTCAACTTTAAAAGAAAAGGGGTACCAGAGTGCTAATTGTCTCCAACAGCACAACAGACTGTGCTTCAAAACAACCAGTCTTTATTGTGCCATTCCAGTTCCCTCTGTCTTCACTTAGACTTTACTCTGTTCTCCCTGGTGTTATGTACCCATGGCGCTAAATAATCACCAAAGCATAATCAACCCAGAATTTAACGTGGAATACATCCCACACAGTTCAACTTAACTAAAATCTAACTTGTATTAATACATTAAATGTTATCTTAATATTCTACATAGAGAGAACACTTAGTTCAATGGTCTCACCCAATCCCAGATATTACTCCATTTCATAGAAAAGGTGGCCAATCAGTTCCAGAAAGTAGAGGGTGGTCATCTGTCGGTAATGGCTGTTTTTCAGGCCAAATATTGTTGGGCAATGACATACACCCAACTTCTTTGATGCCCCCCTTATGCTGTTTCCTTATCTTTACTCCTCTGATGATTCTTCATTTCCAGGTACCATTGATTGGTTTCCCTGTGATCATTATACTCTTTGTGTTTTTATCTTGTCAGCATAACCAGCACACCCATCACATGCACCAGTGTCTTAATTTGGGCATGCCCTGGACCAGAAAATCCAAGGTTTTGCAGTTTGGGCACTGTCCAGTTGGTCCCCTCTTATCACCTTTCATTAACATATCCAGTAATGTCATCCCTCTGATTTAGTCAGTTAGTGTCAAGTTCAGTTACTTTGAGCTAGTAACAAAGCCTATATTTCACACACCTATGTTGATAATGCTGGAACATAGCCAGCCTGTGAAAGTGAACTCAAGGCTAGCTGATAATGCAGATACAAGCAAAATGAAAAAAAGAAAATTCAAATAGTAACGAAGCTATACAAAGCCTTAAGCAATGGTTAAATATGGCTGAATATAAAAGTTAAAATAATACTATAATTCACCACTCAAACAGGTGCAACTAAAGCTAAATGTGACATGCTACATTAACACTGGGACCATTTCTTTTCTCCCTGCTTGTCCTGGGACCTTCTCTCCCTGCAGCTCTCTCAAAGCCTCATTCCTTCTCCTCAAGCCCAGACAGCCACATTTGCAATGAAACAGTTACAAAACTAGTCTTAACTTGGGATCAAACACTCACCCAATACAATGAAACAAAGTAATGGGGAACCAATCAGGGGACAGTCTCTGGGCTTTGCTGCCAGGCCCAGACTGCCATCTGCCTATGAGGTGAAAAAGGCATATAGATATCCTACATACAGAACTATTTACAAGCATTATATACAGTAAAGCCTGCCCACAATGAGCCCCACAAAGTGCTCCCCACCAGAACTGCAGAATAGAATCTAACCTCCTTTGTTACAGTAACCTATGGATTGTAGGCTGGATCCAGCCTGCAGACATGGGGCTTTGGCACCTGGATTGACCCAGTTTGGGGGAGAAGTGGGTGGGCACATGTAGGGTGGGTATTAGGACTTAGCCACTGCCACCACTTCTCTCAGCAGCTGCACAGGGAAGCACCGCCCAGTGCCATCACTTTTCCCTGCACTGCTTTTCTCCAAATCAGTTGGGGGGGGAGAAGAGGGAGAGCAGGGGGGAGGGCTGGAGAGGGGTGGGACTTCAGCAGCAGTTGTTTTCTCCTGCCACCATGGGGACAAGTGCCAGCTGTGGACACTCTCCCTGTGCCGCCATCAGGGAAAGACGTGAAGCCAGGCACTTTCCCTGTGCAGCTGCTGGGAAAAGTGGTGGCAGTTACTCGGTCCTAGCACCTGCCTACTGTGCACCAGATCACCTCTGGCCCAAACTGGGTCAATCTGGGCCACAGCCTAAAAATGTTGCTGATCCCTGCCTTAATGCTCACATGTTTCTTTGTTACCCTGGTTCTGGCCCCAGTATAGTAAGCCTTTATATTCCACAATAATTCATGTGTTGCTTAGGTTCTACCCATGGTAACTACTAAACATGTACTCAAGTGCTTAAAGGTACGCATGAGTTTATGTGCCTTCTTGAATAGGACATATAGAAGCATCATGGGCATCGTGAGAAAGTAATTAATTCTCTCGTGTAACCTAAATTTCATCCACCATCTAAACATTGCATCCTTTTATTCAGGATTTGTTATCTGGATAAACTGGAATGAAAAAAGCTTAGTAACAGTGCCTCAGTTTACCTGGAGTGAAATTTTTTTTTAAGTTTGAACTTATGCAACTTGAAGCCCATAAGTTCAGTTCTGGCAACATGTGCAATTAAAGAATCTATTAAGGAATCCATTTGGCCCTCATGCTTTGGTAGCTATAGACGTACTTAAATCCCTTCAGAACATTAGGTTCTGCTGGTTTACTGAGAGACCCATATACATGTCTCATTAATGCAACTGAAATTAATATTGTTAAATCTCAATCAGCATGAGAGGGAGGATATGCAAACTGAGCAGGAACATTATAGACTGCAATGAAAGAAGTAACTATTGACTTACAGCTCCATTTGATTCAAGGGGGGAAAATATGCCACAATGCAATGAATCCTCTTTTGTCCCTCTATATCAAGGCAACATAAAAGAAACAGATCAATGTTAGAATTAGAGATTTTCCAGGCAAGAAAATGTTTGTGTATGTTATAGAGTTATCCTAACATTTCTGAATTTGGAAAGGAAAATTAATTTTATAGGAGGAATTAATATATTGTTTCTACCAGAGGTGGGATTTTTTTTGTTTGTTTGCTGTTCCTGGGTCATTAGGATGCAAGTGTTATACCAGTACAGTTAAAATGGTCTCAGGATAAAAACAGTTCCTGTGAGCTGTATTTACTATAAAAAGGATGGCTTCTCAGCACCATCAATCACAACCTTTCACAATTACAAAAACATGCAGTGGCTTCAGTAATATAAAGGCTCTCCAAAGAGGGACTTGCAAATGCAAAGAACCACTACTCACACTTAAATATATGTCATTTTAGAAGTGCAAATATTTAAAATATTGAAAAGAAGATTGTCAGTGGGTGTAATGTATCTGCATGTCTTTTCCCAAGTCGCTGCTCCCTTCCTTGTACTCACCTGCCATGCCTTGATGGAAACAAAATAAAAGGAAGCTAACTGGTGAAACAAACTGGGGAACTTCACTTTCTCAACAAAGGAGATAAGTCCTCTTCTCAGGGCTCCACCTCCCCTCCACCCTACCCTTACCACACCCGTCTGGTGGACCTATCGTCTTCCCACAATGTCCGGGCCACTTGACAGTCAGCTTGGTTGGTCATGCACCTGGTTGGTCAGGCCTTTTGCCGCTGCAAGCTCTTCAGGGTAGAATCTCTCTTAATTCATGTCTCTGGTTTTCTCTGTGTTCCCTTTCTTGGAACTTGTCAATTTTCTTGTTTGTATCTCTCTTAGCCATAGTTCATCCATGGTTTCTCAGCCCCACCATTACTGGCTTGGTCATCCCATGGCCAGGTCCTCTAGAGAGACCTTTGTGGCTTGTACCTACGCACAATCTTCCCACATGTCCGACACTGGGGTGTCACGTGTTTGAGTCTCTTCCACTGGTTATCCTTCACTGGCTTGCTTCAGTCTTAAAGACTGCCTGGGCTCATACCCAGGTTTGTGCTGTTCCTAATCTCTTTTTCTGTGCCTCTGCACAGACAGGCACTGCTCCCTTCTTGGAGACTGTGCTCTCATTCCCCTCTCCTGGTGTCTATGGGCTTCAGCCCTTTTCCTTGTAAATCCACCAGATCTCCTTGAATCCAATCATCTCTGGTTCCCTATCAAATGGTTGTCAGCAGCTGGGGATTGCCAGAAGCTGGGGCTTTTTGGCAATTCAGGACAGGGGCAGATTAACCCTTTAGTGGGCCCTAGGCAAACAAACTTGTGGGCCCCAGGCTGATCAAGACCTCTCTTCCCTACTCTGGTGTCGCTGCCCGCAGGGAGCAGAACTCAGAACCACTGCTAGGAAGCATCTGCCATAGCAGTGATGCTGGAAGAGAGGAGGGGAGGGAAAGGCAAGGCAAGGCAGATGGGGCCATTTGCACTGCCACCATAGAGGGAAGGACTGCCCCCTCCCCCCCCGCTCAGGACCCTAGGCATGTCTTTAGTTTGCTTATATGTTAATCAAGCCCTGGTTCTGGGTTCCCTCCCAAATGGCTGTTTAAAGCAGCAGAGACCTGACATGACCTCCCAAACTGGGTCAGGTGGGGATCTGGCCACCCTCAGCAGTCTGCTTGCCCCAGTAGAGAGGCCAGCTCCCCACTGCATCTGGGTGAGTCTGCCAGTAGCAGCAGGGTTTTGGTGTGGTTCTGGGTAAGAAAAAAGGCAAGCCCAGCCATGTCTGGGATCCTGCTCATAACAGGGGCTGGGAGTCGGCTCCCTATTACAAAGATACACTTGTTACCCCTTGGTAACAAAAGCATTTGCCCTGTTCCTTATACTCTTCCTCTAAAGCAGGGCTGTCCAACTAGCATGTGGTCTGCAAAATGCTAACATTGCTTTTGAGGTAGAGGTGGCTGGGGGCTCCAAGCTCCCTCTTCTTCCCCAGCTTCCACTTCCTGCCCCAAATCTAGGGGGTAGGGCAGCACAGTGAAGCAAGCTGGACTGCTTGTGCTGTGCATGTGGTGGGGTGAACTGTGCATAGTGACAGAGAAGGGAGATGATTGTGGATGTGTGCAGCAGGGGAGCCAGGCTGCCAGCACAGCATGCAACAGCAGACAGGGGAGCTGCCCATGCGGTGGACCCAGCTGGGAGTAGGATAAGGCTGGGGGTGGAGGCTGGGAGCAGAGTGAGGCTGAGCACCTGGCAGGGAGACCCTGGCATCCTGAATGGTAGAAAGGTGGGCCACCCACATGGCAAGTGACCTGAGTGACATATGGTTCCCCAGTCTGTGGTCCATGTGGTACATGGCCCCTGGCTGCCAAGAAATTGGACAGCCCTACTCTTAAGCATCCACTACTTACTGCTGTCAGAGATGCTTGGCTAGATGGACCTTGGGCAGTCTGTTTAGAGCTGTGTTTCTCAAATTTGGGTGGTTTATGCCCTCATTGTTGACAATCCTTTTATTCAAGGATGATCTCTACCATGACTCACTAATGGGTCTTGAAGTAATTTAAGAATCCAATCCTTCAGCCACGGATCTGTCCATAGACATTGCAGGTCTTTCTGCAGGGGAGAGTAGGCTGCAGGCTGGGATTCCTCTCCTTTTCCTTCCTTTGCTCTTTCTTTTCTACTTCAAGGGCTCTCCCAGCATGCCTACAGCCACCACTGCCATCTTCTGACCCCACAGATTGTCTCCATTTCTACCTGTTGCTGCTCTCACAATTGTCACTTCCCCTGTTGATTGCCACAGCCTCAAAGAGCCTTTCACGCTTCCCCAGGGGGAAGGCTGAATTAGGGCAATTCTCAGCTACCTTGGTTAAAAGTCCACAAAAGTTCTGACTTCTTTTGTGGTTATACCACCCTCTGGGGTATGGCATTTTTGTACATTGTGAGGGGTTCCCCAGTAGGGTTGTGCAAAATTTCACCAGGTATTTCGTTTTGACACTGTTTCAACTCATTTGGAGCTCGAAACAGCAAAATCGAAACAAAGCAAAAAGGTCTTGAAACAGCCTCAAAATGAAATGTTTCAAAGCAGAAAGTGAGAGGAGGGAGGGGGGAGGGAGAGGGAAGGGGGGGAAGGATTGCTCTCATATTGACATATGTAGCTGGTCAGTGACTGTGATCCCAGAAACCCCTGCATCTATCTCCTTGAAACTTGGCAGGCTTTGTGGCCTCAGCAGGGGCTACCACCCCTGCACATTTCATCCCAATCAGGCAAGAAATGACAAAGTTATAGGCAGTTTTGTGCTTCCCCATTATAGCCTATGGGTGAAACGTCGAAAAAACGAAACAGTTTTGATGACACCAAATGGAACAGTGCTTTCAAAACTAAATGAAACTCTAAATGAAACACTGTCCCGTCAAAACAGCAAAAGAGAAGTTGAAACGAAATGGTGCTGTTTTGCACAGCTCTATTCCCCAGTATGGAAAATTCCATGGATTGCCATCACAATTGTTTCACTCTGAAGCTGAAAAACAGCATACCATCATCCCAAAATGAGATTCCTGAAGTTATCTCTGTGTACCTTGGGTAACCCTCAGCATCTAAGGCAGCACTCTGCAACTCAGCAATATAGGAAGGAGTCAAAACCGGCCTCATGCCACAGTTGTGGTTCCTGGAATTGGTGACTACATCCTAATCCCAGCAATGAGTCTTGGGGACCGCCGCCTTTACAGAATTTGTAGGTAACTGGTTAAGTGTGTTTGTGCCAACATGTACAATAGAGAAAAGCATAAGAGGCAGAAACCGATCCTACATCTATAAGTATGGTCTAGAAAGACAGCAACATGAAAACTTTTATAGGCCAAGATTTGTGACTAGCTATTTCCATTGCTGACAACAGCCTTGTGCCTCACCTTCTCAATTGTCACAGGATTCCATTTTATCCTTCTTTTAACTGTTAAAATTTAGAAAACATTTTTTGCCACATTTTTATGTTTTAATGGAGAGAAAAATTCCATGTTATGCTCCTTTTAAAATAAACAATAACAATCAAATTGACTAAAATAGGGAAGGATTAGACTACCAAAGTTTATGGATTTTTTTTTGGAGTTATTTTTTTCTGTTTCTGGATATACAATAGTTTTCATAACATAGTGATTCTCATGGACACGATCATAACATTTCTTTATTTGAAGAACTGTTGTATTAAAAATTTGAACTGATTATTTATATACTCTAATATGCATTCATATGCAGGAGAAAATTAAGACATCAAGGACATGACAACATCAAGATCAAAATATGGGAACCAGTGATGTTAAATCACTTATCTGTTTACTAAATGTTGTATTGAAGTATAATGTTCAGTTCTTGACTAAGCGGTGCAGAAATCTGTAAAGTGAGTTTCTGTAGAAATAAGCACACAAAATTAATCAATAGATACTAAATTAATATTAAAGATAAGTTTCAACTGTTAACAAGACAGCAAGCTTGAGTTTAAACCACAGCAACTTTAACCTAAGCCTTTAGCCAACACCTCACCTCCTTAATGCCAAATTGGGCCTAATTCTCTGACAAGGTCCCTAGATTCATCAGCACTTCTACAAAATTGTTTAACAGCTTCAGATAAATTAATAAGATAAATTAAATAGGAAATTACAGATATGATAGCAGAGGTCCCATTGTTAATTCAATACTAATACTTCATGTATTCTGTGTTTTTCCTTATATTCCTTTTCTAGTATGTGACAAATTCTCATCTTTAGCTTTCAGAATCAACAACCTATTAAGATGCATGGGGGTAGCTCACCCCTTTTAGCTGTTTTTTTTCATGCATTCCTCAAACATAGGTAAACAGTACTGCATTAATTTACATGTGGGTCTAATTTTCAAGATTCTCACTGCAACTGTGGGAGCTAGAAGTTTTTGGTTTTGTATTTTAAATGAGAGATGCAATCTTATAGCACAGTTTTTCAGGAAGGCGTGAATTTTGAGGCAAGTCCTGGAGCCTCAGAATAACTGCCTTTTGAGCATTTCAACATTTATAATTTTTCGGTATGGTTAACCAACAATACTGGCTACATATGCTAGCCAGTCTTTATGTACATAAAGATATGACAGCATATGTTGCACCAACATGTGTACTTAATATGCAAGAGAACATGTAAAACATGTTTAATCAGTCAGCAAGGGCAGATCTATTTTAGGACCAGACCAATAAAAAGCCATCTTGCATTATTACAAAAGGTGCATTTCTGCCCGCTTCTCAAATACAGAGATGGGTCCAATATAAATTAGCATCTACAGCTACTATCACAGGCCAATTATGTGAGATTCCTGAGATACAGAACTTGATGATTAATCCTTTTAAAACAAAACCTGTAAGAGTGTAACTGAGAGAATGCAAATTTTTATCTACAAACAAATCCTCCCACCACCAGGCAGCAGGCTATTTTGGAATTAGGCCACTCTTGGTCCCTTCTGTTGAAGCTGTGCCATGTTGCATAACATATTTAACAAATCATAATGCCAGAGAGAAAGCATACAAGACAGCACAATTCCTTAGCTTTGTAATTAGGACACTAAGCAGGGGGAGGGGAGACCTAAGTTTCAGTCCCTGTCCCAATGACTGCTTCTGTATTTTACATTAAGCAGTCACTGGTAAAATATAGAAACAATCCTTGGAGCAGGGACAGGAACCCAGGATTCGTTCTGCGTAGACAAGTTCCCAGTCAAAGAATGATACAGCTATGCTCACTGTTGCTTGCTCTTTTTTTTTTTTTGATCCAATGAATCTTCAATTTGCCATGCAAAGTAGCACAGCTTCAAGAGGAAGAAATTACAGCCACTCCAAAACAGCATATAAACCTAGTGCATAAGCCATAGGCTAGGTTGGGAGCTGTGGTTTTGAACACATGCAGCCAGAGGATGAGACTGAACTCCCATATCCTGGATAAGGCCTAGAGACATTATCACCTCCTTTAAAAGAAAGCCTTCACTCTCCTTTCTTTCTGAAAGAAGCAGCATAAATGCCTGACTTCAGGAGATGGCTCCAGGTTGTGAGTCTCCAATAGTGGGAGGCTCTTCCCATCAGGGTTGAATAAGACACCTACACCCCAGAGAAAGGTATGATTAATGATCTACCCCTGTCCTCCACATTTGCCTATTGACTAATGAGGTAGGTCTCCACTCAGTGTGTTGGTTCTACGGATATTTCTACAGGGACTGGGCACCTAACAGTTAATTAGTGCTGAGGCACTTCAGTCCTTTTGTGAATCCAGTGCCTTAGGCATTTTCTACAGCATCTCGGGCCATCCTGCTACGTTAGTGCTTTAAACAGCGTGGGCAGCATCTCTGCATGGCACCCAGCAGATCAGGGAAAGGACAGGGCAGCAGATCAGGAAGGGGACAGGCAGCACAGCAGCCAATAGGGCAGAAAGCAGAGCAGGGGATCAGGCAGGGAACACAGGGCAGGAAGCAGATGAGGAGACTTGGCAGGAAGTACAGAGTAGGAAGCAGAAAACAAAGCAGCAGATCAACAATTGCGGCAGCACTTGGGGAGGGTGTGGTGTTAATTTGTGGCATACTTGCCAAAAACTGCTCTAAAAAAATGGTGCTCATAATATTACAATAAATTGAACATACCACTAGGACTTTCAGAAAGCAATGGTTGCTAAGGTTAGAGGGGATCTATGGGTATCTTTAAATTATTGACTAATTAAGGCTTTGCTATCATACAAGACTAAATGGTTACTCCTTGTATTCTTTCTTTTTTCAGTAGTTGTTCAGGAGCAGAAATGTGAGCTGGTGTCATGGGATGGGGTCCTCAAGGATGGCTATGGTACCCCTAGGGCCCCTCAACTGTGCCAATACAGCCCGCCCCGCTGGGCACCCTCTATTCTCGCCTGCTACGTCTTGCTGTAATTGTGATGAGTAGGGAGGCTGCCTTTAAGCCTACTTGGGCACGGTCCTGATGGACCTCCCTGAACCCTGAGGTTCTTGGACCCCTTGTGGGTCCCATTTCAAAATAGATGTCCCGGGGCACCCCAGCCTTATGGGCTATATGCGTGGCTCCAACCACCCCTTTACCATGCCCCAAGCCTCACAGACGGTATTGACATTGTCCAGCCTAAGACTTGCTGTGATTTGTCCCCCTTGTCTTCTCTGGGCTCTCCGCCACCCTGTCTGCACCTCACTGGCCCCTGGGCTCTCCGCAGCCCTGTCTCTGCACCCCCAAAATGCCATGCCCTCGCTGGCACTGGGGTCTCCATGCTGCAGTGGGCCCCCAGTGAGGCCTCCTCCTTCCCCAAATAGCCTCACCCAAACCACCGGTAGTATACAACAGCAAACAAAACATAAGCCCCTGGGCTATAACATAATACAAAAGACCAGGGTGTGCTCTGACCCTTTAAGAGAATCATATTTCATCCTGGCACTAAGTGTCTAGTAGGCAAGGGTACCTGTGGAGCTCATGGAGCCCCCTTAGCCCTAGGTGCAGCATATCAGGCAGTTGCAGCATCACTAGGCACTTCTTCCCTGGAGGCTCCTTCCCCTCTGGCTGCTAGCAGGGAACTGCCTTCCTGGCCTTACCCCTGGGGTTTATAGATGAGCCAGGCCCTGCCCCTTCTGGTCAGCTGACCGCTGGCAGGTGCGGACCAACTAACTCATTCTGGCTGCCCTGGTAACCAGCAGCCGGGGCTCCCAACTGACTGCTAGGCCTCTCTCCCTAGCAGTTCCAGCCCTTAAAAGGAGCAGGACACCTTAGTGCCCTGTGACAGGTGGATGGATGTATTCTTGTTTATTTTTGTGTGTAAATCAAAATAAACAAGTAGTTTTGTGACCAGCTTTTCCCATCTTTGTTGTTGATCATTTCATATTTTCACCTGTTTACATGCTGCTATCATATGAGTTTTCTTGGTTGCTTCCTTCTAAGTAAACCTCTGTGGAGTTTTTGTCCTTTTCCTATTAAGTTTGTATTGCTTTCAGCTTGCTTAGAAGCAGTTCTGCTGTTAAAAATTACTTCCTTGGAGGAGGTTTCGATTATAGTTATTTATGATGTTTCCTTCTAAAAGTGAGTTTTCCATGTTTCTTACGGCAGAATTTATTCTTTTAAATTTTCTTTTTTTTTCAACAGCTTTTGTTCAGTAAGGAAAGCATTAGAAATAATTGCATGTAATTGACTTTAATTCTGTGTGAACTCACATTAGTAAACCAAGTAAATAGCATAACAAAGCAAAAATGATAGCCACTGCTTGTTCCTCTGGCTCTGTCTTAAATCAAATATTAATGAGACCTTAAAGACACTTCTTAATCTTATCCCCACTAACACAGAGGGCTGTCTACAAGCAGAACTGTAGGAAAGGGTTGTGTACCACGCTTCCCACACAAAGCCTAACTCTGTGGGGTGTTTTGTGTTGGAGCATCAGGGTGAGAAGAGCTATAACAGTACTGATCCTCCTGTCATTCCCCATATCAGCAACAAGGGGAAACAACGAGGCTGCTTCAGCTATTAGGTATAGCCCTTATCTGTGATTTGCGAACTAATGGAAGATTCCTTCTTCTACTATATAGGCTCTTTCAGCCCTGTAACCCCATTAGAGACCTGAGACACATGAATGGGACCACATTAGTTTACCAGACTAGTGTTCTGAAGTTGTAGCTATTGCTATCACTGATATATAAGTCTCCTGATAAACACAAACACATTTTGAACAACTACAAATCTTTCTTGTGAAGAAATGGAAGCATTCACTAAAATGAACTATATCCATTTTTATTGGATATTCTGTGCACTCATTTTTCATAAAATATCTGACATGTGCCTACTCCAGAAATTCTTTTTAGTTATTGCTAAATAATACCCTGGCAGGTTTTCCCAGGTTGTTGACTAAACAGTAAAAAAAAGAGTAGCAGCTAACATTTCACCCTAAAGAATCATTTGTTATTTTATCACCACTTCATAAACATGAAAGCATTAGCTTGAATAAGCAGCAGATATCAAGTAAGTGAGAGGTGTCATGTGTCTAAGAAGAAAATACACATTTTCCTGGAACATAGTTTCATAGTCATTAGGGGCTGGAAGAGACCTGAAACCAGGAAGTCTTCCATTCTTATAATTGTGACTTTTCCTTCTTCCAATTTTATCCTCAGACACTGCTATATCAAAAATCTGATTTTCAGTCACATTTAGAAAGATACAGGGCATGATCTGAAAATGATTAGCATTATCATTGACTCTCCTCTTTAAGTTTGGGTCAAATATGTCTATACATAAGATTTTTAATAATTCTTCAGAAAAACACTTACCCCATTAGCCTGATACTGTAAGTTCTCATTGCAGATGACTTTTCCATTGAGAACAATAGTGTTAGGTTTTGAAGTTACACCAAGAATCTGAAGCTTATTGTAAGTCAAAGAATCAACTGCCCGGTAGCCATTTTTAACAATTGTTGTCCTCAGTTGGCCCTATAATAATTCAGAAGTCACAATTTTAGATTTGTAGAGACTCTTTGGGAACTATTCAGTGAATATTTATACTATTATTTGCCAAGCAGAAAGCTTTATATAGATATTAAAACATCAAAAGGAATAAAGATAGAAAAGACTTTATAACACAGAACAGGCATAGTTGACCTCTTAATTTTCATACAGGATAGGATTTTGCATGCTGTTAAAACCCAGCAAAGCAAGAAACAAAATGAATATTTACAACACATTCTTAGAATCTCCTCAACCTTTTCCTTTTATTTGCCTAACCAGTGCAATATTGAGTCTTATACCCTGCTGAGATATAACAGTAGCAGGTGTAGTACTAGAAGCAATATGGGTAGACTTAGGGCTACTCTACACATAGGTAAAACGCAGTGCAATCTAATGCACAATCCACAAAACTGCACCTCCTGCCATGCCACACTTGCATGGCAAGGGGCATGACTGTGGATTCACGCATTAGAGCCCATTGAATCTTATTGCCAGTGCAGGGGGAGCCCGATTCCAAGTTCTACCCCCCATCAGCAGCAAGAAGCAAACTCTGGCAGCCAGGAGCCCCTCAACTGACCCCCAGGGCTATGAGATCGCAGCTGTGTCACATGGCTGCCAGGACTCTCTTGGTCCTGGCACTGGGAGGTTTGCTGCCAGGACACAGCACCTGCAGGTGTGGGGCTCTGGGTCCCAGAAGCCATGGGGCATGGCTGAGTTCCACAGTCAGAAGCTGCTAGGGCTGAGAGTCCCCTCAGCTGTAGGACTCCCAGCCCTGGCTAGGCAAGGTGCACTCCTGAGGCTGGGAGCCTAGTCAGCTGACAGGGCTCCCAGCTGCAGGGGAGACCTTGCTTCATGTGCAAATTAAAGCTGGATAGCAACCAGCTACAAAGTTAGTACGCATTTTCACGGTCTGGTATGATGGTGTGATGGTTTCAGTTAATTGCACAATTAATCAACTAATTGTGCAATACCTGCACCATGTAGAGGGGGCCATATGTAGATAAATTAAAATAAGTGGAATAGATGCTATAGTTGAAGCAGCTATGTACACTTGTCGTCATCAGTGATTCCTCATGGTCAAGGATGATCAGTCCCAAGAGTCAAGTACAGGGTTGTAGATGAGTCCCTTGATGGCTAAGAAGGCCAATCCCAGAGCTGCAGACCCTCTAGCATATGCCACAGGTGGTGGTTAAAAGGAGGGTCAGACCACAGATTTCTCAGTCTTGTTTTCTGTCCTTCCATTTGTCATTTTTCTGCCTCCAAGGCAAGATGATTTTACTCACTGTAAGATGTGCCTTTTCTCACAAGGCACTGCCATGTAGCTCTGTCCTGGGATAGTTTTTTCAATGTGTCAACGCCACACTTCTTAATGTTGAGGGTGCCCTTGAAGCGTTTCCTCTGGCCTCCTCCTGTCCTTTGTCCTTGGCTGAGTTGGGAGTATAACAGTTGTTTTAGTATATGCACATCAGACAAGAAGCACACAATGCCCTGTCCACCGCAACTGATATTAAATAATCAATGCTTTCATATTGGTGGAGTTAGCATCAGCCACAATCTTCCCATTTTATGCCAAGGATCTTCCAGAGGCAGCACTGATGATAGTGTTCCAGGCTTTTCAGGTGGTCCTTGTAGGTCACCCTAGGTTCACCGCCATAGAGAAGAGTTGGAATTACCACAGCCTTATATAGTAGGAGTTTTTTTTGAGTCCTGATGTTGTAGGCGGTATACAGGTGTATATGACATGAGCCCTGGGTGTGTTGCAGCCAGGCCTGGCCATTTTCAAAGGGCCTATGGTTAAGCGGCAATAACAGGCCTGAAGCCTGTCGTGGAGTAACATACCATAATGTGAGCATTTGCAGATGCTGTGACAGGCTTGATCAACAGAAAAAAAACTGTCCATCTGTTTAATTGTACACAATCAATAAGAAGGCAGCCTTGTTAGCCCGGGCTAGAACAGCATTTTACCATGGAAAGGAGATAAGAGGACTTCCCTATTGCCCTGTTACTTTCTCAAAGATCTAAGTTTTAACTAATTGGCACTTTCTTGGCCCATAAGAAGTCTAATTTAATTTAGTTCTGGAAGTTTTAGTGAAACAAAGAGTACACACCAACTGCAGATGCTTCCTCAGCCCGATGAAGGGTATTTAAGCCCAAAAGCTTGCTAAGAAGAATTTTTCCAAGTATATGAGTTGGTTTAATAAAATATATCAGATTTACCTAAAGAGTCTTGTCTGCCAGTGAAACAAAGGGCATGTGTAGACAAAATGAGAGCATGTGTAGACAAAACAGGGGGCCCTATATTGAAGTGGTGGGTTTTAAAAAATTCCACTTCAATTTAGGGATGATTAAACCCCGTGTCACGCACACACCCCACTAACTTACCTACCTCTCTGGCGAGGAGGGGAGAATGAGCTGCGGGAGGGCAGAGTGGTCCCTGGCTGTGGGGGAGGGGAGGGAGGAGTTTTAGTTTGTTGCGCCCCAAGTTATTTAAGGTGCATTACGCCACCCAATTTCCTACAGCGGCTGGAATTAATGCATAATATGCCGCTGAGGCATGCAAACACTGACACCATTAAAGCGGTGCAAAAGCATTTAGACCGCTTTAAAGTGTTGGGCACACCCCCCCCCCCCATTTTGTCTACACATGGCCAATGACATTTAAATAAAACCTATCAGGGATCATTTATTAGAATATTAAGATTATGTTTAGCAGCCAGGTATAAATAATGGGTATTGGCTGGTGGGGACTGATCCTCCTCTGAAAAGTTCCTGAACCAATGGAAGACAGCAACATTCCTGGCCAGATGCCCATTGATCCTGCTCCTAGACCTGATGGATAGTGAGACTTGCTTAACAGCTGGTTTGCTTTACTTATCATTTACCTCTATAGTGCTGATTCACAATAGCTTTTTGCTATTGAATGGCTGTGTCATGGTTGGTCATTAGGTAGTTGCACCTGCTTGCATCAAATTCAGGCAAATAGTCATGATCACTGAACACACAATGATTCAGTCTTCTGAAGACAGAGCTAGCACATCGGATCCTGTACTGAATCTCTTTGTTGATGTTGGCCCTCTTTGAGAGATGGCTGCCGAGGTATGCAAAGTGTTCAACGTTCTCCATCTCCTGTCCAGCAATGAGGATCTTTGCCTGGGGGGAGGTGGAGGGCGCTTGGAGCAGGCTGGTGAAGCAATTTTGTTTTTCTGATGTTAAGAGTCAGTCCCAGGTATGGGCCATAGTACTGTAGAGGCAGTTATGGGCCATAGTAGGCCCTCCTCAGCATATGCAACAACAGCACAATCATCAACATACTGAAGTTCCACAATTAAGGCTGAAGTAACTCTGGTTTTAGCACAGAGGAAGGAGAGATTGAAAAAGTTACCATCCATCCTGTACTGGATGCCAATGCCATGTGGCAGACAATCATGGATTAGCATCTTGGTGACGCAAGAAAGATGGAAAATAAAATTGGTGTGATCATGCAGCCCTGCTTGATGCCAGTTTGAATGGCAAAGGGCCCCATAACAGAGTCCCAGGCATATTGGGACAAGTCAGGTCTCTGCCACTGGCGGTAGCTGGAAGGAGGCACAGGGAGCCAATCACCTGCTGTTGGATACATGGGGCAAGTCAGATCTCTGTTGCTAGCAGTCCCGAAATGACTTTAGTGAAGTGCTGGGGTTGGGACAGACAATCAGCTCACATTTTAAGTGCAGTTAACATGTCCTAAGCATAACACAAGACCTAGCCCTTCTTATTTTTAAAACAGATATACCAAGGAAGTTTCTGAAATCATTAAACCAGTGGTTCTCAACCCTTTTAGACTCAAGGCCCCCTTCCTTAGACTTGAAGAACCCTCATATAATACCAGCTCATAGTTCTACAACTTTTTTTGAGGGAAACAATAGAGCAATTCTGCTGTTGCAAAAAACTCAGAAAGACCACAGCAGGTTCTTTAACAACGTGGATTCATATTTGAAATATCTGGGCTTGTCTTGTGAATCATGTTTGCACACCTAACACTGCTAACATTGTGTGGCACCCTGTGATATGCTTAAGCGAATCACAGGGCACCCCAGGATACCATGGCACCCTGATTGAGAACCATTGCAATAAACCAATCAAATTAGATCACCAGATACAATTTCCCAAACAATTAATGAAGAGGGATCACTACATTAGTTATGTGATCAAAGCTTCTAACGGTGCAAATCTACTCTGCTTCCACCCAAGCTCTTAAAGACATAAAGATTAATTGCTCTGCTTAGGAAATGATTAATTGCTTTGCAATGATCACTTCTTTAAGTATGCTGAAAATGTTAGCACATTTAGCATACATTAGCTTACATTATTTTAATAGGATGGGATAAAAGCAGAAACTAGAACAAAATACTTAGAACTTAAAGCTTTTGCAATGTAAAATTAAAATATAAATCATAGGGTCTCCCACTAAAGTCCTTACTTAGGCAAAATTCCAGTTTGCTGGATCAAGCCCTGTATGTGTCAGTAAGTATTTTGAAAGCAGAAATAAAGTATGTTTTTTTAAGTGTGCTCTTATAATTTCATTTTAAAGTGTTCCCCTATAATTATAATGAAATTAAATTATGGAGTAGTTCCATAAGTACGTATGAATGTGCAGCATACACTGAGAATTTCATGTGCTGTGAATGTCACACAAGTTTCATGCATTTGTAATTCTCTATCTGAGAGGTGAATGTTTTACACTTCAGCATACTGATAATGAAAATTTTGACATCAGAGGTTACTGGAATGCAGGTGGGTATTTCAGACAAAGATTTACAGGGAGAAATAAAACATAAGCAATGAGAAATGGAAGCACTACTGAATCAGCAATCAAATTTGCACAGATCAGAATTTAATATTATAAATCTGGTCACAGTCCCTTCTCTAGTCTGCCCAAAGTGATTTTCTATATACAGAATACAGAAATGTAAAGTAATCTCTCTTCCTATTTTACAAATAAAATGCCATTTTTCTTAAAGCAACAAGATAAAAACTGCAATTGTTCTCACAGCATTCAGAGGAAAAAAATAAATAATGAACTTTAAATACTGAACATGTAATACATTAGAAAATATCTGATACCACGCTGTACACAAACACACAAAAATGTCTGTCAACCCATTCTAACCTGCTATCATGCATGAAAGGCATTAATTCCAGAAACGGCATCAGAATATAAATTACTGACATTCCATTCCTCTAAATAACTACCACTGATGGCAAACTTTTAGGGAATGTATAATGTAAAAACCATGCCAGAACATTGGTTCAAGAACAGGTTATTCCTTTTCCCCTATCTTCTGAATTATTCAAATCTTCATCAATAAACTGGTATATCTTCAACATTTCCTCCTGCAGGTTGGAATTACAGATAAAAAACAAGTGTGTTTCACTTGCTGACGTAAGTCATCAGTTTTTTTCACATGAATGTCCTTAATACTATCATATAATGTATGAGCTTCTAGTTTTTATAAACTTGTTTTTATAGTATTTTTCTCAGCTAAAACCTAGATTTCTTCTACCTGTTCTTTTTTTAAAATACAGTGACGTTTATTCTGTGCTTCTAGAGCTGTATGTGGTAGGGCTCTGTGAAATTTCACCAGCATTTTCATTTCAACGCTGTTTCAACTTGTTTCAAGCTCGAAACAGTGAAATTGAAATGGAACAGAGAGCTTCGAAACAGCCTCGAAACGAAACAGCCTCGAAACAAAACGAGGCAAGTTGAAACGTTTCAAAATTTTTTAAATGTCTCAAGTTTCAAAGGTCAAGCTGGGCTTCCCTACAGGGAAACAGAAACTAAAGTAAGAAGAGGAAAGGGGAAGGTGGTGGGGGGAAGGACTGCTCTCATTACTGCTCTCATTACTGACTGGGTAGCTGGCCAGTGACTGTCATCCTTTTCTGAGGTCCCTTCCAATCCCAGTGCTCTGGGGGAGGGCTGGAAAAACTACATAAAAGGCACCATTGTTTGAACTTCCCTGCTTTCTGCCTTGGTGTCAGTTGAGTGACACACACACAGTGTCACCCACCCATGTCATGAGTTTTGCCTGTCAGGAGCCAGAGGTGCAGGGCCCCAGAACCCCAGCACCTATCTGTTTGACAGCTGGCAGGCTTCGTGGCCACAGCAGGGGCTAGCAGGTCTGCAGCTTTCACCCTGCTGTGCCACTACACATACAGTGTCACCCATGTCATGAGTTTTGCTTGTCAGCAGCTTGAGGTGCAGTTTCCCTGAAACCCCTGTACCTATTTCCTTGAAGTTTAGCAGGCTTTGGTGCCTCAGCACAGGCTAGTATGCCTACAGTTTCAATCCTGCTGTGGCTTAAGACATACACATGACATGAGTTTTGCTTTCAAGAATTTGAGCTGCAGTTTCCCTGAAACCCCTATACCTATCTCCCTGAAGCTTGGCAGGCTTTGTGCCCTCAGAAGGGGCTACCATTCCTGCAAGTTTCATCTGAATCAGGCCAGAAATGACAAAGTTATAGGCTGTTCTGAGCTTCCCCATTATAGCCTATGGGAAAAACGTGAAACAGCAAAATATTTCAATGAAATGAAACGGAACAGTGATTTCAAATCAAAATGAACTTCAAAATGAAATGCTGTTCCATCAAAACACAAGTCGATACGAAACGGTGCCGTTTTGCACAGCCCTGATATGTTGTATCTGAACTGCACAGCCAGTGGAGCTGCAAAGGGAAGGCCCTCCCCAGCTTGAGGGCTTTAAGAAGAGCTACAGGCTGCCCTGGGGTGGGCACCCAAAATGGGGGTACCACCGAATGGTGACACTCAAGGGCACCCTTTGGTGCTGCTTTTCAGGGTGGACAGGGAAAAGGTGTTTTGGTTTTGACTGCTCTAATTTTTTAAAATTTGACAATGTGTTTTTATCACGGGGAAGGGGAAAATGAGTGGGTTTGGGGAATAGCCAGAGCCCCTCTGAGAGAGGGAGGTATTGGCTTGGGAGGAACCATAAGGCGTAAGACTCCATGTAGTGTGAGTCAGGAGAGTGGGAATGGGTAGAGATTGGAGGGAACATGGGGAGGAGATTTTTGTTTCCTTTTGCAGAGATACTGAAAGCAGGTTGGAAATCAAGGTTAAGTTGAGCTGGGAGAAGACTCCTCAATCAGAGGTAGGGGGCAGATTGCTTTTGAATATTTGTTTCTGGAGTTCGCTTTGTTGGACCTTATTATTTTAATATTTCATTCTGCTTCTATCTTTTTGGCTTTTATTGTTAAGCCCCTCCTGAGCCTTTGTTTGGGAAGGGTAGCATATAACTCTACAGAAATAATTAAATCTGAACCACACTTTAGGTCTTGGGCACTCTCAGGCATCTGTAAGAATATGAATCACAGGAGTAATTCCAAAAGTATATCAGACAGCACAGGGAGTACTCTAAACAGAGGGCAACATGGAACTCACTGAATTTCCTACCACAAAGTGCATGGGAAGAAGGTTAAGAAGATACTGGAGTCTCCGCACGCAAGTAACAGTAACAGAAAATGGTTTTCTTATTCCCAGTAGCTATGACTGAGAAAAGGGGAGAGAACTGAAGAAAGTTACCAGTGTTAGCACTATGGGTCTGCCAAATCTTGGGGGGATTTACCAATTTTTGTGGGCTGACCATGGCATAAAATTCTCATTCTGTGGTCATTTTATGGTAGCCCTACCTCTCAGTGCTGATTGGCAGAGAGGCCCTGCTTCTTAGCACTCATTGGTGGAGAGGTCCTGGGTAGGAGAAGAGATGAGGGAGTGGCCACCATCTTGATTGCCCTTCATGCATCCCTGCCCCTTGGCGCTGATTTGCAGAGAAGCCCCAACAGGGGAGGAGACACAGGGGGGCAGCAGCCATCTTGTCTGCTGCCCTTTGTGCCACCCTGCCAGCTGGTAACTTCTCCTCCCAGCAGCAAAGAAAGCTGGCTCCCACAGGGGAGCTAGCATTTTATTTATTTTTTGTTGTTGTTGATGATTTTGCAGATAATCCCAGATTTTGTGGTTTCCGTGAAATCCGCAAAACCACAAATGAAGTAGGTCCCTGGTCACAGCATGGGTTATGACATGTCATGGCCATGACAGAAATACTACAAAGTAATATCATATTTTGATTATTCTGTAGCTCTCTTTGTTATCAGAGAAGCTCACCAGCTTTAAAGGCTGAACACCAGAGGTATAAGAGACATAAATAAAATAGTACCAAAATACTAGTTACTACTTACTTCACTGAATGTATATTTGGCCAAGAAATAGTTTTCATTTTCAACAGAGTCTGTCAAAACACAAAAGAATGAAAAGTTAAGATAGTTAGCAAGAAATACATGCAGTTGAATTTAGTATTAGCCAGCAAATAAGATCAAACTTAGACAACTTGTGAACTGTTCTTTCATAGGGCTGGAGAGAAGCTCACAAGGCCATCTAGTCCAGCTCCATGCTCAAGGCAGGAGCATCCCTGACCAAACCATCCCAGCCAATTCTCTGTCAAACCCAGGGGTGAGCAATTATTTGGGCCCATGGACCATACAAGGAGTTTTGCTGAGCTGTCATGAGCTGGATCAGCTCAGCAACAACTCACCAAAACTATCTATGTGGGATGGGGCTGCAGGTGGGTGGGGAGCACTGTTCAGGAGTGGGACAGGAGAGCAAGGCCAGGATCACAGGGTGGGGGCACAAGGCAGTGACAGCATGGGGCCGAGGTGTTGGCTCCACAGGTTGGGGCATGCAGGGAATGGATCGTGGCTGTCACCTGGGACCTGGACTCATGCTGTCACCACCCCCAGATGCAGCTCTCCACCCACCTGTGGCCCCATGCTGTCCGCCTGCCCATGCAGGTCCTGGCTGGTCTCCATGAAGACCCTGGGATCATGGGGCAGTAACGGTGCAGAGCTGGGGCAGACCTGTGCTGTCAATGCCCCAAGATCCTAGAGTCTCCCTGGCCCTGCTCCCCAATCTCACACCTGGGCACCACTCCCCACTGGCTCATGACCCCATCTCTGCCACCTGGTTGACTGCCATGCCCACACAGATCCCACCTCCAGCAGTGGGTGTGGGACGGATGGGCTGGGGTGCCTGGGGAGCAGGGCTGGGTCTGGCAGTGGCAGCTGGAAGGAGTCACAGCTGCTGCCACCGGGGCTGTCATGAAATGGAGTCCAGCCTCAAAGCCACTTCAGCCCTCCTGTGCTTCCAGTAGCCATATGCCCCACGGCCCAGGCTGCCCCTCGCACTTGGGCAGGGTGAGACCAAGGGACCCACTGCAGGCCAGGCAAAGACCCTCAGTGGCCCAGATCTGGCCCATAGGTTGTATTTTGCCCAGTCTTGGTCTAACCTGCTCTTGAAAATATGTTCAAGTCTTTCAAGTGTTGCCTACTCCTTTGGAGTTGTTTTTCATCAATCTAAGGTAATTTCATAGGCGCTTGAAAGTAAAATACTGATTTTATACTTGATGCAGTTATTTCTGATCTTACATGAGTGTTACACTAATACAATGCTACTAACGTCAGTGAAACCAGCCATGATTTACACCTGTGGGGAGTTAGATTTGGGCCAATATAAATCAGGAGTAATTCCACCAGTCAGTGAAGCTGTACTGGCAAGACATCTGGTGAGTGCAGAATCTCTGACTGCTTTACCTCGCAGGTAGGCCAGACTTACCAATAGAATCACCGTCATCCCAGAAGAGCATCCCAGAAGCTTTTCCTTCTTCATTCAGAGCAATTATAAGTCCAAATGGGTTCAGACGGCTGTTGAGAAATATCATAAAACCACATTTCTACCTCAGGGTTCACAGTGAAAATAGACATGCTATAATTAATTACTTCTGATTGTATAACAATGAAAAGTGATTCAGATGTCTGCCTTACTCAACAAAATGGACACTAATGAATGAATAAGGTAAAGTATATTCTGTCCTCCTTCTGTTGCACAGAGGGATTTTTCCCTGGCTTTCAGGAGTGCTACTAGGGACACAAGTCCATCTGACTGTGTAGGCATCAGTGCCGCAGTCGCCTAGCATTTTAATGAGAATGGGGTGAGAGAGTGTCAAAGGCCTTCCTGAAGTCCAGAAAGGCTACATCCACTGTGACACCTGCATACAATGATTTTGTGACCTGATCGTAGAAGGCAATTAGGTTGATCTGACAGAACCTGCTCCAAATGAAACCATGCTGGTTGACCTTGGGCATCATCCCCCCAGCCAGTCCTTCCCAGATCTAGGAGTGTTATTTCGTTTTGGCTGTATGCAGATTTATTCTTGGGGTTAGGAAGGAATTTTCCCCAACAAAAAATTGGCTGCCAGGCTTTTTCAACTTCCCCTGAGCACTTGGCAGGTCTGACAGAGCAGCAGACGTTTAAACTTTACCCCTGTTCACATTTGTTGCAAATGTGTGGTGGGTGGCCAGTGCAGGAGTGGACAGTGGAAGAGCTGTTTGCTTTGTCTAAATCCAGATGACAGACTAGGAGTAGGTTTTAGCAGGGTCTGGCACTGGCTGTCAAGAGGGTAGAAAGTGCATAGTTGAATTACAGACAGGGAATCACTTATGTAGGACCACATGAACAGAAGACGACTGGGGGATGGTGTAGGTAATGGCATTTGGCTTAAATTTATGGCCCAGCAGGAGCTGACAATGAGCTGCTTCACCTATCTATCACACCCTTTTGTAGCCATCTTGGCTCAGCCCTCACTGGACTCACGGCCTACTGACTCTCTTTTCTGCCAGTGCATGGATAATTAAGAAACTTTGATGTTAATGCTCACGACACTCATCATCCTTTCTATATCTTACTCCCAACAGTATTCATGCATATGATTGATATAAAAGTAAATTTAAGTGGGTATTCTAGACAGATATGATCAAATATTCTTGTTTTATTTTTAAATAAAAAGTAAACTGATACAGAGGAGTTGTTTTTTTTGCTAGAGAAAGCTAATATTAGCAATTAATATTTTGTTTGAAGAATTTCAGCATGAGAAGAACAAAGTTATTAAGACTTTCCCCGTTCTACACAATCCTTGAACAAAGAAAGGTGGCATATGCTTTTCAGGTAAATACATTACAATCTGGTATTTACCTCATAGTGGTTGTTGTGGCTGGTGTTTGTGTGGGTAGAATGTAACCTCCACGGAGAAAGAGTGGGATCTTGTCCAATGGAGCATCAACACTAACATATTTCTTATGCCAGGCCGTAGGTACTTTATCACCCTACCAAAAAAACCAATACTATTTAAAATATATTTATTTTAAATCCCAACATTATAGGTCATCACCATACAGCTTTGAAACAGAGATGTGGGGTTAAGTTCCCATCTGTATTTACATCATTGTAAATGCAGAATAACACCACACATTTCAGTGTGCCTCAGTTTTGCATCATCATCAAACAGAATTCAGCCCCAGCACTTCCGCGTAAAAAATGCACCAACGATAGAATGATCATGAATAAGAGACAGTGAATCATCTTAAAATGGTGTCATTGTTCAACACAGTGTGAAAAAGCTTGTCAGGCCTCTTAGCAGAAAGCAAAAGATTCTTGTAATTTTTCTATGCATGTGGAAGATTTCAGTTTTCAACTTGGGGTAAGTGATCTGTTAGATTTTCTTCTGTTCTGAGGATAACTGGTACAAGAGTAATGCAAGGTAACTCTCTTCCTTATTTAAAAAACTAACTTAAATTCGCACAGGGTGAAATCCACCCTTGAGCAGAAGCTTTATGTACTATTATATCCCACCTAAACCAACAAAACCAGTACCAGGAAGGGCTAATGATACATGCCCTCTTTTCTGCCCCTCTTTAAGGGGTGACTATTATACATTGTGAATATTCAGCCTTGTATTTTGACAAGCATCATACCCAGAAACAGGGGTGCACCCAGAGGAGGTGTAGTGGTGCAGTCACACCCCTTTTGGACCATGTTGCAGCAGCTGGGGCTTTTTTTTAAGTCCCCAAATAAGGTAAGAATTCCACCCTGCCTTCTCCTTCATGCTCAGCATCATGGCCCCTCTCTTTCCCTCCCACTCCCCCTCTCCTGTCCCTTGCTGCTGCTGTCTCTGCTGCCCCCAGCTGCCGGGTTCAGCCGAGGGCAGTGGCAGGAGCAGGCAGGTATTTCCTTTCTGCCCTGGACCCTGCTAGGGTGTTCCCTGCCAGCCTGGGAGCAGGCTCAGAGACCAGGAACCTACCACCATCACTTCTGCTGTCCCTGGAAACACTGCATTACACAGCAGCAGTGGCAGGCAAGGGAATAGGAGAGTTGGAAGAGATGGGAGGTACCGCTGAGCACAAAGCAAAAGGAAAGAGGTGCTAAAAGCAGAGGCAAGATTCTTACCTGGTTCAGAAAAAAAGCCCTGTCTGTTGCTTCTGTGGCATGGTTGGCCCTCCCCAAGGGGGAGGGGGGGGAGCTGGGCATGGGGATGCAGCGCCCCTGCAGCACTGGTCACTGCTCCCAGATACCTCTTTCCAAAATCCTGAATCTAGCCATATTTTGAAAAGACTATCAGAATTGTTCAGAGCCAGAGGGCTGTGTGGCTATCAAAGATACATGAAAGTGGACTAAGAGTGAAGAATGGCCCTACTTGAAAATGGTAGCATATAAGCCACGTATAGTTGAATTTTGCTAAAGTGCACTGAAGTGCAGTACAGAGCATAAAACTCTGAATATACTTTACAGTTCTCCTTGGCTGAGTACCACCCCTGGAATACCACTACCGAAAGAAATGGAAGTTTTGCCATGATTTTAATGAGTGTATAGGGAAGGGCCCCAAGGGTTGCCACGATACTCAAAAACAGTGTCTAATGCTGTGAGGTGAAAGGGACTGAGCAGTGAAATCCCCAGTGTGATCTGAATCTGTTTTGAACTGTGCAGAACAGAGTCCATATAAAGGAAGCAAAGGGAAGAAATGGCTTAGACACTGGTCATAGTAGAAGAATGCTGAAAATTATCCCTACTAAATGCGCTGCATAATTTTCTTTAAGAATAAAGACATCTATACCTCCAGGCCACTAACCCTGCTATCCTCCCCATTTCCCACCTGTCACTGCACAGGACAGTTACCTGCATCCTTAAGCTCCTGGGGTGGAATTTTCAAAAGCCAAACCCCCGGATGTCAATGTTTGGCTACTGCCTTCAATGAGAGCACAGCTGTGTCAGTTCTGAGCACTTTTGAAAATGCTGTTATTAAGGAATTAAGTAGACACTAATGTAGCAAACACTAACCCCTTTGAGGAATTCAAACATATTATTTGTGAGATCAGGAGGATGTTGCCTTTTTTTATAAGATAGATTGTTCCATACCTGTCTCGGTCAGTTCTTCTGACTTACATAGTTCATGGCAAAAAATTTTTATGCACAAAATTTTGTATTCTTGTGTGCAAAGTAGGTCTGTCCTGATCTGTATGCATGAAAGCTGTGCAGCATGCTGACCTGATGATTTACAAATGCAAGAAAAGTACATGTATAGAAATCCTGACAATTGTGGAGAATTTTTGGAATTGCGGAAATTTTACAGATTGGTCTTGACAACTTAGCCCTCTGTGTTTTAGTGCTGTACATACCAAAAATAGAAAACAAAATGCTACTGAAAACTGGGTAATTTTCTTGCTCAATTAGATAGCCTGGTATAGAAGGGGTTTTATATTATTTCTTTACTACAGATGCTAAGAAAAAAGACAACTGAACAGAGCCCTCAGTTATTTTTCTTGGACTGAAACATTTTACTTTATGTTAAAACTATAAGAAATGGAACTTTAAAAATACGTACTGTGTAGTAGTCAAACCAGGATGCTTCTGGAAAATATACATCCACTGCTCTTGCTCCCTGTAATTGTCATAACATGATTAAGTATTTTTAAATTTTTTAACATGACATCATTAAATTAAGTTTATGATCTTATTTGGTGTCTGTATGGTCAATACCCCAGATCTTGAATATTAATGATAGCATCATTAGGATGGCAATGTACTTGCACTGAATAATCCTCTGGTGCCAGTCATCTGTGTATATCTTGTTTGGCTTGACTCACTGTATTTCCACTGCATGAATCCCTCACACTGTTAGCTTAATTATTTGAACTTAGTACCTGTTCACAGGTCCTGAGATCCTGCAGACACAAACATGTTTGATTTCCATAGGACTGCTAAATGTCACCATCTGCCAGATCAGAGCCATCAGGTAACAGAGGTTGGTAACAGCCCTAAACACAGGTTAGTAACAACACTAGAAAGTAAAGGCCTCAGGATAGGGCACGAGACACCTGTTTCGACTCCCGGATTTCTTGAGGAAAGGGACAGGAAACGAGTTTTGGAAGAGAAGAGCTATTACTCTTCTATACAAAATTTTAATAATAAATAATTTCTTCTAATTGTAAAAAATAGGCACAAATTCCCATGAATCTAGTGGCCCATTGGACTCAGGCACACCAGCTTTCCTGGCCAAAATAACACAAGGGCGTGATTACATCTGGCTGCCTTTGACTCCCCAGCCCACAAGATCACCCAGTTACAGCTAGGTTGGCTGGGGGTGTTTTTTCATACAAGTTTAAGCAAAGCTCTAACACACCTTTGGAGGTGTAGTGAGATACCTTAACCCAGGGGTGGGCAAAATACAGTCTGTGGGCTGTATCTGTCTCACCAAGGCATTTTGTACAGCTCACATCAGGGTCCTCAGCCCCACCCAGCCCAGGCGCAGGGGCCAGCCCAAGCAGTGATGCGTGTGGCCAGTCCCATTGCCCCTGGGTGGCACGGCTGCCAGACTCCATTTGCGGCAGGCCCCACAGTGGTGGCTCCTTCCAGACGCTGCTGCCTGGGACCCCAGCCCATCTGCTCCACAACCCCCACCTCTGAAGGTGCCAGACAGAATGGGTGGGCAGGGTCTCTATGGAGACTGGCCTGGGATTCCCACAGGCAGGGGGCACAGCTGGGCCAATGGGAGGAGGCCACGGGTGGTTAGGGAAGTGGCATCCAGGAGCAGGATGGACAGGTGGGATTTGGAATTAGGATTGGGATTGCCAGGAGATGACAGCATGGGGCTGGGGCATGCGGGGAGCAGATTGCAGCTCTGCCCTGGGCCCCAGCCCTTCATTGTCATGACCTCACAATCCCAATCCCTGGCTCCATCTTTCATAGATTCCTAGATTTCATAGATGTTAGGGCTGGAAGGGACCTTAAAGATCATTAAGTCCAGCCCCCTACCCAGGGGCAGGAAATCAGCTAGGGTCAAAGGATCCCAGCAAGATAAGCATCCAAACAATTCTTGAATGAGTCCAGAATAGGTGCCTGCATCACTTCTGGAGGGAGTCTATTCCAGGTCTTGGGGGCTTGGACCATAAAGAAGTTTTTTCTAATGTCCAGCCTAAAATGGTCTTGTAGGAGTTTATGACTGTTGGTCGTTGTTTTTCCTTGGGGCACTCTGGTGAACAGATGCTCTCCCAGATCCTGATGTACACCCCTTGTATACTTATAAGCAGACACCAGGTCCCCCCTGAGCCTGCACTTTTCCAGACTGAACAGTCCCATGGCTTTCAGCCTTTCTTCATAAGGCCTGTTCTCTTGCCCTCTGATCATGTGTGTGGCTCTCTTCTGGACTCTCTCAAGCTTCTCGACATCCTTCTTCAATTGTGGAGCCCAGAATTGGATGTAATACTCCAGCTGTGGCCTCACCAAGGCCGAGTTTGCAGCGGGAGGATGACATCCTGAGATTTACTTGAGAAGCATCTATAGATGCAAGCCAGAGTTTTGTTTGCTTTACCAGCTGTGATATCACATTGGTGGCTCATGTTCATCTTGTGATCAATCATGACCCCCAAGTCTCTTTCAGCTGTGGTGCTAGCAAGCATAGCACTGCCGAACCTAAAAGTATGCTGCGGGTTCCCCCCCACCCCCCAGGTGGAGTACCTTACATGCATCGGTATGGAACATCATCAAGTTTGTGTTTGCCCACTTACTAAGTTTTTCCAAGTCAGCCTGGATCACTAGCCTGTCCTCAGGTGTGGATGCTATGCCCCAAAGTTTAGTGTCATCAGAGAACTTGGCCAGTGCACTTCTGACATCAATGTCCACATCATTGATAAAGATGATAGAGAGACCCGGTCCAAGGACAGAGTCTTGGGGGGTGCCACTGGTCACAGAGAGCCATAAGGATTTACAGCCATCAACCACTACTCTTTGAGTCCAACCTTGGAGCCAATTTCCCAGCCATCGGACTGTGATGTAGCTGAGGCTGCAGTTGGCCAATTTTTCCATGATGAGGTCACGTGACACCAGATCAAAGGCTTTTTTAAAGTCCAGATATATGACGTCAATCTCCCTTGTCCAGGTGATACATCACCTGGTCATAGAAGGAGATGAGATTGGTCAGGCAAGACCTACCCGCAACAAACCCGTGCTGGCTATCCCTCAGGAAGTTGCCCTCAGCCAGCTTATCCAGAAGGGTCTCCTTGATCATTTTCTCAAGAATCTTACCAGGGATTGAAGTCAAACTGATTGGCCTGTAATTCCCAGGAACTACTTTCCTCCCTTTCTTGAAGACGGGTACCACATTGGCCTTCTTCCAGCCTTCAGGTACTTCACCGGAGCACCACGAGTTTTTGAATATTTTGGCCAATGGTTGGGCCATGACACCTGCCAGCTCCTTGAGTACCCTGGCGTGTAATCTATCAAGACCAGCTGACTTGAAGGTGATCCTTTACTACATCAACACTGATGCTGGGTATAATTACACAATGACCCCAGCCGTCCCACATCTTGCTAGGCAGGGCAGTCCCATTGGACTGGTGAAAGACTGACGTGAAGTACCCATTAAGCAGGTTGGCCTTTTCCTGGGTGTCAGTTATCAGCTGTCCCATTTGGTTAAGCAGGGGTCAAATGTTACCCTTGCTTTTCTTCTGACTCCCTACATATTTGAAAAAGGACTTTTTGTTATCCTTGATATGTGAAGCCAGATGGAGCTTGGTTGCAGCCTTGGCTTTCCTGATCTTCTCCCTGCAGGTATGGACCAGGGCTGAGTACTCCTCCTTAGTGGTAATTCCAGCCTTCCATCTGGGTAGTTAAAGTCTCCCATGACAACCATGTACCGAGAGCGTGCAGCCTCAGCCAGTTCCCTGGAGAATTCCTGGTCCAGCTCTTGCTTCTGGTTAGGAGGTCTGTAGTAGACTCCTACCATGAGGTCCCCTGTGCCACGTTCCCCATGTATTTTGATCCAGAGGGACTCCGGTCACTTTCCCTGGATGCCAATGTCAATTTGGAGTGACGTGTAGCTGTCCTTGACATAGAGAGCTACATCCCCACCCCTTTTATCTATACGATCTCTCCTGTACAAGGTATAGCCATCTATACCTGTGGCCCAGACATAGGTGGAGTCCCACCAGGTCTCCATTATCCCTATGAGGTCATAATCATTCTTGTTTAGCAGGAGGACCAGTTCTTCTTGTTTATTCCCTAAGCTCCTGGCATTGGTGTGCAGGCAGGCAAGTGTCCCATTGGGGACCCCTGCCTTCCCTACAGCTTGTTCTGGAACTAGGGTAGGGGTGGGTTCCCTTGAGTGCCTTAGCCTGCTGGGTTTACAAGGGTTGCCCAGTGGGCTTGCAGTGGCGATAATCACCCCAACCCCTGGCAGGCTTAGTTTAAAGCCCAGTTGAGCAGGTCAGCCAGTCTGGCTGAGAAGAGCCTCCTCCTCAGCAGAGTGAGGTGGAGGCTGTCTCTCCCCAGCTGACCACTGCCTCTCTCACCAAAGAGTGGACTTTGATCATGGAAGCTGAAGCCTTCACGATGACACCAGCACCACCGTCTTCGGTGGACTACCTCAACCCATCTCTCCCTCCTCATTCCATGACCCACAACAAGGAGGAGCAAGGAAAACACCACCTGTTCCCCCAACCCCCTAATCCCCACTCCCAGAGCCCTGTAGTTTCTCATGGCATGGCTGGGATTGCTCCAAGACATGTCATACATGCCCACATGGATAAGGAGCATAGGGTAGTGGTCAGAGGGCCGGATAATCTTTGGGGTCCTTTCTGCTATGTCCTGGATGTGGGCCCCCAGGAAGCAGCAGACCTCCCAGGCTAAGGGGTCAGGGCAGCACATTGCCCCCTCAATCCCACTCAGGAGGGAGTCTCCCATGATGACCACTCTGCGTTTCGTCTTAGGGAGAGTACGGGTGGGTGATCCTCCCTTGCCTGCAGGATCTGGCATCTCTGCAAGCTCTACTGGGGCTGCAAGAGGTTCATACCTGTTGCAAAGCCCCAGAGGGGAGGGGACCTTGGTGTGGCAAGCCTTGGGGCCCTTGGTCACCTTGGTGCCCTTGACCACCTTGGTCCAACCCCCTGGCAGGACAGTGTGGGAGATCCCTGAGTCCTCCCTTGCCCTGAGAGGTGACCTTGATCTACCCTCCACTTCCAGGGGGTGAAGGGCCTGACAGTAGGAGTCTGCCTCCTGTTCACCACCCCTGATGGCACGTAGTCTCTGGACTGCAACCTGGAGCTCCTCTATCTGGCACCCCAGAGACTCCAAGTGGAGCAAACCTCACAAGAGGAGGTGGCCATGCTCCCAGTCCCATAAACCTGGAAATGTGCCAGGCAGCCCCCACAGCCAAGAGCCAGAGGCTCTGTCTGCATGGAGGCTGGAACCATGGGTTCCATCTGGGTGGAGGCCTCTGAGGTGCCAGAGGGGGAGGCCAGAGACTCCAGGGGGACCCTCAGGGTGTGACGTGCCCATCCACATCATGCTTCTGGTAGCCAGCTACTGATGGGACTGCCTTCCCTGGGGCTCACTGGCAGGGCCCTCCCACTCACCCTCCTGTGCAAACTCCTGCACTAAACTCACACACTGGGCCCAGAAGCACACCGCTTTGTGCATCCTGTTTGTGAAGCTCTGGTGGCATGGCTCCCTGGGGGGCTGAGCCAAGTAAGAGCCAGGGTGGGGCATGAACCTTCTCGACTCCACTCAGCTGCCTCCCTGCAACTCAGCTGCCTCCCTGCAGCTGGGCTATGTCCCTCATCCCTCCCACCATGGGCCTGTGTTTACCTGCGGACAGGCTGGGGCTCACTGGGGGCCCTGGGGTATCTTGAGGGGGGTGGTCCCTTGGCTCAATGGGGAACAACAGGCTTTCACCCATGTGTCTCATGCTGGAAACAGGACCCGAGTGTGGCTTCTGCCATTGCCAGGCCCTTTTTAAACTGCACGCATGAGCAGAAGGGCTGGCTGACACCGCACTGCTCTCAGGGATTAGGGGGGTCCCCCCCCACCAAAAGAGGGGACAGGTAAGTACCCCCCCAACCTGTCTCACACACTGGGAGCCTGGTCACCTGGCTCCCTGGGGGACTGGGCCAAGCAGGAGCCGGGGGAGGCATGACCCTTCTCAGCTCCACTCAGCTGCCTCCCTGCTGGGCTACATCCCTCCCACCATGGGCTGCTGCTTACCTTTGGGCAGGCCAGGGTTTGTCAGGGGTCCTGGGCTCTCTTGGGGGGTCCCTGGGCTCATGGGAATGCAATGGGCTTTCACCCATCCATCTCACACCAGAGCCAGGACCTGAGTCCTGCTCTTAGACACCATTTCCCTCCCACCTGCAGCCCCATCCCATTCACCTGGCCACACACCCTGGCTGTGCAGGTCCCACCTGGTATCCATGGGGATCCCAGGATTGCTGGGTGATGCCAGCATGGGGCTGGGGGTCATTGCAGGGATGTACAGGGAGTGGATTGCAGATCTGCCCTGGGCCCTGGCCCCATGCTGTCACTGCCCTGTAATCCGGATCCCAGCCCCATTTGCCCATCCTGTTCCTGAAGGCCACCACTCAATTTCCACAGCCCCATCCTGCCCCTTCCCATCCCATCCTATCCACCCAGCCGAGCACAGCGACCACTTCAGGAGTTTTGGTGAAGTGTTGCAGGCAGGTTGGCTGGGTGGCATGGGAAGAGGGGAGCTGACCTGGCCTGTGACAGCTGACTAAAACTTCCTAAGTGGCCCTCCAGCCAAAATAATTGCCTACCCCTGCCTTAACTTCTCTGCCACTTATTGCTAATTGTACAATTACTTTATTATATTCCTTTAAACATACATGCTTCATTATTTAGCCTCAGAAATAAAATTGGGTTAAGTTTGAAAGTACTCAGGATAAAACTGTTGAAAATACTCAGGAAAAAATAGCTTATTCTGGTAAAAATGTGGATCAAAAGAAATGAATGTATTTTTATGAATCAGAATGCGTTGTTATCATAGCATATAATGATGAGAAGAGGGATTTAAAGTCCACCTATTCCTGTATCTTGCCTCAGAGTGGCTTTTTAGTAAAGAGCATGAAGATGTGCAATGGTTTTCACCAACCATTTGAGTCTGGCACTGATTTTCAAGAATTGGCAACTGGCTTAACATCCTGTGAACTCCCCCTGTTAGTTAGCTGCTAAGAATTTTGTGAGATTTAAAGATGACTGACTTTCAGAAGGATCAGAAAGCAATATCCTACTGAGGTCAAAATGATTTTATAAAAGGAATAACAATTTCTGTTTGAACTTCACAGAGGTACAAAGTTTAGATGAAAATGTGTGGCACACAATGGCTCATTTAATACTCTGATAATCAGCACTGGAAAAAATTACACAATTCATCATTCATATTCTAGTAACAGACTCACTGCATACAATAGTAATTTATGCTACTCCAGCTCTAACTATTTAGCATTGGTTTAGCTATTAAAGATATAACTAGATATAACTAGTGTTGCTCAGCTATTTCAGGTAAACTATTTAGTATTGCTTAAATCATGTTTGCAGTATCTAGGTTTGGTGTTGAATATCAATACAGCAACTGTGTAGAAAAATCCTCCACTCTGAGGACTGTAAATAAACCCACTCTGCAGTTAGTATACCAGCATCAGTGCTAGCAAACGCCCCCACACCACTTTGGGAAACAGCCTGTACATCCACAGGATAAAGCATTTTTATATCTACTGGAAGTAAATAAGATGGTCATTTTAACAGAAGAGGGTTGCATTCATTTGCATTTGATGTTGGGGAACTCCTAGCATATTCTTTCAGAGCTTGGGACCCAAAATATTATGGGCTGGTTTGAATTTAGAGATTGGTTTGTTGTTCTGGCAGCTTTGTCCAGAATTGGCAGCCATTCCTGGTCTCTGTTTTTCCTTCTCTGTGTTTCTTCCTGCTTTCAAACTCTATAATATCCTTATTGCTACAGATGTCCTCATAGAGTGCCATCAGCACAATACAAATTTGCAAATAGCAGAGTCCCGCTTCTGTATGCATAATTGTACTTTCTTTACAGCTTGGTATCTTTTTGAAATTCATTCCTCAGGCATTGTGAGTAGAAGAAAATGTGGGTGAGTAGGGATAATGTATGTGAACTACCCCATACGTGATTTTAAAGCCTGAGCAGTGTTCATGTCTTTAATTCCAGTATTAAAACTTTTAAAATTGCAGTACTTGCCTCTTGAAGAACAGGAGCAATCATAAAAGCAGGTCCCCAAAGAAAAGCCTTATCTATTCCATGAGTCTGCAGATCAGAAGTAAATCTAGTTTTGAAAGGCAGATGCATATTGTTAATTCAAATTTGATTTTTTTCAAATAACTTAGGAAATACTTGGACCCTGTAATAATACTGACTATAACAAGAATTTCCATTCTTTAAGGGATCCTTCAAAATCCCCCAATATTTTCCCTGGCTGGTGGGAAGAAGTTGCACTTTCCTTTTCCCAGTCCTTAGTATTCATAACTTATATTTCATTTATACGGGAAATAAATTGTCTTAGATCAAATAATTTTAAACATAATTTAAAACAGAGTTGACCCTTAGCTATTCTCATTCAGGTACAGCTATTTTATAATCATGTAGTAGGGTAGATGCCCATGTTTACATCTTTTACTAGGATCCTAACTACTTTGGAATATAGTTTGAGAAAAATGTACTCAGCAGGCAAACATGAAGCACATTCAAAATGTTTCAGGACAGTATTTTTAAGTAAATAACAGGGTTTTCACAACTACTCAAGGTTGCCTGTTCCAGTATATCATCATCATATATAACCTCAACCTTCCTTTCTGAGATGTAGGCCAATTATTTCTTGTCTGAAAATAGATGTGCAGATCTTTGTAATAACCTTTTACATCTTTCAAAGCTGTTCCTATGTCATCTTGCCTCTTAGTCTTTTTAATAGGCTAGACCCATTTCCTTCTCCCTTTTCTCATAGGTCACATCTTTGAAGGTTCTTGTCATTCTTGTTACTCTTCTACAGCATTGTTCCAGTTTGTCCTTCTTACTAGACAAAGTACTCTAGCTGACATCTCACTAGCGTGGAGTACAGCAAAATACCGTATTTTCGCACAACCCCCAAAATATAATACATACTTTGGGGGTTTTGTTTAAAAGCAGAATGAAGAAAAAAATATTTGTCCAGAGTTATGGCAGCATGGAGAAGAAACAGAACCGTATCTACAGATGACTCACCCTCCTTTTCCTGCTTAACTAAAGCTGAAACCCTAGCTGCTGCTGAAGACTGGTCTTCATGGGTGGATCTATGATTCTGAAAAGACTTAAAGCATCTCAAGGGTTGTTAAATAAGACTAGTAGCTAGCAGACATCAAACTTTTCCTAGGAAAGGTTAGCTTGATTAGTGGAACATCACGATCATTAAACATTAAAAAGTAGACATGGTTGTTAACATCTGTGGAGTGAAAAACAATTAGCCATGAAGACAGTTGACTCTCTCAGCTGCCTGAACAACAATGCCACACGTGCTGCAGTGTGAAGGAGGAATCAAAGTAGAGTGTTTCTATCCCAGGCACAAAATCAGTTTCCCTATTTAACAGACATAAGCCAATTTTGGGGGGCTCATTCTGGGGGGGAAAGGTACATGTTGTATAGAAGAAAATACAGTATTTATCCTGTTTCTTATATATGACACTCCTAAAAAGATGTCTGCCTTTTCTGCCTCTGCATCATATTCATCAGTAATATCCAGCATCCAGGCCATGATAATATCCTGATTCTTTTCTGCAGTGCTGCTTACTTAGCTATTCCCCATTGTGTATTTAGCATGTGATTTTTCCTTCCTCATTATAATACCTTCTATTTGTCTTTTTTGAATCTCATCTTTCAGATTCCTGGTCACTTCTCCAATTTATCAAGATCTTTTTTAATTAAGATTCTTTCCTCCAAAGTGCTTGCAGCCCCTCTCAACTTGATGTCACCTGCAAATAAATATATTCTCTATTCCACCGTTCAAGTCATTAGTGGATATATTGAATGGTACTGGACCATAAGATCTTTTTCTTCCTTCTAATATATTCATAGAATTTTTACTTATCACCTTTTTTTACTCCTTCTAGGATGCAACTCATTTGCACCTCAGCCTTTCTGATTTTTCCTTATACACTTGTGCTATACTTTTAAACTCATCCTTAGCAATGTGTTTGTGTTCCCACTTCTTGTATAATTCCTTTCCAATTCCAAATCATTAAAGAGGTCCTGATGCAACCACACTGATCTCTTACTATGCTTCCTATCTTCCCTCTATATTGTGACTATTTCCATTCTGCTTTTAATAAAGCGTCTTTAAGAAATTGCCAGCCTGGACAAATTTTTTCCCTTAGAATTCCTTCCTTTGCCTACCAACTTCCTCAGTTTGCTGACACCTGCTTTTTTGAAGTCTTTTGTCAGTACTCTGATGTTGCTGCACTTATCTTACCTTAGAATTGTGAACTCTACCTTTAGTGATAGTTTCACTAAAAGCACCTGTTACCGTAACGTTCCCAACTACTCCAAATCAGAGCTAAAATAGCCACACTTCTCTAGATACTCCCTTCACCTGCTGACATAAAAAGTTGTCCCTACTACATTTTAAGAACTTGTTGGATATCCTGAGTCTTGCCATATGCTTTTCCAATAGACAGATACCTGGGTAAAGTTCCTTTACTAACAACAGATCCAGTCTTTTGAGTGATCCTGTTAGTTGGTCAAAAAATTACTGTGTTTTCTCACATTTCACACAAAAAATGTATTTTTCTTGTTGCCTCAACCAAACTGCCTTTTGGGATGTCACATTTCCTAAACACTCTGTGCTTCCACAAGAACTTACTCTGTTCACACAAGATTAGGTCCCAGACCTCTGCATGACTGCTATTTCTTTAGTGTAAGTAGTTTTTTTTAGTACTGTTAGTGTTTCTATACCACAAGCCTCATTAAGATACTACCAGCAGCACAAGTTACAGTGATCAGCTATTACCTGTGATTAACACTGAAATCTGCTCCTTCTGTTTACTAAGCCAGACAGAAGAGACAGTCAACCTGGCAGCTGTATGGCTGCATTCAGGTTTGTTCCTTTTCCAGCCAAGAAAAATCAGCTTGCTTGCTTAAGACACACACACTGATTTGGGGACACTGATTGTTGAGGTGCATGTGATATGCGATCAAATATATACACTATTTCATCTCTTCCTATGTTCATTCTGGCAGACGAGGTTCTTTGAGTAAACTGCCTGGTGAGGGCCATCCCGGCCACAGCGGGGGAGATCACCATGAACCGCACCGCCCTGGGCTGTGAGAGCCAGATGCAACCCAACATGATGATCACCAACGAAGAGGCCAAGAAGGTTGTGATCATGGATGTGACCATCCCTGTGGAGAACCTGTGCCAAGCTTTCACCAACACCCATGCTTGCAGGTGGGAGAAGTACGCCCCGCTGGCCAACTTCCTGAAGTGCTGTGGCTAGGATGTGACGGTCGACGAGCTCATCGTGGGAACGCTCAGAGCCTGGGACCACAGCAATGAGAGTGTCCTGCATGCCTGCCGCATCTCCCACCACTATGCTAAACTGATGCACTGCCTCAGGGTGTCCGACACAAGCCGCTGGTCCCGCAATATGTACGTGGAGCACATCACAGGCCACTGCCAGTACTCCAATCCCACCAGACAGACTGCCACTGGACCAGACAGAACCTGACCAGGTTCAGGACCACCTGAACCCCTCTCAGCACCAGATGGACTTCACTTTGAGCGGAATCTCAGCAATGGACCACCCCGCTCCACCTGAAGAGGACCCCCGCGATGAGACTCTACGTGGACTGAGATACTTCCTCCACCGTTACGGGCCATTATACGGGCTTGTGTGCATCTATATTCTTTCTCTCTCAGCGTCATGAACCCCCTCCTCCCTCCACTCCCCGCCCCTCTCCCCCGGGCTTAGTTGGCTAACATAGTATTTTCTGTAACCTAGTTGCGCTCCCCTCCTCACCTCCATCCCTCTAATGTTAGTCTCTCGCTTGGGCAATTTGTATTTTCCTACTGGCTTTGTCATCTTTTTGGATTCACAATACTAAACATCTACTAATAAAATTCAGTCTTTTATTAGATTAACTAAATAGCTGGAAAAATTGTTGTTTGCAAGCTTTCGAGCACAAACACCCTTCTTCAGGCATAGGGAGAGTCTGCTGGTGTTTTGTGTGTTTTCCTAGGTGGAATAGAAGCCAAAATGCAGGTTTGTGAAAATGCAAATGTGTGGCATGAAGGATCAGAGGAAATGGGAGACAGGTAGGTGGGTAGGTGGGCAGGTTGGGGGGTGGATAGGGAGCAATGTTGAACTGTTGATAGAATGTAGCTGGTAAAATGTAGAGAGGTTACTTGGGATTGTCAGATGGCAGGCAGGTTATGATAAATCCAACGTATATATTTAGTGCATGATTTTTAGGATCCTGGAGGTTTATGAAGCTCATCTATGAAAGGTGGTTTTTAAGTTCCCTTTGAGGATTAGAACTGAGAGACTGGAGAGAGAGTGGTTGTTTTGTGAGAAGCGTGAATCCACGGGTAATTGGATTTTTTGTCTTTGATAGATTTTCAGTGTGTGTTCATTCTGGTACATAGTTGTTGTTTGGTTTCTCCTACATACTTTCCATCAGGGCTTTTGGTTCAGGATGAGCTATATTATATTTCTGGAGGTACAGGTATAAGATTAAGGGATGGTGATGGCTCCGTTATGAGGTGTGTTTATTGTAGGAGTGTCAGAGTTATTCTGGTAGGTTTACATTTCTAGTCCTGGCATGGTCTGGATCCTTTCAGTGTGTTTTGGGCCATAGAAAATTTGCTTCTGGTGATGAGGGTGGCAAGGCTCAGTGCTTGTTTAAAGGATGGGTGGTTCTGGAAAGACCTCTTTAAGAATGGGGTCTTCTTCTAGTATGGGTTGCAATTGTTTGAGGATTTTCTGTGTAGGTTCCAGGGAAGGATGATATGTCATAACTAATGGTGTGTGATTCGTTGGGATTTTCTTTTTGTACCACAGCAATTCTTCACATGGTATCCAGGTTGCTCTTTCAAAAGTGTCATCTATCTCTCTGGAGTAGTGTCCTTGTAGGGCGAAAACCCTTTTGGGATTTGCAGGGTGACGATCACGTGTATTCTCCTCAGTGCAAATTCAGTGGTATCAGAGGACTTCGCTGTGTATTACAGCTTTCTTGGTGCATTTAGGGTGATTGCTGGTTATCTGCAGATATGTATGTTGTTCCATGGGTTTCTTGTATATGGTGATTTGTATTTTACTATTCTGGATATTGATGTTGGTAAATAAGCTGGTAACATCCATGGTGTCTAGGAGGGTACTGCTGGGAATGTAGTCTATGTTTTTAACTTTTTGTACAAAGTCTGTTGTGTCTTGGACAAAACTCACTCTTTGGGTACCAAGAGGTTTTAGGGTGGATTTGATGAAACCTGATATTTCCTCATTTAGGGTTCCATGGTTGAATAGTATAAGTCTGCCTGGGTTCCCTTGTTTGTGGATTTTAGGGAGCATGTGAAAAGTCCTACACTGGGTAGTGGCGGGGAGAGGGGGAATCAAGTTCTGTATTTTTTCTTGTAGTTCAGATGGAAATGATGTGATGGTGGTTTTGAGTTTAAAGGTGAAAAGAGGATTTTGGTGATTTATACTAGACCCCTACCAAAATAGATGTCTTTCCCCCTTCTCTTCACCCAGAGAGGGTCAACAGGTCTGCTTCTCACCTCCTTTTTGGATTTCTGATGAACAATGCAACACCTCCTCCCTTTATCCCTTGTGTACCTTCCCTGAACAGGTTGCACACTTCTGTCCTCATATTCTAGCCCTGTGATTTACCCTGCCTTGTCTCTATGATGCATATTAAATCTTATTTTAGTCTGTGTACTAGTATTGTACTATACCCCTATCATTCCTCTGTATACCTCTAAAATGTTCAATGCCAGTCTTGCTTATGAACCTATTGTGATTTCTCATTTCCTCCTCAATCTTAAGATTCCCAGCCTTTTGATCCACATCACCAGGGTGACCCTTAACTTAAACCTCCTACTTTAACTTGTTTGTTCCTTGGGGACCTCTTCTGTCCTCCCTTTGCTCATCTCTCTCTCCAGGCTTCTCTCCCATCCATCTCCAAACCTGCGCCACACTTCTATCCTGAGCTGCACCTGCAGAGTGAATCTGAACATCAGCAGTTTTTTGTGGATTCTAGCACCTGTTGAGACTATGGTTCAAGTAGAGCATCTTGTCCTGGTTCCATCAACCATAAAACTATAAGATAAGCTGCAGTGGAACCCAGTTTCCAGTTCACATGAAACTCACTTCCTAAAATATTCATTTACATGATACCCTGCAGTGATTGATCCCAGGATCTCCATAGCCTGGTACTATCTCACATGTAAAGAGGGTCTTTATTAGCTAAAGAATGATATTTTAATTGTTCAGAGTGTGAAGTTTTGTTTTAAAAATGATGGTAACACCTGCATACATACATGCAGTGATTATACCATTACTGGATGTAATGCTTCCTAATTCCTCAGAGGGTACAGTACTTTCATGAGAAAATTATCCCCTGCAGCTATACATAAGGTAGAAAAAAGAGAACTACCCTGTCTGTGAAAAGGTAATGCACCACATTAAGTCTTGTTACAGTGAAACTGACGCTTCCCTGGAGAATACGTTTAAGTCTTAAGAACCTTCTCTGCAGGACTCCAGCTATGTTGCCTAAAATTTATTGTGATTTGTCAGGTGACCATAGAAACTGACAAATCTCTGTTCCCAGGCACGGAGTTGGTATTTAGAAGTAAAATTCATCATTTTTTTTTCTTTTAATGCTGTATAGCCTCTCTACTGAAGATTTTTCCTTCATTTTAAATATAATATTTGACAGCTGACAGTTTTATATCCCAGCAATCAGACAGATCAAGGATTTGAATCTCTGACTGGCACATACTCAGTGAATGCCCTAATCCACTGGGATATTGAGCCATTCTCTCCATCAAACTCTCTGTTTCCAGTCTATATAAATAATTAAACGTTCATTAGCCCAAAGAGCAAAAATCCAGTTGGATAGGCCCACAGCTACAGCATTCATTTGAGATACAGAAGACCTAGTTTAAGTCTTTTATTTTAAATGAGGCAGGACAGGGACTGAAACCTGGGTTTTCTACATTCTAGGTGAGTGCACGTGCCCCTGTGGTATTGGCTATTCTGAGATCACTCTTTCTCTCTTTCTCAGTCTCACTTCAACCTCTGATCAAATGCTAATCATTTCCCAACAGAAAAACATTTTGTTAAAAACAATTCCTGACAAGCTATAATCCTATCATCAGCATCTTTGATTTGCTTCAGCCACTTCAAAATTTTACATGACATTCCTACAGCTTCTATACACCAACTCCATGCAGTTTCATTGTTTAGAAAACTATTCTCTAAATGGTATTCAAGTCAGCATGCTTCCACATGTGAAAAGTGCATTGTACCTGATGCTGAAAGACTTAAGCATTATCGTAGTTGGCAAAACTTGGCAACAAGAAAACAAAGAGCAATGTATTCAGTGTTCTGTTTTCTAAAATAATGGAGTTTGCAAGAACGTATTGGACAAAAGGCAAATATGCCTGAGGCTTACTCCATGTTCTATCTGAAAGAAATGTTGCTAGATAATGACAATAACTTTCCATTTCCAAGGTTTTAATGTTCATAAAACATTGCCTGCTTTTGATATCTCTGAATGTATGTATTATCCAACTGCAGAATAATATTTGATAAATGTGTGGGATTATCTCTTTGCAGTCTGTCTCAGTATCTAAGGTCTTTTTTTTATTTTTGAAGGCTGAGGCTAACTAATTAAATCTTTACTGTGATGTCAAAACAATTTTCCCCCTGAATTAGTATCAATCAAAATAAAAACACATCAGAATGTATCAGAAACTAACAGCAATTTTGAATAAAACCACTGTGTGTGCAATGATCATTTACTTCAGGGCTGCCCAACTTCTGAGTGGCCAGGAGACACAGGGCCCCAAGTCACACACCGTGCCACACAAATGCTAATCGACAGGAATACTAACTTCCCACTACTGAAGATTGAACAAGGTATTCTTTTATTGGTGGAAATTTTATCACTGATACTTTCTCTTATAGTTGTATAAAAAAAAAATCAATGTTTAAGAACAACAAACATGTTAAGCAAAAATATGGTTTAAAGAAAATGTTTGAACTATCATAAAACCTAGTCTGTGAAATAAACAACTATAAACTTTTCTCAGATGTTATTCATATACATGTATGTGTGTTTTGGAGGAATTCTACTGTGCTATCACATCATCTTAATTCAATTTATAAATATACATTACCTTTCGGGTTAAACATTTGCCATCTATAGGAAAAGACACATGAAACTGTCAGGCTTCTACTAATGAAGCTGTACCATTAGGCTAAATTGTGATATGTCTCATTAGTAACCTTTCATGTATATTATTTTCTGTCTTTTTAAACAAGTCAGGCATTCTGAAATAACAATTTTACCTAAAGCAAATAGTAGAGTTAATTAAACAACTCAGAAAGGGAAGATAAAGGTTTTTCTGGCTTATACATCCTAAAATAAAAGGAAATAAGTTGTGTCAAAAATCTGATCACCAAATAAACCTTTAAGCTGGTACATGCAAACTAGGTATTAGCATCTGCTTCCACAAACAGAAATCTTTTTCCCTTTCTTCACTGTCCAATTTGTGAGCACAGACATAGGTTTTCTACAGCACACACACAGATGCATCTGCTAAATTAGAAAGTACTAACTTTGAGGTTTTTTTGAAAACGTGGCTCTGACAGGACTGGAATACAGATTTAAGTCAAGTACTGAATAAGGTATATTATTTCTAGCTACTGCAATTTTTTATTCTTGTCTAAGAATTTATTTTTTTCAGGAATATTATTAGTGTAGTGTAATTAAAAATGAAGAATATATGTTATTTTAAATAAAAAGCTATCGCATATACCATATTTACTGCAATACAAAATGAGGTTCCCCTTCCCCCAATCACGATGGGAAAAAAGCCCCTCATCTTATATTTGCATTCCAGCAATCCCCTTCCTCTCAAATGCACCACCCCCACCCATTATATACATTGTCTATCATTAAACTTCTGCCAAAAGCAGCATGTGCTCAGTCATGGAAATCAACTCGGAAACTGACTGAATGCAGCCCATGATGAACATGCCCACAAAACACCTGGCCCACATTGGGACAACGTACTAATAGGACCTTTTTTGTGTCCCCCTTAAAAAAAAACAGGCAATTGCTCCTCCAGGATATAATGAGCACTGGGCCTGGAGCTACAGCTCTGACACCCTCTCCCGAATGCAGCCCATCTGAAAAAGAAACAGTGCCAGCTGTGCTCTGCTCCCCTCAGTGCCAACTCTTTTCAAGTCGTGATGAACCACTGCATCAAATACATTTTGACTTCCTCTTCACTCCCACAGTTGAGCAGTGCCTTTCTTTCCCATTTCCAATTACTCCTGTTCCTTCCAATAATTGGAAGTAGTGACTAGTGCCTCCTAACACTGGGGGAGCACCAGCAGCCTATCAATGACTTGGGGGGGTGCACAGCCAAATCTCAGGGGGTGCACATGCACCTGCGTGCACCCCCTACGTGTCACCAATGCTTCCAATTATTCCTGTTTCTACATTCCCACAGTTAAGCCGTGCCTTTCTTTCATTCTTTAAATGTCTGGCAAACAACACTGAACTTGTATGTAGCTGAAAGACTCTGGCACCCCCCACTCTTAACCTGTCACATGTGATTAGAGTGGTCCTCCCCGCTATTGGGTGGAAACAGACCAGGCAGCCCTTTGCCTCATTTGCACATACATTTCTGAAGTGTGGCAAAAACACTCAGTTCCATGGGGGGCTAATTAGCACAGGGATCCTTTGTGGCAGTATCTGGAATACACACACACACACACACACACACACACACACACACACACACACACACACACACACACACACACACAGAGCAGTGTTGAACTATGGGGTCATTCTGGCTTCAAATGTTGTTGACTGTGCTGGGGCCCAGCCCAATGAACTATACAGTAAATAATGAGCCTTTCAGCTCTGGACTAGTTTGTACTATATATGACTAGCTATAAAAGTGCTGCTCAAAAGTGTGTTTATGGAGTACCTTTGCTGAAACTTGCAGCAGTTCATAAGTTAAAATGCATTAATTCTGGATTAATTTACCCATAGTAATTTGCATATATGCAAGTGACTATGGGTATGTTTATTGTGAAGCCAGTGTTTTTTTGGTCACTTGCATGTCAAATTAACAAGAGAGGAAGTGGGGGGGGATGGGGGGAGGCAATTGCTGAAGTTCTGACTCTGGGCCCCTCTGCTTACCCTCTGCAGTTTCTGTCCTCCCCTGTCCCATTCCCCCTGCTTACTGTCACTTTCATCCACATCATGTTCAGGGAGGGAATGGAGCTTGAGCAGGTTCTGACAGGGGAAGGGGAGGGGGAGGGAGGGGAGGGGAAGGAAGGGAAGGAAGTCTTCAGGGGGGAAAGGGAGGGCAGAGGGCAAGGGGGTCTACCCAACCTCTCCCACCCACTATTTTCCCTGATGTGGCAGTGGGAGGGAGATAAGTTCAATACAACCTTCTGATAATTGGATTCCACACCTGGAAAATTATAACAAATTTATAATTTTTCCATATAACTATGGGAGGTCATCTTATATTCAGGTTCATCTTACATTTGAGTAAATATGGTGTCAAAAGGGTTTTTTGTATTCTCACTGTAAACTGCTTTTAAGGGAAAGGAATGCAATTTCATTACTATTAACAAAGTAAACACCAACTCAAATGACCTACACAATGGATCTGTAATAATACTGTAAATAAAATATAACCAAAATGAAAGAAACCAATTACTTACTCATGCATCAGTCCTCGTACCACTGTGTTTCCATGAACATGTGAGTCAAAGAATAAGGTGTATAAGTAAGGCAAGAGTGTATATCTAATCAGCAGTGTAGACCGAGATATTGCAGCAAATTCTGCTCCAAAAACTGCTGGATCTTGCTCCTAGAAAAAATTGTATAAAAATAAATGATTATTCTGGAACAAGTGGCCTGTTCATGATTGAAGGAAAGCTGCTGCTGACAATATCAGTATACAGTAAAAGTTAAAAACCAATGGCAAACTAAGATTAAACCACCACCAGTCTGATATGAATAAAGAATTTTTCATTCTTAAAAACACTCATGTACTCTATGAGTTTCACATCTCACACTGCAAGGGGTTGATGACCCCTTCCATCCACTTTAAGGCTAGCAACAGAAATTCCACATAAACCAGTTTAAGTGATTGGATTCCACACCTGGAAAATTAAACCCACAACAGAACAGAAGTTCAGTGCACATAAACCACTTTCAAAATGGCTAAAACTGGTTTAAGATAAACCTGGTTAGATGTAGTATCAGACTTAACTGATTAGGTTAAAGTGGTTTAAGGAACTTCTGTCCCAGATTCCCTTTAGATTCAAGTTAACTCAGTCCTGCAGTACCCCAGAATGCCTTGTAGCCCTGGACTGTGCTGTCTGCTCCAGCGAAGCAGAGCTGGCTCCGCCCTGAGCTGTCACAGAACTGAAGCAGTAAAGCCTCTACTCCCCAGCCTGCTTCCTACCTAGGCCTGTCAGCCCAGTAGGACAGGGGACAGAGAAACAGTTGCTCACTTTAAAGAATCAACTCTAGGACAGAAAACAGGAACTAAGGGGAATTCTAGGTGTTCAATATCCTGAAAAAACAGGAGGGCGAAGAATACAGAACCAAACACATGTGAAATGTGCCATGTGTTTCTCTACTCCAAGATGAAATCCTGGCCCCCACTAAAGTAAATAGCAAAATATAAGTGTTCAATAGGAGTTTAAGAGGTTTTAACTTTAGTTTTCATTCTGTTTATGCAAATCTGGCTGATAGTAAATGCAAATCAACTTGGGGGCACAATTCATGCTATGTAGCCATGGACGTCTCTACATGTTCATTTACAGCAGCTTAAATTTACTATGCAGTAAGTGGGAATAGGCTGATGTCTACACTTCCAGGCATTAAGACGCATTAACGCTAAAGTTAGTCCCAATCAGTCCACATACACAGTGTTATTGTGCAATAAGGCATCGACATGTGCATTAGTGCACAGTAATTAACTGGGTATAAATTTGATACCTGCACAATGCAGGTATCAAATTTACACTCAAGTCTGCATAAGTTGCTATATTTACTGCACACTACAAGTGCGCACATGTAGGCATGTGCCTGTACTGCTCAGTAATTTTGGTTACTGTGCAGTAAATGTGCATGTGTAGATGGGTTCACTGAGTAGTTTACATGGCATCAGATACACTTACAAATTTTTGTCGATACACTATAGTGAGGACATTTCTAAAGTCAAGGCTAAGATTTTTAGAGCAATGAAGAAGATTTATTTACATATTTTCAAAAAAAAAAGAGGAAGATATAGTATGAAATCTGCTACCCTGCTTTGAAAAGCCCAGTCCAACATTCTTACAATCTAGAGACCGCACTTCTGGTTTTAAGGAATTTTCCAAATATTTTACTAGAAACTGTTAGCACTGAGAAAAAAGAAAAAACAGATCATATTCATATTCATTGGATATTCTGGACCTGTTATTTGGAATGAATTAGATGTACATAGAAACTATGGAGTGAATCAATAAATGAAGTCCTAGAATTCCTTTATTTCTTTAAAAATTATCCCTAATTATTCAATTTTCTCTTTAAACTAAAAAATAGCATTGTGTGTTCCAAAGAGGGTGGAACATAAAAGGAACAGAAATAATAAAACTGCTTTTATATTATTTAATGCTTTTCAGACAAGAAAATTATTAATTAATCTAATATCTCTGAGTCAGGCATAGTAGACACTTAAGATTAAATTTTAATAATGCACTTAATATGAGGTAAAATTCAATATTGAAGTTATTTTTACTCTCCCTTGCATCTACATCAGAATTAGTTAGGGTTAATTTTTCCCACTAGGTTTTGAGCTCTGGATACTAGATACTGATATTTTTTAAATTATGTTATATTTTCACTACTTTGATAGGTGCACAGTGCAAATAGTGCCTAGGTACCATAAAAATAATCAGTCTATAGGGCTTTCTGAAGCATTCATAGTTCCCTGTAAATAAAGAATGATCATTAATTTCTTTTTAATTAATAGAAAGCCAGTTTCATAATCTTTAGCAGCTCCAGGAAGACCAATTAAAGACGCTCATTTCATTCTTTTTTGAATTTGGGAAGTTGTTATTTTGCAGGGAGCAGCCCCTATGAGTTTATCAAGCTTCTTCTTAAACCAAATCAAAATTTTTGCTTCTACTGCTCTTACTGGGAGGCCATTCTGGAACTTCCTTCCTCTGGCAGTTAAGGCCAACCTACTTTCCAGCCTAAATTTATTCACAGTCAATTTATACCATGCCCTAAGCATTCTGCCATCCTTGCCCATACTGATCAGTGGCTTCTCCTCTAAAAACATCAACATAAGGGTGATAGGGCCATCTCCCTACATACTTAAGAACTGATGAGTATACTATGTAACCATATGACTGCATTTCATTCCACACAGTTGGACACACTAATTAAATACCAACCTGTATGCAGGCCACAAAAATAGGCTTATCATAGACATTTCCTCTTCTAGCTACAGAGGAATACTGTAATATTTTGGATACAGTTGTATGATACCTCTCCCTGACCTCTTAATGGCAAGCAGTGTGCTTTGCTACACAATTACCAAGTTTTTTTGTGTAATTAATTTATGAAGACATACATAAACTGTACTGGCTGCCATGGTTGCACTATCCTGTAAAACTCAAGCTTCACAACAAAGTGAAAGTTAACTAAAAGATCATGAGCTCCATCTTTACACATCTCATCTTACCAGAGACAAAATCAGCAGAATCAGTTATTTGTTCATTGTTACGTACAAAATAGAGAAACAAAGCATATAATCAGAAGATTAATTTCAGAACTAATTTCAGAAGTTAAAGCAATTTCTTTCTATCAAGGATAAGACCTGTAAGGCTTATTCAGTTATATGCAAGTCAAGACAGAAAACAGAATATATTTTTACATTTATCAGTTTAGTTGCATTTTTCAGATTTCATTTCTTTTAGGGTATCTTGCATTTCTACTTGTATCTGTCCTGGACATTTCTAATGTATAAGAAATATAGTTTGTATAGAGTTTCTGCCTATGATACATGCCTGAGAATTGATGCAAGATAATGCCAGTGGCATGTCCTGTCAGCCCTTAATATGTGTTATGGAGAATATAAAAGGATTGTAGAATATTATAACTCAAGGCAAGGGGATATAATGAAAGTTAATATTAAAAAAAGTGTAAACAATTATATTTAAGGCACTCAATAATCACAAAACATTTCCTCTGTCTTTGACCTACCAAATAGCTATGTTTCCTTCATAGTGTTTGATAACATCACTAACACCTGAAACAGGTCAGAAACAAAATGCGGATCTTCATAGGTAAATGATGAAAGAATTGAGTTTATCCATTGTTCTGTGCAGGTTATCTTTTGTCATTTAATTGATGCATCTGGATATTTCAGTATGGCTTTCAAATGTTACACATGATTTATTTTTTTGCAGTTTCTATCCATCCATTTTAAATGCAGAATGCAAAATAATATCTAATAGCCCTGCATCACATAAATCTTTCTTTTTCAGGCAGCACCCATTTACCAAAATTTTAGAAGGATTACTGAGTGTTCAACATAAATTACCATGACAAACATGAAAATTATTGACTGTAGTGTTAAGTAACCTTGTTTAATTACCTTATTGCCCTTTGCATTATGGTTTCTGGAAAATGGATAAAATGAACCAAGCTGCATCCAGCGCAAGCAGAGTTCATAGGTTGTATCCAAGTTAAATCCACAGATATCAGCACCAATCTGAAAAAAGAAAATATTATTATAATTATTATTAGGTATAATTTGGCTCTATATCAATAAACTACAGTAAAACCTATTTAATGGCTTGTTATTTTGGTTTTGGTGATTATAATTAGAAGGGCGCATAACACAGAGCAATGAGTATTGAGAAAATTGACTAGGACTAAGACGTTACTGGCCCTGAGACTGTTTCACTACATTAAAAAAAACTTATCAACTCAGCTTGCAAGATTAAATATATATCTCCAAAGCTGGAACTAACTGAAAAAGTTTATCTTGCTTTAATCAACACCTGTTACATTACCTATGACTTGACCTCTTGCTACACTAAGCATTTGATTTAAGTTAATATTTGGATTAATTTAAAGCAATACTATGCATGAGAGAGTGATTGCTTGACAGCCATTGGGCAGACTTACGTATGGAATCCCGAAAAGATTAAATTCCAACATTCCAATTATTGACATGTGCATATCTTTCCAACGTGAAAAGTTGTCACCTAGCCAATGACCTGCATATTTCCCACTGCCGACAAATGTAGAACGACTCAGAACAAATGCTCGCTTTCCAGTAGCCTTCTGAGTAGCACTGAGAGAAAAATACGTCAACATCAGCGATTAAAACCCAACTGAAAAAGCCTTCATTTCCTGGGCTCAGTTCTGAAATTCTCATGTAGGTGAAACCTTTTGTTAAAGAAGTCATTGAGTGTTTACCTGTGTAACCATTATTATTGTGCTACAGTATCCTCTGAGTTGTGTGAAAATACAGACAACTGTGGCCAGAATCTCATCATTCATGAATCCCGGACAAGCTGCTAATGCAAAAGATTAAGGGGCCTTTATCCTCGTTGCTGTTTGTTGTGACTAGCTACAATTTGACCCAAGGTGTGCAACTTATTAATTTTCTTTTGGTGCAGGGCCCAAAAACAAAAAACAAAGAAAACAAAAACCCCCAAATTGAATGCCATAGTTTGGGGTGGTTTTATTCTTTTCTTAACTAATGTGCACTAGTCTTATGGTTTAAGTTTCAAATTATTCTTTCAAAACAAAAAAAATTGAAACAATTTGCATCATAAATGTCAAAATGGAATATTTTGACCTATTTAATTTCCCCCCCATTTTTTCCACCTAAAATGATAGAAAGAATGTTACCTTAATTTGACACAATTGCCTCCAAAGAGCAAATAGTTCATTACCCCCCAAAACCTTGACCCATCTCAAAAATAGAAATTAATACTGCATCCATGTAAAGAAAAACTGTAACAGTAAATTACTATGAATGTTTGTCAAAGTTGTCATGAGGATCCTAGATCCCATTACTTTTGGGGTTGGGTAGTCCTATTCAGGTTCCCCATGAATCTGAATAAAAAGTGCATCTTTCATTATCTGTGCCTCAGGCTTAATTCTCCCCTCATTGAGCCAGTTATGCATTGAAATAAAAAAGAGTTGCTTTTGTGGTGATACAGAACAAGCTATAGGACTCTAAAGAAGACTTGTAGAGGGAATCAGCAAAGGTATGCCAAAAGACCAAGCTCCTGGAGTCAGAAAGAAGGCTGTCTATTAACCATCAGAACTAGACAAGGTAAAGAGAGATAAGGTTGCTGAAAGGCAATATTTAAGTCTTTAGGGCAATGTTTGTGCAGAGATAAAATCTAGGCTTATTTGGAGAATTATGTACAGTAACGGGCAAAAAGAGGAAGCAGAGGCTAAATATCCAACCAGTCCTGAAACATTCCCAAAATATTTCCAAAGTATTTTCAGAATTACAAAATATTCATAGAGGGCAAAATTCTCCTCCAAGATCCGCAGAAGAATCCATCTGCACTATTCTTCTCTCCTTATGTGAATCTACTTGCACTGAGAATGAAGTTTATCTGCCCCCATAACAACCAGTCATCACATTTGAGTACTATTGTGGGAAGTGTTGCTTCAGTTTGGCTACTCCAACATATGGCCCTGTTTTCTCATAAATATTTACCATGACCGTTATCAGGACTGCTTCCAAAATCTGCCAGGCCTGATTTACAGCCTCAACAATGAGCCTTGTGAGACTTACATTCATATTACTTTTAGTAAGCACCTGACAAGATGTAGTTGTCCCTTTCATTAACATACTCCAGTCAGTCACACATCTGTTCCTATAAATATGCAGTATACAAAAATAATAGTATTGTTTGCTTGCCAATTAAAGGTTTGTTTAGATACAGGTATTAACTAATGAAGTATGTCTTTGATAGCCAGTAAAAACCACAAGGGACTAAAGAAGAGACTTCAGTTCAAACTATGAAACCACCACCACTGCTGCTTTTCTTCCAGCTCTGGCTCTGCTCCAGCCTAGGGCAAAAAGCACATATTTGCCCTTCCCCCAGTCCCAGTGGCACCCTGTTTTGGTGGCAGCAGCAGCAGCTCTAGTTTGGGCTCCATCTCTGGGTCCCAACCAGAGCTGCCATGACCACAACAGCTACTAGAGTCAAAGCTGTGCTGGAACTGAAGGGTAAGCAGTAGAGGTGGGGGCAGAGGCTCTTGGGGAGCAGGCAGCAGGGGGACAGGGAGGGCAAGCACAAGGGAAGATAGGTGTCAGGGGGTGCAGGCACAGGGGAAAAAAGTGGCAGGGGGGACAGGTGCTGGGAGGCAGGCACTGCAGAGGAGGGCAGTTGCTAGGGTATGCAGCGGGGGGCAGGCAGTAGGGAGGGCAGGTGGTATGGAGAACAGGTGGCAGGGGTCAGGCCACTTGACTAACCCACTGCCTAACCCATACTGACTTCCTTACTGCCTGTCCCCCTACTGCCTCCCTCACCACCTGGCCCCATTGCCTACCTTCCTGCCACTGCTTTCCCTGCTGCAATGGTGGGAAGGATAGAATTTACAGTGATTCTCCAATAATTCGATTCTATACATGGAAAATTATAACTAATTTATAAATTTTCATGTATAGAATCTAAATGGAGTCATCCATCTAAATGGAGGGGAGTCATCTTCAGTTCAGAGTCATCTTGAATTCAGATAAATATGGTAAATTTCTTAATACTTTAAAGCAGTTTTTGCATGCTAATTTTAGGAATCATCAATTATTTAATTTCACGTATAATATTGTTTGGTACTTAATGTAGCAATGATTTTCAAATAAACCTAAGAAAATCAGAAACCTAAAACCATTAAGTTTTAGACCCCTAACATGTTACGGTCCCTTGAAAATCCCAGACTAAAATATTTACAATTTTCTGTATTGTCATTGTATCTTCCGCTTCAATGAGATGTAGTCACGAGTCTCACAGATGTATTACTGTTATTTCCTATTGATTCTCTGCCTGTCACAAATTTCTTAAGATGCATTATCCCGATGACGCCAAACATTGGGGAAGAGTATCCACACTTGAGGTTAAGCTAGTGATCCAGGCCAACCTTGATAGGCTTGCAAGGTGGGTAGCTGAAAACCTGATGGCATTCAATATGGAGAAATGCAAGGTGTTCCGCCTTGGGGGAAAAAAACCCACATCACACTTATAGGCTCGGCAATGCTACACTTGCTAGCACCAAAACCAAAAGAGACTTGGGGGTTATGATTGACCATAAGATGAACATGAGCCACCAATGTGATATCACAGCCGGCAAAGTGAACAAAACTCTGGCTTGCATCTAGCGATGCATCTGAAGCAAGACCTTTGGTGAGGCTGCAGCTGGAGTACTGCATCCAATTCTGGGCTCCACAATTCAGGAAGGGCATAAAGAAGCTTGAGAGAGTCCAGAGGAGAGCCATAAATGTGATCAGAGGGCAAGAGAACAGGTCTTATGAAGAGAGGCTGCGAGCTATGGGACTCTTCAGCCTGGAGAAGCTCAGGCTCAGGGGTGACTTGGTGACAGCCTATAAGTACATCAGGGGTGTGCATCAGGATCTGGGGGAATGCCTGTGCACTAGAGCACCCCAAGGGATGACAAGGTCCAATGGTCACAAGCTCCTGCAAGACTGTTTTAGGCTGGACATAAGGAAAAACTTCTTTACTGTCCAACCCCCAAGTCCTGGAGTAGCCTCCCCACAGGTGCTTGCACCACCTATTCTAGACACTTTTAAGAAACATTTGGGTGCATATCTTGCTGGGATCCTTTGACCCTAGCTGACTTCCTGCCCCTTGGGCAGGGGGCTGGACCTGATAATCTTACGAGGTCCATTCCAGCCCTAACGTCTATGAAATCTATGCAAACAAACTGATTGCTGTTCATGTAAATAAATCAAGAAATATTAGGCTTTGGGGCAAATTCTGCAAAATGTGTTATTCCCGAAATGCAGTGGAATCAGCATGGCTTGGTGGTGCTAGAAATATTCATGTGGAATGGCCCCATGCGGGCAGGAGTGGATGCAAAGGGAATGCAGTGGTATGGTTGGCTCCACTTTTAGAGCACATTGTGGGAGAAGAAACCAAGGAAATTTTTAAGTTCCTAAATCAAATAACAATTCCCACCCCCCATTCCTTCTCTTCCCCTCCATGCTCAGCAGCATACCCCCTCCTCTTCCCCACCTGCTGCTGATGCTGTCACTGCTGCCTCTGACTTCCACAAGGGTGTGAGGGAGCTCCAGAGCTGCTTTGCCCCATTCCAGCTAGGATTAATTTGTGGAACAAGGAGCTGGGCTCAGCAGGGTATAGCAGCAGCATTGGCAGTTGCAGGTATGTTCCCACTTCCTGCCCAATTCCTCAAGCTGTTCCTCCCCAGCCCAGAAGCAGACTCAGGAAGGAAGAAACCACCTTCTGCCATCACTACTGCCTTTGTCCCCAGATGAGCCTGGCTCCCTGCCCAGCCCAGATGAAGTGCAGAATGAAGAGTGGTTGCAGAGTGGAGCAATATGGGGGGCATGTGGGAGCTGGGGGCTGGTTGCAGCCATTTCTGCAGCACCAGTTACTGTTTCTGCACAACCGTTTACAAAATCCTGGATCTGCCCATGCATACAAGTCTCCATATGCTTCCTAGGAATATGGATTAGTCACATTACCGGGAAAGGAATTTATCCTTCTTTACTCTTTGCATAGACTCCTTGCAAAAAGACTCAGACACTCTTTGTGTGTAGGACAAACAATTTTCCCATTTGCAAAGTTAAAGCTAAGGCTCAGTTATACTGGGAAACCTCTGAATTTAACTTGTGTGAATAATTCATAACTAATTTATTTAATACATTTTACCATACCATGACTCATCACTGAATCTAATCTAATTTTCTTATGTTTATTTGTTGATTTAATTTATTCACCAAGTAATATCTATGAATCATTCTTGACCTGAAAATTGTGTGAGAACCAATTGTTGCAAGGATTTAATATTTGAAAGTGAAGCCATTTGAACAGAAACATAGGTCACATGACAAACGTCTTTTCTCTGGCTGAATTAGCATAATTATTAGCATGAGGGTTTTCTATGCAAATATTTATTATAAATTTGCAACAATTCTGCAATAGGTGGTATTTTGATAAACATTTATTCCAGCAACTTCATTTTCTAGATTATTATTTGTAAGAAAATGAATACAAAAGGGATACAAATACATGTATCCATGAGACAAAATTTATTTTAAAAGCTGAATTAATATGCATGGAAAACAGTTTACAGAAATTGTCCAGCTTTGCTGCAAAACCCACCTGTGCTTCTGCCTTTAAATACATTTTGAACTGCTTTATATTTGAAAGAGTTTTTCTTTTGTCTTCAAGAATTCTTTATATTTGATTGAATAAAGCATTTGTATTTCTTGGGAAGTGCTCTACCCTTGAAAGGCAAGACAATGGTTGTAAAAAAACACGTTTGTGTGGCGTGTTTATGATATTGAAATGAAACAGACATGAAAAAGGTCAAAATTGATCTTTTCTTCCTGTTTTTGTTGTGCACAGCAAACGTAGCACGCGCACTGGATGACTGTTTAAAGTAGACTACCTCCTGGGTGGCAAAATTCCTAGTCTCAGGGCAATTTTTCAGATGTGGAACTGGATTGAAGGATGGGATCCTCTTACATCACAGCTACTAGGTTTTGAGAAGATAGGCAAATCTGAAGAATTTACTCAGCTTTCTTGGGCACAGGGACTGTGCTTGCAGTTGTACAGAACCTAGCATAATGGTGCCCTAATCTTGACTGAGCTTCCACAGTAAAGTTACTAAATAATAACCATACAAATCATAGAGAAGTAGTGCCGGAAGGGACCTCCAGAGGTCATCTAGTCAAATCCCCTGCCTGAGGCAGGATCATCCCTATCCAAACCATCCTGTACAAATCCATGATCTAAACTCTTCATAAAAATGTCAACCCTGATACTACACAAGACATAACACCCTAACACAGGTGAAGTGGGGAACCGCAGCAGCCAACATCCTGCTTCTATAAAAGGCTATTAATATATACTCAAGAAAACCCAGGTAGAGGCCCACACCTGCCACCACAGAGGAAGGGTCAAACCCCTCCCAGTCATTCCAAGCTGATCATGGGCTAAAATTCCTTCCTGACCCCAAAGATGGTGATCAGTCTGACCCTGAGTGGACGAGCAAGACCCGCTAGTCAGGAACCTCTGGCTTGAAGTCCTAGGAAGAGCACTGGCTCACCCCAGTCAAAGTCCCCAGCCTTGCCTGCAGCCAACACCTCATGCCTCTGAGGAAGGTTTAAAAACACCCTGACACATGTAGCAGAAGGGCTTGGAGAACAACCAGCAAAGCCTAGAAACATGAGAAATACCCATAGTCAAACATACGCTATGCATATATCTTTCACCAACCAGTAGCTGTCCAACCTCTTTCATAGACTTCATAGACATTAGGGCTGGAAGGGACCTCGGGAGATCATCGAGTCCAGCCCCCTGCCCAAAGGGCAGGAAGTCAGCTGGGGTCATAGGATCCCAGCAAGATAAGCATCCAATTTACTCTTGAAGGTGTTCAATGTAGGTGCATGAACCATCTCCGCTGGCAGACTGTTCCAGACCTTGGGGGCTCGGACAGTAAAGAAATTCTTCCTTATGTCCAGCCTGAAACGGTCTTGCAGGAGTTTGTGACCGTTCGACCTTGTCATCCCTTGGGGCGCTCTGGTGAACAAACGTTCCCCCAGATCCTGGTGGTCACCCCTGATAAACTTATAGGTGGCCATCAGATCACCCCTGAGCCTAAAATTTTCCAGGCTAAAGAGTCCCATGGCTCTCAGCCTGTCATCGTAAGATCTGTTTTCCTGACCTCTGATCATGCGCGTGGCTCTCCTCTGGACTCTCTCAAGCTTCTCCACATCCTTTTTGAATTGTGGAGCCCAAAACTGGATGCAGTACTCCAGCTGCAGCCTCACCAAGGCCGAGTACAAGGGGAGAATGACGTCCCGGGATTTGCTCGAGAAGCATTTTGGTCGCTTTACTAGCCGCAGCATCACATTGGAGGCTCATGTTCATCTTGTGGTCAATGATGACCCCCAAGTCTCTTTCTTCTGTAGTGCTATCCAACGTAGCACTGCTGAGCCTATAAGGATGCTGCAGGTTTTTCCTCTCAAGGTGGAGAACCTTGCATTTTTCGGTGTTAAACACCATCAGGTTCTCGTCCGCCCATTTGCTGAGCTTGTCCAGGTCAGCCTGGATCACCCACCTATCTTCTGGCATGGATGCTTTGCCCCAAAGTTTGGTGTCATCGGCGAACTTGGCCAGTCCACTCCTGACTCCAGTGTCCACATCATTAATGAAGATGTTGAACAGGATGGGTCCCAGGACAGAGCCTTGAGGGACCCCACTGGTCACAGGGCACCACAATGAGTGACTGCCATCGATTACAACCCTCTGGGTCCGACCACGGAGCCAGTTTCCCAGCCAGCGGATCATGGTGGAGCCAAGGCCACAACTGGGCAGTTTGGCCAAGAGGTGATCATGGGATACCAGATCAAAGGCTTTTTTGAAGTCAAGATATATGACATCAATCTCTTCTTGCTTGTCCAGGTGATAGGTCACCTGGTCATAGAAGGAAATGAGATTGGTCAAACAAGACCTACCCGCAACAAACCCATGCTGGCTATCCCTTAGAATGTTAGCCTGGGCCAGTTCATCAAGGATGGCCTCCTTAATAAACTTTTCTAAGATCTTCCCCAGAGTAGAAGTCAGGCTAATGGGCCTGTAGTTAGCCGGATCCACTCTCCTGCCTTTCTTGAAGATTAGCACTACATTGGCCTTCTTCCAGTCTTCGGGCACTACACCACAGCAGCAGGAGTTTTCAAAGATCCGTCCCAGGGCCTGGGCTATGACGCTCGCCAGCTCCTTGAGTACCCTGGCGTTCAGATTGTCTTCGTGAACACCTCCAGTGATGTAGCATCCACACCTCCCCTATTCCACTGCCTCGCTGCTCTAACAGTGAAGACGGTTTTCCTGATATCCAATCTAAACCTATTTTGCTGCAACTTCAAAGCATTGGTCCATGAATGAAACAGCAAAATTAAAGAGCGAATGAAAACAGCACAAATACAGCAGGATTTGATCCCTTCCTAAAACAGAAATATATATTTTGTGTCTAACTTCAGTCCTAACTGAGAAAAGGCCATAGGTTGCAGTTGGCAACCTATAGCCAGGAAGAGACTGAATCTGGCCTGAAGCAGTTTAAGGGGATAGGCAGCATACTGCAACGTAGGCAGCAGAGGTGTCTCCAGGGTCAGACCACCTGCCTCTGCTGTCTGTTCCCTACTCATCTGTCCCTGATGTAGAATCATAGGGCTGGAAGGACCCTGAAGGATCATTGGGTCCAGCCCACTGCATGAGCAGGAAAGACATCTGGGGTCAGATGACCCCAGCCAGCTGACTGTCCAGTCTTTTCTTGAAGACCTCTAGGGTAGATGACTGCGCCACCTCTGGGGATAGCTTGTTCCATAGTCTGGACACCCAGTTGTAAAGAATTATTTCCTAATGTTCAGCCTGAAACTATCTTCCAGGAATTTGTGGCTGTTGTTTCTAGTTTTCCCCTGGGGAACTATTGTTCACCGAGCCCCTGATGTACCCCTCTAATATAGCAGTAAGCTGCAATCAGGTCCCCTCTCAGCCTTCTTTTCTTTAGTCTGAAGAGTCCAAGATCCCTCAGTCTCTCCTTGTATGGCTTGCCATGCAAGTCTCTAATTGTACAGGTGGCCCTTCTCTGGACCCTCTTGAGCTTTAGCGCATCCTTGTTGAAGTGCAATGCCCAGAACTGGACACAATACTCCATTCGTGGCCACACCAATGTTGAGTAAAGCAGGAGAATCACTTCTTTGAATTTACTGGAGATGCACTGATTGATACATGCCAGAGTTTTCCACTGTGTTCCTATAGTGCTGTGAATTTAGCTCTTCTATGAAAGCAAAAGGTTGCCAACCCCTATATAAAAGGTCATTTGCTTTTCCTTTTTTGTTTGGTTTGTTTTTGAATGTTTTAAAATATATATCCATCCTTTGAATATCACTAGTTTCAAAATGACAGATATTGTTAGAATAAACACTCTCCCTTTCCCAGATGCATGAATAACATCCTTTAATATTAGGTTAGCTGCGGTGCAACTCAACCATTTAGAGGAACAGTCTCTTAGAGCAAGCTAAGCTATTTCCATGATAAGAAGAAGATTCTTATCTTCGGGCATTTGTAGGTTTCAGATTCTTTGCCTGAAGTTATATCTTCCTGTGCTTATGACGCTGCAATTTGCTGCTATAGCAATTTTCTAAAGTCATCAAGAGCCTGATTCTGTAGTTGCTGTGGATGAAAAACTCTAATGGCAGTCATCAAAGTTTCCACTTCAGCTCCACATGAGCAGCACCTAAAGAATTAGGTCTTATCAGTAAATTATGCTGGTAGATGAAACAGAGGATAAAGATTTTGTTTTCTTGGAGTGGTCCTTAGTGTATGACAAACAACAGAGAAATAGTCATTGCTTAACAGGCTCCATTTCAAAGTTTCCCAAGTAACGTACATTGTTCTTTATATTTGTTATTTAAACTGCATAAAATCTGTTTAGGAGAAAGTACTTAGGTAACTTACTAGAAAGTTGGTGCTGTCTGTGACCAGCCAAAGAGGGAATGTGTGTTATAATGACTGCCCAGATAAGTCTTTGAATCTGGACATAGAGTTTTCCAAGCCAGAGAGTTACTGGTAATTCCTGAGAGTGACAGGCAAAGTTAAACCATTAGTTACATTGTATTTCAAAACTTTTCACATTTTTATTCAACAAAGACGTACCACAAGATATAATAAAATGCCAAAGATTTAAAAAGAGAAAAAGCTAGAGTGCTGCAGGTTTTATACTGCTTAGATCTCTGCATGTCAAAGGCAACGCTGACTCTCCTTCTAGGTAAACATAAAGCTATGTTCGAAGGATGTACAGCTGAGCAGAGTGTCTTAATGTCATTCAGATTCTATGTCCAGTAAAGCAGTTAGCAAGCAAATCACTGAATCACTAATAATGCTACAAAGTGACACTTGTTACTGATTAACATAAATCATAACCAATTTCAGTATATTCTAGAGAGTTACAGATCCTAGAAAACAAAAATATAAATGTACAAGCACAAAGACTGCACCTAATTGTGCAAAATCACGTGTCCTCCATTTGCTTATCATTAAACTGTAAATAGCAATTGGGCAGCAGATTTCAAAAGGTCTCAGAGAGTAAAAATTCATATCTTAGGTTCAAATATTGCCTCTGTTGTATCTTATGCAGTGTATGAGCTTTATGGAAGTGGCAATAGTGTCCCATTGATCAGGGTGAAGGGGGAGAGGAAGGATGCACAATAGAGCAGTTTCCCAAACTTGATATGCGGGGCACACTTTTTTTCTGGATTAAAATTGGTGTTACACTTCACTCTCGCACCTGCAGAGGTGTATATGTGTGTGTGCGTGTGTATATATCTTTTATTTTCCTGTTTCAAAACATATCACATATTCCATTCTCCTGCCGGAGGACATCAGATCAATTCTGAGATGTACTGTTAAAGAAAGAAATACTTCTTTCTTTCAGCAAAGGATTAGACTTTATACCAGTGGTTCTCAAGCTGTTTAGTCTCAAGATACCCCTTTTAACTTTTCTGGATGTCACAGCATGACAAATAAAAATCACTGAGATGGAACTAAATTCAGAAATGAATACAGAAGGGGACTTGGAGGCTAAAAAGTTGAGAATCACTGATCTAGCCGGTGCCACTTAAGGGTGATGGAGCCAGGACCTCCCCCTGCTGTGTCCTTCTCTTTCCACTGTCTGTCCCCTCCTGACCCTTAGTCAGTACCTCGGGGGCAAGGACAGGCCCGGCTGCTGAGGCTGCTCCTGCAGGGTCTCACATGATGGCCACCCCCCCTAGATCCCCTCCTCTTGGCTCTGGGAGCATGGGAGGAGTTAAGGGGATGAGTTGGGCTGCAAAGCACAACTCTATCTGGGTGTCTGCCAGCACACCCACTCACAGTAGAGGGGGTAGCTAGGAGTGGGGGAGGGAGGGGAAAGAGGGGGCTGGCACAGGGACTGCCTGGGGGCAGGGAAGGACAGGGGAAGGCAGCAGCAACAGCAGCCTCCAGAGGAGCAGCCACAGGCACTGCTGGAGTAGCTGGGGCAGGCACAGGGTGCATTTACCTCTTCACACAGGTGGCTCTCACGGCACACTTCTGTGACTTGCACAGCACACTAGTGTGATGCAGAACACCCTTTGGGAATCAGTGCTGTAGGGAGTCGACATGGGTTGGCACACGTGATGTTCTATTGAGCAGCCATCCCCAGAACTCCCTCAGCAGCAGTGGGGAACACAATTTAAAGTAAAATAGGCTGCAACAAGATTTGTCTGTATGGCTGTTAGCCAACAATACCTGCAGTCACTGCAAAGCAGTTTCAAAAACAGTCAAGGGATGACCATTGTCCTGAGATCCCTTTCATTTAGCCTAACATTGCAGGTGCTCTACCTCTTGATTCCAGCATGGGGGGAGGTTTCTGGTTTTACAATACCAACCTGCCCTGACTCCAAAGGAGATCATTGCAAAACATATTTGTTGCAAACGATGTGAATTTCAACCAATATGTGTAGCCTCCATGAAACTGCCATGGGACATTCAGAAGGAAAGAGATGATGGCAGACATATTTGGTTTAGGTAACTTATTTGTTTCTGGAGTCGGGTTGGGAAATGTTATAAAATTATCTTAAGAAAGAAAAAAGGCATTCCAATTTTTTTCTTTTGAATATTTAATTATATCCACATACTAATGTAAATGCTTATCTGTGAACAGGCAATTGCAATGCCTAATTGCACTTTACTGGGTGTTCAAAAATCATTACTGTAAAATGTATCTCTCAATCTCCAAAACCATATTAGCTGTCTGCTGTACTATTCTGCCAGAGCTAGACTCTTCATGATTGGATCCTTTGACACAAAAGGCTGCAGACTCCAAATTGCCTGATTTGCATGTGAGACAACTTCCTTTATAATCAATTTAGCAGCAACTCTTACTGACATCTCGCTACTTATGACTTTGAAGAAGAAGCTAAACTTCTGAAGAATGTTCAAGCATAGTGTTCTAGGGGCACTTACTCATGAGCCCTGTCCCACATAAGAAAAAAAAAGGGAATATAACAGAGAAATTACTAAGAATGCTTCCTACTTTATTATTTATTCTTATTTTTAGAACTGCATAAACACCTTTATTTCTACCTTAGCCAGAATGCTCATCTTACCCCTGCATGTTACTCATTATTTTGTTTAGGTGCACCATAGAAAATTGCTTTTTGTGGACCATATTTCCGTATTACACCATCCTTCATTTTTATATTTTGGAATTACAGGCACAAATAACTGTGGACATGAGATGAGGTCACTGGAAGCCAGGTCCACAGAAGGAGTTTAGACAGAATTTACATGCCTAAGGCCAACCATAAGATCTTCAAATTCTCCACTTCCCAGTGTGGCATATAAGGTGGTTCTGGTCAAGTTGTTCTGCTTATGCACATGCCCAAAATTGGCTCAGATTTGTCAGGCAGTTCAGCATCCAACTCTGATCAGGAGCCTCAAATAAGAATTCCCCCTACCCTTGTTGAGGGCCCCATGCGGAATATACCCTGAGGTATATTCTAAGCATGGTTGATGTGCACCTGTAGTATGCACCTGTAAATGAAACACGCAGAGGCATAACAGGGCAGCTCTGCACCCTGCACAGCTTCAGCACACAGGGCGGTACTGGCTGTTGGCTCAGCCAGCTGCAGCTATTTTTACACATCCCCTCCCACAAAGGCAGTACCCGAGGCTGCTGCCCCAGCTGTCCCCCGTCAGTTAGGCTACTGGAAATACAGAAACAGCCCCAATTCTCATTCAAGAGCACAGAAGCATGTGGTGCTGCTAGTGGCCAGAACTTTTATATAGAATATAGAATTCAACACTCTTTCTAAAAAGGATCATACCTACATCTCTCACAGCCTGACTGCTATAGGCTGTCCTAGGATAGAAACATTATCAGCCCCTCATGTTAAAACTGTTTCACTGTGCAGAAAAGAATTAAAGATTCACTGGGCCAGGGGGAATGAAAATGAGTGGTTCATGAACTCCACTGGCAAAGGTGATGAGTGGGGTTCTAGCCCTTGCTCCAAGGTGTGTTTATATATCTTGGTCAATGACTGCTTAATATAAAATATATCAATAGCCCTTGGAACAGGGATCCAGTTTTTGACTGAAACAGCTTAGGCCTCTATTCCCAAGAGAGAGTATAGGTCTGAGAATCCCAACTGGAAAGAGGTGCCTAAAGAGGTAAGTCCTGGAGCATGGCAAGGCCAAAAAGGCATCCTACTCCTCAGCAGTTCTTTTTGGCTAGCTTTGGTAGCTCCCTCAGCTTGCTGGGCTAGGGACAGACATTACACATAAATCAGTTTAAGTGATCAGAAGCTGGTTTAAGCCTGTAACAGAACAGATGTTCAGTGCACATAAACCAGTTTTGAAAATGGCCAGGTTTGAGATAAACCTGGTTGAATGTAGTATCAGACTTAACTGATTTGGGTCAAACTGGTTTATGCAATGTCTGACCCAGACCTATTCCTGCTTTAAATTAAATCAGAGTCCCCCAGCATCCCCACATGCTCTCTGGGTTGGGTGGGGCCCTCTACTCCAGAGACCTGGGCTGACCCCTCCCCTCTGCTCGGTGGGTGCAGCTCCAGCAGAGACTGCAGGTATTTCAGGGTTTCCTCCTGCTCCGCTCCCCACCTCCCCACCCCCTGCTGAAGCAGGGATCCCTCCCCACCTCTGCCTCACACAGACACCTCTCAGCATTAGCTAGCAGACCACATGCTGGCTATGGTCCATGCTATGGGAAACAGGACAAAGGCAGACAGCATAGTGTCGGCATAGGGCTTTTGGGAGCTAATCAACAGGTAGCTGGTAATGTCCCTCTGTTCATCTTTGGAAAAAGTTGTTAGGAACAGCTTGAATGAATGAGAGAAGCTTTTGTTTTCTTAATGAGCTGATAAACGCTGAGTTAGGGGTGATAAACACTGTGATATCAACGACTTGCTGGGCTGCTGAGGGGCCTGGAAGGAAGCCATCCCTAATCAGAGCATCCTGCCAGGGTCTGACCATGCCCATTTCAGCTCAGCAATGTGGAAGGGAAGGGAGGGCTGCTCTGGTGCCCCCCAGCTTCTAGCCTGAGTCACTGCAGGCATGTGCCTGTATTTCTGGAATGAAAAGGGAATGTCTATCTACCTCCAAATCAGTTCAAGCTTTGCAGGTTAAATTAACCTGCAAAGACTGAATCAATTTAGGATCAGACTTTTTGTATGTCTGTCCCTAGCCCTGATGTTCGTAAGTCCTGTTCTGAGGAATCTAACTCTCCTCATGCACTGTATAATGAGTCTATGTAACTAGTTGCAGAGGCCAGGTGGCTAAAAGTTAAGCATTGCAACCAAAGCCCTTCATTGACATAGCCCTAAGTCTCTTCTCTGTAATGCAAGGGACTTGATAGTTCATTCTCCCTAGCTGTGAATGCAAAAGTGTACATGCAAACAGAAATGATAACAAAACTAGATGCCTAGCTGAGGTGGAAGTGCAAGATGAAATCCCTCTTCAATGCCCCTATCTTTGACCTTACTGAGGTTTTTGGCCTGGGTAGGGGCAGTAGGATCTGTGCACAGTGGTTAAGTTCAATTAACTCCTTTAAACAGAGGAATGATTCTACAATCCTGAACATTTTATATTTTAAAAAGGGGGGTTGTTTCAATTTTTACAGTTTTTAATAATATTTTGTGCACATTTGCAGTGTGTCAGAAATTATTTAATTAGTGCCCTGAGCAGCCCAGTATGGGGGGAAAGGAGATTTAAAAATAAGCATATTACTGTTACAAAGCATTCATATTGGCATGCCACAGACAGAGAAAAACAAAATGAAATATCCCATATTTCAGTGTCAATAACTAAAAATAAAACTATCAGTTTCCTACTGCTTATTAGGCTTGCCATGGCAGCAGGAGTGTTTTAGTAGAAATGTTGACTGGATTAATTGCTGGATTGTTGGCATCAAAGAAAGCTGCTCATTTCCTGTGATAGTGTGTCAGCCTGAGAGAGGAAAGTTTACCAAAGATACTGTTCTGTTAGGAACAATCTGTTAGGATTGTTCTGTTAGGAAAATGTATAGGAATCTTGACTTTACACCCAAACATGAGCAGAAGTTTAATCTCTCATGTATATATAGCATGCAGTTCCTGATCCAAAGCCTGTGCATATAAGACAAAAGACTCCCAGCTGATTTGAGGGGGCTTTGGTAATGCCTTAAACTGTGCAGAACTGAAGATATATCTCAAAATATTTTTACTATCAAAGCCAGAGATTTTAGAGAGATGCAAAAAGGAAAGGCATGCTATTCGAGTGAAATGCAACCACTGCAATACAGCAAAATGTACCCCAGACTTGCTTCTTTGTCCAATATACAAGTTGTTGTTCAGAATTTTAATAGCCTACCCACAAAGAAAAAACATACGTGAGGAAGGGGTGGACTTCACACTTTTGCTAGCAAGGGTTTTCCTTATCACCTGTGCCCAGGGCTATGGGGAACAGTGGGAGAAGGGGGTGCCCCCATCCACAATCAGATCACTCTCTAATTCCTGTTTCCAAAATGAGGGGAAAGAGGGGCTTCCTAAAAGGATATACTGGGCCCACTAATTTGTCTTATAGGCTCTGCCTGTACCTCATATCCTACCTCAGAGGGGGGGCCAAACTTTTTGGCAAGTATCTTTGACAAGGTAAGCCCCACATCCTCCCTGAGTGCCACTCTGATTCCCTTCCCCAGAAAGATCTGTTCTGCTCCCTGCCCTATTTTTCACTGTGTTCCCCATTCCTTCCCCAATCTGCTGCCAGCCACACACCAGAGCTACCTGTGCCATTTGTGTCATGCTATCCCTGGATTGGCCACTGCTGTCCTACATGTTGCCTGTTGATCAATTTCTAACTACTTAGGGAGCCAGTAGGATGGAGCTATAGCATTGTTTTAGCCAGCAGGGAAGTGAATAACTAACTTGCAAGATTATTGATTACACACAGATATCTTTTCAAAGAGTTGTTAATATGACAACTACATTATGCTGGTCAAACCCACCTCTTGAGATCTGACACTGATTAGACAGCCTTGTATCCTTTTTCTATGGATCAAACCTACAGTATTCTCAGAAACACTCTATTCCTGTATGACAGCGGTCCATCCCCAGGCCTCTCCAATGTAGACCTGACCCTCTGTCTGTGGGCTACCCACTGACCTTTGTCACCTGTCACACCTTGATGGAACAATAATTAGGATGTTGCTCAGGTGGGAAGGCTGCCTATTTACTACCCTGATATTAGTGGTTGTTATCCACTGCTCAAAACCTCCCCTACATGGTGGCCCACGCCTTGCAGATGATATACAGATTTTAACCTGCATACTATGGCACTGTGGCTGCTCACTCCCTGGTGCTGTGCCCCCGGCACTAGGGTCTATTCACCCCCTGTTGCTGTGCCCCTCGGCACTGGAGTCTGCTCACCCCTGGTGCTGCTCCCCCTAGCGCTGGGGTCTGCTCATCCCCCCGTCACTGGGCCCCTTGGCACTGGGGTCCGGGGCTCTGCACAGCAGTGTGTCTCAATGAGGCCTTCTCCTCCCCAACAGCCTCAGCCCGAGGCCACTGGATAAAACAACAACATAAATACGAGCCCCTGGGCTATAACATAATACGAGTCCTACAAGCTACACCTTAAAACCCCTAAACTGCTCCTCGAGTATTGAGTACCTCCCAGGTCTGGGTAGCTGGTAGACTCCTGGAGCCTCATTAGCCATAGCAACAGTCTAGCCAGCAGTCACGGTGTTCGGGGGTAGCTCTGCCCTGCAGGAGCTCCCTTGCCCTGGCAGCTTGCCAGAGGCCTCCCCTCTCCAGCCTTGGCCCTGGGGTTTATATGTGCCCAGAGCCCTATCTCCTTCCTGTCAACTGACTGGCCTGGGTGGTTGGACTTTTAACCCCTACCCTCCTGGTACTTGGTGTTCCTATAGACTCTGGTCTTAAAGGAGCAGCCCTGCCTCCCAGTAACAGGGCTAGGGTTCCCTGTTACATGCTGCAAATAGCAAAAAAGGTGTCTCACAGGGATCTGCAAAGCTTCTATGTAGTTCCAAAGAAATCCTACAAAGCATTGTGCTACTTGCTGCCCACATGTGGATAATTTGATCTGTTTTCAGGTATTTGTAATATTTCCGTTTCCTATACAGAATACAGCACTTGACATACCAAAGTCCTTTCATCTCTGCTTCTGACTTCAAAGTCACTTTTTAGTCATTCAATTTTCATGGGGGGCTAGGGGCATTTTTTTTTACATTTAGAGCCAGCTTTGCTGATTAACATAGGTAATAAGGTAAAGACACTGGCTAGACATGGTAACACTGGCAGATTGAAGCAGACTTTTAGCTTGGAAAAGGACAAGGAATGTCTTTAACTTAGCTCTGTTGCGAGGATGCCAGAGTGAAAAAAGGGTCTTGTGCTTTCTTCACCTCAGAGCTGGGGACAACTGAACCCTAAATGACTATGTAGCAGAAACCATATTGATGGCACAGTAGGCACCCAACAAGAGAAGACAAGATACTCTGCACTGGTTGAGGATACAACTTATACAAATAAAGATTATTTTCAAATGTACTCACGAGGCACATATGGGGGGTTGTTGATATCATTGGGAGTGCAGCCTGGCTGCTGACCATTTCCAAAATTAGCTGGTTCATTCATGTCCTTTAAGAAACAGAGTTAAACATAGGTAAGGAGTCATATTTGGTATTTTAGAGAAAATAAAATAAGAATAGAATCAGACTTACAATCCAAAGTCCATCATAATCAAGGACATTTTTGAACTCAACACATAGTTGGGTCCACCAGTCAGCTGTCTTGGGGTTAGTGTAGTCAGGAAACACCGAATCTCCAGGTGGCCATACCTAGAATCAGAAGTTGTAAGTACGTTATTAATAAGCAACTTTTGATCATTTTTAGCACTATGAAACAACACTGAAACATACACATAAATTAGGAAAACCAACCTTTCCAACAGCTGGAGTTATTCCATCAGAATTGTTAACCCATATTCCCATTTCTTCACCAAGTTCATAGGGCCTGTAGGTACCTGGTGCTTCATCCTTACTTATGAAAGGATCCTGAAAATGATGGGTTTTTTAAGATTATCAGAAGCTCTAATAAAACAGCTCTTTAAACTATCTGTATTTTTCAGAATAATTTCAATGTTATAGCTAATGTGTATTGCATTGGTACTAAACAAAAAAGATATTAAAATGGAACTAAACTTGAGAGCTCATCTCAGTACAATACGCAGTAAAGTTCAATAGAGCAGTCTTGCAATTATCCACCAACCAAACAATCCCTAGAAATTCAAGAATGAAGTGACACCATCTAATGATTACAGGATTATGCTTAAGGTATGTTAGTATTAGTGATTGCATATGTAAATTAAACTAATTGTTAAAAAAAAGCACTTGAATTATTTTCCCCTCATACTATCATAGATTCATAGATTCATAGATTCATAGATGCTAGGGTCGGAAGGGACCTCAATAGATCATCGAGTCCGACCCCCTGCATAAGCAGGAAAGAGTGCTGGGCCTACATTACCCCAGCTAGATACACATCCAACCTTCTCTTGAATACCCCCAGGGTAGGGGAGAGCACCACCTCTCTTGGGAGCCCGTTCCAGACCTTGGCCACTCGAACTGTGAAGAAGTTCCTCCTAATATCCAATCTAAATCTGCTCTCCTCTAGCTTGTGGCCATTATTTCTTGTAACCCCCGGGGGCACCTTGGTGAATAAATACTCACCAATTCCCTTCTGTGCCCCCCTGACGAACTTATAGGCAGCCACCAGGTCGCCTCTCAACCTTCTCTTGCGGAGGCTGAAAAGGTTCAGATTCTCTAATCTCTCCTCATAGGGCTTGGCCTGCAGGCCCTTAACCATACGAGTGGCCCTTCTCTGGACCCTCTCCAGGTTATCCGCATCTTTCTTGAAGTGCGGCGCCCAGAATTGCACGCAATACTCCAGCTGCGGTCTGACCAGCGCCCGATAGAGGGGAAGTATCACCTCCTTGGACCTATTTGTCATGCATCTGCTGATGCACGATAAAGTGCCATTGGCTTTTCTGATGGTTTCGTCACACTGCCGACTCATGTTCATCTTGGAGTCTACTAGGACTCCAAGATCCCTTTCCACTTCCGTGCCACCCAGCAGGTCATTTCCTAGGCTGTAGGTGTGCTGGACATTTTTCCTCCCTAGATGCAGCACTTTGCATTTCTCCCTGTTGAACTGCATTCTGTTGTTTTCTGCCCACTTGTCTAACCTGTCCAGGTCTGCTTGCAGCTGTTCCCTGCCCTCCGGCGTGTCCACTTCGCCCCATAGCTTAGTGTCATCTGCAAACTTGGACAGAGTACATTTCACCCCCTCGTCCAAGTCGCTGATGAAGACATTAAAGAGTATCGGTCCAATCACCGAGTCATGACTGCAGAGTTAAGCTTTTCTGAGTTTCATTATCTTTTTTTTTGCAGTTTAATATGTTTTAGATTTTTTAAAGAAAAGTTTAACCTTCATTCTCAATTTCCTGCATTTAAAATGCATGATTCTGAGATAATCATAAAATCCTTGCAATATACCTCACTCTAAAAGACTGATAACTATTCTCAATCCTATATCCATTAAAATGCAGTTTATCTGGAATTATATTTTCATTTAAATTAAACATTTTGTATACAAACCCTAGACTTAAGACTCAGAAAGGTTGCTGCCATGTTATATTTCTCATCATCTGAAGCAAAATCTGAACATTTGTCTTAGTTCCTTTTTTAATTCTCACTTCAGATTTACCAATTCATGTTGGAGTATGAAGAAGTGTGAAGCAGCCAGGAGTGTACACTTATGAGTATCCCTTCCTGTTCTCTGTTTCTTGCACTTCTTTACAGTCCCCTGCACACACACACCCTCACACTGAGCTCACATACACATATACAAATCCTCTTTCCCCTTATTTTGCTTTGTGTACATCGATGTTTGTGTGCATACCCACATTCTTTATTCTCTCCTGTCTCATTTTTTAAAATGAGAGAATTTTTCATTGCTCTCACTGGGACTGAGGCTTTAGGCTGCCCCTGTTACATGCCCTCTTACCAAATGGGTCCCATTTTTTCCAAGGAGACTAAAGCCAATTTAGGGAAAATGGTGTCCACAATGCCATCAACAGTGAAGAAGAATTCTGTGAGATACCAGGGAATGGAGAAACCACTCTGTGACCTCTGTCCAAATGAGAATAAATGGAGACAGGTGTCCTTTTCAATATGTCTTTAATTAAGGACAGCTGCCCTCTGAGTGCATTTGGGCACAGTGGAAGATTGCAGCTATATGGAATATGGCAGTTCTGTGTGGAATTCTCTGTAGAAATACTTTTGTTTGGGTTTTCTTGAAAAGAAATTTTACAGTTAAGAAAAGCGACAGGAAAATATTACTATCAGTCCTAAAAAACATTCTAGTGTAGCCCACTGTATGTAATTTAAATAACCTTTAACTATAAAGATTGAATAGTCTATATTATTCCATTATTAATTTTCATGAGAAACCAAAAAATCCGATAGTCTGTGCCAAGCTTCTTAAAAGACACATTTAAAATTAATTTTAGCACCTAAATTAATTACCAGATTTACCTGCAAATTCTCAGAAAATGCATTTTACATTTGCTTAAATCAGTGCTGCAATTTTAGCTAGGGAACATGACATTCTTCCATATCTAACAAATGTGTTGAATCTCTGCTTTAAGTGCAAAACTCTATTCAGCCTTAACGACAGACCCACAGTTGGTGTTTCTATAATTAAGGAACACAAGTGTCCATTAAAGTTTTAACCTGCTTAAGTAGTTCAGCTTTGAAAAAAGAAAAACTGTCCATCTGCAGTAATTATTTTTTAATCCCAGAAAAGATGGTTCCCAAGGGACATCAAGGCTCTAACAAGTCAGCTTAATTAGCTACTCCTAATCAGGACTTCAGATTTCTTTAAGCTAAGAGGTTATTCCAGCGCATACATCTAATATATTATGCAGGCTTAGCATCATCATCCTAAGCAGAACAAAAGCCTTTCATACCTGCTTTTGCATTCCACAAGGTTTAGTTTTGGTTCTTTTCCTCCTAGTGCCTGTGTCTGTTAACTCTTTCCCCATCTGGCTCGTTTTAGCTGTCCACCCAGCGACTGTTCTTGGGAAAGGCTGAGCCCCCTTAACTCCTGCTAGTTATAGTAAATATTGTGGGCAATCAGAATTTCTCAAATCCAGGCCACTTTTCCCTGTGTGCTCAGAGGTATGCCCCTACCTTTAAAAACATGAGTTGTAGCACCTCCCAGCACCCTACCGTTAAAAGCTGAAGTCATTGAGTATTATTTTTAACCACCGTACCTCCTTATTGACAAATTTTAAATAATTTCTAGTTAATGCAATTCCTTGCTGTTTCTATTTTAGTATTATTTAACGACTACTATGCAAAATCTTTCACTAAAATTTTCCTGCTGTAATAGATATTTATCATTTTACTTTATAATTAATCTTACTTTTAGAACATCTTCCTTTGTTTCTAAACAATGCATTTGTTCTGACTCAGAATAGGTCACAATTTAAAACAGGAACACTGTTCAAAGCAATGACAATGAGCAAGTCCTGAGAAGTTTAGATAACATTTTCCCTTAGACAGAAGGGGTGGTAAAGTTCAAGACTTCCAGCAGTGCAGTACTATGGTATTTCTATTGCTCAGGTGCCAGAAGACTGCACTCAGAAATGCTTTTAGTAGCATAATCTTAGCAATGTACTAGTATCTGGATAAGAGAAGACATGGAGTCTCAGCAGCTCATGTATGTCTGAGTAGGTTTGGATGCCTTTACAGCTGTGCATAAGCCAGCATAGAAACAGGCAGTAAAGGGAAAGAATTGGCCACTGAGTTAGGACTGAGACATATCTATCATTCACAAGTGCTTACACTGGTGGTTCTCAGCGTCTATGGCCAGACCAGACTGAATACAATTCCATCTGATTTCAAAAACTAAACAATCCTGGGCCTGGCTACTATTTTGATGGGAAACCACCTGGAAATCCAGGGTTTGCAGGCAATTCTCACCTCTACTTTGAAGGCATGCCTCAAGAAAATGGACATCAAGAGCTGGGAGGAGATGGCTGCTAACCAACTCCAGTGCTAAGCAACTCAACCGTGGCACCCTGACAGAGAATCACTGGGGTACAGTTTTGTTAGCAGTTCATAATGAACAAAGGATCAGATAATTTTGACCTATTTTCTATTTGCATGTTGTTCATGAATAGACTGACTTTTATTAACCAGTTCATTATTCACAAGCATAATGTGCATACAGTGTACAGTGTATACACAAGCATACAGTGATCAAGATCATCAGCTGATGCAAATGGTGGGACTTCAGTGGTGTTATGCTAGTTTGCAACTGATGAGCATCTGGCCCCTTTTGTCAACACATTTTATGACTTATTGGCAAACCACATTCACCACATGTGTGCCACTATTTGGCATTATCAACTTATGACCGATCACTAGCTACATATTGTTGTTTCAGTCCTGTGGTTTGGCAAGCATAACTCAAGGAGTTAGTGAGAGCAGCCTGTGGCTGTTTGGAACAGAGCAACTACAGAACTAGGAAGAAATATTTTAGGATATTTCAAACTTTTCCTTTTCTTGGCAATTGTGTCATGCTTTTGTCTAAAACATTAGTGCTGGACAAAATCAGGTTATTGAAGCAAGGAAGTTAACAGATTTAATGTAATTTAATAGACCTTTCAAGGCATACTGTAGCATAACAGTCAGCCTGCCTGTCTTTAAGAAGAGAAAAAGGTGATTCGTACAACAACAGATACATAACTTTGATTTCAAACAGTATTTAAAGCTTTAGAACAAATTTTGAGGGAAAGAATAACTAAAGGCAGGGAGGTAAATGGAAATTGGGATAAAATGCAACACAGGGTTAAGGAAGCTAGATTGTGTCAGACTTAACTGATAGCTTTCTCTGATTTTTTCAGACATAGGAAATGCAATCTAGATGCCAACAAGTGATTTCACTATGTAAGCAATTATTAAAGATGAAGATGATGATAATTAGTGCAGGAATTGTAATACAGGTAGGATTCTGGTTAACAATGAGAAGCCAATGGATAGAACTGAAACAGAGCTTTTAAGAGTGGGAAGATACTAGTGGAGTTCCTTAAAGATCAATCTTGGGACCAATATCAGTTAGTACTGACCTTAGCACATAATGTAGGAGGCTCCTAGTGATATTTGCTGATGACAAATTGTTTGCAGGTGTCATTAATACTAAGGAGGATCAGAATCTTACATGGGCAGAATTGCATGACCTGAAAAATGGGAGTAATAAAATAGGGATGTAATTTAAGGGTATATGCAGCCTGTGAGGCCATGCACTTAGGGACTAATAACAAGAATCCTTGTAGTAAGCTGGGGCTTATAAGGTGGAAATGAGAGGAGGAAATAGACCTGAGTGTATTAGTCAATAAGAGGATGATTAGGAGCTACCACTGTAATATAACCATGAAAAAGGAAAATGTGATCCTTACATATAATGGGGAAAAATACTTTCAGCAGAGAGAGGGAAGTATCAGTGCCACTGCACAAAGTACTAGCAAAAGATACTAATGTCTGGGCAGCATTCTGGTCACTTAGGTTCAAGAAAGAAGAATTCAAACAGGATCAGGTACAGAAAAGGGCCACTAAAAGTTATTAGGGGGTCTGGAGAGCTACGCGAGGTCATATTCAAGGGTAATAAAGGACTTTGGCTTATTTAGTCAAGCAAAATGAAAGCTCGGAGAGGATATGACTGCTTTTTAAAAATACTCCTCTCTGAGCAGGAGATCATTTATTTAAAGAGAAGATTGGCACCAGAGTAAAGCAGCACAAACCCAAAATTAAAAGAAGGTTGCAACCATCAGAGACCCCAGGGTCCAAACCAGCATTCACACAAAAGGCACAGAGACAAACTACCAACTGGCATTATACAGAGCATGATAAAGTCATGAATAGGATGATATGACATGATGCCCCTGATGAAAGGGAAACGGACTCAGTGCCACCAAAGTTCCTTCCTGCCCTATACTCCTATTTATAGGTAAAACAGTATCTTCATCTACTTACACTCACACACAGTCTTAATGTTTGGCATGTATGTACACAGACCCCCACACAAGGCACGTGGGCATATTCTTGTTTAACTTATATAACTGCCTCCCTGCTTAATCCCCAATTGAGAGCAGGGTCAGTGCAATACTCTGGTTATTTATTAGCTTGAGGAACACTTCCACCATGGTGCTTCATTTCTGTTAAACTCTGAAGCATAATTTTTCATCCATCTATTAAGGCCACTTATTTAATTTACTGGCCTTCCAATTTTCTGTCACCAATTACTTTTGTTATAGTTATTGTGACAAGTAATTTCAGTGTGAGTATGTGTGTGTCAATTTGCTGCAAAGAAACAGCTGTCTTTGTAGGAAAAAATGACAGGGAAAGCAGAAAGTCTCCTACTGCCATTTCTGCCCAAAATTAATCTAGTTGGTCATGACATCAATTTTGGTTACAGGCTCAAAATTTGTTTTCCACAAATTTTCATGTAAACAAAACTTCTCTTCTATGAATATTTATGAAAAGAAAACATGGCAAAGTGAATTATGGTCTCTAGTTCTCCAAAATGATTTTGACTAGTTTTTCCCACTATTCAGTCAGTATTATATGCACAGTAAGCCAATTGATATATTGTCATAGAGGCATTTATCATAAACCTGTACACACTCCACTTAATCCTTAATGGATCCCAAGGATTTTTTATTTATTCTTCATTGAAACTTCTGGAAAAAGTGAGAAAAAAATTAAGTGTTTTTGTACACAGAGAATATTGCTATAGAAGAACCAGATAAAAGCAATAGTGAATCATAGTGAGAAGTGTATAAATAATTCCTTTTCATTTACAGGACAGATGCATGTTATTATCAGAAGAAAGAATGGAGAAGCCATTACATAGCACACATACTTCAGCACCTAGACATTGTGGTGAGTGATACCACATATATACCCAGCATAAACAGACAATTAGCAATACATTAATTTACCAGGATAATGACATAGTGCATTCCATCTTTTTTCAGTTGTCGAATGTACTCTGGCAGACCTGAATAATTCTCTTTGTCATAGGTAAAGTCCAGATTACGTTCCATATAGTCGATATCACCATGTTGGACATCCTGATTGTTGAAATGAAAATATTTTAGTATTTTATTCACAGAATCAGAATTTACACAACTCTATGTAAAGAAAACTTATGAAGTAAATAACTTGCTAGCACGCATAACTTAAAATCCTGGACATAGCAATAGATTAAGAATGGGAAAAACAAATTCTGCTCTCACTCACAACTCTGTAAATGCACTATAACTAGCTATTGACTTTATCAGAGTGGACTGGAAGGTAACAAAGAGTACATTTGGTCCAAGCACCTTAAAATTATTTTTGTTTGTGAGCTATAAGGATAGCATTTGAAAAACCATTACACAAGATTATGAATATCCTCTGGGGTTATTGGGATCCTATGACCCCAGCTGACTTCCTGCCCTTTGGGCAGGGGGCTGGACTCGATGATCTCCCGAGGTCCCTTCCAGCCCTGATGTCTATGAAATCTATGAAATCTTACTGTGCCATTTCCTTCATAGAGTAATTGTTCCCTTTCCATTGTTGCTGCTGCTGTCATCATCATCATCTTCCCATTCATTTCACTTGGGGAAGGTGATTCTAAAATTAAAAAATACTTTGCAAAATTCACACTTACATATGGAATATCATACTGCTGCATGCGAGCAACTGTTTTTTTTAACACGTCAATGCTTCCATAATCCCAGCGAGAGAGCTGAAATCCCAGAGACCAATAGGCAGGTAAATGTGGGCGTCCAATGGCCTAAAACAGAAATTGAGAAGAAATATATTCCAAGGGGCAATCAGAAGATTTTGGAGAAAGAAAAACATATTGATATTTTCATTTCATTTCATTAACCTGGACCTCAGCACCCAGGTTGAAGAAGAATTCATCGCAGCAGCTCTTCAGTGAAGAATGGAAAATGAAATCACTTGCAAACTTCTTCCATAATTTTATTCACCAACAAAACATAGACCTATAGAAGATACTCACTGCAAAATTCTGTAACAGAAGTCATTTCATTCATTTTCTCCATAAAGATGCAATTACAAATACTGGGGCAAACTGTGTGATCTCCTACACACTAATTCACAAGGTCATTTGTGTAGAGAGCAATTCTTGATAATTCTCCAATATCATTTATGTCCCTGGCAGCCCTCACAGTCTTTAGAGACCTGAATTGGTCAAGCATGTCCATCAAAGCTGTTCAGTAAAAACCTTTTTTTTCCTCTTTTTTATTAAAAACCAAAGAAAAGATCATTTCAATAGGAAATAAAATCATTTTATACTTTATCTATTTTTGTGGAAATCTTTGGAAAAATCATTAAGTGGAGTATTTCCTCACCAAAACTAAACATTTTTCACTGAAAAAAATTGAATATTTTCATAGAAATTTTGAATGAAACAAAAAATACTCTTGAGGGGTTTGTTTTCTTTTCTTTTTTAAAGTACGCGTCTTTTTTCCAGCCAGTTCCACTAGAGACCGCCGCAAGTCTTTACCCACAAAAGAGGAAGGCCTAAACAGGGAACTGTTGTGGTTTCAGCCCTTTACCAGGGACAGGTCATGCAGAGGCTGTTCATAAGAACAAAGTTAGAGGGATAACAGTTGGTAGTACAGGATAAAATTTCCAGGTAGTTACCACAACATAAATACACATACGTAATTACTCCAAGAGGGATCACAATGGATTCCTGGTTGCTAATAATGGCCCTCACGCTGTAGCATTCACTGTGGAGCAGATATGTAGCTGCTCTGCATCAAAATATAAGGAGAGGGGCCTGACACAGGCTCTCTCTCTCTTTCTCCCGGTAAAGGTTTTTCTGCAGATGGTCTAGCATGTGGTCTCCTTTCAATGCAGGGCTAACTCCTAAAGAAGGGCAATTCAAGGTCCACAATATCACTGTCAATCCCTTCAGGAGAAACATCAGCTACAACAGTGTTGTTAGCAGCGTTCGGGGTATCGGTTGCAACTTGAATAAGGCGGTACTGTTTTGTCCTCTCAGTCTACATACTTACATTTATATGTCTATGTACACAAGTCAATGTATATCTGAGCTTGGTTTTCATTAAGGTTTAAATAAAGTTATATGTACAGCTAGATGATGTAAGCAAATGTTCGTATTACTTCTACTCTGACTTCCCTATTAATGTTTGTTGTCTTGTGTAGCTCCTCATAGCAGAGATGAACTCTAACTATAAACTTGAACAATGCCCAAGATAAAGGATCCCAGTCCTAGCTGGGACCTATGAGCAATAATACCACAATAACAATCGTGACTATTTCTTTGCATCTTTCCCCACAAAATTAGCCTTTCAAAGTTGGGGAGTATGTCTTAAGTGGGAGAGCTGTTTTTTCTTCCAGGGAAGAAAAAAAAAAAAGCAAGCAGATACTGTGCCAAAACGGCTTCCGAGGTAGCCGCCACTTCTCCCAGGGGCAGCAGGCAACACCGGTGAAGTCCAGCTGTTAACTCTCTCCCAGCTGCTGGTGAGGCAGGAGCTTTTGGCTGAAGAGTCACCAAGCTGGCTAAGGGCGAGGGACCTGCTGCATGTAGTGAGGTTTGTGGTGTGAAAGCAACATTTTATTATTTACAGGAACTTATATAAAGAACTATGGATAGTACAGAAGTAACAGTCTCTCTACTGCCTTTGCAAGGATCTGTCTCTGTCCTTTACCTCTGTCCTGCCATACTAGGAAGCTCTTGCTACCTCATCCAGACTCTGTACTGGAGTGTCACACTTCCTGGAGTCTTTGTTTCTAGGAGGACTTATCGTGTCGTACAGTTGGCCACAACTCTGCAAAAATCTTTTTTTCTACATTCTGCCTTCAGAAACAAGGTGCATGTTTTATTTGGGAGTATGTGCTATGTGAAAAAATATAGTATTTATAGGAACAATAATCTGATGGGTGGGTATGTCTGCTCTGCCATCTGCACTATAATGCATGAAGAACTGAGCCAACTTTAAATGAGCTAGCTTGGGTGCTATGATCTGCCTTGCTGCACCAGCACAGTGCTCAATGTTGGATAATTTACTCTAGTATAGTAGTATGCAAGATTACTTGTTTAACACTAGCTCAGGTACATAAAACAATGCAGTATGCATTTTCAGGGACATCCTGGGAGCATACCACAAGCTCAGTAAAGTCCCTGCATGCTGCACATTCACTGCCAATTACTCATCATTGTTGGCCAGTTTAATTAGCTTAATATAGCAAAGTTACCTTTTCAAACAGAATTAGGTTGTTTCTCCTGCCACATCCTGCTGAACCAGCTCATCAAGGGCCAGTGGTGTTTATTCTAAAGTCTCTGAAATATTAATCATTTACACACCTCCTCTGGTCAGTTTCCTTTGAAATTTAATTACCTACAATTTGCTATTCACAGTGTTGGCACTATTAACTATTCATGTTGTATTGCCAGGCATTTGCAAATCCCTAAAAGTTTATTTTTTGTCTCTAAAAATTATCACTTGAAAGCCAGGGTAACAATTTACAAAGGACTTTTCAAAGATTTGATTGTTTCCTTATATCATAGAATAAATCCTAATCTGGGTTAAAATGGCTTGTGAAAACTGGATTTAAAAATCCTAGATAATGTGGGTTGTTCACTTTTGTTTTTGGCTAGACATCTTGCTTGCAACTTAAAATGGATGCATAGCAATCATGGCATTCAGATTCTCAAAACAAGCCACAAGGTTCAGGCAACAGTAGGGTAACTAGGGCTGGGGGAGGGGGGGACCCACCTCAGGTGCCAACTCTGAGGGGCACTGGGAGTCTTTACCATGGCAATGGCAGCCATGCACTGCCCCTGCCTAGCCATAGGAGCCCACCAAGGCAGCACTGCACCACACGTGTATCTGGGGGGACAGGGGGCAAGTGGAGTAAGCAGGAAAGTGCTCCCCTTGCTGCCTTCTCCTAGGACCTTGCAACCCCATGCTAATATGTATATACTGAGGAGAGGAGGGAGGGAGTGAACGGGGCACTAGCTCACAGGGAGCCTTGCCATGGGGCTGCTGCTACCGGAGTGAAGCTGATGTTGCTAAACCAGTGGCAGTAGTTCCCAGTAAAGGAAAACTTTCCCTTCCCCTTGGACATCTGTCCATCCATCCTTCCCACCTACAGTGATAGGCATACCTGCCCCCACCAACCCTGGGTTTTCAATGAGCTGGCTATGCCTCTGACAGCCACCATGTTCCTTTTTGTAAGCGGTTTCCTGAAATATGTATGCCGTTTCACATGATTTGACCCCACTGGCATAACCTCCATGAGGTATCTTTAGCCCAATGAAAATCTAAGTCATCCTCACAGGCAATTCCAATCCATAAAAGCAGAACATCAAATGAGTCCCTCTGACTATTAATAAAATCACAGCCATTTATTCTCATGACCTGAAGTGCCCAGTACTTCTTCCTCATTCCTTCCCCTGATCTCCATGACTCTCTACATGAAAAGGAAGGGTGAGAGGGAACAAAACTTGAGTATTAGGCATGCTTAGAAATAAATCTTCCAACTATATACAACTCCTTAACCAGTGGAACCTCACTGTTGTTAATCCCCTTTGCAACACAATCAGTTCTGAAGACCTTTATAATCTTTGTGTCTTAAATGAAAGTGTCACAATAAAGCAATGCTTGGAATTTGGAGCTGCAATAATATGCACATGTTAATCTATTCAATTCAATACAAAGACTCTGGCTGAAGCAAAATGTCTAATTCATCGCTAAGCAAAGTGGGTGTATAGAAGAACAGTAGCTGAAATACTCTTTCAAAAAGAAACCTGACTGAATGCCTTCAAGCTCACAGAGCAAGTGCCCACACACAACAGACAAATACTGTGCCTTATACAGGCAGTACTCAATTTGAGATATTTTGAGTCACATTTTACAATTAAACATTTATAAATTGACACCCTAGTTCAACTTTCTGACCTGAGTTTCAACTTTATGACACTTGATCCGACATGATGCCACACCAGAGAACAAGTTGCTGTGTCACCCATCTCCCTGAAGAACACCTGTCCAAACATCCTCGGACACTTTCTTTAAGAAAGCAGCCAAGACTCCAGAAGAACCTGCAGCGAAGACTCCTGAGAAGAATCCAGCCAAGAACCCTTCAAAAAGTTCAACCAAGAGCCCTTCAAAAAGTCCAGCAAACTCACCTCAAATAAATCCTTCCAAATCAATGCGATTGCTATATTTACAATATAAATACATTAATGTAGCTATATTACTCATTTATAATTGATTGAGTAAAAAATTCTGGGTTATTTTTGGTGAAAACAAGGTATCGGACCTTGGTTCAGAAACCAATCGCCCATCTATAACGTTGTTCCTATGGGAAAATCGGTTCCGAGTTACAATATTTTGACTTAAGAAGTGGTTTTCAAGAACCAGTTCTGTCATAAGTTGAGGACTACCTGTAATGAAGTGCAGCTTGGGGCTAGCCTTTCATACAGTGGAACAGATTTTGACTATCTACCACATGGCTACTCATTTCTTGAGATCCTTCTGTCTTGCCTGAGAGAGGTGGCCAGGATCCGGGGAAATATTAGAATGGTTTCAGGCCATCCTGGGGGCTTCCACAGGATGATGAGTAATGGAAACTGCACCTTTTTCACTTGTGAAGACCAACCAAGGTCAATTCTCTCTCCAGAACTTTACAACAGGTCTATGCAGCTACTGGGTGACCAGAACTAGTGACACAAACATGGCAACATGTACATGACCAACAGCTCTACTTAATCTTCACCATGCCTGACCATCCCATTACCATGAAGATGCCCCCATGGTTGGATAAAATAAGCTGCTGCTTCTCATGTTCCTACACCATATTTGACCATTTTGTTACCCATGCTTGTCATCATTTATTGTACTTAGTGAAGACTTTCATTATACGTGTGCGCTCAAGCAGCGGGCATTGTGGCAGGTGTTGCATAGTTTCGGGCTCATGCCACAGTCACAGGTGGCTGAAGAAATGGCAAAGCCCCACTTCTTTAGTTCCTTGGAGTGTCTGACTCCAGTCTGTGGGCAGTTGAGACATTGCCACCTTTGCTGTGGTTTGTCACCCCTGGTGATAAGGACTCACCTGCTAGAATGTCCATTTTTCCAATGTCACGTATTTTCTTCAGCTCTCCTTTCCAAGGAACTGCTGTCACTGCTGTAGCAGCATCAGTTTCACTTCAGCAGCAGCAGCCCCATGGCCAGGCTCTCTGTGAGCTAGTGCCTTGTCCACTCCCTCCCCACTCTCCTCAATACATACATACTGGCAGCACATTGCATGTTCCTGAGGGAGGGGGCCATAGCAGAAGTGTTCACATTGCAACCCCTATCAGGAAATACCTGCAAATTTTCCTAACACTCCAAACCACAATTCTGAAGATTAGTTTGTGGATGCAGAACAGCTGGCTGAACCTGAACAACCTGGAGGTGATGGTAGTAGGCAAAGGAAGCATCTGCAGCCACAAAGCAGCACGTATGTAGCTTTACCTGCTTGATTCAGTCTGCAGTTTAGAACTGTTCATATCTTCTGTACTGAAAAGCACCATAACCAAAGAGACAATACAAATGACTGGCTTGAATCTGGCCACATTCAAATGGATGTCCTAAAGGAGGAAGAGGTGTCAGGGAACCTTTGCCTCCCATCCCTTCATTATGTTCTGTCCTACATGTATTTATACTGCACTCATCACTGTAATACATAAGTGTCTTCACCTGCAAGTCCAGCATTGGTGGGCCAGGGAAATCAGTAACATCTTGGCAGGAAATGGTATGGCCTCAGTCATTTGCACATTCATCATCACTCATCTAGACTACAGCTATGTGCTAGACATCCTCATGAATTTATCAGCAATTAGGAAATTCCGGCCAGTATAGCAATACCTCTGAGCAACAACGGCTAGTGCAAACGCACCAAAGCTGTTTGCTGCTTTCCTCAGTGGTATCTAATGGAGTATTGAGTCATGTGCAAGGTCTCAATCCACCTAAAGGTTCAGGAAGGAGACTGTGGTTAATAGTTGCTTGTCTAGCATACCGAGGGAAAGCTTGTCTGAGTGTGAGACACAACTTGATCAGGGGCTTGGTTCAGGGTAGTGGGGTGGGCTTCCCTAGGAACTAAGCACCATCAAAAACCTGACCAGCTTCCACTCCAAATGCAGGGTGCACTGCCTATTGACATAGCCTTCCCCAGCATTAATACAGGGCAATACACGTACTAAAAAAAAGAAAAGAAAAAAAACAAACAAAAGCCAAAACTAACTCCCTCCCCCCCAAAAAGAACCCAAACAAACAAACACAAACTCCCTAGCAAAATAATGCCCAGAACTGAACACACTTCTCCCCCTGAGGAGAGGATGAGAGAACAAACAACATGCGACAGATGTTAGTCCTGTTGCTAAATGCACTCCCGTATCGCAGTGAGGACTGCACAGTACGTCCCTGTAGGGAAGAACACAATGAAAGGTTGGGAGGCGCAGTTCCCCTTACAACTCTTTTTCCTTTCGGGCATCCATTTGAGCATGCCCGGATTCCAACCCGGAGTTGCCTGTATTGCCTCTTTAGCTATAGTCTTCTCCAGGCTGCAAGCCCCTCCTGGCCACTGCTTGTTTCTTTAGTTCTGGCTGTTCTCGGTTACATAACTGTTCTCTCTAGCCCTCAAGCTTCAAGTTTACCCCAAGGCCAGGCTCCATTTTGTGACAGCATCACCTGAGGAATTTGGATTAGAGCTGAGTGAATTACAGAAAACCCACCTTGCAATAAGATATTCACTTCTAAAGCAGTTAGTTTCCAGAGTCACCAGGCTGGCACATCTAAAGTGAGTTTAATTCAAATCAACAGAACATTAAAAAAAAGGAGGGATAAAAATAGGACAGCTGGGAAAACAAATGTTCTTTTTTCTAATTATGCTGCGGACTCTCTCTCTAATGGATCCTCCTGAAGCATCCTGATAAAGCAGCTGACATATGGTACCTAGTGAAGATGGATCTCTGGAGACAGAGACGTAATTCTTCAGACCTGCAATTCGTATTAAATCTGATATATATTTAGGATACAGGTTTTTTCATGCGGAGTGCATGCTGCATATAAATTATCATAACAGAGAGAGAAAGCTATACAAAATTTCATACAATGACTGTCTGAGCAAGAAAAAGGGAAAACAATATATGACCAGGGAAATTAAGGGAAAAACATGCCAAACATGGGAGTAAAGATATGGGTGAGTTAGAGTGAGAAGAAAAAGAAAAGTTAAAACCATGAGGAAGGTGAGTTCTTATTGTCTCTATTACAATTCATCCTTATCAATTAGAAGGGGAAGAAGCAAGGCACCCTAGGGCTGTTTAATAGTACCAGGGTTAGTCTTTTCAGTTTGACAAACACTAACATCACTTAATAGTTTCACTTCCTCTAGAGGCACCTGAGAACAGGCAAGTTTCAGACAAATACAGGAAGTAGCCTTGGAAGAGTTGTTGCAGCAAAACCAAAAAGGTTTCACGAAATTGTGTGTGTCTAATGGTTAGAACATGGGGCTGGAAATCAGGATGGCTGGGTGCTATTCCTCTTTATGCCACTGATTTATACACAGTAATAATGACACATAGTAACTAATTTGCACACTCATTTTCATACAGTAATCTACAAGTGTATTGCTGGGCACATAATTATATAGCCCTCAACCTGAGAATGCCATACTACATTTTAATCAATATTCCATTCTCCTCATTGTATGAATAAAGACCCTGGAGGGAATAGACAGTCCAGTTCAAAAGGCCATCCCATAAGGGTTACAAAGGAAGTTGCTGTGTGATAAGTGCTTTAGCAAAATCTATCCTTTGTGTGTGTGCCTGAATAACAGTGGAGCTAGTCTGATCATCTGACCCTAATCTAGGCACAAATTAGATCTAGAATCCCAGGCTGGCTTTCTGACTGACAATCAGCCGCCCTGCAATTCTGTGAGATACTACTCACTGGGCACATCTACGCGAGCATTAATGCACAGTGGTTACTATTCATTTGATTTAGTACCTGTAATAACTACAGTACTGCACAGTAGCACCAGTGATGCATTTTAGGTAACACTGACGCACAGTAGACTAATTCTACTGTGCATTAGCTCGGGTTTTGCTCACCGCACTAATGTGCAGTACTGTAGAATTAGTCCATTGCGCTCAAAGCGTCTTGTGTAGATGCACCAGCTGTCTCCCATTTACTCCCTTACAGACTTTTAAAAAAAGTTCCCTGCCTTGTGGATGTTCAGAATTTCATAAAATGTTAATTGCCTGGTTTCCATTCATTTTAATGGCAGCTGGGGGGCAAAAGCCCCACAGCTTTTGCTGTATAATCTCTGAAAATATTGGGATTAGTGTTCTTTCCTGAGCATTTCCTCTACCTCTTCTTCTCACTTTCATGGCCCTCTGAGGGGCAACCTCCTAAAGCTCTGGTGCCCTACTGTAATGATATAGGTCCACAACAAAAAACTGTTCTGGGACTCTTGAACTCTAATTAGCCATGTAAAATCATCTTTGATACCTGATTTTTGCCTAAATGTCTTTTTTTAGTAAGAACTGTGGGAGGAAACTAAAAGCGTCTGAATGGGATAAATGGTCTAGATTTAGATACAGAGGTAATGTATTGGTTAGTCATAGAATGGCTAAATTACACAGAAGCCTCACCAGCTTGCACAGTCCACAAACCTATCAGAAACTGAATTCAGCTGATTAGAGATACCCCATTGGGCTAGGCGGTTAAGTATATATCACTCACACTTTATGAGTTGGTTCTTAATGCTGAATGAAGAAGTCTGTGGAGTGAGCTGACTGCTAACTGAAGAGTCTGTACACATGTAATTCAGAAATTACAGATAATAGCTCCAGAAACTCATTCTCTAAGAACAAAAGCTGTTTATCACCTGAACACTTATCAGCTGCCATATCATCACTGAAGGACCTGTAAGGTCAACTAAGGGGACTCCCAGTGATACATCTGGGGGATGATAAGTAATAAGTGTAATCAAGTCCCACATACATTATTTGTCAACTTAAACAGAGATGTTAACCAGCAATTTATTCTGCTGAGGCAAAAATGGGAGGCATGTCAATGCACTCTTTTCAGGCTATTATAAAGTGTAGAACCACTGCTTGCTAGGCACCAATGCATATGGCAAATTACAGTTAAACAACATACCTCTGAACTTCGTTCACCTCATGAATGCTTAATTTTGATATTTGTTTCATTTGCCAAATGATATTTTTGAGTCTAGTGCTGAGGAGCTCATGTTATATTGGTATGCAACATTCTTGTTGCCTAGTATGTTGCAAATTCATTGGCAGTGTTACCATGAATATTGTGTCTGGTTGTGTGATCCCTGCTTTGTCCAATGCTTTGTTCAAACACCTTAGCTTATTGCTGTTCTTTTCCTACAAATTCTGGTGAAAATTAGCTATTGGCCCTTGAAGGCATTATTTGTATTATACAGTTGTTCAGTGAAACAAGAGCTGAATCTGTTCTTTAGTAGGAGTCCAAAGGACTTTAAAGTCTATATAACCATGGAAGGATCAACCAATAACTTGTCATAGTGCTCTTAGTAAGGTTTAGCAATGAGAAGGAAAAGGAAGTACTAGAGTGGATATGTTTTCTGTTATACATGATCTGACAGATATGTCTCATACCTTCAGTAATTACTGCAAAGCAGCTGTTACTGTGCCACTGGCAGGCAATTTCCTATAACCCAGCTAACTAAATGAACACATTCCTTCCAAAAACAGCATGCTGGAAAAACAGCGGTTCATCAGGGGTGGGTGAAGGATTTGTTTTTTTGCCAGGCACACCCTTTCTATTCTGTTCACTGCCCTCAAAGACCATTTTAAACAGATTAGATTGAGGCAGCAATTGCATTTTGGAATTGTACCACATTAACTCTCTTCCCTCCCATGTTGTGAACGAGTTCTGAGCGGGTCATTGCAATCAGCAGGTGTCCTATGCTGGCTGCCACTGCATTCCCTGGCTGCACAGGCACCTTACTGATCAGTGCAAGCAAAGTTAGGGGCATGCACAACACTGATGGGTTCTTATTAACAACCCAGTGTGTGCTGAATATAAATATTTTGTGAATAAGAAACAAGATAAGCTGAGAACCCAATTTAATATTTAATTCTAATGTAGACAAAGGCAAGGAAAAAAAGGAACCCATTAAGAATGAACCCCCTTTCTTACAAACTGGCATAGTTATGCATTCCATCAGCTTTCAAAGAGCCAAATCCTGTGGCAAGTTCATGAAAGGCCTCAAAGGCAATAGCACAGCTGTGGTTTGTCTGCACAGCTGTTCCCATCCAATAATGGTCTGCAACAAGGGAACTCAGTTCTCCCTGAACACTGAGAACCATGCTCTGCGGGACTTCTCTCAAAATCCCCATACTAGGCTCATTGCGGTGAGAAGCAGGAAACACAGGAGCATATGGTTAATGGTCACAGACCTGGCACACAGGAGCTGGGGTCCTAGTTGTTCCTACTGTAGTCTCAGTCATGCTAAGGCCCTAGCACTTAGGCAGTAAAATGGTAGAAACAAGTAGTTATATCCAGAGCCATCCCTGGGGGGGAGAATTGAAACGACTGCCCAGGGCCTCGTGCTTTGGGGGGCCCTGCGGAGCTGCCGGCCACTTGCCACCCCTCTCAGTCCCTCTTCCCCCCCGCCACCACATCCACACTGAGGCCCTGCACCCTGCTACGGTCATCTCTGCTTGCATCTGTACTGCCCCAGGGAGCACTGTGCTGAGAGGCTGCATCTGCTTCACGGGCCCAGCCCTCTGAACCAGAAGTTGTATACCCACTAGGGCTGTACAAAACAGCACCATTTCATTTTGATGGGACAGTGTTTCATTTCGAGTTTTGTTTTGTTTCAAAAGCACTGCTCTGTTTTATTTCATCGAAATTGTTTTGCTGTTTCGACGTTTCGCCCATAGGCTATAATGGGGAAGCATGAAACTGTCTATAACTTTGTCATTTTTTGGCTGGTACCTCCACACAAAATGGTAGTGTGCCCCAGTGAGGTCTTTTCCTCCCCTACAGACTCAGTCTGGTCCACCACTTTAAATGACAACAGGTAAAATAATAACATAATGAGCACTAGCACAGTAGCACCAGCAGCATCTCAGGCAGCCAAACTGTGACAGAGTCTTTCTTCCTTCCCCTGCGGGAGCTTCTTCTCCAGCGTGTGTGTTAAGGCATGCCCCCACTGTGTCCTTCTCCCCTCTTCTCCCTCCCTCTTCTTACTTTCTGTTTCACTGCAGGCAAGCCCAGGTTCAAAACTCGAAATGTTTCAAACTGTTTGAAATGTTCCGACTGCCCTCATTTTGTTTTGAGGCTGTTTTGAAGCACTTCATTTCATTTCAATTTCACTGTTTTGAGCTCAAAACAAGTCAAAATGAAACAGTCAGTGAAATTTTGTACGACCCTAATACCCACCTTAGAGTGATGCTGGATGTGCACCAATAAACTGTCTACACTGCTTCTGGTTTGGGAGCTAGGACACCTGGAGCAGGCATAAAATGTCTCAGCACGACTCCAGTCCCATACTGAGGCAGTAGAGAGAGATTCAGAGACAGACTCATGGGGAGGATCCTGTCCCCAGAGCTCCAGCCAAGACCTCCATTACTAAGCCTATTTAGCTTAATAGTTTTGGTACCGATCTACAAAGGCATGCAATTCCCATTAACCATATAGGAAGAAAAAGCCCAGAAGGAGGGTTGGCCATGAGCAGACAGCTCTACAACTCACACAGCAGCTGAGGGCCAGAGCACTGAGCACAGCACATACGAAGGAGCAAGTTATCTCCACTTTTGGCAGACACGGCACATGCTCTTAGCTCCCGCTAATCTTTGCTCCTGATGGCCACATACAGACCAGTCAGCCTGTGGCCTGGACACACCAACCCCTCCTTGCAGGCTGTGGCCAATCAGGAATTTGAATGCTATCTCCCAAGCCAGCTTATACATGACAAAGTAATCTTTCCTGGATGCCTATGCAGATGAGAAGGTTCCCTCTGTCCTGTTCTGCCTTGCTTGGGCACCAGCACAGCAGAGGAGACCTTTGACCTCAAGAGAGGACCAGCCTGAGAACTCCTGAGGTCTGGATGAAGCTACGGGATAAGCAGGAGATACTGTATTTTGCCCTATACATCTATGTCTGTCCCTTCCATTCCAGTCCCTCTTTTTCCCTTGAAAGCAACAGTGACCAAGGGAAAATGTCTCTGATTCAACCGCAGACAAAGAAGTCTCTTTCATCCTCAACTCCACCCCTTATCCCCCTGTTATCTTGAATATAAAAGCTAAATCAGTACCCTGGAGACTAATAATATGGCAATCATAGCATTAGCTATCAGGGAATTTCAGGATGTTTGCTTAAGAAGTTATTATTTCACTGTGAAATTACTACAATGCACTCTTTAAGATTCCCCACAGACTCTAGCACACATTCAAAAAACACAGAACAGTATGGATTGTTTTTTTTCTGGCATCTGACATATCTATTCTGGAAATGTTGGCTATCCCTTACCTTGTTGTCTTACAGCCAACCTCCATTTCCAGAGAAAGGGAGGTGGGGGGTGGGGATTGAAGCTGCAGAGAGCAAGAACTCTCTCTCTCTCATGCTATTTTCAGTTGCCGACCACCTGCTAAGGCACAAAGTCCTGCTTTCACACACCAGGCTGATTCTGATCTCAGGCACACCACTGAACATGCAGAGGATCTACAGCAAAATGGATGCACTGTTTGGGTGTAATGGAAACCAGTGCTGCATGGAAAACTGGTGTCTCAGTTTGGCCACCCACTGAAAAATTCAAAATTCACAATGGTTTGGCTGAACAGAACTGAACAGCTTTCTGGTTTCCTTGCCAAAATTAGAAGGCAAAATATTTTCATCTCAGGGTGAATTAAATGCTTCATTTGCCCAGCAAAACATTTTCAGGCATTTTTGACAAAAGGGAAACTGACTTATGAGGAGAGGCTGAGGGAACTGGGCTTATTCAGTCTGGAGAGGAGAAGACTGAGAGGAGATTTAATAGCAGCCTTCAACTACCGGAAGGGGGGCTCCATAGAAGATGGGGTTATACTGTTCTCAGTGGCGGCAGATGATAGAAAAAGGAGCAACAGTCTCAAGTTGCAGCAAGGGAAGTTTAGTTTAGATATTAGGAAAAACTCTCTCACAAAGAGGGTAGTAAAGCCCTGGACCAGCATTGGAACAGGTTACCCAGAAAGGTCGTGGACTCTCCATCCATGGAGGTTTTTAAGACCCAGCTAGACAAAACCTTGGATGAGATGATCTAGTTTTGGATAGTCCCACTTTGAGCAGGAGGTGGAACTAGATGACCTCCTGAGGTCCCTTCCAACCCTCATTTTTTACAATTCTATGAAACAAGAGAAATGAAGGATTAGACTTAGGACCCACTCAGAAAATCAAGGAGAAGCAGGTGTTCCCCTTCTTACTTAATAGCCTACTGAATAAGCCACTCCTGCAGCATGTTGGAGGCTTAGGTTCAAATTCCTCTTCTGTCTGAAGGGCTCCAAGCCCTGATTGCCTGTGTTGCAGGAGAGTGCCTTAAAGACTAAGCCGCAGGGCAATGCTCTGTAATGCTCTCAGCCCTTCCCCTTAACACTGTTTCAAGTTGCATAAAATGTGTATACGGTCATTGGAACAAGTACTGGACAGTAGGTATCCATTGCCCAGGTGACTGTTCTAACCACTCAACTGCAGGGTAGTTCTCTACTCTCTCCAGCCCAATGAATATTTCTATAGTCGGTGCAAGGTAGCATCAGAAGAGAGTGAGAGTAATTAACCACAGAATCTCCCAAAGGCCCATAAGTAATACTCTTGGGAAATGTGGGTTCAACTCTTGACAGGCAGTAGAGTGCTTTGGACCCATGTGTCTCACACTCCATTTGAGTACAAATAAGCACTGAAATGTTAGATAAAGCCAGGGGCACTGGCTGCTCCTTACTGGTTTTATAAATTTAGCCCAAAACATTTTTTTAGCCAAGACAAGTAGAATCCTAGGAAAGCAGGGCTGACACGGACCTCATAAGGCCATCTAGTCCAACCCCCTGCTCAAGGCAGGATTATCTTTGATTAAGCCATCCCAGCTGAGTGGCTGTCTAACCTGCTTTTGAAAGTTTCAAAGGATTGAGATTTCTCAGCTTCTCCAGGCATCCTGTTCCAATGCTTGTCCACCTTTAGTGTCAGAAATTTCTCCCTTATCTCCAGCCTGAATTGTCCCTGCTGTAGGTTAACACTAATTGCCTCTACTCCTTTCCCATATAGTCACAGAGAAAAGCCCATTTCCACCTTCTTTATAATCACCCATCAGGTATTTGAAGACTTTTATCAAATGCCCCCTCAGCCTTCTATTTTCCAGGCTAAGTAAACCCAGTTGTTTCAGCCTTTCCTCATAAATAAGGGTCTACCTAAATTGTGGGGGTACTCATCAATTTTTGCCAGTTGATCATGGACCCCTCACAAAAATTCTAATTCTGTAGTCATTTTGTGTAGTCATTTTACCCCTTGGCACCGATTGGCAGAGAGGCCCTGGAGGGTGAGGATGGATGAGGGGGCAGCAACTATCTTGATTGCTGGCTGCCCTTCATGCAACCCCACCCCTTGGCACTGGTTGGTGACAAGGCCCCAGGAGGGCCAAAGGGACAGCAACCCATCTTGTCTGCTGCCCTTCATGCCACCCCACCAGCCGGCACCTTCCCATCACAGTGGCAAGGACCACTGGCTTCCAGTGTGGAGACAGCATTTTATTTTTATGTTTGTTTGTTGTTGATGTTGATTTTGCAGTTTCCATGAAATCCCCAAAACTGCAAAGGAGGTCCATACTCATAAGTCTTACCTCCCATGCCCTTATCATTTTTGTGGCCTTGTACTAGACTCTTTCCATGTCCTTCTTAAAGTGTGAGGCCCAAAACTAGACACATTTTTCCAGGTGATGCCTCACCAGCACTGAATACAGCAAAAGAATCCTTCCCTTGATTTGCAAGTGACACTCCAATTAATGCAAACCAGGATGCTGTTAGCTTTTTTTGCAACAGGAGTACATTGTTGCCTCATAGTCAGCTTATGGTTCACCATAAACCCCAGGTCTTTCTCTGTATTTTTACAGCCTAGCCACTCATTCCCCAGTCTATATTTGTGCATGCAGTGCATATGTATGCAAGACTTAGCACTTGTCCTTTTTGAATTATCTCACTGACTGCAGACCATTTCTCCAGTCTATACAGGTCATTCTGCATCCTAGTCCTACCCTTTGGAGGGTCCATAATTCCACCCAGCTTGCTGTCATCCACAAATTTGTTAAACATACACTCAATCCCGTCATCCAAATCATTAATAAAGATATTGAACAATATGGGACTCAGGACAGATCCCTGGAGAACTCCACTTGATACCTCCTCCCAACTACACATTGAGCCATTGGTAACTACTTGCTAAGTATGATGATCCAGCCAGTTATGTATCTACCTTACTGTACTCTTGTCTAGTCTCTATTTCAGGGGTGGGCAGTTATTTTGGTTGAAGGGCTGTTTAATGAGTTTTGGTGAGCTGTTGAGGGCTGCATGGGTAGCCCTACCCGCTGGAAGGTGCCCTGCCCCCTGGTCACCATCTTGGGACCACAAGACCCACCACTACCACTTAACCTTTGCCACCAGAAGTCCCTCCCCTTCCCCCTGGAAGTACTCCTTTTGGAGCCAGAAAAACCCCCAAATCATATACTAAAAGTCAAACACCTACTATAACATATTTTAATTTTATTGCAAAAAATATTTTTGTCATGATTTGTGTTTGCATAGTGTATATAGAGGTGACTGCTTAATGACTCAAAAATAAAGTCTTACTCTTGTATATTTTGTGTGAGGTGTGGTTGGGTGGGTGCATGTGTATGGTGGGGTGCGAGTGATGGGTGTGAGGAGTTGTGAGGGGGTGTGGCTGTATGTGGCGGAGCAATAAATTATGTTGGAGGGGTGTATATGTGGGGGAGTTATGGGGTGTGAGGGAGGTTGGAGGCATGTGCGGACCCCCACCCTGCTTCACACCCACGCCCTGCCCGCCCAAGCTCTGCACTCCCACTGGCCCCCAGGGTGCAGTCTCTGCATTGCTGCCAGCCCCAGCCCCATCCACCCTCCCCCTGCCACTTCCCTATCTGGTGCCTGGAGTGAACAGGATGCCAGGGAAGCCAAGCAGGTCCTTCGGTGGCTGCAGCAGTGGCAGCAGCAGGCCCACCCAGAAACTGCATGCTGGTTGGGTCAGGCCCTTCTGCCCACGAGGGTGGGGGCAAGGCACACAGGGTGGGTGGGATACAATTAGTTGGTGGGTACCTGTGGACTGGATGAAATTGCTTGGTGGATCAAATATGGCCCATGGGCTGTATTTTCTCACTCCTGTTCTATTTCTTTAGCTTGCTACTGACCATGATACAGGAGACAGTGTCAAAAGCCTTACTAAAGTCAAGGTGTACCATGTCCTCTCCCCACATCCATGGACCTTGGCACTTTATCATAGAGGAAAATCATATTGGTCAGGCATGACTTGTTCAGAGTGAATCCAAGCTAACTGTTCCTGATCACCTTGTTCTTCTCTATGTGCTTCACAATGGATCACTTGAGGACCTGCTCCATGATCTTTCCAGGTCCAGAGGTCAGTCTGACTGTCCTGTAATTCCCTAGATCCTTATTCTTCCCCTTCTTAAAGATGGACACTAATTTACCCTTTTCCAGTCATCCAGGACCTCCATGAGTCCTCCAAAAAGATACCCAGTGGCTCTGAAATGATCTTAGCCAATTCCTTCAGTACTCTTGGGTGCATCCTATATAAACCTGCCAACTTGAAAACATCTAGCCTTTCTAAGGAGTCCTTAAACTGTCCTGCCCTTACTCTACACTGTTTGTCTCCTTCTCTGTCTGTACTCCCACCTGCACTCATTATCTGGTACCTGCCGCTAGTTGTGAAAACTGAAGTAAAAAAGCCATTAAATAATTCAGCCTTCCCTGCATCATTTCTGATCAGATTGCCTTCCATATTCAACAAATTCAAGTTAAATTTGTGAATAGTTTTGGGTCACCCAAACTAGGTTGGGGGAAAACAAAAATCACCCAAATCTCAACTCGAGTTCTTTGTCCTGTTTTTGGACACTGGTGAGGTGCTTATTTGGGGCTGGGCTAGGATGACAATGGTAAGCACAGTTTCAGCCTGTCTTCTCCACCATTCCCAGCTCTACCATAGTGCTAAGTGCAATGGTAAGAGATTTCCTGAAAACTGCTAGTATAGATATAACCCTTGTCTTTAGTGCTGCTGAAATATCTGGTTTTAACCCTGAAAAGCATAGATATTACTTCCAGTTTTGCATCCTTGCAAATTCATCCCCAGCCTTTCTGTATGTGCACCCACAATTCTTTGATGCTATTTCTTTATCCATTCAGGTGGAAGGTAGGGAAAAGTTGTGTTGATCTCCCTGCCATTGAGTCAAGGTCCCATTCTGTCAAGAGCCATGTGGAAGCTGATGTGCAGCAGCTTCTCCACAATAAAAGAAGCCACACAAAGGCATCTTCCATGCCAGCACATTCCCCAAGCCCTTTGGTGACCAGGATGGGAGCAGGATTGTGAAGTCTGGAAGCTGGCATGTCACTGACTGGTATGAAGACAGAAGTTACAAGAATGTCATCTAGCACTTGAACAAGACAGGAATGCAATCTGGAAGCTGTAACTGTGATTGAGCAGCTGTCGTCAGAACCTACTCTGCTCACCCCCACATGAGGAGGCAGCTAGGAAAGGTTCCCTAAACAGCCTGTCTAATACAATATTCTGCCATACTTTATGCCAAAGAAGAAGGGTAGGTGCCCTTTGGAGACTAAGAATTCTTTTCCTTAGGATGGCAGAGATGATCATTTTCTATCTGGGGCACGATTTTCATAGATGACGTGGCCTTTAGTGACTTGGAGAAACAAGGTAACTGCCACATGTGTTTTTCAAATGTTCTGAGGCCACTGAACAAGAATTGTTCTCTAGGCTCCCAATTGATGCCATTAACTTGTGTTCCCTGCCCAGCTGGAAAAGCACTGGGCAACTGGAAAGCTAGCAGTCAGTTTCTGCCCTGTGGGGATATTGGTAAATAAAATTTTACAGTGTCTATAGTCTTCAGTACAATTACCTGGTTTTTCATTAATAGAAAAACAATGTAGCTGCTTCAAAACCAGCATGCAATCCCACCTGGGGAAAGAAGGCTTGAAACTTTCAAAGCTCATTTAACCTCTTTGAAGTCCAACTGAGGCAAAACTCCCCAAACATTTCCAGCTGTCTTTTGCCTATTTTGCTTACTCAGTCCATACGTTCAAATGTGTCTACTGTAGTGAAATGCATAAAAATAATCAAAGCCCAGAGAAGAACAGTCCAGGCAGGTTTCTTTCCAATTATTGTGCCCCTTTAACTCAATCCTACCCTCAACACTTTCCTATTTGGAAAATGTTGCTTCTCAGGGGTTAAATTCCAAACCATGCTGTGCTATACTCTAAAAATTATTACAGTGCTGCTTCTGCTTACACTGAGCTCTCCATGGTCCCAAGGGCTAGTCTAGCACCCAGGGAGAGTTGAAATGACAACCTGCCACCTATAGCTCTATTTGAAAGACTTTTTGCCCTATGCCAAGAACCATTGGGAGGTGAAAAGTAGCTACTATACCAGGTTTATACCATGTAGGGATTCCTATCATATAGGGAAGTTTCCATAAACCCATCCCATTCATAGCCCTCCCTTCATAATGATTCGCAGTGTACAGGGACTGTAATGGATTGGAAAGTGCAACTGAGCCCTTAGTTCAGGAGTGCATAACACTGGACTCATAAGCTACATGCAGCCTACCAAGGCAAACCCAGTGGCCTATTATAATTTTTTATTAAATCATTTTATTAAGTGGAAAAGGATTGAAAAAAAAATGGTGAGTTCCATGCCCTCATGGCCTTATAATTCATGGATCTGCACCTGCACCTCCATGGACAGTCCAGCTTCTCCCTTGCAAACATGCTAATGGATTGTTGTACCCTATCAGAGTGGATCCCAGTAGTGGCAGCCCTCCAGTGGAAAGGAGACCTTGCAAGTGGCCCTTTCAATTGTGCACTCTTGCCTGAGTATGAGCAGGGACTAAAGATTCAGGTTTTTCACCTCACAGCTGTGGGAGCACCAGATTTAATCTGTGGCCAGTAGCTAGTGCTTCAGTAAGAGATAGTTTCCAAAACATGCACCGGTATATATGCACACACAGAATGGCATTGGGAGTATGTATTGACTTTTCCACTATACAAAGAGGTCAGAGGAAGCATGATCACCCAAACAAGTTACATGGGCATGATTAGGGGCCCCAGCTGTCTAGCAAAATAAACTGAATACAGATAGATAAGTATGTGCTTTTGGGAGTTTCTAGTGGTCTGCCCAGGGTTTTACCTAGCTTTAGAACTAAAGTTTTTGACTGCCTAAACTTCTAAGAAGGGTGAGCCTTAGCTACACAGCTCCTCCCTGTGTACAAACCATGTTGTATATCCTCATAAACCACTCTCAGAGGTAAGTATTTCACTAACTGGTTAAAACTTCCATTAGGAAAAGGGCGGGCTGCCATGAAATCCAGATCTTTGCACTAAGGAAGGCAGCACCAGACACAGAACTATTGCCCAGAACTCTGGTAGCTGGCAAAGGACCAAGGAAGAATTGACTGAAGATCACTATTAGTGGTTGTTGAAAAATGGTATGAGGCAACCATTGGTCACATCCAGATTTTGCCAGGGCATGGGAATATACCCAGGAGAGACTTCCAGAAAACTGAACACAGCTGCATCCAAAAACCCCCTGAAATTCCTGGTGACCCAACAGCAAGCAATGATAGAGGCAAAAAGAGAGAGAGGCAGGACCAGCTATATTGCGGTGGAGGGCAGCATGGAACCATGCAGATCCAGAGTGATTCACTAAAGAAATATGATCCTTGCCCCAGATAGAAATGTGGGGTTTTCCCACTCCATCAGGCAACCAGAAACCAGGTGCAAGGCTCAGTTAGAACAGCAAAGGTCTTTGCAACAGAGACACTGAAGGGGTTGGGAACCTAAAATGTGAGAATGTAGGTAAAAAAAAATTGGCAAGAGAAGTTACTGATGGTGAAGCAGGATTTGTGACAGGCCTAACAAATGAGAGAATTCCAGGTTGCTGTATATCAAGTAATTATTTGGCTATGTGGGCATGCTGGATATAGGCTTTTAGTGACAACCTATGCATTATCAGTGCATGATGCACATTTAATTTTCACTTTTTATTGTGTAGAAAAAGATGAAGGCCATCACCCCTGTGTTATACCATATAGTGAACCAATTCCTAAAATGATTGAATGCTCCCATTAGCTGAATATTGTGCAACTTCAGGTCTACTTATGAATTGTTTTAAAAACCTATCTAGGCCTTATAGTTCATTATTAGTTAACCTGAGTATATAATTTTGTAATTAGAGATGGTCCCCTGTACCCATACAGGGCACAGAAAGGAAAGGGTTAAAGGGAATGGATGTAAAATACTGGGAAAAAGATGAGTGGTCAAGAAGATGGTCATTAGAAATGAAAGATATGGAACCATGAGAAATGGTGATAATTTGTGACTGGATAATTTTCAGGAAGAATTTGAAAATGGAAACGTGATGCTGAAGTGATAATGGATACCTAAAATACGTGTGAAACCTGATTATGGTAAATGGACAGATAAAAGGAGGATCACATAAAAAGAACTATTAAGTCTGTAAAAAACAGTAACTTATAATAGCCCCTGGGGTAGGGGGAGGGGATTTATAAAGAGGTTTTTAACTAAGAGAGGGTGTGGGATATGCTTCAAAAAGCATTTAAAATAATCTTTTGTCTAATAATATGTAAAAAGACTCCCCCAAAGGAAGAGATGGTGTATGGAGAGAATGTACTTGTTTGTGTAATACTGGCAAGATAAGCATAAACAGCAAGGAAAAAATAGCAAATTGGAAGAGCAGAATAAGAATTTAAAAGTTAAAGTATAGGAAGTGGTGGCTCACACAACCTGCAAAAGTAATTTCAGTTTGCGTGATTCAAAGGGAAAATGTCCTTAGTACTGAAGTGAGATTTTTGAGTGTTCAGTTTGCAAGGCCCAAAAGAAGAATGAAGAATTGAAAACAGTATTGAGACAGATTGCAATAATTATTCAACAGCTGATGTCGTTTGATGAGGTCAAGGAAGATTTAAACTGTTTGAAACAACAAATTAAAGCCTAGAACATGTTAGTTCCACCTTCAATGAACTTTGAAATGCAGGAAAAAAGGATGAGATAAATGAAAAAGGTCTTACTAGGTATACTCCTTATTCTGAGGATGATTCCCTGGGTTTATCAGGCAGTCACCCCTATGGCCCTACCCTGTGAGGAAACTACAAGTTGTTGAGTTGTAAGAAACAAAACTCGAGGATGAAAATCTGGCTAAAGAAATGACAGAGGGGACTACTCACACCTTCATTGACCTCCCTGGAAAGCTAAGACAATGAGCTGAGTAAACCATAATTAGATAGGGAGGCTTAGTCTCAGAATACGAGATTGGATCAGTGGAGCAAACATCTTCTTCAACAGAAGAGGAAAGGGGAAAAAAGCTTTACTCCCATCAGAAGTGTTGGGAAACCACCCAGAAGGAACTAAAGAAGTTGATGTCAGTGGGCATCTGATGCAAGTGATGTGAAGTTCCAGGAAAAGTATGGATAGGACATTTGGGATAATAGCTAAACAAAACCATGCCCAAATGAACCACCATGGGCATTCAAATCCTATGGTATATGTATCAAACTATCAGAGCAAAATGTTGTGGCCAAGAAATGTGTTACAACCATTAATGTATTACATTTCATCAAGAAACAGACTCCACTAAACTCCACCACTGTGCAACTATTGTGTCAGGTCAAGCCCTGATTTTTATAACTAGGGTGTGACTGGGGTGAAATACACACATGGGGCATTGTAAGCTTTTGAGACACATAAAATGCTTTTGAGGCACCATAAAATGCACACGGTGCACATCAGAGAGGAACTCCTGGTATCTAAAAAAAATGCAGCAGAAAAACCCAGGCTGGAGCGCATGGTGACAGCACACACTGCCTAAAACCAGAGCCTGGCCAGCCAGAGCCACACTCTGGCTGCTGGCCAGCCTCCATGAGCCTGGATCACCACCACTGCAGTGCCAGAAGGCCCCCAGGACTCCAGGTAAGGCTGCTGAGGCCAGACCAGGTGCTGGCCCCAGCCTTCCCTACCCCACCTGGGGCAATCTGCTGCACGCCAGAGTGCACACGCAGTGGCATTTCCCAGGCACAAGTAGCAGCAGCACAACTATGTGCCACTGTTATTTGTTCCCTAGGAAACACATGTGTATGCTCCAGATGTGCCCACGTGTGGTAATAAAGGACAAAGATTCACTGACTTAAAAATAATATCTATAGCCTAAGCAGAATATTGGGAAAGTAATATAGTCTCAGACACAAACGCAGTAATTAGAAAATGTTCCTCAGCAACAAACAGCCCAATATGACCCGTACAGAAACCAGTTGGCAGCTAGCAGCTAACTATTGATTAAAGACAGTTAAACAAATACACTAAAGCAGCGGTTTGCAACCTTTTTTAGTAAGTGTACTCCTGGCAGCTGGACATGGAGCTGTGGGGTTAGGGTAGAGGTGCGCAGCCAGACGTAGAGCAGGGGGTAGGTTGGTGCACGGCTAGATGCAGAGCGGAGGAGCTTCCCCCCTGCAGCTGGATGGACGGACAGCACCTGTGTCCACAGAGCGGCACCGCTGCCTTTGTCCTGCCCCAGCTCTGCTCCTGGGAGGTAGTAGTGCGGGGTGGTGGGTGGTGACTCTTATCCCCACTCACCTGCGCATACCCCCTAGGGCCTTCCCAAGTACCCCCTGCACTAAAGCATGTTTGTCTTTCAGAGATGTTAAAGTTTATAGACAGCAATGCCAAGTACCGTATGCTTTTAATGGGCTTTTCTGAATCCCCATAGGATCAAATTCCAGGTATAAGTTTCAAAAACTGCAGCTTCAAGGAGCTTCACTTGTTTGCCTTATGGCTGCCAAGATTCTCTTGTGATACACACCCATATGAAGACTCTCTTAAAGGCATTAATAGCAAACTAGTGCAATACACAGATGATTTCATTATTATTATTTTCATCCTGAGAGGATCAAAATAAATCTATGCAAGGCACAGTTAGTCAAGCAGGAACCAAAAGACTCAGCCCTAAGTCCTGCAGGTAGATCTTCTGATGAGCCAAAGGTGACATTGATTTCATCCTAACCCCCATCTACCTCAGAGGCAGCCCAAAGGCAATTCTTGGGTATGACAAGGCTTTTGATAGATTTTATCACAGTCTGCAGAAATAGCATCTCCTTTGTATGCTTTTTTAAAAAGGAAAAGGCCTGGGAGTGAAACCCTTGGATAACAGAATTAGTTATGAGATTTAAACAGGCACTGGCCACCACACCGTCCTAATCCAATCTGATTATTCTTAGCTGCTAGTTTTCGAACTGATGCCATGGGAGTAACACTGGCTGTTGCCTTAGGTCGGTACTGTAGTTCAACTGCTCATTCCTCTTGAATACCTACTTTTGTAAGTATTGTAAGAATTCATGGTTCAAAAAGCATATGCTCATTATTTCTTGAGCATTTGAGCCTGTCACTTATATCACAGGGCTGTCGCCCATCACCATTAATGCTTCACAGACACACCAATGCAGTTTCTATGGTCTAGCTGTATAAAAGGAGGCAATGTTATCAAGAGCCTGCTTAAACTATTGGACACTGCTGCTACAGCACAGGGACATTACTGTAGTAAAAACTGAACCGTCATTGTTAGCCCACAGTTCGCTGATTTTAGGGGAGCTTGACCATGGGTATAGAGGGCTATACCCTGTACAGGAGGGATAGTGTTGACAAAAGGGACGGGGGTGTAGCTCTCTATGTGAAGGAAAGCTACATGTCCCTGCAAGCTGATGTTGGCAACCAGCATGGACAGCTAGAGACCCTCTGGGTAAAAATTCATGGGAAAAACGGCACAGGGGACACAACGGTGGGAGTCTACTACAGACCTCCCACTCAAAGTCCTGAGCTTGACCAGGAGTTTGCCCGGGAACTGACAGAGGCCACTTGCTCCAGGACCTTGGCTGTCATGGGTGACTTCAATTACCCGGACATCTCGTGGGAAGATCACTCAGCAAAATCCGAGCAGTCGCAAAGCTTTCTCTCGTGCGTGGATGACCTCTACCTGACTCAAGAAGTCTATGGGCCAACAAGAGGCAAAGTGCTGCTCAACCTGGTACTGGCTACAGGGGACGACCTAATCGGTGACCTAGTGATCGATGGGAAGCTGGGTGACAGCGACCATGAGCTGATCACCTTCACCATCTGCCATAAAGCTGGCAAGTCAGTCAGCAACACAGAAGTCCTTGACTTCAGAAAAGCCGACTTTGACAAGCTCAAGAGGATTGTCGGTCAGGCCCTCAGGGACCATGACCCCAGGGAGATGGGAGTTCAAGAAGAGTGGTTGCTTCTCAAGGAAGCGATCCTCAATGCACAAGCTAAATGTATTCCAACACAGAGGAAAGGCAGCAAGAAGGCACAGCAGCCCTCTTGGCTCTCTAGGGACCTAGCGGACCTCCTGCGGCTAAAAAGGAAAGCCTACAAAGGATGGAGGACAGGATTCACCTCCAAGGAGGATTATTCTGCGCTGGTCCAGTCCTGCAGGGAGCAAACCAGGAAAGCCAAGGCTGCAACTGAACTCCAAGTAGTTTCAAGCATCAAGGACAACAAAAAGTCCTTTTTCAGATATGTGGGGAGCCGGAGGAAAAGCAAGGGCAATGTTGGACCCCTGCTAAACCAGATGGGGCAACTGACAACTGATGCCCAGGAAAAAGCCAACCTATTAAATAGGTACTTTGCGTCAGTCTTTCATCAGTCACACGGGATGCCCATGCCTGCTATGGGACAGGCAGATCCGGGTGATGGGGATCCCCTACCCTCCATAAATGCTGACCTCGTGAAGGAACATCTTGAGAAGCTGGATACCTTCAAGTCAGCTGGCCCTGACAATCTGCACCCCAGGGTACTCAAGGAGCTGGCGAGCGTCATAGCCCAGCCCCTGGCACAGATCTTTGAAAACTCCTGGCGCTCTGGTGTCGTGCCCGAAGACTGGAAGAAGGCCAATGTAGTGCCGATCTTCAAGAAAGGGAGGAGAGTGGATCTGGCTAACTACAGGCCCATTAGCCTGACTTCTATCCTGGGGAAGATCTTAGAAAAGTTTATTAAGGAGGCCATCCTTGATGGACTGGCCCAGGCTAACATTCTAAGGGACAGCCAGCACGGGTGTTACGGGTAGGTCTTGTTTGACCAATCTCATTTCCTTCTATGACCAGGTGACCTATCACCTGGACAAGGGAGAAGAGATTGATGTCATATATCTTGACTTCAAAAAAGCCTTTGCTCTGGTATCCCATGATCACCTCTTGGCCAAACTGGCCAGTTGTGGCCTTGGCTCCACCACGATCCGCTGGCTGGGAAATTGGCTCCGTGGTCGGACCCAGAGGGTTGCAATTGATGGCAGTCACTCATCGTGGTGCCCTGTGACCAGTGGGGTCCCTCAAGGCTCTGTCCTGAGACCCATCCTGTTCAACATCTTCATTAATGATGTGGACATTGGAGTCAGGAGTGGACTGGCCAAGTTCGCCGATGACACCAAACTTTGGGGCAAAGCATCCACGCCAGAAGATAGGCGGGTGATCCAGGCTGACCTGGACAAGCTCAGCAAATGGGCGGACGAGAACCTGATGGTGTTTAACACCGAAAAATACAAGGTTCTCCACCTTGGGAGGAAAAACCTGCAGCTTCCTTATAGGCTCGGCAGTGCTACGTTGGATAGCACTACAGAAGAAAGAGACTTGGGGGTCATCATTGACCACAAGATGAACATGAGCCTGCAATGCGATGCTGCGGCTAGTAAAGCGACCAAAACGCTGGCTTGCATTCATAGATGCTTCTCGAGCAAATCCCGGGACGTCATTCTCCCCTTGTACTCGGCCTTGGTGAGGCCACAGCTGGAGTACTGCGTCCAGTTTTGGGCTCCACAATTCAAAAAGGATGTGGAGAAGCTTGAGAGAGTCCAGAGAAGAGCCACGCGCATGATCAGAGGTCAGGAAAACAGATCTTACGATGACAGGCTGAGAGCCACGGGACTCTTTAGCCTGGAAAAGCGCAGGCTCAGGGGTGATCTGATGGCCACCTCTAAGTTTATCAGGGGTGACCAGCAGGATCTGGGGGAACGTCTGTTCACCAGAGCACCCCAAGGGATGATGAGGTTGAACGGTCAAACTCCTGCAAGACCGTTTCAGGCTGGACATAAGGAAGAATTTCTTTACTGTCCGAGCCCCCAAGGTCTGGAACAGTCTGCCAGCGGAGGTGGTTCAAGCACCTACATTGAACACCTTCAAGAGTAAATTGGATGCTTATCTTGCTGGGATCCTATGACCCCAGCTGACTTCCTGCCCTTTGGGCAGGGGGCTGGACTCGATGATCTCCCGAGGTCCCTTCCAGCCCTAATGTCTATGAAATCTATGAAATCTATGAAGTGTCCCTTTCCAAACATGATACAGCAGTGCTTCCTTTTGGTCACCTACCTTATGGGGACAGAAGCAGCAGGCGGGTTCTCTTCCCTGCCCAGTTTCCCTGGGTGTTCCCTGCCACCCTTGAAGCAGTTTCAGTGAGCAGGAATTCACCCACTTCCTGCTGTCCCTGGCTGATCCTGGCTACCTGCACAGCTGGCTCCTCACAGCCCCAGCTGGAGTGGGTCAGGATCGGTTCTGGAGCACTCCCTGTCCCTGGGTCAGATGGGGACTGCAACAGCAGCAGAAGCAGGAACGGGAGGGGAGAAGAGGTGCCACTGAGAATGGAGGGGTGGGGTTTCCCCACCTGATTCAGGACTTTTTTAAAGTCCACAGCTGCTGCTACCATGACACAGTCTGGCCACCCCCATAGGAAGGGAGCAAAAGTGCCACCACCCCTGCAGTGCCAGTCACTGTTTCAGCACTGCCTCTTCTACAAAACCCTGGTTCCACCTTTGTGTAAGGACATGACTGAATTGCTGCCATATTAGCTGTGCCATGGTTTTGCTCAGGGCATGAAAAAAGTTGAGTCTATTTCTCCCTGATGCTGTACCTTTGCAGGGCAGCTAGTCAGCAAGATAAATGTCAAGCCATGAATAATAATAAAGGCTTATTTGTGGCATTCCCCAGGGACCATTTAATACAAAGATAGTAACTTAATTGCAAAAGAGATCGTGGTTATCACCCTTATATGGTGACCAAAAAAAGATTTTGGTCCCCATTTGGCTAAATTACAAAGGCAGGACACTACCACAGCTGAATTTATAGTACAGGGGATGGTCAAATATGGGGGCATTCCAGTAGAAAAGATACACTCTCCTCTCTGGCAAAGCACCCTCTGGATGTCACAGTACTAGATCAGTGAATAGGAACTGTTCCCAGACAACTGCAAACTGAATGTATATACACTGACATGACCTATCAACAGGAAAACAGCAGGGGTCAAGAGTATTTAATACATAGGTTGGTGCCCAAGAATAACATATACTGGTGATTTGTTGAAAACTGCCTTAGTTGTACTTAGATTCCTATGGTTTTAACTTAACAGACAATCATTTCATAATGGTAAAAGTAATAAGATATGAAAATACAAGTAGTGATTCAGTAGGACATAGGCACTTGGCATAAGTAGTAGACCTTAGGATGACTGATAAGTAAAGAGAAATATAAAACTTTCTGAGTAATAATTAATTATAAGAAATTTGACATAACGACGCACAAATATGTAGTATGTAGGATTTTAATATTTTTAGGTAGGAATGGAAAAGTAAGAATGTTAACGTCTGTAACCACATAACTTCACAGTAACTAGGTGATATAAAAGCTAATTAAGATTACATAATATTTTAAGGAACCTATTAAAAGTTCAGAGTTTCCCAAGAAATGGGTTTCAGAAGTGAATATAATGAATATGTAGATAGATTTGTAAAGGATTATATGTAAAGAAGATATTATTGTGTCATTGTTTGGGGAATGACAAGATCTTTGCTGAATGCATCCTTTTTACTAATTATGGACTTCTTTCCAAAAGGATATGGAGCAGCTTGACCTAAACATGTCTTCTTTTCTTTTCATGCTTTGGCATGTGCTGTATTTTAGATATGAGAGAGACAAATATTTTAAATGAATTGCCTTTATTGTGTTTCAGCTTCCTTTCAAAACATCAGCTTCATATTGTAAGCAATGCAGGCAGGTCTGCTTAAACAAGGGGGGTTAAGTAATCTTAATTGGCCCTCAAAAAAGGCTCAAAAGCCCTGCTAAAAACAAAGCTAAATTTTAAAACCACAGATAAGCGAAAGGCCTTGGATAAGACTGCAAATTGATTATATTGAACATTTGCCCAAAATTGTTGAAGGCAATTTGTTTGCCTTGGTGGTAGATAATTTCTTTCCTAAATGAATGGAAGCAATACCAGTGAAAACCCATGAAGCAACTGCTACACACAAGATGTGGTTAAAGTAAATTTTTACTCAACTGGAGCTTTCTACAAATTATTGATTCAGACCAGAAATCACAGTTTACAGGAAAATGATGTGTTACACTGTGGCTCTTTTGGGCATTCAATGCAAGTACCACATTGCTTATCATGCTCAGCCTTTGGGGAAGGTTAAAATAAATAATCATTCATTCAAACTGATGTTAACAAAATAACTGAAGAAAAACAAAACAGGATTGGAATATTAAGGTGTCCCTGATACTGATGCAAAGCTACAGGAGGGTCTCCTGTCAAAATTATGACAGGATGTAATTGATGCTCCCAGAACCTCATCTTGCAAAGGGCACCACTGAATCAATGGTGTTACAGCTATAAGAACAATTAAGAGAAGTTCATTTATGTGCAGTTGGGGACTTGGAAAGGCAGCAAAAACATGCTAAGCAAAACAATCAGACTAAAAGAGAAAGAATGATGACAAAATTGTAGAATGGAAAGCAAAATCCCCTCTCTACCGGATCTGGAAAGGACCATATAGCATTATGGAAAAACCAGTCCCAGTCAGCATTTAATTCAAAATGATAAAGGAAGCTAAAACAGGACACATAGAGACAAAATAGTCAAAACTGTTCAAAGGAGTGTAATACTGCTGTTGCTACTTCTGCAGAATGACCTTGTTGTTGGCGAGTTTTTTGGTTACTGGAATATGAACTGGAACTGTGCAAATGGCACACAGGGATAAACAATCAGTAAACAGACTCTGTAAATTTATCAACAAATATAGCCCCAAATAGAATACTGGTCTCCATCAAGGACAAAAGGAATTTCAATGCCAGAATAGCATGAACTGGGTAATCAAGGACTGGACCTAATCAAAAAGTTGTGCAGAAGTATTTCAACACAGCTATGAGTGGAATACAGAAAAAACAAAATTAAAGGCAGAACAATCCTAACGTGAGACAGGAACTGTAGACTTTTATCTTATTGAACCACAGACGGGATAATTCCCGAGTGTCTTAAAAAAACAGTGACAACAAAAACCAAAAAAAATCCCTAATTTAAATTTAGCACAATGAATGAAACTTGCCAGAAATTAACAGCTTCAGAATGTAAGAATAAAGAAATATATATTGTAACTTTATGTTCCAAAAAATCATTAACACTTAGAGGGTATGTCTACATGAGGTGCTTTACTCGAGATTAGAGCATATCACTGTGCAGCAAACGTCACCATCTACATGTGCAGATGTTTACTGCACAGTAATTTTCTGTAATCATAAGTAAATTTGCTTCCTGTAAATACAAGTAGTAAATTTACCTCCGATTGCTTACTGCACAGTAGTGTGCATGTAGACAGCCTACAGGAGCAAATGTGCTCCTGGTCAACTGGGCAGCATGGGATGAGAGACTGCTTCCTGTCCCAGGGTGCTGCCTGCTGCCAGGGTAGAATCTGCCACTGAGGCCTAGGCGGGGACAATGTCCCCCTGCCCTGGTAGCAGGGAGCTCCTGGCCTCCACTTCACAACTAAGAATTTCCCAGCCCAGGCCCTAAGACTGTGGAACTAGGGCTGGGGGATAAAAATCTATCAGCTCAAGCCCTGTGCCTGTGGTCTTAGTATTGGAAGATAAGAATTTCCCAGCCCCGTGACTGTGATTGTGATTGCGGAGTTGGGGCTGGGAGCTCCCTGCTGCTGGGGCAGGGGGACATTGTCTCCACCTGCACTCCAGTGGCAGAGTCTGCCTCAGCAGCAGGCAACTCCTGGGGGCAGGGAGCAATGTCTCAGACCCCGCCAGGACATAGCTGTCTCCTGACCCCATGCTCCCCTGCCAGCCTAGAGCTCCCCCTGGCTACTGCAGAGTGACAGTGAAGTACTAGCAGGGGCAGGACCAGACTGCTGCCATGAGCAGCAAATCTGCTCCTGCTTCCCTGCATGTTTAGACACCTGCCCAGGGTGAGTTTACTCTAAAGTAAATTACTCTAGGGTAAACCCACCCCAGAGTATTTCCACACTTAGACATGCCCAGAGTGTATTAACCCTGGAAAAAGCAAACAAAACTGCTATTTTACCTCCTAACTTTGCTTTACTAATCTTACAGGGTCAAAAGTACAGGATAATGTAATACTTTCATATCCTTGAAAAAACAAATAATTAATAAATAAACAATGAAGCCTGGTTTGGGAGGAAGAATATAGGACCTAGTTGGAAAAATGCAATAGTGTAGCATGCTAGGGTGCCCACAGCTGGAGACAGGCTTCTGGTTTATTGTGAAGAGAGGTGGATCCGGGGGAGGTGGGGTGCACTTGCACCCACCCCCCTTAGATTCCTGGTGCACCCAAAGTTTAAAACCAAGAGCCCAGCAGTAGCAGTAGTATTTCTATTCAGGCAGCAGTGAGGGAGTCAACTGGCTTCATGGCTCATTATTAGGGCTACTCAAATCACAATTTTGCAGATTTTGTGGAAATCGCTAAACCAAATGAAAAAACTTATTTAAAATAAAATGTTGGCTCCCCAGTAGGAGCCAGCCATTCTCCTAGTCATGTAGCTAAGCACAAGCTACCAGCACTTAGCTGAACAGGCAAGTTAACTTCCACCCCTGCCTCTCACTGATGATTGGCTGAGGGCTGCCTGTCATGCAACCCCAATCTCTTTCCACCAATCAGTGGTGAGGGGTGGGGCTACATGATGGACAGCCCTTTTCAATAAGGGATGGGGATGAAGCCACCAGGGGCCCTTGGCTAACCAGAGGCATGGAGGGGGGCCACCACAATAAGCCCATGAAAATGGTGGCTGGCCCCACAATCTGCCTGCAAAATCAGCTATCAGCCACCTTGAGTGGGTAGATGCCCTACTCATTATAATCTTGATCCTGCCTAAACTCTTCATTCCATAGGTGTTAATGACCCTTTTTCTTTTTTATGGTCTTTAATGAGACCTTTCCTTTTATGGTCCACTACTCAAGCTATCCTTACTTCTGCAATTCTGCTGTCTGTTAGATGCTTCTGCTAATATAACTTGCCTTTTACAACCCTAAATGCTGTTTTTTAACTCTAGCTAGAACCATTAACTCATTTGTGGAAATGTTACCTCAAGTGAACTTTAGCTTTGGTGTGGAAATAAATTTCACTGAAGCATTGGATGCACTGTCAAGATGCTCAAGAAGGGTAATTTTTGTTTTATGAATCTGAAAAAAGGGATATGCATTTAACTATAATGACTAGAGGACTAATGAAACAACATATTTTGATTATTTTTGCCTAGTTTGTTGTGCTTCTATACAAAATATTGCAAATTAATGCACATTCCAGTAAAGGTTTTTGTTCTGGTGTTTTTTGCTTCAACCTTAAATTGAATACTATAGCTCTAGGCCCCTAGCTTATTCATGAAGCTTCTAGTTTCTTTTTAACTGGAAAATAATGTGTGTTGTGTTGTATGTAATAATACATCACACCATCTGCACCCCCTTTTCAAAATCTTAGATCCACCCATGGTTGTGAAGTACCAAAACTAAAATAAAAAGGTTTTACAATTGGTGACAACTGACTCAACAGGTGATTAACACCAGCATAAAATGTTGTTCTATATTTAAAGAACCCAAAGGATATCAAAAAATAAACTGGGTCCCAAAGAGTGCATTAAAACTTTCTACATTTAAGTGTAAGAATAGTGTTCATTTGATACCTGCAGGCTACATCTGGGGCATGTCCATTTAATATATGGCCTGCCCAGTTGCCACTCCCTCCATTGCTCCTGCTGCTGCAGCAGCAGTGGTATCTGGGCCAGGGCAGTGCAGTAAGAAGGAGCCCAGTGAGCCCTCTGCCCACTGGGGCTGGAAAGGAGGGGCACAGAAAGGATGACAGCAGGCACAGAACTGCACTATATAATGATATGTACTAGTTTCATGTCTTGGTTATTTTAAATATAGCGAGAGAAAATATCTAAGAATGTCAAAATATATAACTGAAATCAAGCACAGGACTTATAAAGAAACTGATTAAACAATTTTTGAGTAATCCTCAAAAATGAATTTGAAAAGCCAGAGACATAATCATAAAATAATAGAACACATTACAAGCTTATCTGGATCAGGAGTGTCTTTAAGAAACTGAGAAATAGCCAAAACATACAAAAATAACTGAATAGATTAAAACAAGCTTTAAAGAATGATGCTATACTCTCTCATTAAAACTGAAGATGGATTGGCTCAAAATGGATTGGCTCGAAAAACCATAATAAATACGCACAATATTGCTTGTTCAGTTATACAACTGAAAACAAGACTGATTATTTGATAGATATTAACAATGAGGCTAAACACCACACAGTGGCTAAAAAAATAATGTGTGGTACAACATGATTATATATATTAATAACAATACAAGGAATCTTAAGACACCATAACTCAAAATTGGGAACACGCCTGACTGTATCATTACCGAACAGATATCAATATGAAAAAAGGAAAAACAAGTAGTAAAGGAGCATTGTGTTGTCCATGACTTAGTCAAGAGGAGTTGGCTGGATCCACTTCAGATAACTCAAAAAAGGACATGCATTTTTTCTTTACTTTCTGTAGTATTAATTATACAAAAATAAAGTTTATAACAAAATTCTGGAAAGAAGATAAACTGGGATTTAATACATGGATTAACAATATGCATGAGGTCTCTCAGGGTTGCAGCTGGAACACAGACTAGAAACTGCCTGTACACAAATGCCAGGAGCTTGAGAAACAAGCAAGAGGAACTGGCTCTTCTCTTGTGAAAAAAGATTATCATCTCATAGGGATAACGGAGACCTAGTGGGACTCCACCTATGATTGGTCTGTGGGAATAGAAGGCTATACCCCGTATAGGAGAGACCGTGTTGAGAAGAGGGGTGGGGTGTAGCTTTCTATGTCAAGGAACAGTATACCCCCCTACAAACTGGGTTCACTAACCAAGAAGGGTGCCTCAAGACCCTCTGGGTTAAAATACGGGGAGAGCAGGAGGAAAGGGACATAAATGTAGGAGTCTATTACAGACCTCCTAACCAAGAACTGGATTGAGAATTCAGACTTCAACTTCCCTAACATCTCTTGGGAAGAGCATACGGCCAAATCTGACTGGTCATGTAGCTTTCTCACCTGCACTGATGACCTCTACCTAAAACAGGAGATCTACAGGCTGATTAGGGGAGAGGCACTGCTGGATCTGGTTCTGGCCAAAGGGGATGCTCTGGTAAGCAATCTCAGGATCAAGCGGAAGCTTAGTAACAGCGACCATGAACTGCAGGGTGGGCAAATCCCTCAGTAAAACAGAAATCCTCAACTTTGGGAAGGCAGACTTTCACAAACTCAGGAGACTGGTCAGTCAGGCACTAATAGACCATGGCTCCTTGGGAAGGGGAGTCCAAGAGGAATGGTTACTCCTTAAGAACTCAATCCTAGAAATGCAAGGGAAGTCCATCCCATCCCACAGGAAATGTGGTGAGCAGGTAGAAGAGCCCCCTTGGCTAAATAGGGAACCATTGAACCTCCTGAAACTTAAAAGGGAAGCCTACACCAAATGGAAAATGGGAATTATCACCAAGGACCACTCAACAGATGCCGGCACCTGTACAAAGTAGTTCAGAAAAGCCAAGGCAGAAACTGAACTCAGACTAGCCACTGGGATCAAGAACAACAAAAAGTCCTTCTTCAGATATGTGTGAAGTAGAAAAAAAAACAAAGGAAACACTGAACTCCTGTGAGATGAAATGGAGCAGCTGATGTCTGACGCCCAAGAAAAGGTCAATCTCCTAAACAAAAACTTTGCATCAGTTTTTCACCTGCCCAAGGGGCTCACACAGTCTGACAGAATGCAAAACTTCCAGGGCATGGGAGATGGACCCTAATTGACGCTGATTGAGTGAAGGAACATCTCAAAAGGCTAAATGTCCATAGGTCTGCAGGCCCGGATGAAATACACCCAAGAGTCTTGAAGGAGCTGGAGGACATCATATCATGCCCTATGGCAAAGATATTTGAGAGTTCATGCTGCTTGGGTGAGGTGCCAGAAGACTGGAAAAGAGCCATCTTGGTCCCAATCTTCAAAAAAGGAAGATCCAAAGAACTACAGGTCAATCGGCCTGACATGCATCCCTGGAAAGCTCCTGGAGAAAATCATCAAGGGATCCATCAGCAACAAGCTAACGGAAGGCAACCTTCTAAATGCCAGCCAACATGGTTTTGTCACTGGAAGGTCTTGTGAACCTCAACACCTTCTATGGCTAGGTGACACATTGCCTCAATAAGGGAGATGAGGTTGATGTATATACCTGAATTTCAAGAAAGCCTTTGACTTGGTCTCCCATGATGTCCTCATGGTTAAACTGGGGAACTGTGGTCTTGATCCTCTCATGGTTCAATGGCTGGGGGACTGGCTTCAGGGTTGGATCCAACGAGTACTAGTTGATGGGAGTGAATCAATGTGGTGCAAGGTGACCAATGGAGTTCCTCAGGGCTCAGTTCTCAGGCGGGTACTCTTCAACATCTTAATTAATGATCTGGATCAAGGCATCAGATGTGGACTGGTAAAGTTCACAGAAGACACCAGACTATTGGGGAAGGTGGCCACATTAGAAGACAAACTGGGAATACAAACTGACCTGAACACCCTTGCAAAGTGGGCAGTCCAAAACCTGATGGCATTTAACATAGAGAAGTGCAGGGTGCTCCACCTTGGGAGGAACAACCAGGATCATACTTATAGGCTTGGCAGCGGTACGCTCACTAGCACTATGACCAGAAGCGACTTGAGGGTCCTGACTGACCACAAAATCAACATGAGCCACCAATGCGATGCCATGGCCGGCAAAGCTAACCAGACTCTGGCATGCATCCATCAATTTATCTCTAGCAAAACAAGGGACATCATCCTCCCACTTACTCGACCTTGGTGAGGCCGCAACTGGAGTACTGCATCCAGTTTTGGCCCCCGCAGTTCAAGTGGGATGTGGATATGCTTGAGAGAGTCCAGAGGAGAGCCACCCATATGATCTAATGCCAAGAGCATAAACCATATGAGGAGAGGATGAAGGACATGGGACTCTTCAGTCTGGAGAAGAGAAGGCTCAGAGGTGACTTGGTAGCAGCCTATAAGTATATAAGTGCATCAGGATCTGGGAGAGCAGTTGTTCACCAGATCTTCCCAAGGAATAACAAGGTCCAGTGGCTACAAACTCCTAGAAGGCCAATTTAGATTGAACATAAGAAAAAACTGCTTCACAGTCCAAGTGTCCAGGGTCTGGAACAGACTCCCACTGGAGATGGTGCAAGCACCTACTCTGGACTCATTCAAAAGGTGTTTAGATGTTTATCTTGCTGGGATCATTTGATCCCTGCAGACTTCCTGCCTATGGCAGGGGGGCTGGACTCAATGGTCTTGTGAGGTCTCTTCCAGCCCCTAATGTGTATGAAATCTATGAGAAAGAAAGCTGAAAAAAATTGTAGCCCACATACCAGTACAGACACTAATATTTGCCCAGTGGCTGCCAAGGTCTCGAGGGGAAGGATATGTGATGGGCCATGTGAACTAGGCCAACCCTGAAAGAGTTCACTGGAGTCAATGATCAATTATAGCCCCTTATTGCAGCTGAAGGCTGGGTCAGGACAAATTAAAGATGAGCCCTACTTGTGATTAATAAAAGAAATAACTACAGGTAGGAGGGGAGGCAGGAAGTCTAATTAGATGAGAAAGTCTTGGGATTCTCTCTCAAAACAGAAATTTCAAAATCTTGAAGAGAGATTCTGGAAAAGATATACTGTCATGCCACAGGAGCAATACTCCTATAGTGAGTCCTTGTAACAGGGTGGCCTGTCCCCTTAAAAGGGAACAGCCAGCCTTGCTGAATAGCAGCAGCTGTGGGAAGGCTACTGATGAAGGAATGGCTCACTGGGAGTTTAAAACCCCAGGGCACCTATACAAGTGCAAGGAGGCTGCTCCAACATGCTGTAACAGAGTGTTGGAGCAGACTCAATAAATAGAGTCTGCTGGAGCTTGGTAATTACCATGCTCCAGCAGAGTCCAGGATCATGTGTATCAGCATCCCCACTGCCATTCACCAACCTTTAGTTAAAGTGCCCCCACTGCCATTCTTCAGCATGGGGACACTGCTACACATGACACTTGCGATGCTTTAATTAGAGCGGCTCTCGGAACCACGTTAATTAAAATGGCCCTTTCCCCTTCCATCCCCCCACTCCTGGAGCACACGTATAAACGCCCCCAAAGAGCAGAGCCACAGGGCAGAAAGCTGTAAGGAAACAGTTATGAGTCAGAGGTAGATGGTGTGCTGAACTATGGGCCTGACAGCTGTACTGAGGCCTGAACTGCCCCAGGGGTCTCCTCCAAGTGCCCGGGACATGACAAGAGGTGCTTGCATGAGTGCATGTGTGGTTAAAGACTATAGCTGAGGAGGTCCTCAAGTATCAAAAGCCCGCTGGAAGGAGCCCACAGGCGAGGTAACCTGGTAAAGGAAGAGGTCCCAGGCACAGTCTTGTCAACCAGCATTCTGGGAAAAGAACATGGAGGATGGGGGAGAAATCATGAGTAGTTCAGGGAGATATCAATGAGTTTGGGAAGCAGACCCTACTTTTCAGTCTGGGAGAGCATCCTGAACTGGAAGCCAGAATAAAGAAGCCCATGCTGGAAGCCAAAATAGAGGGGAAGGTCCTACTGACCACCAGGAAAAGTGACGTCTGACAGAAAACTCTTAAGACACTTGATAAGATGAGTGTGAAGACTCCAGAGCCAGTCAGGGTCTGAAGGCCCGATACAAAGTAATTTGGACAATTCTTCACAGGATTTTGCTGACCTGTGAAGTGATGGGGCTGAGCATGACTGGACTAAGGGCTGACTCACAAGAACAGACAGACCACAGCAGAGTCAGAGCAGCCACGAGCAGGGAGACACAGAGCAGAACTGCTCTCAGTGACATACGAAGGGCAGTAAAGCACCTTTCTATAATACCCCTTGAGAAACAAACCACCAAAACTCAAAGCTTTTGTCAGTTCTGAAGTGTAGATGTAACCCCCTGATCAGTGCATATCACTGGTCTTGATCCGGCCCCCATCTGCAGAAGCTATGTCTGTTACAGCCCATCTGGAAATCAAACTACTTTTCAGTGCAAGTAGCATCTTATGCATTTGGATGTAGAGGTCTCCAATACAATCCACCAGATTACAGCCACCCCACAAATAGAAAATGGTTCTCTTCTGATCAGGATGCAAACTGGTTTATCTCACTCCTCCTTAGAATATGAACAGTGTTTCCCCAGCCCCGATTATACCTATCCTCCTTGCACCTGGTTTCTAACTTAAAAATGATGATTTTGTAACATACTCATAGGGATTAAGATATTGCCAGCAAATTTTGTTCTTGTGGATGTCTTGGCAGAGGATTGGAAACAATTCCATCCTAACCAATATCAGCTGAATAGAAATGGCATTAATACCAGCGTACTAATTTAGCATTTTATGCTTCTCTGTCATCCCCAGGTACTTTAGGCATAAAATCTGGTTGCAGCAGCAAGTTACAGAATCTTGCAACCTTTTTCAGTTTCTATCTGCTACCGGTTCAAAGTGCAGAGTATTTGATGTCTGAGGAAAGTGACTCTCTGCATGTTTGCTTTCCTCATCAACTCCTTCTGTCGCATGTGTGTATGTACACACACGATAACTAAAGCATAGGCAGAGATGCATGAGGATGAGAGAGAATTACAGAAAAGAAAAAGAAACTGGAGAAGAGAGAAAATAAAGTTAAGATAGAAATAAAGAGACTAGGAAAAAGGGAGAGGGCAACTAAAGAAGCAGGATAAGGGGAAAGAAGAAGGTCTCAGTAGTGACTTTTTTTTGTACTGAGAATTACAGTGGTTGCCATGCAAATATTTACGACACCTTTGGAAGTATTAACAAATTATGGCAAATATGCTGTACCTCACAAGAAATGTGGTGAATGCCAAGCGCCAGATAATATGATGGATATCACAGTATCTATCTATTTACAAAGCAAAATTGTGAACAATTTGCTGTAACCACCAGACATAGTGCCATAAAATTTAAAGGTGAGCAACTCTGGTATGCCAGAATAAGTTTTTCTTCTATTCATATGTATTGAGAGACATTTAAACATAATCCTGGATATCCCCTACATTCTCTGCCTTCAAAGATGTTTCCCCATGTTGCTGGTGCTCAGGTAATATTTACCCTGCTCTCTCATGAAATCCTATATGCACTGCAATAATATGCACTCTCCTCTTCTTGTACCTAGGCTGACTTAGTCAGCTGCCATGTTAACTAAAGGTTTGAGAGAGAGACAAAAACTTCAGACCTAAATCACCTGGAGAAAGTCTGAATCCACATGAGGACATTCCTGGAGCCTGTCTTGATGTAAGCAAATGAAGCCAAAGACTCCTGCTAAGTTATTAAGCAAAAATACCTGCTTTAATCATGTGAGAGGAACAGACTAATCTCTTCTTCATTGTTTTCTACATTTGAAAACTCTCTGACTCACACAGCTCAATGAGACAAAAAGGAGGAAAAAAAAGTCCCTTAGAATCTCTGTCTGGCTTTCTTATGCAAATACATAATGTGTGCTGGAGGAAACTGGAACTGCTCTCCTAAATCTGAAAATTCACAGGTGGTAGAAAAGGGGCTAGACTCAGAGCTTCAGCTTTAATGAGGATATGATACTTCAATAGTTTTTTGTGATTCGGCAAATGTTAGTGTTATTGCTCTGTACAAACAAAAACAAAAACACAAACACAGTCCAATGATAGGGTAGGGGAGAGATGGAAATAAATAACTGAAACATAATCATTGCCCAGAAAGCTCTGGGGAAACCAGAGAGAAAATTAGACCATTGATTTAATGTGATTTTTTGGCTCAAATATTCTTGGGAGGCATTCATATGATGTTATGAAAGCCTTTTTATAAGAACCTAGATAAATTGATAGCAACAGCTTTCCCTTCTGGAAAAGTCCTATGGAAATTAAATAGAAAATTGTATCCCTGGTTCAATATTCTACAGCTTGGGTTCAATGGCCTGTGGGAAATGTCATATTCTCCACTGCACTCTAGATGTTGAGAAATTTAACTATATAAATATTAAAATCACTAGGATTTTTACAAAAATAACATTTATGAGCAGCTATACCAGTTTTGCCACGGACTTTAATGGGAACATGATCGAATCCTTCTGTAGATGTAACTAGTGATTATGATAGAGAATCACAGAAACAGGTACAGAACGGACCTCAAGAGAGTAGATGGTCCATCCTCCTGCTTCATGGTAGGATTAATTCTACCTAAACTGCCCCAGACAAATGTTTGTCTGTTTTTTAAAAACCTCCAATAAAAGATATTCCATGACTACCCTAAGCAGACTACTTCATTATCCTTCAAGTTAGAATATATTTCCTAACAAGTAAACTAATTCTCCCTTCCTGCAAAGTTCCCTGATTACTTCTTGTTCTAGCCCTAGTGAAGCTGGAACTGATCATTACCATCCTCTTTTTAAGTCTGATTATTCATAGTCTTCATAGAGACAATTTAAAACTAATAAGAGAAAGTACTTTTTTAGGCAGCACAGTTAACATGTAGAACTCATTGCCACAGGAGGTTGCAGAGGCAGATAATACATCCAGGTCCAAACAGGGACTAGACAAAATCATAGAGGATAGATCTATTAATAGCAATTAACATAACAGTTAGAAATGTTTCTTCTGGCATCTCTAAACCAATGATGGTGGATGCCAGGAAGAGTAATGAATAGGGGATAGCTCATACTAGAAGAAGAACACTCCTACCTCTACTGGAGACAGGATATTGAGCTAGCTGGACCATTGGTCTGACTCAGTATGGTACGTCTTACATTCTTATAGTCTTCTCCTTTCAAGAGTAAATCTAATTATATCATCAATAGTATATAGGAACGCCCACTCGTCAACTTGACAGGTGTCCATCTTGGTCACCACCTTGGGACCAGAAGTCCCATCCCATCACATAGTCTTTGATTTCACGAATCCTACTCCCTTTTCCCCTTATATGGTGTGTCTAGCCTAGCCATAGTTTCATAGTTGGTAGGGGTGGAAGGGACCTGAGCAGATCATCAAGTCCAACCCCCTGCCATGGGCAGGAAAGAATGCTGGGGTCAAATGACCATGGCCAGGTGATTATCTAGCCTCCTTTTGAAGACGTCCCAGGGTAGAAGCGAGCACCACTTCCCTTGGAAGTTGATTCCAGATCCTAGTTCCTGACTCTGTGTGACATCACAAAAATCTGCCATGTCCCCAGGCCACATGATGCATGACATCATGAATCCCACCCCTGCCCCTGGTCACGTGATTCATGATATCACAAGCCCTGCCCCAACCCTGGTCACATGGTGCATGACATCACAAACCCCGCCCTGGCCCCCTGTCACATGATGCGTGACATCAGAAACTCTGCCCTGGCCCTTGATTACATGATGTGTGACACCAAAAAAACTGCCCCTGGCCCATCACATAGTCTGACACATCAGAAGAACAACCCATTTAAGTCCCAAAGCCCACCCTTCATGCTAAGAGACCCACTCTAGACCACATGGTACAGTCACAACCCATCAGGCCCCAAACCAGAATGTTGGCTCCAGAATTCCCCACACCATCATATGGTGTGTGACATCAGAAAGGTTGTCTAACAGCCCCAAAATCCACCCTCCCACTCCACATGCTGCATGGCACTGCCTGAGCCCACAAGGCACAGGCATGGCCTACTAGGTAGCGGGGGTCGTGACCCCTCTAACAACCTGCCTCACCTCCCTTGAGCAATCAGCAGGGGTTTCAGAGGCCTCAGACTTCCCCAAGAATGGTGCTGAACCAACTGGAGCAAGCAGAGGGGTGGGGCCTAGGCTGCAAGTCCACCCAGTCTATCTGCGAGCCCTCTGTCTGAGATGGTGCTAAGGCAAGCAGGGGCAAATATGACTTCTTACACTACACCTGTAAGACACCTCATTCTCACCACCTCACCAAGACTTGCTAGATGTCCGCAAAGAAAGCATTACTGTAGTAATAGTTTTGAGGAGGACAGCCCCCTAACCTAAAGAACCTGGTCTAGAAGCTCATGCAAGATGTAGCATGAACTAAACTAATGTAGCTGATGTTAACACAGAGTGTGATAGTAGTGAAAGGTAACCATGTTCGTTTTGTCCTGTAAGTAACTTGTAAACTCCATTTTGTATTCTTTTGCTTGACATAAGTGAACGAACTCTGTATACCCTTTTATGAGTGAGTGTATGTGAAAGAGTGAATGTTAAGAGGATGGCATAGAGACAGGAAAAGAAGATTTAACTGTTGTTAAATGGTTTAACGGTTGTTCTTCTGAAGATTTAACTTAAGCAACAAGGCACCAAATGTGTAGGTTACCAGTCAGTAAACTAATTAATAGATGGCTGAAGAATCCCTTTGAGGCCTAGGGCCCAAAGGAGATAACGAGGAGGAGGAATGCACACATCCTGCCAGATGGGCAGCAAGGACACTCCAAGGCTGAGATATCAACTTTTATGACCAAACTGACCTCGGACTGAGATAAGCAGAAGATGGATGAGAAACAACTGTAAAAACAGAAATTGGGTATGGACCCCTCCCACCCTGCTCACGGCAGGGGGTCGGACTCGATAATCTGTCTAGGTCCCTTCTGACTCATTGATTCTATGATTCTATGAACCCCCAAAGTGCTAAACAAAGGATGCCAATCCCCGTAAAAGAGGACTCTGGAATATACCGGGTTGGGTGAGTCTCGCTCAACTGCTGCTTTCTTTTGAGCACAGACACATCTGTTCACCCCGCTCCAGCTGCTATCTCCATGGTCTGTCTCTCAATAGGGCCTGGGATGACCACCTAGTGCTTCTATTAAACAACTGCTGCTGGTAACTATAATACCTAAATGGAATGGTTCTTTTGTGTATGTCTGTGTGTAAAGAGGTATATGATGATTTGTGTGTGTCTGTATGAGTGGTGTGTCCAAACCTCTGTGTCTAATTCATGTAATCAATAAATGTTGCATTTTGCCTTATCCCCTTTTATAAGGTATTGCTCTTGATTTGCTAAATCAACAATTTAAAGGAAACCTGTGAGATGGAAACCCAAGCCCCCAAAGCAGATGTTGAGAATTTGGAAGAAGAGGGTGACGTTGTACTACAGCCTGCATAGGAAAAAGAGATCAACAGGGGAGCAGAGATGCCAGTGAGAGATTTGAAGCATGGTTGTGAAGAGCACTTAGGTTTTGATAGTGGTGTGGGGTTCATCCCATAGAAGGGAGGTAGGAATTAGCTAAGGATTGATTAAACAGTGGCTAACTAAGGCTTTAATTTCTCTGCAGTTAGATGAAGCCTTTTTAATGACTCAGGAAAGCCTGCCCACCAGTACACCTGTAAACCTGGCACCAGAAAGAAGCAGCTGTTTTTGAAGAGAACAGAGACCAGATGACGACAAAGATTTTAGAAGACAATTAGGCATTGAATCAACAGGTCCTGTTTCACATCAAGAATGTAAAATCTTCATGAAGTCTCTTATGTGTGTTTCTTTTTATGGCATAATGAAATACTGTTTGAGGATGAGGTTTTCTGAAAAGTGCATAGGTTGTTTTTGATGAGGGGGTCAAGGTTGTCATGATTGTGTTACCTGTTTAGATAAAGATATAAATCAAACAATTTGGGAATGTTGCAATGAGCTGTGTATGGAAAGTGTTCTAAATCTGTTATGGCAATCAGATTTTCCAAGAGAATTCTGAGAGTTACTGAGAAACACTTATCTCAGGGTACAGAGCTTCTAAATGCTGTGTGTTTTGCAGAAGATCCTAATGCTGCTCTTTGTGATTTGATCCCTGAGGAAGATAAACCCCTGGTACCCAATATTTAATGCTTAATTGGCACTAGAAATTATAAAACCCGGCTTAAGAGAAGGGCTTAGCAAAAACAGTTTAAAACATGTTTTACAACTTTTGTTGTTTTGGAGGGGTAAAGAAGTAAGATTAAAGCACAACAACTGTTTTCAGCTGGACCTATTACCATTTGCTTTAGTGCCTCGGATCTCCAAGCATATTCACGTGGGGATAAGTTGTAAAGATAAAGCCAATGGAACTTAGTTGTCACTAGATATTATAAAAACCTTTCTTAGGAGAAGAAGGTTTAGCAAAATAAACCAGTAAATATTGTAACAGTTTTTGATGGAAATAAAGACTGATTTAAAAATATATATTCTCACAGGGTTTGTGTGCCATTCTGCAGAGTGGGCTGTCATTTTTGAGTGGAATAGAGCAGGTGGTGAATTTCCCACAACCAGGGAATAAGTTGTAAAGATAAAGTACCAGCAAAAAAATTAGATATGTGACCAGAGCTTCAAACAGCAGACCTCTACATATTTTAAGACTAAAGGGATTATATCTTTTACCAAAATATTTTTTTAGTGGTGACTCTATTTTAAAACAATTTGATATATACTGTATATACACTATTTTACTATTTATTTATTGTTTTAACTATTTTATTATTTAATTTTTAATACAGAGGGCTTCCTTAATGTGTTATTTGATTTTTATTACAGAGAGCTTATCTAGTGGAAAAGCCACATGCAATTTTTCCACAGTAAGGTAAAAACTTATTTTTAAAAATGGAGGGGTTATTTACGACTGTGTTAATATAAGCACACTAAGTTGTAACAACTGTCTGTAACTGTTTGTTTTCAAACAGAACCCCTTCTTTTAAAACAGAAAAGCACAACAAACACATTCATGTTTTTATCCAGTAGTAAAAGCTACATTTTCTGAAACGAGCTTTTGAAACTTTATGTTTTTCTTGGGGAGGAGATGTTGGGTGTGCATGAATTTGTCCCCTGTGAATGTAGAAATAGGGGGTGGGGTTAAGCAAATTTAAAATTTGTAGTGTGTGAGGCTGAGCTATTAGGCCTGAGTGAATAGGGAAGTATTCAATTTGGATTTGGATTCAACTGATTTGGGGGACAGTGATTTAGTTTGGAGATTAGGATCACTGTCCTGAATCAATTTGGCTGACTGGCTTTGGAAGATTCGGTGATTCAGATTGTAGGAGTAATTGGCCTACTTGACTAGAAAAACAGACAAAGACCAGAAGTGCTGATACTGCTTATTTCAGTTATGTGTTTTGAGATAAGGAATTCTGCATGCCTTGGGTTATCCTTAGGTTATCTTGATATATTGCCCTGTGCATAGATAGCTTGTTTATGTAAACGTCCTAAATTTCTGTGTAATTTATTATTGTTTTGTTTTTCCAAGGTCGTATTTTTTTATCTCTTTCTCTGTCTTAAGTATAAATACGCTCGTAAACTTAGAGAGTCTGAGAAATCCTTTGAAACAGACAAGTGGGTGATTCCCTTTGCTGTATGAAATTCTCCCTGTGATCACAGTATAGCCTTAAATAAAGAAAAGCTGGCTCTGTCAGTTCTGATTCAACCACAACGTGAAGTTTGAGTTCTTCCACAGGATCAGCCGGAGAGAGGCAGGCACAGCCGGGTGGCTGCAGGTTCTCCTGTGGGTCATCCAGCTGTGCCTGACTCTTCCTGGGTGTGGGGAGCCCTGCCCATCCCTGTCCCCTGCCTTCCCTCAGCCTAGTCTCAGCACTTAAAAAAAAAATCCCTGCACTCACCATCTGCAGCAGCAGCGATTGGGGCCTCTGGGCACTCATGGCACTCCCCGCATGCAGCAGGGGGGCAATGGGGATCACCCCCCTTTCTGGCACCTGCGTTGCAGCTGCCCCATGGCTTGGGTGCAGCGTGGCTCAGCAGGGCACTGTGTGCTGTCTGGGAATTGGGGCTGAGTGGTGCTGAGCTCCAGGTGACTGCTGGAGCCACCCCAGCTCCCAGACAGTACACAACACCCTGCTGAGTCATGCTGAACCCATGCAATGTGACAGCTACCATGCGGGTGCCAAGCAGGGGGGGCAATTCCCACTGCTCCACACTTGCGGGGGGCTCTGCCACAAGCCCTTATAGACTGCTGCAGCCAGTAGACTGGGACTAGTAGGCCAGGTGAGTGGGGCCAGGCAGAGCACCCATGAGGGCTTCTCCCATGGCTTCTCTGACTGTGTTTGCCTCTCCCTGGGCAGGGGGAGCCACGGGAGAAGCCCCCATGGCTGCCCCTCCTGGCCCCAGCCTCTTGGCACTTAAAAAAAAAAAAGCCCTGCACGCACCAGGTGCAGCAGCCTCTGAGGGCTCTTTGGCAGAGCCCCCTTGTGCAGTGTGGAGCAGTGGGGACAGCAGAGGTTGTGCCCCCACTTGGTACCCACGCAGCAGCTGCCCCATGGTATGGGTGCCAAGTGGCTTGGCAGGGAGCCGCATGCTGTTTCTTTTTTTTTTTTTTTTTTTTTTAAGTGCCAGGACTAGGCTACGGCTGGGGCTGGGGCTGGGGCTGGTCAGCCACAGGGGCTTCTCTCATGGCTCCACTGGCTGTGCCTGCCTTTGCCCCAGTGGGGGAAGCTGCAGGGGATATGCCCTGCTGCCACTTGCCCAGTTGGTGTGGTGGGGCACCTGACGCAGGTGCAGCTTACTCTGGGTGGAAGCAGGGCTTAGCCCCTGCTCCCAGCGCTACCGTGCCCACATCAGTGCTGGAGTGAGGGCTCTGCCCTACTGCCACTTGCCAGCTGGCATGGAGGGTGCGAAATGCAGGCATGGAAGTGCTGGAAGCAGGGCAGAGCCCCTGCTCTGAGCACTGCCATGCCTGCATCCCGCACCCCCTGTACCCCTCCATGAGTAACGTGCCTCCCCACCCACCTCCCTCCCCCACGCCCCTTCCCTTCCCTGCTCCCCCAACACACTTACCAGCTGGAGGCAGCTGTGTCAGCTGTCTGTTTAGTTTATGGCCAAAACTCCAAAGTAGCCAAATCTTTTCCAAAACTTTTCCAAGTCAACTTGGATGCTTTGAATTGATTTGGCGCTTTTAAATGGTCTCCCAATTCAATTCAGATTCAGAGATTCGGTTCGCAAATCGGGCCAAATTTCCTCTAAATCAAATCAGCTACTGAAGCTTTGTACAGCCCTATTAGCTATACATTTGTGGAAAGTGAATTCTCAATGCTGAGATGTACATTATATATTTCTTAAGTGATCACATGCAACAGTCCTGAAGAAGGACAAGAACCAGGTCAAAGACCTCTAAAAGCCCTATAAAAAACCACAGAAATGCTCAGCCTGCAATATCACAACACCTGAAGATTGGAAAACCAACAGGACAGAACAAAAGGGCATGGTTCTCACAGGAAAACATGCCACCTACCTGCGAGAAAACCACATGTAAAAACACAAGGATTCATATCCACAAAGCAGGTGATCCATTAATAAGAAACCCATGTGACTGGGGGCCAGGCTGAAGTTTCTGAGGTCATGTGACCAGGGATTGGGGCCGGGTTTCTGATGTCACACATCATGTGACTGGGGGCAGGAGTGGTGGGATTTTTGGTGTCACACATCACGTGTCCTGGGGGTAGGATTTGTGATGTCGCGTGTTATGTGACATGGGGCAGGTGTGGAGTTTGTGCTGTCACACACCATATAAGGAGGGGCGGAGTTTGTGACATCAAAGACCAGGTGATAGAGCTTCCAGTCCCAAGATGGTGGCCAAGTTGGCCACCTGTCAAGGTGACAAGCGGGTGTTCTTACGTGCTATTATCATCCTTTCCTCACATATCATGTTTTAAACCTCCTTCCATTCTTATCTTTTTCCTCTGGTCTCTCTCCATTTTGTCTACATCGTCCTTAAGGTACAGGACCCATACTTGAGCACACCACTTTCACTGAGGCCTAGCTAGCACTAAACAGACTGAAATAATCACTTCCCTTCTCTCGCATGCAACACTCCTATTAATACATCCCAGAATTATATTTGCCCTTTTTACAATAGCATTACATTACTGAACTGTTCCTACTGTTTCTACTATAAACTCAAGACTGTTTTCTGCAGTATTGTTATCTAGCCATTTATTCTTCATTTTACATTATATATTTTATTTCTCCTTTTAAATACAATAATTTGCACCTGCTTTTATTGAATTTTGTTTTGTTGGTGCCTAAAGATTCCTCCAGATTGTCAAGATAATATTAAATTCTTATCCTGTCACCCAAAGTGCTTGCAACCTTCACAACTTGGTGTCGTCTGCAAATGTTATAAGTGGACCCTGTATTCCATCAACCAAGTCTTTAACGAAAATATGAATAGAACTGGACCCAGGACAACCCCTGGTGAGACCCAACTGGAAAGGTTCTCCCAAAATGACAGCAAACCATTAATGCCTATTCTTTGAGGGCAGCTGTTTAACTACTTGTGCATCCACTTTACAGTGATTTAATCTAAACCATTTTTCCCTCATTTGCCTATGAGTACATATGATATGGTACTTAAAGCCTTTCAAAAGTTAAGATACATCTCATCCCCTTACTCATTAGGTCAATTATCCAGTCAAAACAGGAAATCAGAATGGTTAGGTACAATGTTTTCTCAATAAAATCATTGCAGCTGGTTTTAATCACCTTATTGTCCTATAGTTGCTTGCAAATTGATTAATAAGCAGTTCTAATATCTTTAGGGGTATCAAAATCAGGCTGATTTTTCTGTAATGCCCCAAGGCCCCTTTGTGTCACTTAAGCATAAGTACTATGTTTGCCCTTCCCCAGTTTTCTGGGGCCTCACATGTCCTCCATGAGTTCTCAAAGATGATCACTAATGGGTTCAGAAATCACTTTAGATTATTCCTGAAGTAATCTTAGGTGAATTTCATCAGGCCATGTTGAGCTGGATACCTCTAACTTATTTAAATAGTCTTTAACCTGGTCTTCCCCTTTTCTCACTCTGACTGCTATTTTCTTGTTAAAATGAATTGCATTAACTATCTGATCACAGTTAGCCTTTTTGTGAAGACTGAAGCAAAGAAAGAATTAAATACTTCAACCCTCTTTACATAATCTATTATTTTCTCTCCTTCCGCATTAAGTAATGGACCAAGGGAGGTAAAGGTTGCTTCTAATATATTTCTAGAGCTTTTCTTGCTGCTTGTTCCATCTGGTCTAATCACATCAGCTATAGTTTCATATAAGCATAACAGGTGAACATAGCTGTGGTCAAAATAACTGACAATACAGACAGCTATAGGGTCTTGTTACTGTACAATGTCTTGTGAGCCATAGCTGTTTCTCTACTAACCTCTGTGTATTGCTGAATTACATTTTCTGGAGTTGGGCCAAGAAACACAAAGAAGTCAAGGATACCTCCAATAGTGCGGAAGGTTAAGGCTGGATTTGGACTCAGAGTAACATCTGCAAGAAGAAATCAGAAGTGTTGCACAGTACAAATTACCTCAGTGCCAGCCCTATGTATTCTGAACCCTTCGGTGCACAGCTGCTAAGTAGGTCAGGCAGCCGCTCCCATTAACTACATATACCCCACCCACACACACTCAGAAACCACAGAACAAGTACAAATTGTCTATCTGTCAGCACTAACGTATCACAGAACAGAAATAGGCACTCTTGCAAGTCAGCCCTGGAATGCACGTAGCTGACATGCTGTATGGACAAACAAATAAGAAAATATGAATAGTCCAGTGATAGCTTGCTGGTATTATAAACTATATTTCCAGATTTATGTTACACTCAACAGTAAAAGTATACCAGAAGCATACTGAAATGTTTAATTTTTCTTAATCTCATTCATATACAAATAAGCTGCAAACTAGTGTCTACATCTCCTCTATATTTTCCCCCCTTTCTGTTTTTTTTAAGTCATTGACTGCCAGAGAAATTATTTCATAGCTTTAGTGAATATTCCCCTTTTTACAGATTATAGTACTAGATTAATACAGCATGGTGACCATGGTAACACACAAAGCTATTCTCCTCAGACTCAATACAGAACTTAAGCTGACTTGCGTTTCAACTGTGCTGCTCCCAGAGGAAATGTCTATTGACTTCTATTTCTCTACACACATGCATCTAATTTTTAAAAGTTAACCGCATAATTTTGGTTGCAAATGCACATATTACCTTGTTTTACAGTGATCATAACTTATGAGTCTCTTTGAAAACTCTGAAAGTTCCTAGAAATTTCAATCCTATGAGTAACACTGTAGGAACCCTGTTATATTTGTACAAACCATCAGTGAAGAAGTTATTTAAATTTATAAGAAACAACTGAACATAACTGCCAACTTATTCTATTTTCTATAGGTATAGATAATATTCCTCATTACCTTGTGCATTGGAGTTAAGGAAGAGGACACCATGAGCATTTGAATCATTCTCTATGCATATATAAAAAGGATGAACTCCATAAAGATTGGCAAATGGCTGAAACATAAACATTTGATTATTTATCACCAGGGATCCTGGTTTTCTCTGATAAAAAATTGCAAATTCTCTGATAAAAAAACAAAGTCCATGATTAAAATGAAATGCCACTATATATATATATAGGTATCAATTGACCACAATATTTTATGGACACATTTATCATTTTAAAGCAATTTGGAGCTTATCAGTGCCTCTATCGCTATAATAAAATGAATTCTAAATACCAATACATTTTGGTATTTGATTTTGGGTTTGTTATCATGAGAAATCAGAGTTCCCCCTGCCCCCTTAGCTTACCAGGATACAGGTCCAGGCCCCTCACTCCCAAGCCACTGCCCCCCCAGCCTGCTGGTGCCCTTCATTCCCCACCCACAGCCACCTGGGCACTGTTCATGGCCCTCACCCCCCCACCCACAGCCCCCTGCCCCCCCAGCCCTGCCAGAGGGCTGCGGGAGCCCCACCCTCCCAGCTTCTAGGACTACAGGACCAGGGACTGGGTTCACAGCCCCCTGCCCCCTGTGGCAGCACCCGAGCCCCAGCTGCTGTCTACAGGAGGTGGCAGCTGTTGCAGAAGAGCAGAGAGCAGAACCCAGGTCCCCCTCCCCGTGGGCAGCACAGCCAGAGTGGAGACCATGGGAGGGGCGGGTTCAAGCTGTCCACAGCGGGGCTTGGGTGGGGGGGCTGGCTCCCCATCACCGCACACACTCCTGGGGGCACAGGGGCGCATGTGCCTTCCAGATTTGCGTGCAGAGTGGGGGCAGGTGTGGGCTGCCTGCTGCAGGCTTGGGTTCCCTGCCCTGCTGCCCTCCCTCTGGGGCCTCTGCAGACCAGCAGACAGGACCCAGTGCAGCAGAGCAGAATGGGGCACGTGGGGAAGCTTGTTGCTGCACTGGGAGCTCCGCACCGTCCTTGTGAAGTGTTACCTGCCTGCACAGCAGGGAGCCCACAGCTACCCCTCACACAGATCTGGGGGCCACATGCCCCCCTAACTCCTCCAGAACTATGCGCAGTGGTGGGGAGCCAGCCCCCGTCCCCCCCAGCCCCCTGGATGAGCTGCCCATAGCCCCATCCCACTCCCTGCCAGGGCCCTGCAGCTGTGCACTGTCCCAGCTGGGCAGCATCCACATCCCCAGCCCCAGCCCTGCCCAACTCCCTCCCTCCCTATGGGCGCCTGAATCTCCCCTCCCCCCCACCAGATGTACATGCGGGAGCTACCAGCCTGCCTGGTAGCTATGTGCATATACATGCACATTGTGCCCCCTGCCTGACCACCCCTAAACACACTACTTTTTTTTTTGGTTAGCAACTTCGAGCATGATAACAATGGCTCTGATGCAAACTATTCAGCAAAATAAGTGCTTCATTCATTATAACTTGCTGCATTCTCTATAGCATTGTATGAAACACATTTTACTCCCTTTGCCATTACTTTATATTAACAGAAATTAGAACATGAAGAGAGGTGGTAATTTGATATGACTGCTTTTGCAACTCCATTTTGTGAAATAAGTCTACACAAGATAATTAAATGAATTACCGTAGGTGACTGGTCCCTGGTAAACATTCCATAGGTAACAAAGTTCATATAGTGTTTAAAAGACAAATGTTCATGTTCACCAAATCCATATACTGAGGTGGAGGGTACAGTGGTTGAAATCTGTAGATACTGTTTGGAAAAAATTAAATCTCCAAGTGATGTGTCCCACCTGTGACAAATACAAAGAGAGCATGAACATGACAGTTTTGCCCATCCTCATGATATTTGCCATTTTAAGACCAAATCAAGATTCTGGGAAAGTGTGTTTTATTTCTTGCAACACATACAATTCAACATATAACTCAGACAAATTAAATAAACAGATTAACTCTGTGTGTGTTTCTGAGGTACATAAAGAAGCTTTTCTTACTGCAATACAAGCAGGCATCTCATGAAATAAGAGAAAGACACTATAAATAATCCTATCACTGAAATAAACAGTTTCTCTTGCTATTTCTATGACAACCAGTGGGGTATGCAGAAAGTGGCCTCCAGAATGTCTAGCAATATCAACCAACATTTACCTGTAGACTCCTAAATAAATTAGACTTGCTGTATGGTTAAATGCTTTATTGGACCCCAGCCTGAGAGCTGCTGTTGCCTACTGACTCCAACCTAAAGACGTCACACTTGATCCAAACACAGAGAAAATACTTGATACATTTGCTATTAATATGTTTGTTCTTGTTTCTCTCATTAGATGATTAAAATAAATGTGTTAAATAGCATTTAGTTAGGCAGTATGTTATGATTGCTATTACTAATACAAGGAGATGACTTGTAGGCTTGAAAGACTTCAGTTAGGCTTTGCAGAAGTGTTTAAGTTATGGTGCTCTGCCCTGAATACCACATTACATATCATTCCATCTATCCTTGTTACTGTCAATTTAAAAGAAAAAGCCCAAACCAGCAAGTGCAAAAATGGTATAAATGGTTCATTGTTCAAAGTTTTGATAAACAGACAATCAATGCGGCAGTAAATCACTTAAGTGGAAAGCGCTGCAAATGGGGAACACCTTTAGACTACTGCCTCAGGAGCCTGGAATCATACAATGGTCAATGTACGGATTTATGCTGCTATACCCTGAAACAAGAATTTTGGAAAACAGATTGGGAACAAATGATTTAACATTGTGCTGAGAATGCCATTTTCATCCATGTGCTGGTTTAAAGAATGGAAGTCATGAAACAGAAAGGACTCTAAAATTATATCAAGTGTATGGGTTCATTTTTGGTTCCCTCTTACCAAAAAAAAAATTCCTAGCTACAAATCCATTGAGCAATATTAACATAGGCCTCTCCTCTGTCTTCACTGGGTCAGGTTTGTTTTTTTCTCATTTGAAAAGGAGTCTGGTTTTGTGTATATATTGACTACTCAGAGAGAGTATTATGCAGAAAAAGAAATTAATGTATTCTGATACAATGTTATGTTCAACAGCCAAAATTCAGCATCTGTCCACAGTATGATTTGGGGACAGAAAAGTGTCCTCCCTTTGCTCAAGGGATTTCTCTGGGAATAACTGGAAAACAACATTAACCTTTTCATAGTTTCTATAGTATTTCTGAGCCTATGAAAGCACAATGAGGCCTGGATATTTTGGTATCTGTGATAGTATCCAACTGGCACAGCTGCTGTTCCTTTAAGCCCTATTTCCATCAGTAGGTGCCTCCTTCCACACCCTGTACATGAGGCTGAAGAATGAACTTCTCTATTTATAGCCTCTTGTCAGGAAGAAGACTGACTCAGGAGCCAAAGGACAGCACAAAATTTGCATTTCTGGCTGATGTAGGAATTTATAGCGTAGGAAGATGTGGTAAGCCTTCTTTGTGCTGCCAGCAGAAAGTGCAACTATAATGGATCCAGTGGCTTAGAAAATAAATAAATGAAAATCTCTCAGTTAATTTCAAAGGAGTAGAATGTGATTAACCTTCTGCAGCATTTCAAGGTGACTAAAAGCAATGAAATCAAGTTAATCTAGTTTCCTAAAATACATGCATTTTCACCTTGCAATGCTGGCAGCTGCTGTACACAGCAGGTTTACCTGGCCCAAGAACTTCACTCCATTTAAGTCCGTTTTGAGCCAATAAACCTCCTATGTCCTTGTGACATTTCAAAGTAGTCATTCTTACCCACCAACAAATCAGCAGCTGGTGACACACACCTAGAGGTCATAAGTCTTTAGAACTGTGAGATTTTGGGAGAACACATGGCATATCATAACATACATAATACATTAAAATCTTTCTGAGATGGGCATACCTTATTTTTGTAAACAACCCAAGAGAAAAGACTTGGTGCTTAAATCCACAAATATTTTCCTCTACCACCTGCTATGTTACCCTTGCCTCTACAGCTTATAAAAATTAAAATATTTGGAGCCAGTCTTGCCCACAGTAGCACATAATCTCTGACCTTTGACTGTTTCTTTATTATTCTTCCTCATACAGGATTAGTTGGAAATTTGTCATAGATTCCAACATTGCAAAACAGAATAGCATTTCCTCCAGAATAAATGTTATGAAACATATATCCATTCCCATGTCCTCCAGAGTAAACATGCCTTATAGTTACACCCTAAATCTTATGTGATTTTCAGCAGGCACATCTACACAAGACATTACTGTGGAGGAGACTAATTAGCTCTACAGTAAAACATCACTGTCTACATGTGCAGCGCTACTAGGATGGAGGAATCTAATTAACTTCGCCGTAGGACCGTACTGCCAGACATAAGTACTATCCTATGGTGAAATTATTTACCCTGCTGAAATGCACATGTACTGTAGATGTACCCTCCTGACAAGCTGGCTTGGGCAGGAGGGTACTTCAGTGTGGGGGCTGCCTGCTGGCTAGCTCTCCACTGGAGCACCCTCGTGTCCCAGCCAGCCTCTCTATAGCACAAGGGTAGGCAACATTTTTTGGCCAGAGTGCCAAAAAGCCACAATGACTACCTTGGAAGGTGCTGGAGTGCTGACATGCCAGAGCCCAGAGCTGCTGTTTGCAGCCTTCCAGCTGCAGCTGGCCCACAGAGCCCAGTCTGCTTGCAGCAGGGCTCGCAGCGTCCCATCTGCCTTCTGGGAGCAGCCTGGGCTCTGTGGCTGGCAGCAGCTGCTTACAGCCCAGGCTGGCGGTGGTATGCCGAGCAAAATGTCCTTGCGTGCCACGCTCGGCACGCATGCCGGGGGTTGCTGACCCCTGCTATAGCAGGTTGAGCCAGGTCAAAGAAGCCCTGGGCTGGCAGGCTGAACCCCAGGGCCTCCTGCCAGCTGGGGCTACTCCAACCTGGCTCAATGTACTGTGGTCCCCAGGTGCACATGCAAATGTGGTGCCCGGGAGTAATAAATGCAGGTACAAACTATGCCAGAGTTTATTCAGCCGCATTAACTGCATGTGTAGACATGCCCATTCAGACTTAAACTACTGAGTGCCTAAGTCATTTTTTACCATCTTACACATTGCTTTTATCATCTCCCCCTGCATTCAGCAACTCCAACCACTGCATAATTGGAAAGGGAATACTAAAAAATAATTCTTATATTTCCATCTTTTAATGTAATTTAAGAAATGGACACATGGAAGAAAGCACCCTGTGACCAGCAGTTTTTCCAGAGAAAAACATGTTGTCCACTGAAGACAGCTCAAAGGCTGCTGTTCTAATAAAGAATTGCTAATGAACTGTAGGATGCATTTACAACTATCAGTTCAGTTCTGTTTGGGTTCTTAAAATGCACATATCACTATGCTTCTCAGCATCTATCTGAATAGCAATGACTTACATTGGTGTATTTTTATTTTGAAAAATAATTAGGTAAACAAGTTACCTACATCCTCTGTGCCTACAGAAAATAAATCTCAATGATTACAATGGAGGAAAGAATAATAACTGATGAACTGAAAGCAAATGTAAGCTATGCAAGTTGCACACAATTTGCCTCTGTTGCTTTTAGCAGAATTGCAGTTTAAGACAATAGCATTGTAAATCATTCTAATGGCTCTGCCTATTGTAAACTGTCCTCCTGGCAAGTGATGCCTGTAGTTACTATCAGAATCAATAAAAAGCCAGCTGAACTCTGCAGCAGCTGTTTTGAAATTAGCAAAGATTTTGATTAGATTCAGTTATTTGTTCTGGGATTTCCCCAACTGTGTCACCTAGCAAAGCATTCCATGCCCTTAATAGAGATATCAGAGATTTTACCTGGCTACCAGAGATACTGTCTTGCATTATTTATACTACATCATGAAAGAAAGCCATCTAAACACACTCCGGTATCACATCTCTAAAAACACCTAGATATTCCAATAGATGGTGGAAAGCCCCCAAAACTGACACCTTTGTTAAGGAAATTTCTGGCTAACTGAATACCAAACTGGTTTAAGATCTAAAGCATAAGGGTCCCTTAAAATGTTATTAGGTATGGAAACCATTGTTGATTCTTTTTTATACAAATTAGTGAGTAGTTCTTTTCTGTGTCCTACCCAACTCTCTGTCACATTAATATCTTGTGGCAGTGGTTTCCAGAGGTTAATTAGGAACTAAGTAGAACAGCATTTCTTTGTATTGGTTTTGTATTTGATACCTTTAAATCTAATTGGACATTTTCCAGTTGCTCATTTTTGCTTGAAACTAAACAGTCCCAGCCTTTCACCCTCTTCTCTAAGGAATCCCTGTCCCTGTCTGCACAGGGATTTTTCTATTGCTGCTGTATTGATGGCATGAATAAAAGTCAGCAGTGTTCAACACAAGAGCCTGTTATTGAGCAATATGATGGCACTATAATCTGTTTGGTTTATTCCCTACCCCACTGTTAGTGGGGCCTAATACTTTCTTTGCTATGATGGATGTCCCTCTTCCTTCCCCTGAGAATTTCACATCCACATGATGTCCAAGGCAGACATTTCCCCAGGAGTAGCAACTGAGTTAAACTGGAGCTTGCTGGGAACTTTCTACCAAAACTATTCTTCCCTGGAGAGTACCAATTTACCAAAACCAAAATATTTCCAGAAATACATCATCAGCCAGAGAGAGTGCCACACCCTAGGAGAACCAACAGTCTGGTGACCTTGGTCTCAGGGATCTGCTCTGCCTGGTTCAGAACAGGCACTTGGACCTGGAGCCCCTCCAGCCCAAGCTGGTCCCCAGGCACCAGGATCCTTTGGAAAAACTGTTTCCTATTCAGCTAACTGAGACATTCTGCAGGACTCCACGGAGTCCACTCCCAGCTGCTCTCTGCACGTTTGCCTCCCCACAGTCCTCTGCAGCCACACCTGCTAACTCATACTTCAGCATCTTCCTCTTCCCCTTTCCTGGCTTAACAGGAATGACCTGGACCCCAGCAGGAGGCTGGCTGACCATAGATGGGATAGTAAGAAAGCTGAACAAGGGGGAAAAGGAAAAGAGGAGTGTAAAATGGGAAGGCAATAGAAAGAGAGGTAACATGAAAGGGAAAGAACTGTAGAAGGAGAGAGAAGGGGAGAGGCTGAAAGACAGAGAAAATGTCTCTGATTGCAGGTGTGAAAGAAGAGAAGGGGGAAGAGCACTCTTCCTCAGACTGCATATTACCCTGATGACGCCCAGGGCATTTCCTACAGAGCTCTGGTTAATCCAGCCCCCACAGATGTGTACAAGCGGTGTGCTGTCTGATTGCTTTGAAGTGAGCCATTTAGTCTTTTGTGCAGTTGGATGTTCGGTTTTACTCCTGATCCCTGGTCTCCGCAGGAGGCTTGCAATCATTCCTTCATGCCCCTCACATTAAACAACTCATTCCTCTCCCCATTTACTCTGATTAGACAGAACCCAGAATGCAGCCTGTCTGATCCTAAGCTGCACTAAGGTAGGTTAGCCATCACAAAAGCTCCCCACGTAATACAGACAGCTGCAGTAACGCCTGCAAGTAATATTCAGGAACATTTGCAGCCCCTAGAGTTTGACCCACTCCCACCCACAATATTTTCAGGTGTTGACTTTGCTTATCCATGTGGCAGAGCTGGAATGGATTTTTCTAATAAACAGACAGAGCTGAATCCTTCTACAGCTTCTTCCTGTGCTATACTGCACCTCTGTGATGGAGTCTAAAGGGTGAATACCTGTCTGCTGGATCTGGAGCAAACATGGCAGTGCAGCTAAAATAGACAAGGGAAAAAAAGAGGGTATTAAAGGAAGCTAGAGTACTTACAATCTAGAAATGGTGGAAGCTTTTGTGCGGAAACATATTGTTCCCTATACAGCTTTGTGGCACCTGCATACCCAAGTGCCCAGCCATTACACTCAAAATTATAGGCTCTTTCAGGCATGTTAGTAAAGTTGAACAAGAATTAACAACTACTGCAGAAAGACAAACAAGTTCCATGCAAAAAGGTGCATGAGACTTTGGGATCATTTTCCAATGGGAGATTGTTGATCAAGAACAGTTGGAAGATACACCAGTGTCTATGGTCTGCTGGTATTGTCTGGTAAGTATTTATCTTTCATTCAGGCACTGCAGTGCAAGAAAATCTGTCATTCAGCCATGCTTATTCTTATTGATGACCTTGATTGATATAGGTCAGTTCTTCACTGAGATGCCAAAGGGCTGATGAGTGGGTGCAATTCTTTTTGACTCCTTATAAATGTGATTTGAGTATTTATCATGGCTAATTCACTTCACTTTTCTCACATATGGAAATGAGCAGGTTTTTCCCAAGTCTCTCCCTGTGCCCAGATCTTCCCACTGAAGGGAATCCTCTGCTTGGAGGTGGCTCTGAATACAGGCCAGGAACTGTCTGACCATCTGACTAGACCCCATCCAGGACTTGTGTTTGTGTGTATATGCAAGGGGCTGGAAATGGTGCACATCACCTTCAGCCCCACACCTTGGATTCTTCCTACGGACCTGGGGGCTTTCCTGCTCTCAAACTGGGGTCCCGTGCAGGGCATAAAGGAAGACAAAGCCACAAAGCGTCTGACTAAACCTCTTTCTGGAGGGAAGGGCTTTGAACACAGGATTCCCACACATGCCTATTGGGGAACTGTCAGGCCCACTGCCATTGAGATGATTGGGTAAATGGCTTTAAAACATTATATTTTTAGGGCACAGATACACATAACACTTAGACCTGCTTAAATGTGGCTTAGACCTGAAATGGACAGACACTGCACTGCAACTGGCCACTTTACAGCCAGAAAACTGCTGTTGCCCACCCCCATCTTTTTCCTTTTGTTGGTACTGTTTGCACTGCTTGAACAATATTTTTTCTAATCACCCATTTCCTACTGAACCTCATCATTCCTCCCCAGTCCCTGGAAACCCAAAAGCATGGGTTCTGAGTCCAAACACTGTCCCCACCCCACTAGGTCAGGCAAGCTCACTGCAGAGTTCAGTGAAGTGCAGGCTATGGACATGTATTGAACTCATATTTAGGTGAGATGGAAAAGCAGAAGAGTGAAAATGTCCCCACCCACAAGTCAACCACCCCTGGCAAGCACTCCTCCAGCCCCACTCCCCCACTGTGAGGCAGGCTGGAAGTTCAATCCCACCCTTTGTTGTCTGACCCACAACAGGTCATACAAATTGTGAACTGGTTCCTCATCGGTGACACTGGGGCATGGCTTCTTATTTGTGGCCGCACTCTGTCCCATAACAATCATGACACTTCCCAATCAGTGACATTTTGGATGGTTCACTTGTTATACATGTCTGTATCCTTAGGCCTTCTAGAGGGAAGGAGCCATCAACTTTGCTGCCACTGTTCCTGTTTGGTAACAGACAGTTTTCTGTAAGCCTGTGTCAGCTGGCCAGAAGCACATTTGTTTACATTGCAGCCTTGATTAGACATGGAAAATTATCCCTTGCTAACAGTGAGTGTCAGCAACTGGTACTCAGCAAGGTTTAATACCAATGTAGCAAAGGCAATGTATGGTCAGTGCTATTTCAGAAATGGCTTCTGCAACTGTATAGAGTGCTGCTTTGGCCTTGGCTATAGTAGCAGTGCTCAGTACCAGATCAGCTGCACCCGCAGCTGACACCCATCATTACCAAGGAGCAATTTTCCCAGACAAAGCTTGTTTGATGGCAGTTCCACGAAGACTCCTGCTGCTGCAGCAGCAGCAAAAGCACAGTGAACTGATTGCTGTATTCATAGGATTGCTGCTTTAACCATATTGGACCCTCCTGCCTTGCCTACACTAAAAGGTTTCACAAAACAACTCCCAGTGGGTCAAACACGGGTTCAGCTGAAAGCACGGTAGAGGTGGGAGCCCTGATGTATAGAAATATCCCAGGTGCCTAGACCTGTTTTCACCACCATATTGTTAAAACTGCTTTTCAGAAGATTTAGCTAGCATACTGGAGAAAAGTACTATCTAGGTTCCACAGGAGCCTTCTCTACACTAGGTTTACCCTTGGTTGATTTATCATAGATCTATCTGTACTGATCCTGTCACCTGCGGGAATATGGCTGTAGCATTCCCTGACACAATCTCGGCCTTATACTATCAAGCAAATTACAGACATTATGACTTCTAAACCAAGAAGTATGATAGTGAGGATGCAATGGGAAATACAGAGTTTTCATGAGCACTGAAAAGGTGGTGAGTGTAAATCTCTGTTTACTGGGCTAAGGGTATATGCCCAACCATCCAGTCCAGGCATTTATGCCAAGTAGAATATAGGAAGATGTATTTTTTTATTGATCACACATGAAATTTAAATAGAAATGGAATTCAGGTGCGAGAGGAATCTGTCTCAGCTAGAAAAGACCTTTATAGTATTGCTTGCTCTGTGCCATTTGCTTGCTCTATGCCATTTGAGGTAAAGTGTAATTTCCCAGGAATACATCATTTTCCTTTCTACATGCACTTTGAGCAACCTCAGTCCTTAGCAATCATCATGGTTTAGTAATGGTATTGTCTTCAGATGTGGGGTAAAGCCCAGTAACTACATGCAAGATGAAGACTTATTTTTTTTTAATTGGGTAAGTTTCAGAACAGTTTTATCATTTGGGTTGAAACAACATATGCTTTTAAAATGGCAATTTCTAATAGAAGAATAACTACTGAGATCTTTGTTGCTGATGCAGATATTAACCAAGACTGCCCTCTATCTTCCTCTTTCTGGCAACATAGGTTGAATGAGCTTTACTTTCTCTTGCAAAGCTGATACTGCCTCTATGCCGCCACAGTTCAGAAGTGATCACTGTATTGGAAAGCCCCATTTCAAACACATAGGACCACGCTTTAAAAATCCTCAACTCCCAATGACAGCAAACCAGATACACCAAGTAGCAAGCTCTTTTGACAATCTGGCCAGTCAGGTCCATTTTTCAGATGACCTGAGCACCAACAGTTCTCAGTGACTGCACCTGCAGCTGTGTGTTCACATCTCTATAAATTAAGCCCCAGAGTTCTCAAGTTGGGCAACCAAAAAATGGAGACACCAAAATTAGCAGAAAATATCAAATCCTTCAACTAAATGTTGAGGTCTGGATGGGTAGGAAGCTAGAAGAAGAAATAGGAATGGTATTCTGAACCAGTTAGCAGTCATTCTTTACTAAGTATTCATTTCTTGTTTCACAGTTCTAATTAATGAGCATTTATCAGTTATTATAACAAAAGGGCTAGAGAGATAAATACCTCTCAGAACAAAAAATGGAAAATTGAACATTTAACTTAGCCCTATATTTGCACAGGACCACTATGACTAATGAGGAAAAAAATGATTTTGTTATCTGAGTAATGCTGATACACTAAATTGTAGTGCTCTGTTAAAAGAAAAACTATACGAAATTGGCTGTGAAGCTGTTAAAAAGAGAGATCATAGGGCAGCAATCAAAGATAATTTTTAATTAGATGTGTATTAAATGAAAAAAATATAAAATTGGACATTGTTTGCTGATGCCTGCATGTTTTTCCTTTGATAAAAAGTACAGCATGAAAGAACTTACACTTACTTGCATTATGTCCCTATTGCTCTTACATCTTTCCCTACACTTTAAAGAACAACTAGAGTTAGTAGTGACCAAAACATTTAAATAACCTAATTTTCAGAGAATAGGTATTTAGCAAATCATAACCCATTCAGGCTTCTGAAGTTAGGCAACCAGAAAGAAGCCTCCCAAAAATCAAAATATTTCCCTAGAAATATCTCTAGACACTCTTTTTTGTTGCATTGCAGACACACTGCAAAGAACTCCAGCTAGACTTTTATCAGGGAACAAACAGATCTGAACAATCTGTTCATCAGAGATCTGGGTTTTCTATTTGCCATGGAAAAATGCAGAAAAACCATGGGAAACCATGGGTTTTCCCTTGTAGTCTGGCAGAGTTCCAGCCTACAAGGAGCTGCTTGGGGCTGGGAGAAGTGGGAGAAGGGTGATCGCAGGTAAGGGTGCCACGTGCATGTGCACACCACACATGCACGTGGCAGCCAGGCAGTGTGGTGGAGAGCAACTCCTGCAGCTTCCTGCAGGTAAGTCTATGGGGGGGCATAGGGAACGCATCAGGGAAATGGAGGGGCATAGGCAATGTGTCAGGGGAGCATGTGCCCCCACAGATCTCTGCACCCACAGTGGGCACCAGGCTGTAGCCTGGCCTGACTGGCACAGGCAAGAGCCACCTCTGCAGCCCAGCAGGCAGGACTCAGGGAAGGCGGAGTGGAGCAGTAAGACTCATTGACACTGCTACCATCACAACTACTGTTGGGACCTCTTCACCAGCTGTGCCATCAGCAGTTCAAGCAGCAACAGACTCATGCACTAGGCCGTGGGTCTACCCTGTGCCATGGCCTGTCCACCGCCACCACCACTCCCCTCAGACTACAGCTATACCCCAAAGGGGAGGTGGGGGACAGCGCAGATGGCCTAAGAGGAGCAACAGTGGCAGCTATGGCTGAGCCAATGGTGGGAAAGTATAAGCACAGCCTGGTACACAAGCAGCTGGCAGTGGGAGGAGTTGAAGGCAGCATGCCCCCCTCCCCAGTCCATTACTTCTAATGCTGCTGGCGACACAGCTAGCACAGAGGTCCCATTGGTGGTGGCAACAAGTCTCGCTGTCCTGTTCCACCTTCCCATGCCAGGTCCCACAGGGCTGTGGATGTGGCTTATGCCTGTGCCGGTCTGGCCAGGCTGCAGCCGTGTGCCCTCTGTGGGCACACAAATCTGGGGAAGGCATGTGCTCCCTCAATGCCCACTCCCAACATGTTGCCTATGGCATTGCCTGTGGTTGGGCGCCCCCAACCCCTGGCAGCTAGGGCTGAGGGGCAGGGGGGCAGGAGTGAGGGGCACCAGTGAGGACGGGGACATGTGGGTTGGGAGTGAGGGGCACTGGCAGGACTGGTGGGGGGCTGCAGCTTAGGAGTGAGAAGCATCGGCATATCAGAGGTGCTTAGCACCACAAAGCGTTGGGGGGCGGGGACAGCTGCAGCTGGATCCACATCCTGAGTAAAGGGGACAGGAGGAGCTCTGATTTTTTATGATAAAAAAACAAATAAATGCCAAAATATATAGGTATTTAGAATTTATTTTATTATAATGATTGAGGCACTGGTAGGCTTTTAAATTGCTTTAAAATTGTAAATATGTCAATGAAACCTTGTGTCCAACTGATACTTACATATGCAGTGGCATTTCATTTTAATTGCAAAAAATGCAGATTTGTGGGGATTAATCAGAGAATTTTGGATTTTTAAACAGAGAAAACCCAGGACCCCTGCTGATCATGCTTTCTTCCACTAGCTTAAAATGTTATCAGTAAACAGAAGTGCTTATGTTCACAGCAAATACTTCTGGACTGTGCTTTCTAGTGGGACATAGCATAATGTACTAGAAACCATTTGTGTGCATATCTTCTATAATTTATGTTTGTGAGTAGAAAGACATTTTTTCTCTTTCAGCCATGCTGAACCATGCAATAATATATGAGAAATACTGCTTGTCTCATCTCTCTCTCCCTCTCACAGTCCACACAATCTTAATATACTTTGTACTCACAGCACTGTTCCTGAGCTTTTCCTTAAGATTTTAAACTGAAGGGAGGAATGATTTATGAACTCAATGTCATAGCTGGTGTCAGCAGCAGCAACAGCAGAAGACGACTGAATCTTGAGTGGAACTTCAAATCTTTCACTGTTAGGATCATATATCTGAACCAAAGTGGAAACAGGCACACATCAGTTAGTCAGCTGCTTGGCTTAAGGTATTTGGACTAAATGGCTTCATTTTCTCAATATTCACCTTAAATCTGAGTCTGTCATTTGTCTGGAACTCCACATCCATGGCAACAGGAGAAATATCATTACCAAACAGTGACATAGTGTCAAGTTTTGTCAGCATTACTCTACAACACAGAAATATTTAATTGTCAAACAAAATTTTAAAAAGCCATTTGAGTACAAGAACAGTGTCATGCAGGGAAACAGAATAAATTAGTCCACCCTGTTAACTCACCACAATTTCCATCTGTATTAGAGCTTCAAACACCCAGGATTTTGTCAGTGGGTATAATCATATGTGGGCACAAGAGGATCTTTTCTTTCCCAAAAAATCAGCTAGATATCATCTGATGGTTACTCTCTGGGGAAGTCAGATATGTGCCACAAGAGAGGTCTGGGGAAAAAATATGTGCCTCTCCACAGGCAAAATACAGCCCGTGGGCTGGATCCATCCTGCAAATGTTTCTATCCAGCCTGCAGTTGCTCCACTGAAGAATTGTATCCGGCCTGCAGCTGCCCTGGGTTTTGGTGCTTCTTGCTCTCTCCCTTCCCCCTGACATTGCTGGCTGCAGCAGCAGAAGCCACCCCCCACCCTGGCTGACCCACCCTGCCCTGCCCCCAGCTCCCAGTGTACACTCCAAGGCAAGGGATGCTGAGCTCCTGGCCAGGCTTCTGCCAGGCAAAGCTGTCTGGGCACAGCTCCAACCCTGCAGCCCTTTGCGGACCAGATAGCGTGGCCCCTGGCAAGTCAAAGTTCAGGTATGGCTCTCCATGCTGGTGGGGGAGGGGCTACAGGGAGAAGTGGGCCAGAAGTCACGGGTGATCTGGGTTCTGCCTGGATGGGCCTGGTAAGTGCATGGATGCCGCTAACACAGTGCTGTACTGTGCTCTCATGAGCCACTCCATATGAGCACAGCTGGCATGGCTTCTGCCAGATCCCAAGTCCCTGGCACGTGACCAGGGCAGGCAGGAGCTGTACCAGCTGCACCCATGTGGCCTGAAGTGGTGCACGGGAACACAGAACACCACTGGCCAGGCTCAGAGCAAGGAAGGGGATGCAAGGAGAAGGGGGAACAAAGATTAGGTTCCCCTAATCCTTATCCACTCACCTCTCTGCCCTTAGATCGGGGTGGGCGATTATTTGGGGCAGAGGGCCACATAGGGAGCTTGGTGGGAGGGAGGGGGGATGCTGCCCCAGCCCATGACAGCTCAGCTAATTCTCTAAGTGGTCTCCTGGCCCAAATTAATTGCTCACCCCTGCTCCACAGTTATTCATTCTAGAACCAGAATCCAAAGTATGTCATCTGGGGGGCCTTCAGATCAAATTACAACAAAAAATAACCCCTGGCCCTGAAAGAGTTCTGGATCAGCAGATCTCAAAGTGCCTTGGAGAGTTGCCTAGTATAATCCTTACCATAAAGGTCACGTAGCTTTCAGAAGGCCAGTGCCAGCCAGGTATAGGTATATCACTAAGAATGATTAAAGAATTAAGTAGGATTGGTTTACCTCCATCCTTTACTTGTCTTTTGTGGCTTCTTAGTTGCAAAGTAGCCATAAGGATCATTTGCTGGGAAATAACACCATGGAGCATTAGGGACTTTTGTAGAACACCAAATGCAACCCTTTGCTTCACACTTTTCTTTTGAGGCACCGGGCTGTGGGTGGCAGTCAATGCGTTTCTGAATTGGAACATCACTGGGGCAAGCTGCATCTTCAGTGGAGTCATAGAAGCAAAACGGAACATTAAGGCTACTTGTCTCGCACCACCGGCACCCACGACTTCGGCAGGCCGCTTCAGTAGCTCCAGGTTCTGGGTGACAGTCTCTCCTGAGGTCTTCAGAGATAGTTGTTGAACAAATGTTTGAGCCAGCTGACTGAAAGAGCACTGAATCAGGCAAGAAAATAGTAAATGAATAACAAAAACATGAGTTGAATGTGAAACACTGCAACGTTCCTCTTTTGCTGAGTTGGGGGCTTGTAGACATGACTTGTGTAACTGCGGTGACCTGGAAGGAGCTTACTCATGGTTCAAAATTAGTTTAATTCTAGCTTTCAGGACATTTTCCTATATTCTTCTTACTCAGAAGTGGATATTTCTTCCAGAGAGTTGTAATGATTCCCCACGGCTGTGGTTCTTATATATAGGCAGTTGTGTGTTACGGTGCTCAGTTGAAGAGTGAGTCATTTGAAATCGTCTGAAACCAAACTAGAAGCTAAAATATGGGTAAAGCAAAATCTGGTATCATTATGGAGGCATAAGAAGCAACTCCATACTCAAGGTTGTCTTAAAATTTTCTCTCAAACAAGAATGAAAATTTCCGCTTCACTCTAACAGTTGAATGTTATGCTTGTTTACTATTATTATAACTGTGTATATTATAGTTCATTTATTCATCACTAAAAGTTAGATAACAATAGTGGAACAAAAACAAAAAACTAACAGCTAATCATCCTCGGGGTCTTACACTTACTAGGCACTGTAACAGGATGGCACCCTGGGGCTGCCGTGAAGCCCCTAGTGGCCACCTTGACCCTGCTCGGCTCTTTGCTCCCAGCTCTCGGCGTCTTCCTTTAGGGAGCTTACACCAGTTACATTTTTGCGTGATCTGGTCCCTGAAAGCACTCTACAGCCAAGACATAACACATGTTCACAGCTGCAGAGCACTTTTAAAATGGTTGATCATGTGAAAAATTAATCCTTGATAAATTAGCTATTCGCTGAAGGCGCGTCAGAACACAGTGCCTTAGGGAACTTCTGTTCATGTTCCCTTGAGCGTTAATTTTTCACATGTGCCTTTGTGGGCCTGTCACAGAGAAGAGAGAGTCTTCTTCCTGTGCAGCAGGGGAGGGGGGTAAGGGGGAGCTAGGTGCTGGGGTACCTGGGGGGGTTGAAGTGGGGGGCTCCCTTCCCCCACTCCCCACCCAAGCCTCTGACAGCGGCAGCACGCAGCTGCTAGCTGGGTTTGCCGTGGCTGCAGCTGGGGGGTGGGAGGCAGAGCTGAGGAGACAGGTGGTTTGGCAGCCTCCTGGGAAGGTGCTGGAACACCTCTGCCTGCTGTCCAGGGATGGTACAGGCAGGCGCGAGCCCCCCTCACCCAACAGGTGAACATCTGTTCAGTTGGGGGGCCGGGGGTGGCTCTAAACTCATGGTGCTTTGTGTAAACCACCATGTGTTAGAGTGCAGCCTCTAAAATCTGTAGGCACCCCTAACGTCTCTCTGCCACACCTGTGATGCTGCTGATGAAAAGGGACCGCTGCCCTTAGAAGCTGACAAGCTCTAGGTGTCCTCATCCCTGCCCCCCCCCCATGGACTCGCCTGGCCTGCTTAGCTTGGAGTTCAGACCCCGACTCCCCCAAGCCCCTCTCTCTCTCTCTCTTTCTGCCCGGACTAACGCTGGGCCCCTCAGACCCTAACCCTTGTCTGGGCTTCAGCCTATTTGGCCTCAGCCCCTTTTTCCTGCAGCTGAGGCCGCTTAGCCCAGATGCACTGCCTTGGGCAAAGGGGCTCTTCAGGTTTCAGCCTCGCAGTGTAGCGTGCCTACCACGTACCTTGCCCGTGGCCCCTCCACCCCAACAACCACTCCCAGTTCTCCAGCCAGTCAGCAAACGTTAACAACCATTCACCCGTACAACTGAAATATATGCAAACTGCTTTCACAAAGGTCACCCCTTTGTCCATGAGTATCCTTACACAAACTATAACTCCCAGAGCTAGGCCCCCTCTCACTTGTGGGTAGCTCAGGTATCTGTGGGTACTGCTTCCTGCAGCCAGCTTCCCTTTGGGATCTCCCCCCTGCAGGGCCTGGCTGCCTGCTCTGGCTCAGGTCCTGAGCTTATACGCCTGGAAGCCCTGGCCCCTTTCCTTCATGTGGCTTTTTCCCAACCACACACAGGGGTTTCTTCCTAATTAAGGGCCAGCCTGCACACCTCCCACTGTGGCTCCACACACTCTTTCAAGGTGACAGGAGCTCTCCTCTCCTGCCACTGTGCCCAAGTAACGGTGTGGGTTCCCTGCTACAGGCACGTAACTGCTTTCCTAATTATTGGCCTAATACAGCAATTCTTCTTGCATGTAAAGGATCCTACTGAAATCGATGGACTATACCATGTTAACATGGGTTTGCAAGACTGGACCTCTATAGTGTTAGCAACTAGCTATTAGCATTGAATATTATAGGAAAAATCTACTACAGATAGTAGGGGCAATATTATATTTGCATTTTGCTTTTTCAGAGCAGCAAATTAACAGTTAATATAGAATACAGAATGCCAGGATGATGGATGAAACTGTTGCTTTATTTCAGAGTTTTAATTTTCCACAATTCCTCAGTTATTATCAAGTAAAGGATGTAAAGCGGATAGGAATGACAGACAAGCACTGTCCACAAGGACAATTTTAAGGAAATCTCCTATGATTGCTTTACTACTAGTGCTAGAAACAGGGAATGTATTTATGTAGACCAATTGCTGAAGGTTTTAGCATTGTATCATCATCTTGACCTGATCTCTAGAGTTAGATGACAGAGAGGTGTGAACCTTGGCAGTTGATCCATATAAACACTCACACTGTTAGTGCTGGAGTGGTTTGAAACTAGTACAAACACAAGACAGCCTGAAAATTATAAGCAAGGGGTGGGGGAAGGGTGGTTAAAAAGTAAAATATCTCCATGCTTCACAAGCTGTCACATCAGCTAGAGACAGGCAATGACCTAGGCTTCTTTAGAAGAGACTGAGATCATTAATTTTGTTTTCTGCCTCACTCTAGCAGGCAGTCACAGTACTGACCCAGAGGATAGAGGAGAAATGCAGTAGTTTATTTTATTCAACAGTATCTTAGTTAAAAGGTTTCTTCTAAATCTTTAAAGCAGATGCCACCCTCAGTATAATCAGCTAAACAACCTTTTAGGACGCTGGTTTAACTTTATTTAGCCCTATAGATCGGAATAGGCATGACTGAGTAGGGGTGTGGGAGTGTAAGCAGGTGTTCATCTTTTCTGCTCTGTTTGTGCCAGAGGAGCAGGGGAAATGCCAGCACATGAAACTCTCACATTAAACACGCAAGACCTGCAAACCAGCTGCTCTCAGAAGAGAATGTGGATGTGATCTCTGTGGAAGATCCAGTCAGGTTTCTAACAAGAATGAAATCTCAGGGTTTATCCTCATCCTCCATCTTCTGTTTTGACCACCACAGGTCCCTGGATTTGCTGGAACTGTCAAAATGACAAGTCAGCCCAGAACTGACCGCTGGCCACAGACAAAAGTTAAACCCCCCCCAAGGCTATTGGCAGGGCAGGTATTTAGTGACAAGGGATTTGCTAGTGACTTGGGAGATAGGGGGAAAAAAAGGGGTTTGCATCTCCACCTAAGTCAATAAGGGAGATCATTTTCCCCACATTATTAGCAGTCCCCACAATCAATCTAAGGACAAAACCAGTGAGCTTTAAGGGAAGCCTCAAGCTACCTTCTCTACAGCTAGAAAGGCATTTATTCCAAAACAGTGTTACGTATCAGAGAGAAAGAAGTAGAAAGAAAGGGATAGGAGGGTTCCTTGAAGTTAAAAATGAACTCCGAAGACTCCCTCCAAAGTGTCTGTCAGCAACAATCAAACAAATCATTTTCTCTTCCTCCTGTGCTCCACCTCAGTCACTCCATTGCCTCAGGAGGTCAGCAATGTTCATGATTATCTGTTAACAAGCATCTCTAAAGACTCTCTGACCTTTCACAAATCCTTGGACAATATTCTCAATGCACATTTACTTTATTTCTTGTCTATTTATTTCTGAACTAAGTCATCATATCTTCATAAATAGAGCTTCACTGCTGGGTATTTCCTCCGCAGCTACATACTGGTGCTAATAGGACTACTAGCTAGCTTCTGATAATCCATTCTTCCCTCCTTGTGCCTCGCAATGCCTGTTTCCTCCCATAATGCCTTTTCTTTTTCACCTCAAGCTTCCCCAATCCAAATCTATGCTTCTGCCTCCTCCTGACCCTTTTCAGTAGCCTAAAAGGTACCTGCTTTAAAGGTACAACAGGGTTTGGGGATAGGAGACTCCCCTGGAGAAAAAAATGAAACATCCAAAGCAGCTGCATTAGATTTGACAATTCAGATGTCTGGGCAAATAAGAGCCAAGGAGTCAGGGTAAGGCCCAGATACATGGGATATTGGTGAGGTAGACTATTGTTCTCAGTGACCTATAGCCATCTTCCTCACAGAGAAGCCTCACATCCATTTACTTTTGGCCAAATCCAAATACCACATTCACTCGAATCCTACATGTGGTTTTACCCCCATACTACATGAGGGGAAAAAGGCCCTCATCTTGGATTTCAGGACAAGACAGGGGAGGGGCGGGCAGGCAGAGCCCTGCCCCTGGCAGCCTCTGCTCCCCTTGCCACCTCTGCCCTACCAGCCTAGGTTCTGTGCTAGTGCCCAAATGTAGCACAAGAGTGGACTAAGCATGACTTAAGCTTGAAGCCCAAGCCTGAGCCACCTACTGTCTTTACTAGCAGAGAAATGACACACCCCTATTTTTCTTTATCAAAGGGTAAGGTATGGCAGATAGCTTTTTCTTGCTGTTACCCCTGCATAATCACCTGGGGCTCTGAGTCATGGTAGGCTCCATCCCAGTGCATCAATAAATGGTCTGAAAGGCAAATTAGGTTTTCAGATGCACCTATTCAGCCCCAACTGCTATACATTTTGCCTCTTGACAAATGTGCAGCCTCACCACCTTCAGGTATTTTGTACTAGTATACATGAAGTACACCCGTTTTGCACCAGAGTACCAGCAATCCTGTTATAATGCACAAAGGAAGTGCTTTAAGATGAATTGGTTCTTCTAACAAAACTAAAACTCAGCAAAGATTTGGTTTCATTGCTATAGTCAGAGGATATGGATGAATACACAAAAGCAGATGTGTTAGCAAGTTGTCATTTCCTATTAGGCACATGTCAATTTACTGAACAATAAAATGTTACTGGTTAAAATACTTCATGAAATGGACATTGTAAGAGGAAGAAACTGTTTCATTTACCACCTGTCTGTAAATGTCAAGGAAATTTTATTTTTAATTTCCTTCATCAATTTCAAGCACTTGGGGGGGTATCCTGAAAACCAGCCCAAAGCTGTCTCAATTCATACTGTGGCTCTTTAAGAGTTCATTCTATGTTGGTACAAGCAAGGTAAAAGCAGATAGGAAAAAAGCCCAAACATTCTCCATTTTCTTCTAAATTTTTAAACCTTCACCTTAGTTTTGCTGTCTGGATGGTCTCTGTGCATAAACATTTGTGAAAGCTGAAACTGGAAATCAGGTGTTGAAATTAGAAAGAGTTTTGCTGCCCACTGGTGGCTTTTTCAAGTTAATTTCCATGGAAACCAGATACTAAATATAAGCTTGAAATACAAATGTGAAAAATTCTCCTTTCCTTTTTTTAATTTCTAATTCCAGATTTGGATTAGAAAATATTGCAGCTAGGCACCAATAGGGAGAATAATTATAACCACTCTGTTTCCAGTGGAAAAACTCATCCTTATGTTTTTGGGTTCATCTACAGATTTAAAAGATGCATTTAGTTGTTCTTTATGCTCAAAGATCATGCCACCCTCTCCCCATATTAGACTCTAGACTGAGTTAAATCCTTGGTATGAGGGATTTTGAACCACAGCATATTTAAATAATATAATGCTTAACTTCAAGCATGTGAGTAGTTCCACTGGATTTGGTAGGATTACTCGTGCACAGAATACGGCACCCACTTTACTAGATTGTTACTTATTGCGCAGCTGGACAGATGCCTCAGACTCCTCTATTTTTATTGTCATCCCTTGTTTATAATGGTTTCTAAATCTACTCCATCTTCTCCCTCTACAATTTGTCTCACATATATGAAGTGCCTGATTTGGCTTCCACACAACTATTTTGTGTTTACTGACGCTGCATTCAGCTTTTCAAGCTGCTTTTTATAAACTAGAAATATTGTAATGAATTTACCTGCAAGCATGACCACAAAAACATGGAGCCTCTTGATTCTTTCCATGGTTATGCAGGTAGAATTAGTGCATGGAGTGTGTCAGCCTTTTATAATTGGATAACTGTAAGACAGCAACATGGGCAAATCTGTAATTTGAGTCATTGCAAATATTTTCCAAACAATACTTTTTCCATCATGAGATTATTTAAAAAAAACATGACCTTCACTGGATGTCATTTAAGGGTTGTCTAACAGATAAGACAGACTGTTAGTGCTGGTAGGAACTGAATTTCTGTTCCACAGGCAATTCTCCATCCAAAAAACAAAAAACAAACAAAAAAAAGAAAATACCTTGCAAAATGAAATCTGCACTTTTTTTTATTCAATTACAATATGCCATATAGGCAGTGTTTACTTTTAAGTTTGACTTATTTTGATATAACTTATAAAAGAAAATTTTGAAATGAAAAAAGAAATCAAAGTGATTTATTTTAATAAGAAATGGTACGTTTTGACCTCATTGAAGTCAATTCCCTAGTCGTTCTCCAATAAAAGTTGTGTAAAAACAATTTATTCCCATGAAAGGTTTAAGTTTTATGACACAGCATTTCTAATAGAAAAAAATAAACCCCAGAAAGAAAATGTCTAGCTTTTCTGCTGGTAACAGCAGCAACACAAAGCTCCTTAGAACTAAAGGACTGAATGCTTCAGTTTGCTTCTCCCTGATAATAAAATCCCTGATATTAGGAAGAAACTGCTGGACATAGGAATTCTGCCCCCAATTCATCATCAACAGTTCTAATGAGGAAAAACTGTCAAAACACAGCACAAGTGTGGATGCAATGTCATTTATTGGACTTCCTTGGAAAGATGTGTGCTTTGTAGATGACACAGTAACTGTATACATCTCACACATGGCACGTACATCCCTCATCATGGCTCCGGGGAAAGAACCCTGAAGTGTGAAGCTCTGAAAATCCAAGACCCTTGGGTTGCCAAGGAGAACTGATCCACCTAAAGTCAGATATGTACGTGGAATTTATTGCCACTCACACAGATTTAAATCTTAGTCCTGGGCAACTAGACGTGTCCTTCTGAGAATGCTCAGAAGGGATCCACTATATCCACTTACACTTTGTTTCAATTCTGTTCCACCAAGGAAAGAGGGGAATTTTGAGCAAGTCCCTAAGGGTATAAACAGATGTCGCCAAAGCAGCAAATCAGCTATTCCAGGATGTGACCCAGCATGGTTGATCCACCTCATTGGATAAAACAGATATTGCCCACCGTCCCACAGGCTTGGTTCCCTGAGGCAGGGGGTGTGCCTCTGCAAACAAGGGACCTCCGGGTTTCCGAGAAACATAGAAAATTAGGGTTGGATGGAACCTCAGAAAGCCATCTAGTCCAACCCCCTGCTCAAAGCAGGATTATGCCCAACTAGATCATCCCAAAGTCTTAAAAAACTTCAGAGGATAGAGATTCTACAAGCTCTCTGGGTAACCTGTTACAATGATTTACTACCCTCCTCATGACAGAGTTTTTCCTCATATCTAAACTTCCCTGCTGCAACTTGAGACCATTATTCCTTGTTCTCTCACCTGCCACCACCGAGCAGTCTAGCTCAGCCCTCTTTGGAACTGCCCCTCAGGTAGCTGAAGGCTGCTATTAAATCCTGTCCCCCCTCCCCAAGTCTTCTCTTCTCCAGTCTCAGTGACCCCAGTTCCATCAGCTTCTCCTCAGAAGTCATGTGCCCCAGCCCTCTAATCATTTTTGTAGCCCTCTGCTGGACTTTCTGCAATTTGTCCACATCATTTCTTGAATGGGAGTCCCAAGACTGGACACAGTACTCCAGATGCCAACGCACCAGTGCCAAACAGAGGAGACAAATCACTTCCCTCGATCTGCTGGCAACACTCCTAATAATGCAGCCCAATATACCATTAGCCTTTTTAACAAAAAAGGCACACTATGTTGGCTCATATTCAGCTTATTGTCTACTGTAATCCCCAGGTCCTTTTCTGCAGAGCTATTGCTTAGCCAGCCGGGCCCCAGCCTGTACCAGTACATGGGATTGCTTGGTCCTAAGTGCACTTGTACTTATTGAAGCTCCTGAGATTTCTTTTGGTCCAATCCTCTAATTTATCTAAGTCTCTCTGAAACCTAACCCTACCCTCCAACATATCTACTACTTCCCCCCCCACTTGGTGTCATCTGCAAACTTGCTGAGGGTGTACTCCAATACCCATCTTCCAAGTCGCTAATGAAGATTTTGAACAAAACTGGCCCCAGGACCAACCCCCTGGGGCATTCCACTTGGTACCGGCTACCAACTAGATATTGAGCCATTGATTACTACCCTTTGAGCCTGACAGTCCAGCCAGTTTTCTATCCCAGCTTACAGTCCATTCATTCAACCTGTATTTCCTTAGCTTGCTTTCAGAAACATTGTGGGAGACCTATCGAAAGCCTTGCTAAAGTCATGGCATGTCATTTCCACTGCTCTCCCTGCATCCACAGAGCCAGGCTTCTCATTCTAGAAGGCAATCAGGTTGGTTAGGCATGCCTTGGTGAATCAATGCAAACTATTCATAATTACCTTCTCCTCTAAGCGCTTAGAAGTAGATTCCTTGAGAACCTGCCCCACAATTTTTCCAGGGACTGAGATGAGACTGACTGGTCTGTAGATCCCTGGATCCTCCTTCTTCCCTTTCTGAAAGAAGAGCACTGTATTTGCTCTTTTCCAATCATCTGGGACCTCTCCCAAACACCATCATTTTTCAAAAATGATGGCCAGTGGCTCTGCAATCACATCAGCCAACTCCCTCAGCACCTTCAGGTGCAGTGCGTCCAGCCCCATGGACGTGTACACGTCCAGCTTTTTTAAAAAAACCTGTTCTTTTGCCTCTGTTGGCTGCTCACTTTCTCCCTGAACTGTGCTGCCATGTACAGTAGTCTGGGAGCAGACCTTGCCTGTAAAGACTGAAGTGAAAAATGCATTGAGTACGTCAGCCTTTTCCACATTATCTGTCACTAAGTTGCTGTCCCCATTTAGGAAGGGACCCATATTCCCTTATCTTTCTCTTGCTGCTGACATACTCATAGAAATCCTTCATTACCCTTCATGTCCCTTGCTAGCAGCAACTTCACTTGGGCTTTGGCCTTCCTGACTTCATCCCTGCATGCCCAAGCATACCCTTATACTCCTCCTCAGTTGTTTTTCCAAGTTTCCACTTGTAAGCTTCCTTTCTGTGTTTTAGTTCACTGAAGAGTTCCCTGCTAAACCAAGCTGGTCTTCTGCCATACTTGCTAGTCTTCCTGCATATTGGTATAGTTCATTCCTGCTCCCTCAGGAAAGTTTCTTTAACATACAACCAGTTCTCCTGGACTCCCTTCCCCCTCAGACTGGCCTCCCAGGGGATCTTGCCCTTCACTTGACTGAATTAAAATCTGCTTTTCTGAAGTCCAGCATCCTTACTCTGCTACTCTCCTTCCTTCCCTTTCTTCCTGAACTCAATCACATCATGGTCACTGCTGCTCAAGTTGCCATCCACTATTACATTCTCCACCAATTCTTCGCTGTTTGTGAGCAGCAGGTCAAGAAGAGCATGGCCCCTAGTTGGCTGCTCCAGCACTTGCACCACGAAGTTGTCCACAACACTCTCCAAAAAATTCCTGGATTGGCTGTGCACTGCTGTATTGCCATCCCAGAAGATGTCAGGTGATTGAAGTCTCCCATGAAAATGAGGGCCTGTGATTGGGAAACTTCTGATAGCTGTTTCAATAAAGCCCTCCTCCACCTCATTCTCCTGGTCTGGTGGTCTATAGCAGACCCACACCACCTTTGTTGCTCTCCCCTCTGACCCTAACCCAGAGACATTCAACAGACCTGTCTCCAGTTCATACTGAAGCTTTGAGCAATCACACAACTCTTTTAGCTATAATGCAATTCCTCTTCCTCTTCTCCCTTGCCTGTTCTTCCTGAACAGTTTATACCCATCCATGACAGGACTCCAGTCCTGTGAGCTATCCCACCAACTCTCTGGGATCCCAATCACATCATAGATCCAGGACTGTGCAAGGACTTCGAATTTTTCCTGCTCATTTGCCAGGCTCCATGCATTTGTTTACAGACACTTGACGTAACTAGCTGATTGCCCTACTTTCTTAGGAAGAATGAGGAGGCCTCCCGCTGGTGTCCACTCATGCTTGTGCTTCCTCCAGAGCACTCCCTTCCCCACTTAGCTCAGGGCTTTGGGGTGTTTATACATGTGCTCTGGGAGGGAGAGTGGCTCTGAGAGCATCACACATATCAGTGTCCCCACACTGAAAAATGGTGGCTAGGGTGCTTTAACTAAAACATCAAATGAGCTTTAGTTAAAGCACCTCCGCTGCCATTTTTCAGCATGGGGACTTTGATGCATGTGACGCTGAAGTCTGCTGGAACATGGCAATTATCATGTTCCAGCAGTTTCATAGTAGTATCATAGTAGCTAGAGTCGGAAGGGACCTAGGTAGATCATCTAGTCCGACCCCCTGCCTTGGCAGGAAAGAGCACCGGGGTCAGATGACCCCGGCAAGGTGCTTATCTAACTTCCTTTTAAAAATCCCCAGGCTAGGAGCCTGCACCACTTCCCCTGGAAGCCGGTTCCAGGCCCTAGCCGCCCTGACTGTGAAGTAGCGCCTCCTAATATCTAATCTAAACTTACCCTCCGCCAGCTTGTGACCGTTATTCCTGGTCACTCCTGGCAGCGCACGGGGGAACAGGGACTCCCCCAATACCCGCTGATCCCCCCTGACCAGTTTGTAGCAGGCCACAAGGTCCCCCCTTAACCTTCTCTTGTGGAGGCTAAACAGGTTCAGGTCCCGTAGCCTCTCCTCATAAGGCCTGCCCTGCTGACCCCTGATCATACGAGTGGCCCTCCTCTGGACTCTTTCCATATCGTCCACGTCCCTCTTGAAGTGTGGCGCCCAGAACTGGATGCAGTACTCCAGCTGCGGCCTGACCAGTGCCGCATAGAGGGGGAGGATCACCTCCCTGGACCTGCTCGAGATGCATCTGTGGATGCATGACAGGGTACGGTTGGCCTTCTTGACTGCCTCCCCACACTGCCGGCCCATGTTCATCGTGGAGTCAATGACGACTCCAAGATCCTTTTCCGTCTCCGTGCTGGCAAGAGGGGAGTTCCCCAACCTGTAAGTGTGGTGCCGGTTCTTCCTCCCCATGTGCAACACCTTGCACTTATCAGTGTTAAACCCCATCCTATTCTCATCCGCCCACCGTTGCAACCTGTCAATTAACTGATTCTGCTTTGACACGCTGTAATTACAGCACGTCGGAGCAGCCTCACTGTACGTGTATAGGTACCCTTGGTCTCCATCACTGAGCAAACCTAGTTTAAAGCACTCCTCACTATGTTAGTGAGCCTGTCTGTGAAGAAGCTCTTCCCTCTCTTCATCATGTGGCTTGTCTCTTCCTAGCAATCCCTCTTCTTGAAACAATGTCCCATGGTTGACAATGCCATAGCCCTGCTGGCAACACCATCCGTGTAGCCATGCATTGATCTGCAGAATGCATCCATTTCTGCCTGGGCCCTTCTTCTTGACCAGGAGGATCGAGAAGACCACCACCTGCACTTGTCCCTTCACCCTTGCACCCCAGCCACTTTTGATCTGCTCAGGGTTATCCCTGGCAGTATCATGGCTGCCCACATGGATGAGCAGCATAAGATAGTAGTCAGAGGGCCAGATAAGTCTTGGTAATCTTTCATGACAACTCAGATCTGGACTCCAGGCAAGCAACAGACCTCCTGAGAAAAGTCAGGCCAGCAGATGGATACCTCTGTCCCCCACAGAAAGGAGTCTCCATCAACCACCACCTGAGAGGCAGAGGAAAGCCCAGGTGTTCCCCAGGACCTTTGCTGACTTGTGCCAGGACCAGGGTTACCCCATGCCACCATACTATGTGCCATGGTAAGGTCTGCACCACTCCATGGTGCTGTACCAGGTCCCACACCATCATGTTGTGCTAGGACTCACACTGGTCCTTGCTGACACCAGGTCCCATACCAGGGGAATCCTTGGATGCACCTCTGCAAACAGGGAAACCCAGGGAAGCTCTCCTGGGGCTTCAGCAGCATAATCTTGTGCACCCCAGGAATTCTCCTACAGGGAAGTTCCTGGACCATGAAGGATTGGGCTCCTGAAGTCCTGGGAATGCCTGCCTGGGGTGGTGGGAGAACACAGGCAGCTTTGTGTTTCTTGCTCTCCGACCATAAAGCAAACAGACATATGATACAAAAAGACAGAACAAATTGAGTCATGGCCACATTCACTCACAGTTAGGAAGCTAACATATAATTGCCACTAAATTTATGACCCTAATTTTTCAAGCACTTACCCTTTAGGCAGTCAGAAAATAATGGGCAAGAGCTTACTTTAACTCCCGGTACACATTTCCTAACAGTGTGAACATAATTATTATATGCAAATCGAAGCTAGCACTTTGGAAACCTTCCCTAGAGGAGGGACCTTAAATTAAAACATGAATTCTTTGTCAAACTGAGAAATTTTCAAATAAGGGACTTCAAGGTTTGTCTCTTTTTCTGTCCTGTTACTGTTTAGTATACAGACTAGGGCAGGGTCTACCTGCTTTGTCACAAGCTGTGCTGACCCAGATTCTTTACTGGAATGTTTAAATGCTGCTGTAACACATAGATTTCATAGACATTTGGGCTGGAAGGGACCCTGGAGGATCATCGAGTCCAGTCCCCTGCCCCAGGGGCAGGAAGTCAGTAGGGATCATAGGATCCCAGCAAGATAAGCATCCAAATGTGTCTTGAAGGCATTCAAAGTGGGTGCTTGAACCACCTCTGGTGGCAGTCTGTTCCAAACCTTGGGTGCTCAGACAGTGAAGAAGTTCTTTCTTATGTCCAGCCTGAATCGGTCACAGCAGAGTTTGTGACCATTTGATCTCGTCATCCCTTGGGGCCCTCTGGTGAACAGACATTCCCCCAGATCCTGATGAGCACCCCTGATAAACTTACAGGTGGCCACCAGATCACCCCTGAGCCCGCGCTTTTCCAGGCTGAAGAGCCCTATGGCTCTCAGCGTCTCATCATAAGGCCTGTTTTCCTGACCTGATCATACACGTGGCTCTTCTCTGCACCCTCTCAAGCTTCTCCACATCCTTTTTGAATTGTGGAGCCCAAAACTGGATGCAGTACTCCAGCTGCGGCCTCACCAAGGCCGAGTACAACAGGAGAATGCCATCCCGGGATTTGCTTGAGAAGCATTTTGATCACTTTACTAACCGCAGCATCACACTGAAGGCTCATGTTCACCTTGTGGTCAGTCATGACCCTCAAGTCACTTTCATCTGTGGTCCCAACCAGAGTAGCACTACTGAGCCTATAAGCATGCTGCAGGTTTTTCCTCCCAAGGTGGAGAACCTTGCATTTTTCAGTATTGAACACCATCAGGTTCTCGTCTGCCCATTTCGTGAGCCTGTCAAGATCTGCCTGGATCACACTCCTGTCCTCAGCCATGGATGCTTTACCCCAGAGGTTGGTGTCATCGGCTGAAGTGATTATTCCTATCTTCAGCCACTAGCCAGAATAAATTAATATATTTTGAATTTCTAAGTGACATTTTGGATGGGACCAGGGGATAGGTCTACCACTGATCCTAGTTTAGTTAGGCTCGAGGGTCAATACCAGAGCTGTAGCCACAGCAACAGCCTGCCCTTCCACTGTTTGTACAGTAAAAGCTCTGTTATCCAGCATCCCCCGGGAATGGGGGATGCCAGTTAATCAAATATGCTGGTTAATCAAATGTGCACCATCTGGTGCACTCCCCGGCATCAGTGCACCAAGGGACAGGGAGGGGGGCCCCGCGCAGGTTGCTTTGCCCCAAGCTGTGGGCTGAAGAAATGACAAAGAAAAGCTTGGCTTGCAGCAGCAAAACCGGAAGTCCCACAGAAGTTGTACTTCCAGTTTCACTTTTGCCATGTCCCTCAGATGCCGGTTAGTAGAGTTTTCTGGCTAATAAAGTGCTGGTTAACACAGCATTTGCTGTACTCGTTTTCAGGACAAGGGCCTTCCCCCCAACCCCGCCCCATCACCATGTTAAATGGGGGGAGTGGAGGCATCTTATTTTGGAGTAAGCAGCATTTGCCAGGGTGCAGTGAATGAAACCCATGTCTTTCACACCATTTTGGACCCATACATCTTCACATTTATAACGTGTTCCCTCTTGCCAGTATAGTGAAAGAAGCACAAAGGAGAAGTTGACGTTCACAAGTTTATTTAAGCATTACCTCAACAAGCTACAATTTACAGGCTGATATTTTCTACCAAAAAAAACCCTTCAACACCCAAACACTGTTTTTTAATCTATAACACTTAAAACTTGCAGAATTTACAAATTAATATTTTGAGCAGCTGGATAAATTATACATCCTCTTATAATATCCACACTCTACATTGCTTTAAAATTCATACAGGCACAAGATAAGATATTCTCTTTGTACAACCATCTATTTACATAGCTTTTCCTATGCAGGTAGTTCAATTCTCATAACAACTGCCAATTTTTGCAAAACATAGTGTATTTAAAATATATTTAGCAGCATATAAAATTAGATAAAAGGAAAGACATTTTGCTGTTTAAAATAAGAAAAAAAATGTGAGATGATACAAACAAATCCATAAGAAAAATAGATTAAGATACAATTCTGTTCTGACACTAAGAATACTGGTCATTACAGAATATAGGCAAAGCTCTAGTAAAACAACAGTTTAACAGTATTTAGTTCTAGTCCTGAGCACAATTTATATATAGCTGCACAACTTTGGTCAACAAGAATTATATGCCAACATTAACACAAATTTTATGGCATTCACTGTTAGCAAGGTACAGTCATGTCAGAGATATCTGTCACACTAACAACTTTGAGAGGTTTTTTTCAGTCTACTTTAACAACAGCAATGCAAGTAGCCTTTCAGAATTTCAAACCATCTATCCCAATTAAAGATTTATTAACAGGACTACAAATGAATCATGATTCCACATCATCTTAAATTGCAAACCAGCTGATCACTGTCAGTGAAGTACAGCAGAATATCTTGTACTCCAGAATACAATTCTGAGACTGTCATCAGAGCAGACTGCTTTCCAGTTCGTTTAAATTGCAAATATTGTATTTATGCACACAAATCCAGCCATGATATATATATTTATAGATATATATAATCTCAGTGAGACTCAAGCATATTACCAATAGGATTGTGGTTTTTTTGAAAATACAGTAACAGAGTACGTGTTTTAAGAACAGTGGTTCTAGTACAGCACGACACATTTCCCACCTGGACCAGCTGCATCTACCAGTTTACTCCAGTTGTCAGTGTTTACCTAATAAACGTGCAAAGTGCACAAAAATGGTACACACAGCATTTTATCACAGTATTCATATATGTCCATGATTTCAACTGAAGTTTAATTACTGGCAATATCTTCACTTGTTTCTCCAGTATCTGATATCTGTCCATCTAGTACATTGCGAGCTTTCCAGATCCTCACAGTTCGATCACTGAAAAACATTAGCAATATCAAAATACAGAGAAAGTGAAAAAAGAAGAAATGTTTAAGTTCAGTTCCTCAAACCATTTAACTTGGTAATTTATTTCAAGCTACTTCTAAATATAAATACATGATATAGAAGTGATTTTTTATAAACGCCTAGTTATCTTTATTTTGTCTGAAGCTACATCTTAGGTTAAAGCCACTGTCAGGGCAGGTACCCCATTCCCCCCCCAAGCCCCAGCCTTCTTCTCTTTTTTCTTTTTTTAAGAAGTCTTATTAGCTCAGGTAGTTGGCTAGTTTGCTTAGGAAAATACATTGTTATTGAAATATGACCACTGTATGTGGTAAGTAAACAAAGCTATCTGTTATTTGCAAAAGGTTATTTAATATTAGAAATACCACAGCAGAAGTTCCCTAACTACTGGGACAGGTAAAAGTCCCCTACTGTTTACATTCATATTATGCTGCAAGATTTGCATACATAGGAGGAGAGGTAGCAAAAGGGCTGGGAAGCCCTCTTGGCTAAACAGGGAAATCATGGTCCTCTTAAGAAAGAAGAAAGAGGTGTACAAACAATGGAAACTTAGGGCATGCCCCAAGGAGGACTATACAACAATGGTCCACACTTGTAGGGAACAGATTAGAAGGGCTAAGGCAGCAACTGAACTAAAATAAGCAATGCCCAGGACAACAAAAAGTCCTTCTTTAGATACGTAGGGAACAGGAAAAAAAAAAGGGAGTGTGGGGCCACTGCTCAACAACTCAAGAGAGCTGGTTACCAGCACTCAGGGGAAAACTGAACTCCTGAATGACTACTTTGCTTTGGTATTTCACAGGGCCAAGGGGAAACACATGCCAGATAGGGTATGGAAGGAGCAGGGTAGGAACAACCACCGCAGAAACAACAACAGTTGCCACAGAACTGGTGTGAGACCAATTAAAACATGAAGACATAAATCAGCAGGCCCGGATGAATTTCATCAGAGGATGCTGAAGGAGCTGGCTGAAGTCATAGCAGAACCCCTGGCAAAGCTGTTCCAAAACTCATGGTGCTCCAAAGAGGTCCCTGAGGAATGGAAGAGGGCCTGTGCTGGGCCCATTTTCAAGAAGGGGAGGAGGAAGTACCCAGGTAACTTGGCCAATTAGCCTAACTTCTATCCCAGGGAAAATCCTGGAAAAATTCATCAAGGAGTCTATATGAGATAGGCTTGCAGAAGGTAGGATTTTGAACAACAGCCAGCATGGCTTTGTTGCAGGCAGGTCTTGTTTTACCAACCTCATCTCCTTTTATGATCAGGTCACTTGCCACCTGGATAAGAGAGAGGGGGCTGACACTGTATACCCTGACTTCCAAAAAGCTTTTGATCTGGTATCCCACAATGTTCTCATAAGAAAATTGGAAGATTGTGGGCTTAACTGCGAGACAGGTGGGTAGTTCTTTTTAACATCTTCATCAGTGATTTGGATGCAGGGGTGAAGAGCTCACTGGCCAAGTTCGTGGACAACAGCAAGTTATGGGGAAGTGTGATCACGTTTGAAGATAGGTTGCAGATACAGGCAGACCTAGACAAGCTGGCAAGTTGGGCAGATCAGAACCAGATGATGTTTAACATCAAGGAATGTAAAGTGCTCCACTTGCGTACAAACAATCCCCTGCACACCTACAGGCTTGGCAATGCCAATCTGACCAGCACTATGAATGAAAAAGACCTAGGGGTAATAACTGACTGAGAGGGGACTTGGTAGCAGTTTACAGCCATGTTGGGGCATACATCAAGGGCTCGGTGAACAATTGTTCACCAGAGCACCCTTGGGGAAAACCAGGAGCAATGGTCATAAACTCCTGGAAGACTGTTTCAGGCTCAACATTAGAAAAAACTTCTTCACACTTAAGGTATCCAAACTATGGAATAAGCTCCTCCAGAGGTGCTGCAATTGCCTACCCTGGAGATCTTCGAGAGGACACTGGATGGTCACCTTGCTGAGGTCACTTGACCCCAGCTGTCTTTCCTGCTTGGTGCAGTGAGGTTGGACCAATGATCTTCCAAGGTCCCTTCAAGCCTACATTCTATGAATCTATGAATAGAAAAGTAACACTAGGAGAGTATTTTATTTGCAGGTAGCAGTCTTTTAATGAAATGTATAGCAGAGAACAGCCATTCCTGAGTGACCAGTCATGGCTCCACAGACCACATCTGAGAACCAATACACCTACATGTTCATAAAACAGTTTCAAAAGATGGGACTAAGATCTGCTACTAAGAAGAGAAGAGAAAAATAAAATATTTATTTCTTTTTATTCAAATAAAGCCTGTGGTTTCTTTATTATTCATTCCATCCAGGAGGAGCACACACATTAATTAACTGCAGATGCTTCCTCAGCCTGATGAAGGGTTTTTAAACCCAAAAGCTTGCTAAGATATACTTCACCAACTATTCATTTGGTCTAATAAAAAATATCAGATTGACCCAAAGAACTTTGTCTGTCTTGTATGTGTTAAGGCAGAGCGGGATGAATGCAGCAGGAATGGTAGCCTGCAACAGGGGGCTTTCCCGGTGCTGGTTAGATCTCGACCTGCCCACCTGTTTCTGGGCCAACCGCCCACCCCTCTTTCGCCTGTGATGCCTTGATGGAAACCTGATTCAGATGTTACCCAGGTGTGAGACTGCCCATTTAGGCCCCCGATGTCTAGGGGTGACATCCATTCTGCATCTCTGTACCTGCCCTACACTGCGGCCAATGCCTCACAGAGGGCTTTCCCCAGCCAGGACTGTTTTTAAAGTTTTCCTTTCCACATGTGCAACACATGTATAAACTTTTCTATTAGTGGCAGCATAGCCTAGTAAAATACATCACCTACTACTGGACTAAACAACTGCATGTTTACTGAAAATACTTTGCATTAGGCATATACATACATTTCCTATATTCTGCCGCGTTGCAAAGGAGAGGAGCCTCAGCAGGACATTTGGCATCAGGACTCCTAGATGTAATTTGAAATTCCCCATATTTGGTGATGGACTTTGCTCTTTCCATTGGTTTCAAGTCCCCTTTATTTGGCAACTTTACATACATTATGCAAGACAACTATCTGAGAAATATTTGCAGAGGACTAAAAGGTTGCTTTCTGCAAACATGAAGAGGTGGAAAAGGGTTTCTGTAGGTGTTCAAGATTCCACTGATTACCTTAATGCTGATGAGATTTTATTGTGTTACTGTCATGGATTTATCTGAAAACCACATTGCCTTTGGGGTTTGCTGCATGGCATGCATGGTGAAATCAACTCCCCTATAGTAAAGGCATCCACAAGAAAGGGCCCTTCAGCCAGAGGGGTTCTAGGTACTTCAGGGAGATCAGAAATTTCTGGAGGACTCTGGTTTTTCATAAGCAACTAGAATAATTCTGATTTTGGGGGGGAGGGAGGCTGGCCTTGGAGGCTTCTTAGAGTGTAGGTATGTTAGAATTCTCATGTTTTGAATCCCAGGTTTTGGAGGTTCAATGGTCCCAGCAGCCAGGCCTGGTAGAATCAGCAGGAAAGCTGAATTCTAGAGATACTGGCATGTTTCTCAAGAGGGCTAAGGAGAGTATGGCCAGATGAGAGGGTAAGAAACTGTACATTTTGTTTTCTGTCTTCTAATTCATGGTCATCTTTGCTTGTGTAATCCTTTTATTGTACATAATAAATCCTTTGGTTGTTTTGCCTCCTTACTGGTTGCCTGTGGAAAGAGTGATCACTGGGCCAGTGATATTCCAGGCTAGCCCTTTCTACAGAAAGAGGGAGCTAAATTTCTTTCACAGCCCAAAGGAGAGGCCAACTGGAGCTGGCAGACATTTTCTTGCTGCAGCTGTGGGGTCCAATGTAAGGACAGTGGAGCTGAGGCACGCAAGAATAAAGAATTATCCCAGAGCAACCTCAGTCTGGTTCTTGGGACAAACAGTGAAACAGCAGGAAGAAACCCAGGGCTCTGGGGGACTCCCGTGGACAGATCTGAGACAGTTATGGACATGCTAGATCACTTACTGCTTAGGATAGACATTTTCACTTGTTTATAAACTAAATAAATTAGTATCAGGTTTATGTAAGAGATACATTTCAAAACATATATGATCAATGTTTTCAAACATATGCACATAAAACTGGATATCAAATCCCAATGAATTTGGTTGCCTAAATATAAGCGTCCCAATTTTCATCAACGTGAACACCAACAACTTCAGCAACGAGTTGCTTCTCATTTAAACAACACTGAAGTTAAGTGCCTCTGTACATAACACAAAAGCTTAATTATGTTCACCTTACTAGTCCCTGTGCTCATATTATGCTTTGTAGATAAATTTCTGCAGAGTTTGGTATTTCTCTTGGTCATACCCCTGCTATCTCAGGTGTTTGGGGAGGGGGGATTTCCTGTCATGTGAAGGAACAACTGCACCTAAGTTGGTCCCAGTTGAATGTACTTATATTTCCATTATAGGTTCTCAGACTGAGCAAAAAAAGGAGGATTTGGCCTACTATCATTAATCATACATAGTTTTCACTTCTACTGCATAATGCAAGTCTGAACGTGAAACCTTAGACATTAGAGGTGGATTGCAAAAAGTTATTTTCAGTTTCTGCTTACAACATTTGCTGTGTGCGAGGGCAACAAAAGCATGACCTCTGGGGTTGTCTCCAGATCTACAGGAATTTTCACATGTCCTATCTGATGGGCCAAGCGTGGATATTTAGTGCAAGGAGCAGTAACCTTTTTGGCAGGTGTGCCACAAATTAACTCCCAACCCTCCCAAAGTGCCACTTAAATCCCCTTCCTCTGCCTGATCTGCTCCTCTGTTTTCTGCTTCCTGCTCTATTTGCTATTGTGCTATTTCCTCCCTAATCTACCATGTTCCACACACACAAGCTGCCTGTGCCACATATGGCAGCCGTGGCCACTCCTGCTTTAGTGCCTTGTTTCTATAATGATCCCTACAGTGCAGACAATTTGGAGCACCATAACCTCTTGAATTTACTGCAAAGTACTGAGGCCACTCATGAGGGCCTGAATTAATTTGTGGGGACAGAATGTGACTCTCTCTCGAATAAGACAAAGACAAGCGTTTTTATGGGAAACAGCATTAGAAAAACTCACTCTGCCGCTGTAAAAATCTGGCTGGAGTTGGTACAGATTGCATTGATAGGACTGTCATGACCCTTCATCTCTCCAATGGGTGCAAACGTATCCACATTCCAGAGCTTCAGAATACCTCCTCTACAACCACTGAGCAGAACAGGTGAGCCAGGCACCAGTCCAAGAGCGCACACCCAGTCCTTATGTGCGTTAGGAACTTGCTGAAAAACAAACAGTCACAAATCATGATCCCAAGGAATCAAAAAATCCTAAGTTCTAACCCCAAATTTCCAGGTCTGCCACAGACCAACTATGTGTCCACTGACATATCAAACCTTTTCAGTTTACCTGTAAGTGAGGATAATATTTCCACCGAGCTTTTGTATTAAGAGCTAGTTAATGTTTGTACAGAATTTTGAACATATGAAGAGCTAAAAGATCTTGCAGACCAAAAAACAAATACAAAGTTCACAGCAGCAGAATCTATCTGCCTAACCCATACAAGCTGACAAGAGCTGAATGGCAAATAAAAGAACTGTATAGCTCAATGTACATTTTACTGACAGACATAAACAATGCAATGACTCCAAAACAGTAGATAAAATTCAGCCTTAAAAACAATGAACCCCAAACCTGTAAATATGAAAGATGCTTATAATCTACATGAAAACAAACTCAAAAACTGTTCTTCAAAAGCTATGTCCTTCTGCCCCCCTTTTATATACACAGTATTTAAGAAACTCTCATGAAAACACATGACCTTTTTACTGAGGATAAGCACTTCCAGTTTACTGCTGATTCAAAAAGCTATAAGGTGCCCAAACAAGATGCCAATAATATCAATTTGAGACCCACTGCAGGAAACTAATGGCTCAAGCTTGCTGCCATTGGCTTAATTTGGAACATGACTAGGTTTTAATTTCAAACTTCATTATATTTTAACACCTTGCTTTGGCCTCTACCTATATTTTCTTTCCCTCTGGAGTAATCATCCCACAGAATATTATAAAACAAAGAAGAAATATGCAATGCACAGCTTTATGATTGTTAACAAGAGTTTCATAATGCATTAACTTTGGGTCATAGAGTTACTGCTATATTTATTTAAATATAACTAACTCCCTGGCACTCATTCACTTAATGGTGCAATGGGATCTGTTGCCCCCTCCCAAAAAGCATGCCCTCCTGCCATGCCACATGTGCATGGCAAGACATGCAATTCTGGGATTGTGGCTCAGGTCCCAATCCTGCCATTACTACTTGTCAGCGCAGGGCAGGACAGGATCATAATCCCAGGCCCCTCCTGCATTGGCAAGTTGAAGACCAGGTGCCCAGTGAACCAGGGCAGTCCTGAGGCTGATTGCTGGTCCTACCCCGAGACTGCACCAGATCCAGTTTGAGACTCTGGTGGGTCCCAAGGCTGGAACCGACAATCAGCTGATTGTCAATCTCATCCCTGGAACCATACCAGAGTTTCCACATGACTCCCAGAGCCCAGTGCACCAGGAAGCCAGTAAACCTGGTGCACAGCTCTCCTGCACATGCGTTTGTTTGTTTTTTAAAGTCCTAGTGCACAGGACCTTGGAATGCAGGAGAGGCTCCATGATCCTGATTTCTCCATACATTGGAGATGTCAGAAAACTGAGTGCAGCTGGGCTTTCAAAGGTCCCGGAGTATGGGGACCCTGGGATCAAGGAACCTCACCCTATCTTAGGGTCCGTGTGGCCAGGATACGTCGAGAGTCTAGCTCCACAGCTCCCTGAGAGCTACACAAGGCAGTCAATGTGCTGGTTTGCAGAACCCTGTGACTCCCTGCAATCTGGCACCCCTGGCCCAGCTGATAAACTGCCCTGACTTGGCATGCCAAAGACAAAGAGGTGTAGCCCCATGTAGGGCTGTACCACAGGGCTGTCAGCCTGCCAAAAGGGGGGAGCTGTCACCCAAGCTCCATCATAAAGCTGGCATCAAGCTCCATGATGAGGACCCTGCCACACATTCAATTTAAGGCATGATAGACACCAGCCACAACATTGCTACGTATTTTGTGGAATAATTTTGTGGAAGTTTTCCCTTATTTTCACACCATTAGTTGCCTGAACACATTGCCATATTATTCTTTATGGGCACTTGTACACATGATGGTAGGGCCATGAACATCTGACAAAAAGTAATGAAAAACTGTCATTTGTCTAACATAATGGTGTCACCATGTACAAATGCATGATTTTTTTTGGTAAAATTTGTGTGTGGCAACTTAGACCACCTTGGATGTATTTTAGTTTGATTGGAGCAAATTGTCCCACTGTGAATAAAAAAAATTGTGCATGTGTACATGTCTGGTGGCCAGAGAAGGCAGTGGGGATGGTGCATGGAGTGCTGAAAGCCTCGATTGGCTTGCAGAAGCTCAGGCTTGGCAGGCTACCAGCACCCTGTGCACCAACACTGCCACTTTCTCAGGCCACCAGCACATTCAGCCACCCTCCTGAGGCCTTCCTGTAGTGCTGTAGGGTAGGTCCCATGCACTGTTCCTGGGCAGTCCCAGATGGCGGGGGCAGTGTTTGGGGCACTGGGAGCCCAAGCCCAGGCTTCCAACATCTCCTGTACCATTGGATCAGGCCAGGTACTGCCTGCAAGCTGAATTAGCACCTGCCTAGCTAGCACCCTGCCCAGGAGGCCCCAGGGGGCACCGCTGTACCCCGCCCACAGACCAGGGACTGCATGGCCTGGCATCAGTTCACACGGGCTGGCTCCACCAGGTAAAAAAAAGTAGGGAGCCCAATCTTTTTTTTCCCCATGGAAAGTGCCCACCTCTTCCATGACTGGGGGCCAAGCTGCCAGTGGCCCCTAAGCTGTAAGGGCCCCAGATCTTCCCCCCCTGGCTGGTTGGAAGGAAGGTGCAGGGGCCCCCTGCAGCCCAGGGGCCACCAGCAGCTCATCCATTGGCCACAGGAGAGTCAGGCAGGCTCTGTGTGGGGGGAGGAGGAGAGGGAAGATTGGGCCCCCTGTTGCTTTTTCTTCCCCCCCGGGGCAGAGCCTGCCCACAATGGCAGGGGAGTAGGATAGGGGTGAGCTGACGGCAGGCCCTCACTGTTCCACCACAGTGACAGAAGCCCCTAAATTGAAATGGTGGGTCACAATTAAAACTCACAAATTAAAAACCCACCATTTCAATTCAGGGGAACTAAACCCTTGTCACGTGTACAAGCACCCTAAGACAGTATTAACTTGTTAATCACATTTTAAGTGCAACATTTACATGGGACCTAAGATCCAACATGAAGTTTCTTTGCTATACTAATGACCTCGGAGCTAGAAATCCTGCTGTTCTATTATATATTATTTTTACACATCCTCCTCACTAAAGTAGCTGCTATTGTTTTCTGTACGTATTCAGGCAAGGAATGTCAATTTTCTTCATTTCTCTCTTTTAAATTCAGCATAATCAGGTCATTTTACCCAATACCTTTATCTCACACTCTTAGAAAATGTACATGTTTTGCAGCACCACATAAGGGAAGAAGAGGTCACTAATTTTTTTTCTCTATTTCATGAGGTTCTGAATTTATCAATTAAGTGAAACAGGAACACACACTAAAATATAACATAAAATAACAAGAATGTATATACTTAGTAAAAAAAATTGTAAATATTGCTGTATTGGATTAGACTATATCTAGTTCAATATATAGTAAATAAGTATAGTGTAGAGGGAAAAAGTATGGCACGTGCTGTTAACTCACGTTAACCAAATTACAATGCAATATTTATATAAAAATTAATATTGAACAATATTTTAATTAGCTTAGAAATGCAAATTAATGATCCTCATAATTTTAAATTCATCACATTATATTGAGTTCTGCTTTTTTCCTTGTTAAACATGTAGCTTAATGAAATGTGTGATATAAACTATACCCATACATTGTGTACAAACATGGCTGAGCAAATGTTACTATAGGATATAAGACCAATCAGATGATCCATACAATTTAACATTACCTGAAGTAGATCTTTTTGAACCAAATCCCACTTTTTTATTCCATTATCTCTGGATCCACTAAAAAGATTGTCTCCCATGATTGCAAGGGCTTCAATACCATCATAATGAGGTGGTTCAAAATTGTGTGTAGGACTTACACTTCCAAGAGCCCCTTCAGTTACATCAAACATCTAGAACAAGAGGAGCAGCAAAAATTCATTCAAATATGCTGCCATTTGCAGGCAATTAACAAAGCATAAGTCAGAAACTTGCTTTCGGTTCCATCATGCAACTATCATGAAGGCATGCAGAGAGTGATTTTTAGGGGGAAAACTGGAAACTATTTTAAGAATCTCATTCCTTACAGGACCTTTTAGTATCTTATGGAGCAAAATGGACATAAATTATGTACCAAATTGCACAGTATGCAGAACTGCCAAATCATTATGAAAGCCAATAAGTAAACTCCAAACATTATTCCAATAATTCTATAATGACATGTTCAAGTATACAACTAGTGCACAGAATTTTTGCTATGCAGCAGAGGAACCCCCCACCTGTGAACCCCAGTATTTTCCACAGGGATACATCTTTTTGTACTGTCTGATGATCTAAAGCACCAGTACAAGGAGCTGAAGGGTTGACGTGCTGTTTCATAGCAGAAAGCACAAAACAAATTCCAGAAAGAGGCAGTTAGTCTAATGTAATTTCCAGGAAATGTTGTTTCCATGGGTTTTCTAGTCCATTAGGGGTTGATGTCTGCTCTAAGCCAGGTAAAGCATAGATGAGGAGCAAGCTGTAAGGAGGGTTCAGAATACAGACCTTGCCACTAATGGGTACAAGCAATGTTTGGACAACTCAATTAGTTGTGCTGTATAATATCTGCTGAAGTCTGTACTTACTATTGGATGCAAAGATAAAAATAAAAGGGGAAACTGCTAATACTGGGGTGTATTACCTTTATGTAATGATCCTTTGATCCAGTAATAATAAGATCTTGTCCATTGGAAATACGGTCTACAGTAAGGCACATGACAGGACCCAAGTGACCAGTTAATTTTCCTGTAGATTGAAATCTTTGGAAACAGAAAATAAATGACTAAAGAGATTCTCTGTTTTAGAAGAATCTTAATTGTTACATTTTTAAACCTAGATCAGAGACGATGTAGCTCCATTTTCAATAGCCTGCTACCATGTGTGCCATCAAGGTTCCTTGCACTGGATACACTGAGGACATAATGTAGCTGCTTTCAGGCTCTCACATGGCAAGCATGTTTATCAGTGCACACCCGGGGCTAACAGGGGCTGCATGGCACTGGACATGGAAATGCATACATTTGGAGCCGTTTCAAAGGTAGCAGGTGTTAATCTTCTAATTATTACTGTTATGTGTGGACAAGCAAGAAATGCAGTAAGTTCTTTGGGAATTTTCAAGAGTTTGGGCAGACACTTGACTGGGATGTTTTAGATAGGCACAATCCTGCCTTGAGCAGAGGGCTGAACTAGATTACTTTATCAGGTCCCTTCCAGCCCTCCTTTCCCATGATCTTAAAATTAGTTCAATGTTAACACTGCCTGTTCACACACAACTATGAGAACAGAACAGCTGCTGCCCTTTGAAACATTTCCCTCTTGAAACAGCTCCATACCCGTTTTTTTCAGATTTTGGCATGCATCAAAGGAGAGGATGCTTGAGAAGGGCATGTTTTAAAGTAGTGCTCCCCACAACGGTTAGAGACAGTCTAACAGTTCCTGTCACAACGGATCTTCAGTTGTATTCCAGAACTTATCCTAAAATGTTGTCTAGCCATCATCTGCACCACCCTGCCCCCACTGTACGTGCAATATACGGCATCTGCATGTACAATCATGGAAAATATAAATAAACACGTTTAACTTGCTTGAAAGCATCTTACTGTGCATCAGAAAATTCCAACTACAGGCAATTATTCCCACTTAAACCTTTCTCTGCATTTGAGTGGCTCCACGCGTCTGTTCCAATCTGCATAAGCAGTATATAGATATTTTTCAATAGCCATACATTATGTAAATTGATCAGAGCTCATTGAGAGACAGCCATTATTAGTCAGGGTGCAAGTGTCTGCAAAGCCATTTTCAGTAACTGCTTTAAAAACAAGCAACTGTCTCTAACTGGTGGATTCCTATAATTTGCTTTTTACATGGTCAGTTTCAAATTAGAAGCCAGCAAAGAGAGAGGCCTCAGCTTCTGCTGATAGGGCAAAAGGGTTCATCTCTGCAGATGAGCAGAAAACAACTCTTCTTTACGGTATAGCTGCAATATTGAGGGCTGATCCTGACTTAGAGTTGAACTCACAGCAGGACTGAATCTTAGTATTAAAGACTGGCAGCATCAATTTGCATGCATGTATTGCATGCTGTTTCAGAATCAAATTAGGGGGATAAGTGGGGCTGTAAATATATCTCAAATCTCAAAGCCACATTTTCTTCTCTTCCAGAAATTTCTCCCCATTCTAGCTCACATATATTTTAGTTTATTAACCTGCAAGGCTGGATAAAAGGTGATAACTGAATACCAGAATTAGGAGACAACCAAAAAAATTAGCAGGAGACAAATTTTAAACAAGAGAAAGTACTTCTTCATGCAACACATAGTTAACTGATGGGATTCACTGCCCCAGGAAGTGATAGAAACAGAAAGCACAGCCAGGTTCAAAAAAGGGACTACAAAAATTCATGGATTATAAATCTATTAATAGCTATTGAACAGAAAGTTTGGAGTTGTTTCCTCTGGCACCTCTAAACTAAAGATCGTGGATGTCAAGTGGATAGATCACTCTAGATATAGCAAATTCAACACTCTCCTTCTATAGCATCCATTTCTACCACTGTCAGATGCAGGATACTGGACTAGTTAGCCCCATATGTCACTTCTCACATTCTTATAAGAGGGAGGCAAAGAAAGAGATAAAGGGAAAAAGAGTGGAGACTTGAGAATAGCCAAAACTGTTTCATACCCCATATTTTGAAACTCAATTTTTAGCCATTTTTGCATAGCCTTTCACTCTTATAACAGGTCATAAATTAATGTAAGATTCAGCATGCTAGTAAATATTTTTTTTAGACTTTCTCCATTAACTCTGTAGTAGCCATAATGAATTCTACCTAATCCTTCTTCCTTTGAACTAAAGGCTTACAAAGCACAAAATATGTATATTGCCTTGAGCAAGAAACACTGTGTTATTATCTGCACTGTACGTGCCATCTACAAAACTTTATATTTTGCCTTAATTAAGTACCTCTTAAGGTCCCACATCCTCACTGAATTTCCAGCAGCTGCATAAAGGAAAGTGCCTGTTGGGTTTAAAGCAATTTGGTTGATCTGGTTTTCGCCAGCAGGAATGGTTACTGTTCTGTTACTGCTTCCGGAGCAAGCATCGCCTATCATCGCCTGGCCTGAAGACCTAAATAGTACAAAAAAATTACTCTTTCTCCATAGGTATACTTCATATATAATTTAAAAGAAAGCATGGGGCTTGATGACAGTGAATAAGGCATTTTGGTATGGCCTCCAACATGCAAGTTCAAGTTGCAAACCAGCGTTGTGCCACACTGACTGCCAATCCAGCTGTAAGTGGTCACGTAGTTATTTGGGCTATTACATCAAAGTAGATGTAATGCTAGCCACATCACTTAGTTGAGTGGCTTTCGCTATATAAAATAGTATGCCTTAACTCCATAAGCCCTGAAAGCTACTAGACATGGAAGGACATTTTACCTTTTGATACTAGTTTGAATATAGAAAAAATCCAGGCCAATTCTGAATACTGACTAAAAGAAGTACTCAATATGTGGATTTACAATGTTTGAAGTTTCTACACATGGTAAAACTGTGGCGTATGGTTTGTCTATGTCCATCAAGATAGCCTGACAACCAACAAGCTCTGTACCCTCTAAACTGAGCTGGGATTCAGATGGATTGCAAACTACATCAGCTCAGGTCTGGAAAGTATTATGACTCAAAATTTTAAGGGAAAACTCAGGTGCTACCATTTTAAGGGAAGCGGAAGCATTCCTCTCTAACTTCCAAGTTGTGGGTCCAGTCCTACAAGCCCAGTATGGAAGTCAATATGCATCTGTGTAGGAAGCATGCATGCCTAAGCCTCTGTGATGCATTTTGTTTGTTTTTTGCAATCCCATTACACCCCTAATCAGGATCTTTACTTTTTTTTTTCCTTAGTAAACCTACTACAATCTTATTCAAAATTAAGAATCATTCTATTCTGCTCTTGGTGTTTGAAATGTGAGCTACTTACGTTAGTGTCCGAATACATTTAGCAGAATCTCTGATGTCCCACAACTTAATATAAGATGTTGAGATTGTGAAGACCAAGCTAGTATAGTTGCAATATTTTACAGATACAACATTGTTGGGATGACCCCCCAGAGACATAATTTCCTGTCCAGTCACCAGATTCCATACTTTACAAGTGCGATCTTGAAACAGAGAGAGAGAGAGAGAAAGGGAGAGAAGGGGGAGAAAAAATTGTTATTTTCTCAAAATAAAAAGTTGCATTCTCATAAGTTCATAAAGCAGCCCATTCATTCAGCATTCTAGGCACTGGACAAAAATGGCTGAATTCCACAGGTCCCAAAGACCTATCAATATCACCTCTTCTTCAGCAAAACTACTCACAGACTCATTCTTGCCACCAAAAGCATACTTAATTCAGCATCAGGATCAGTCCCTAGCAAGTCAGCTCACAAGGAATATGTGAAAAATCAGGTGGGTTACCACATTTAGACTAGGGCAGGTCAGGAATGGAAAGAAGCATGTTTTAAAAAATATGGAATCAAAAACTCAGTGCAGAAGAGATTTTAAAAATTGAGCCCCACCAATAACTTAAATTCCCATGATAAATACATGAGGAGAGAAGAGATCTCTCTAGCAGTCAGATTCTAAACTACTCAGGGCTTCAGGACCCTTAAAAACCCCAGAGTTAATACCCATTTCCCACCTTTTACTTCATCACACAATACACAAGAGTAAGACTGTATTTTGAGCTATTGCAGAAACTCATAAATCAGTTTTTTGAAATAAAATTAAAATAAGTTACAGTAGATGTTTGATTTTTTTAGTATATGATTTGGGGTTTTTTCCAGTTCCAAGATGGCAACTTCCCCCTTCCCAAAAGGAGCACTTCCAGGGCAAGGGAAGGGACTTCCAGTGACAAAGGTCAGGGGGTTAGAAGTATGACTTCCAGTCCAATGATGGTGACCAGACAAGCACCTGTCAAGGGGAGGGCTACCCTTGTGGCACGTGACAGCTCACCAAAACTCATTAAGCAGCCCTCCAGCTGAAATAATTGATCACTCCTGCCTTAGCAGATTGTTCAAATGGCTCACTAGCCGCCTATCTTAGCATTGGTGCTATATTCCTAGGCCAAATTTGACTAGCTTGAACTTCTAGCCATCAGAAGCTTCTAGCCAGTCCCTACCTCTGAAGAACCCTGTATCAATGTTTTGTTCCTCATATAAGTGTTATAGCAGTGATCAAAAGTAATCCCTTAGACTTTATTTGATGCAGTGGACTGGGCTCATAAATACCTATTCTGAAAGGCATGTTTTCCAAGTTTTTAATTAATCACTGAAATGGCTCTTTGAATTCTTTACATTTTTTCAACATCCATTCTCAATTACAGACACCAGAACTGGACAAGCTATGCCAAAAGCAGCAATGAGAAACAAGAACATTATCTTGAATTGAAGATTTGTTTTTCTCTTAAATTCTTTATTTTTAGCTAAGATATTTTAAATTTATAACCACTTATTTTTAACGCTATGACCCAGGTCATTTTTAAGCACTTCGCTCCACACCTTTTCTCTTCTCGATATGAGTTGTTCACTTACGTAAGCGATGATTTGTCAAGACCTTTCTGTATTTCTAAGAAAGCTATTTGTCTCTAAGTATTTCTCTCAGTAATTGATTTTATTTTCCCATTCTAATTTTGTAACTGCACTGATGGATGACTTGATTAAACAGTCATTCTTCCTTCAAGAGAGACATATTAGCATTAATATTAGGAGTTTGCAAAAAAGCTATGACATGCTTAATTATATGGCACTATAAGCAACCTCAGGTCTTATCGTAATGTAATGAGCAGCTATATCAAGTAACTGTTTTTTAAAATTCTATTTCAGGAGTTTAACTGGAATGCAAAGGAACTTACAAATAGTACACGTGAGAAGTAAAAACTAGTGCTAAACAGACCAACTTCTGTTTATTATACTCCAAAAATGGATCCCTAAAGTATTCTACCCCTCACACTACCAAAACTCTTACATTGATGTCACTGGGCACAAACAGAATTTCAAAACATACAATTTTAAGAGAAACTTTATAACAGAACAAATACATGAAGCCTGCCCTACCTTTAGATCCAGTGAAGAGAAGATCATCAGTTGCATCAACACAAAGCACAGCTTTGGTGTGCCCCTCTGCTGTGTGGATACACTGAAGTGAGGAAGTTCTGATGCACTTGGAAGCAGGGAATGGATTGATTATACCCCTAAAAAAATCAAAAACAAACCACAAAATGTGAGTTGAGTATAGCAATACAGATAATTTCTTTCCACAACTCACATTTTTTTATCCCACAATTATCAGATGCAATACAAACATTAGTTGCCTGTATGTAGTGAAATATGCTGGTCTCATTTGCTTACATATTTTGGTGGAACAACACAATCAGTGTTCCTTAAATGCCACATTTATTTTTTTTTTAATGCTCAGCTTTATGAAGTGTCCATGTTGTGCACCCAATTAAATAAAAACACGTATAAAAAGACAGGACATTTGGGGCTACAGAATCAGAGGGGGTTTGGAAGGGCACAAAGAACTAGCTACAGTTTTTCAACCTTTAAAACTAGACAAAGCACTCTTCTTGGTGCTTGTATAAGAACCAGAATGGAAGAACTGCTTCCAAGCTACTCTGACTTTGTGCCATTGAGGCAAAGCTCCCAGGGAAGCGTATATTGGCATATCCAAGATCTACCGCTTTGGGAGATCTACCGATGTGGATAATAAAAAACACCTCAACACCAACAAACTCACTGCTGAATATCTGTGGCTGGACTGGTGCAAAAAGATGTAACCCAGCTTGAGATTCTGGGCCCAAATATTTCATAAGTAGTGGCCTACAGATTCTGTTCTGCAAATATGGGTCAAATGAAACCCCAGCTGTTTTTAGTGGGCCTCTACAAGAGCAAGAGAGAGTGAGAGCATGCTGGCGTGCACACCCATGAGTGTGTGCATGCAAGTGTTTGCAACTGCCACATAGTAACAGACGCATGGTCCCAGCTAGCCCAGTAGTCAACGCAAGATGAGTTTAGGAGAAGGCACAGAATCCCATAATGATTCTAATAAAAGCAAGAGTTGGCCATAAATAGATAATTTCTTACTGACCCTAGAGAGTGGTAGATTTACCCATAGCAGTCTATACACTATTATCCTGTTTAGTGTGGCTGAGGAAGCTTTCTTAAAACCTATAAAGACTTATCTTACCTAATCCTTGGACATATTTTACTGAGACATTTGCATCAGTCCTCTACTGTAAGAGCGACTTCCATATTATGTTTGAAGGTATTTCCTTTTGCCTGCTTTAAACCTAAATGCTTAATTTCATGGACTATGTTCTCCAGGTCATGTAAATTAAATAAATATGGATAATTAACTTCCTGTATCATCTTAATTTATTTTATGTACCTCTGTTTTTTCTGCTTTCTAAATATACCCCATATGTTCTCTCTCCTGGGAGGCAGCATGATCCATCAAAAAAGTACAAGGCTGAGCATGGACAGCTAAGTCCTTTTTCATTTCTACCACTGGACTTATTCCCTTTGCAAAGTTATTTATTTTCTTTGACTTATTGTCTTTGAACATAAGAGCCCCATACTCACCTTTGCACAGTGCTCTGAACATTAAGCAAGGAGTGCCATAAATACTAGCAATACTATTGTTACTATATGAACTCTTCCATCTCCATGATTATTTGCCTTGTCATTGCCTGCCTTTGGATACAGCATTCCTTCACTGCTGGCCCCCTACTCACAGAGAACCCACATTCTAAGTTTACGGTTGTTTTGTCTCAGAATCAGTGTTCCTAGTTTCTGAATTAAATGAAGGAAGAGTGGGGCAACAAAGCTTTCTTTCATCTCACAATTAATTATGCATATTGGCACTAAAAGAGGGTAGAAACCACTGACTGTAACTTTCAGGTAACAAAACAATGAGAAAAAGATTTATCAGCCACTAATGGCACTGAAGAAAAGGTATGCAACTGATTTTTTTTTTTAAAGGAGACATGCTGTTCAAAAAACCCAAGTTCCAAGGAAAGATTTACTTCTGATTCCCTTTAAAAAAATACATGCTTGACAAAAAATAAACCTTAAAACATTTACTTACTGTTCTTTTTAAAAGAAAAGCGAAAAACACATGCTTCACAAAAAAAAAAAATCACATGGACTTCTGGCAATAAATGAATAAAGCAAAAAGTACACAGCATACTATTGTTATATCAAGAAAAGGCATGCAACAAAAATGAGATCACCTGAGAACTGGCAAAAAAGTATTAAGAACATCAGAAAGGATGGATAGATGGTAGAGAAAGGGATGCAGTGTACCTGTGTACCTCCGACAGAGAGGAATCACTTTCATCAGACCTACAGTAACAGTGGTGGGATTGTGAGGAGAAAGAATACGGGTATCAGCAGCAAGAAAGTCTCCATGTTAGAAGAACAAACAACAGCATGGTGGACTCAGAAAAGTAGTCAGTGCAAGTTTATATAATCTATACAGCATTGTTGCTTAGTTCAAACTACATCTGTGACGGCACTGGAGAGGAATATTAAAAACGCATTCACAGAGGTCAGTTAAATTCACAAGATGTCCCATATCAAGGAACTAGAAAATATGGCATATATTTGCTTACAGAAGTAAAGGCACTGAAAAAAAGATGGATAAAATTTGACCTCTAATTGATGCTAATTCCTACAACCATTTACAAAGAAAAATGCAAGGATATCAGTGCCTTAACTTCAGAAACTCCTAAACATTTTACAATGTTTATGTTCCTAAGATACTAAAATGACAGAATCTTTCCTGAATCAGGTTCAGCAATTTGCAAATGAACACACAAGTTCAAAATCTTTTACATTTCCATTCCAAAAAAGGTTTAGAAAAGAACAAAAAACCTTCAAAACACATGCACATTTATAGTATGCCCTGTAATAATAAAAAATGCTGTGCCCTTCATTTTCAACTCAAATAAAACATAACACTTGAATTTGATTTTAAAGTCAGACAACAGGATGTACAATGTTAAGTTAATTAAAGCTCAGTGCATAAAAAGAAACCTAGGATAATATATATCAAGTTAGTGATAAGATAAATTTAGTGAATGAGGGATTTACAAGCACTTTTAAGCTACAAGAAGCTTTGTAACCTCCTGTGTGAGATACGGTAATTCTGTAGAACACTGAAGAACAATGCTGTATAAAAATTATAGCACAGAATAAGGGATATGAACAATCCCTCCAGCTGCTGTAATCAGAATCAAAGGTTGAGTCCATTCTTCAGTTGAGTTACTAAATACCATATTGCATGGTTATCAGTACTGAAATCTCACAATAATATTTTAGTTCAATTAAAATTATCACCAATTTTAGTCAATCTTTTATAGAAGTCTATCTAATCAAAGAAGTGAAAAATAAGGGTGCCAGTGTGAAATATGTCTGTGTCCAAATTCTCTGAAACATGCCAGTCAAGTAAATAATTTGAATAACTACTAAACTTACACTATAACTGTTCCAACAGACCATCCTACAGGGTATCTGAGAGCTCTCTAAGCTATGCTACATGGGCAGCTTATTAATTGTCAAAAGCACCATTATCTAAAATGATGCCTAAAAGCTAAACTCCAAATATAGATTTAAATATATATTTATATTTACACACATACATATTTACCGATTCTACATATCCTTTCACACACTTCAACTATAAAGGAATACAAATGCAGGACATAAAGCTTAGAACTGGGAATAAGGTTCAGCAGGAAATTGACTTGCTTGAATTTTGGTGATGTGTGGAACGTATTTCTGTAAAAATTTTAAAAGTTATATTTCAAAAATACATGAAACACAAAATAATGTCTCCTTTATGTCTCGTAAGAAAAAGGAAAAATATCTAATGGATGCTACACTGACAACTTGAGAATGCTTTACAGGTCCTTATTAGGGGTCTGAAGCTTCCCTTTGTGACTTACTTATCCTGCTGAACTGATGTGTTTCCCTGAGAAACAGTAAGACGACTAAAAACATTCAGTTCATTACGGGGCCGGCTTGGTGGGGAGGAAGGAGGTGACAGACTAGCCTCTGAGGTTCCAGAATCTGAGCTACAAGAAAAAAAGAACATCCTCTTTAAAAGGTTATGGATTATTAATTGTTAGCGAGGTTAAGTGAATACATGCCTCAAACAATTTCTTAGATCCTCTTTCCTTAAACAAGAAATGCAATTTATGTGCTCATCTAGAGAATGGAATAGCCTATGAACTGCTGCTGGCACAAGATGGAACAATTCAGACCACTTATTTCTAAACAGTGAAAGCCTGATGCAGGAAAAAAAAACCTGGCATACATAAAATGAAAACGTTCTTGTAGAAAACAAACACATGCAACTCTCAAAAATATGGAGGACTTTTTAAAAAGAGTAATTCATTTGCAAATGCTCTAAAGAAGTTTCTTCCAGAGCAGTGACACCAAGTCATACTGTGTACAGAAGAATACTGTTATGACCAGATACAGAAGCCCAGTAGTGAATAATTGGTCTAGAATTAAATAAGATACAATATGGATCTATTTTCCAAGAACATGTTCAAAGGCTTAATTGATTTTAGGGAGGGGGAAAGAAGAAAAAAAAATGAATCTTACTGTTTTTGTTCTTTTGTCTTTGTCCTTTCCGTGGCTTTCTCATAGGCCTTTCTCTTTGCTAAAGGTGAAGGTTCAGATATTTTCTTTTCTGTCAGAGATGGCTGTCTAGAACTAAGGTAAGAGGGATGATTATCTTACTTTTTAGCACTTTGGAAAAACAGCTTTTTGTGGTATTCTTCCACTGATTACTTGTTTCAATGTAGCTTTTAAAATCTGGAATACATTGAATCTATTTTTTAAAAAATATTAATGGTTATGCTAAAATGACTGAACAATGTGATAATTAACATTAATGTTATAGCGTTGTCATTTTAGCTGAGGGAGCCTAACACTGGTGAGTCCACCCTTCTCTGAGCTACTGTTTCAAGTTATCTGAAGACTCAGAAAAGTAGAAATATTTGGCCTATATTTGTAAAGGCTAAAAGTGATAATTAAAAACCAATTTGACTGAGATTTAATGTTGTCTAAGTGTGTCACATCAGGCATACAACCACATCAGGAACACAGGATCCAGGCTGAATATTAAACACTGAAATGGATGTTTAATAAATCAAAATCAGAACCTGGCCTACATACTTGTAACTCTTCTACATGAGACAGCTTATCAGTTTAAATTAAACTGTGATTTTAAAATGACTTTCTTGAATCACTAAAAAGGGCTATGTGGTTTCCTACTCCAGTTTAAACTGGGCTTGTTGCATTTTGGCGTCAATCTATAAATCTATTGATGGGGAAACAGGAATACCATATTTTCTGGTGCGTATAATATAAAGAGCACTCTTCCCTGACTCCTCCCTCCCCTCCCCCCAAAAAAGTGAAAAAATTGTGAAATTGTGGATAAATGTTTTAATATATATTTGACTGAATTCTAGTTCACTCTTCTTACAGTGGTTTCAACTGTTATTTCATTTCTTGGTAAACAAAATGGACCATAAATTTAGGCTTCCCTGCTTCAGAGAAAGCATCTTGTAAATTGGAAAATACGGTAACCTCTTCAAAATGAAGGTATGGGGAAAATCTAATTACAATTGATTAAAATGGGGAGGGAATTCCTGCATTTTAGCTCTTCCTTGTAATTGGCAATGTGCCTACATTTATGGTAAGTGAAACATAAAACATGGTAGTCTACCCCTCAGAGAAACATGGCTAAAAACTCTTGCAGTTTAGTTATCAATGGGTGCATCTACACGTGCACTTTAATGTGCTTTAGCCTACTTTAATGCACATTAACGTCACTAAAAAAAAGCACGCTCTTTAGTTAATGCACATTAAAATAGGCTAATGCACATGAAGCATCACTTAAAAACCATGCTCTTTAGTTAATGCACATTAAGACAGGCTAATGCGCATTTTCCTAGTACCTCACAATGGAAGGCATTTGTACACATACATTTGTCTGTTCCAATGCACCAGAAATCCAGCGTGTCAGCAGACTTGATTAAACTTGATTAATCCTTCTGACTTGTTAAGGTCAGAAGGAATTTTGCAATTTACTTTTTAAGGTCTTGATTTGTCAAAGGCACTATCTCATTACTAGCACTATAGCACTACCAGCTTTAACTATTCTTCAAAAATAGAATGTTGAGATGCAACATCCCACGTTTAATCTGTTCTGGGAGACCTCGTCTAAACAGAAAAGTTAGCAGCAGTTTCACTTTAAAACTGACTTGTAACTTTTACATAAGTACAAATTCTTATGTATGTCCAGTCTTTTACTCTTGACAAACAAAACTACAGTGATTTAAAAGGGAACAGGGATTTACCACTTGTGAGTTACTTCATGGTACCAAGTGCCTGCCCTTAGCCCACAGTAAGTGGGCGCATCTCTGTGTGCATTAATGCACTTCAGTTAATGCCTATTAAATATAGTACCTCTGGGTGTACATATATATGTATGTGATGCAGCGCTGGGCACTTGTAAAAGCACCCAGCACTGCATCACGTGCATTTGTATAAATGGCGAAATGCACATCAGCACTGAGAAAATGGCAGCAGTGTGCTTTTGAACTAAAACGCATCAAAGGTGTTTTAGTTTCATTGTGCACCGCTGCCATTTTCTTAGTGCTGACATGCATTTCGCCATTTATACCAACACATATGATGCGGCGCTGGGAGCACTGGTTCGTGCATTCTGCAGACTCAATCGAGTTATGCTTTCTCGATTAATCAAGTCTGCAGAACACAATAACTGATGCTCCCGGTGCTGCATCATATGCATTTGTATAAATGGTGAAATGCACATCAGCATTTATGCAGTGCTGGGTGCTTTTACAAGTGCCCAGCGCTGCATCACATACATATATATGTACACCCAGAGGTACTATATTTAATAGGCATTAACTGAAGTGCATTAATGCACACAGAGATGCGCCCACTTACTGTGGGCTAAGGGCAGGCACTCGGTACCATGAAGTAACTCACAAGTGGTAAATCCCTGTTCCCTTTTAAATCACTGTAGTTTTGTTTGTCAAGAGTAAAAGACTGGACATACATAAGAATTTGTACTTATGTAAAAGTTACAAGTCAGTTTTAAAGTGAAACTGCTGCTAACTTTTCTGTTTAGACGAGGTCTCCCAGAACAGATTAAACGTGGGATGTTGCATCTCAACATTCTATTTTTGAAGAATAGTTAAAGCTGGTAGTGCTATAGTGCTAGTAATGAGATAGTGCCTTTGACAAATCAAGACCTTAAAAAGTAAATTGCAAAACTCCTTCTGACTTTAACAAGACTTAACTCAAACTTTGAAAAGGAATTTACACATTCAGGAAATTGAAGGGAATGAACATCTACACAAAGTAATAAACTTAGTTTGCGAGACACTTCTGCTTTCCCCCTGAATACTACAGATTTCAGACATGAAGACAGAGATAAGGATAAAGGGTCTTTCCTAACTACTTCTGCTGCTTGACTCCTGCAATGAAGGAGTAGTATCGCGTTCTTCTGCAATAGAAATGATGTCATTTAGAAAGGGAGAGCCCTACTATATTTACTAAAGGATCCCACCAAAAGTAGGAAGTACAAATGGATTCTCAATAGGAAATTCTGTTCAACAACAAATACTAGTAACAATTAGTGAAATTAACCAAATTAGTTATTTACTATATTTACCCAAATCCAAAATGACTTTGAATTTAAGACAACTCCTCGGTAATTACATTCTATAAATGGAAAACTATATGTGTTATAATTTTCCATGTACAGAATTCAGTTATTGAAGGGTCATTTTAAATTTGTGCTTCCCACCACCATAGCAGGGAAAACAGTGGGGTGGGGGGAGGGGGGCAGAAGGTCTGACCCTTACCCCTTCCCTCCCCCCATGCCTGCTCCACTGCCATTTGCCCTACCCAGGACCTGCCTGCTTGTCCCCTCTGCTCCCCATGCCTGGCCCCTGTTACTTGCTCCCCCAGTGCCTGTACCTGCCCCCTATATTCCCCCACCCCACTATCTGCCTCACCTGGCAGTCACTTGCTCCTCCCTGCCACCTATTGCTAGCCCCAGCCCAGGCAACCAGAAGCAGTTGTGGCAGGTCAGGCTGGGAGCCAGAGCTGGAAGCAAGCAGCTATAAGGGGGACATGTGAGTGGCTGGCAGGGGGGGCACTGTGTTGTCTCCCCAGTGCTCTCCCTAGGCTGCACACTGTGAACTGCCCCTGTGCAGCTCCTAACCCGAAACATAATCTCCGCTGCGCTCCCTCTATTGCACACCCCTCTCCCACTGCATGAGCCACCACATCCTGTGGCAAGCCACAACTCAGCTTCAGCTTCGGCCCCAGTGCTGGGACTACAGCAGCTGTTTGCCCCAGGCCAGTACTCAAATCTAAAATGAGGACTCCCCCCTGCCCCAACCCCACCTCCTCATCTCCCTCCTACCATGGTGACTGGGGGCAAAAAACCTCATCTTGGATTTGAGAAAATATGTTATACTGAAAAAGTAAATTAATCTAAGTTTTAAGTAAGACAGAGTAGTTGAAAGCTGTTTAGGGTGTATACATTGCTATAAATAGCTTGCATCAAAAGTTTAGTAATTTACCTGCCAAAATATGATCAATAACATACCTCTTCAGCAGAACAATTTACTACACTATAATGTTTCCAAATGTCAAATTTAGATAGTTTTCTTTGGCCTCATTGCTAATTAATTTTCCTAATGGATTCACATTAGAAAACGCAGCAAGGCAAAAAGATATTACCTGAGACTCTGATGCCAGGTCATAAGACTTCATGTTTTTTAAATCTTGATGCTCCAGTGTCTAGTCAACTCCCACACTAAGTGCTGAAACAAGCAGGTTTCTGAGCCTATCCTCACCACAATTCCTTCTCTATATCACAAATAGCATGCCTTCTGAGCACATTCTACTTAAACAAGCACTGAAATATGTTAAAATTGCTGTCTGCAATATTTTACTACTCATTTCTGCCAATGCAAGCACATGCTAGAAAAACTGAAAATGTTAAAAAACAAATCACAAGTATAACCTGAACGGAGATTACTGTGAAAATATTAAGTTTTTTCAAGAATGGGTAAGTGAGAGCCAGTGAAAAGTATATAACTTCAGCATTTGTAACATGAGGAAGAGAGAGACTGCTGCATTTTCTCCATATTATTTAATGTAATAAGTGCATTCAGCCAACATTGCCTTGACAGAACATAGGGGTTAGTATCTAAAGAGTCAACAAGACATTCTTCACCAGCCTGATAGCTGGTTCTCTGATAACAACAATAATTTGTGTATGCATAAAAGAAAAAAGGTTTATGCCCTCAAAGTGAAACATGCCCATTAAAAGTACGAACTTACTGATACTTTCAATCAGTAAATACTTTTTCATATGAATACTGCAGCTGAAAAGGCACTGATAGGACTGAAACTGTATTTGTGTAATTTGTTCAAATCTTCATTTGAATATTTAATTGTTGTGTTGAAATGAAGAAGTCGATATCAATTTCAATAAACATTTTCTCATAAGAAGATCTGTTCCAGTCATCAGATCTTACACCACTTCGAGTTTCTATTAAATTTAAAATGTCTTTAAGTTTGTTTGATTTTTAAATATTCTTTACTTTGGATTTACATAGTCTCCCTCTGTCTGGTATTTCTGATTTTCTAAACAGACTTCCCCTCCTAAGATTTAAATTTCACAAGTTGCTCACAAAACAGAAGTAACCATGGAATCAAATTGTTGCACCACATATTTAGGCATTCCACTACGGGAAATTTCTTAAGAGAAACCTTGGGGTATACTAATTACAACTCTACATAAATACTTAATGGGATTGTTGTGGAGGAGTAGAATGAAGGGCTTTTCCTATTCTGAAATCCATTTCCTCCTTTGTACAAATAATTCAAAATAAGAGATTACAAGAAATTGGCGACATGCATTTTTATAAATAAGCAAAAGGTGGTTAGTACAAGCTTGGCCAAACTTACATGCTGCCTATCTTAGAAGGTAAGCCAGATGGTGGGGGAACAAACTCTTTTTCCCTAGCAGATGTATCACTTGTATCAGTAGATATCCCAATCTCTTGCACTTCTGCAACAGAAGCAAGAGGACCAGGAATAGTGGTGTCCGATGTACTAACATCAGAGGCTAAATCGCTGCTATCCGCATAGAGTAATTCCATCTGGGTGGTGGTCCTTCGGCGGGCCTAGATAAAAAATAAAAAACAGTTCACACCTCGCACACAAGAGCTTTAACAGTTTGTATCATAGTGCTACATTTTTAACCTCCTTATTACTTTTAACTATTTAGCAGTATGCATTCCACTTAACTCAGCTGTTAACTATTTTTGAAAACTAAATCAGTCTGCTTTATTCCACTGCAACAATTGCAGTAGGAGGGTCACGGTCAATTTCAACAGCATGAAATGGTGATTGGACAACTGTTTTAAAGAATATCCTTTGAAGCCAACCATAATAATCTGCCCGTTTTACCATATTACTTACCATCTTAAGGCTCATGCAAGTTCAAACTACTATAGTTTTAGCAGTGTCATACCTCTTCTCCTGATAGCATAGGCACCTACTTTTATTTTTGCTGGGGAGCGGGGAGGGGGGATAAGATGATGCCTCCCCCCCGCTGCAGCACAGCGAAGTGGAGCCTATGGGGGAGCAGGGGCAGATGTGGGCTTCCCTCTGAGGGCTTGGGGCTCCCTGCCCTGACACCCAACACGTGGGAGCCCCGCACCAGCAGTACGGCTATGATGAGGCACCTCCTCCCTGCCCAACAGCAGTGGGGAGCACAACTCCACACTACCACTGCTGCCAGGTGGGCAGGAGGTGCCTTGCCATGGCAGTATGGCCAGCGCAGGGCTCCTGGGGGGAGGGCAACGGGGGGAATGACCCTGGGGCAAGACTGCGAGAGGGAGGAGGGGAGGCCTCGGGGCCACAGCAGGCAGCCCGCATCTGCCCCTGCTCTGCACATAAATCTGGGAGACACATGCACCCCCATACCCTGCTGCCTACAAGTGCACAGGAGTAGCAGAGAGCCACCCCCCCCCACCCCCTGGATATGCTGCCCATGGCTCTCCCACTCCCTGCCTTGGCCCAAGGCCCCATGTACCACCTAACCTCTGCCCCAATCTTTCCCTCACCATAGGGGCTTCAATTTGCCCTGCCCCACAGAGACTTACCTGCAGGCAACTAGAGAAGCTGCTGTCCACCATGGCCTGGAGCTGTATTCCTGGCCAGGTACATATGTGCATGCACACACATGCACAAAGTGCCCCCTGTATCCTGCTCCACACAGCCCCTTGCTGGCTGGAACTCTGCCAGCCTGCAAGGGAAAACCTGCCATTTCCCACGTTTTTCTGCAGTGAACATAAAATCTTGATCCCTACATGATACTGAGAATCCAGGACAAATGTTGGCCCAGAGTCATGCAGCCTGGGACCAGGACTTGATGTTCCTATTTCAGGACTACCCCACCCAACTAGGGATGGGTGGTCACACTTCCCACTTCCCAAGGAGGGTTGGGGCCAGGGCCCTTAAGACTGCATGTACGTGGCACCTGTGGAGTGCACAGTGTTTTTTTCCAGTTTGGAAGTGATTTTAAACTAGGCCAAATAAAAGTACTCTTACTCCAGAATAGGAGGAAGAAGTGGGTTGTGCCAGTGTAACTGGAAAAATCTCATGTAAATAATACTTTATATAATTGATAAACAATGAGGTACAAGCAAACAATAAAAGAAGCTCAGGAAGACAAGCAGCATATATACTGTGCAACAAAGCAAAAACAAATGTTTTAAGGTTCAGGATAATGCTACATAGAGTTTACCTGTCAGACTACTAAATATTCCAAACTATACTTTCCTAACGAAACAGTAAAATCCATTACCTACAAGTATAACTCCCCATACTTGGATGCAAGTTGGGGATCAACTCAGAACTTCATTTCATGTACCTAGGTCCCAGAAAGAATTATAAACACTTCTTTTTAGAGTAATGCACAACTTTTCTCAAAGTCAAAAGTCCAGTGGAGTTTGAAGGAAACCAGCACATAATGGCCTCTAATCAGGTTGACAGAACTGATGGCTACCAAAAAACCTCCCACAGATTGATGCATTGGCAGGAACTACCTTCTCATATCAGAGGCATACTGATGAACAATGTGGGAAAATCTGCTTTGACACCAAAGTAAAAGTAGAAGGTTTTATGATAATGCACCTTTAATCTAAAAAATGATTTTGTTAATCCTGTAGCAGCTTCCTAATTTTCATGTCAATGATTTTCCATACCAAATCTGAAAAGGCTAGTTGCTCTAACAGGTGAAAATCTACAAACTATCTGGAATCTCAAAGTCAAAGTTAGTTATTACTAATTTACTGCATTTTCACCTGTGATTAAGAGCTCAAAAGGGTTAAATCATGCCTTCAACTGCAATTCTACAACTGCAGACTGGAAGCCTGACTAAGTAAAGAACTAAAATAAATGCTTAACAATATGTCCCATGGGATCTTATGGGATTTAGGCATGTATAAGTGCCGAGGTGAATTGAAGGAGCAGAAAAAAGAAACTAGAAGAAGAAAGAAGATATCAGAATCACAAAAAATCACTACTTTACTACCTCAGTTTTAATGGTTCTTTGTTAACATCTGAAATGGGCTTTTAGAGTCTACACTTTCACAGCATTTCTCAGTGGAAGATTTATTATAATGACACCGTACCTTATTCTTGGGCTTAACTTCACCACACAGCTTCATAAGATCTGAAGACAATGAACTAGAAGGAGAAAACAGTGATACAGTGAGAAATAGAAGAACAAATTCATGGTTTTTTTCCAAATCCAACATATTTACACTTCATGAATTTGATATCTTTTTTGATGAATCTGGAGGTGAAATGGGAAGAAAACAGTTTAGAAATATTTTCTAAAGAATGAATAGCGTAAGCTAAACAAATTAAACTTATTTTTCTGAAAGTAGATAAGAAAGTTTCCAAAGACCTCTTTACCTTCCTTCTGCTCCAGGGCTGTGTGGTGGTGCATCCTCATCAGAACTATCTTCTACATTTTCTAGAAAATTTTGGAAAGACACATTTAGTCTGCTTATGCCTCGCACGTTTGTGGAACCCACAAAGTCCCCAGATTACAGTGAGCACAATTAATACATCTACATTTTTCTTCCTTGTGGAAATATATACCAAGTTTAGGATCAACAAAAAATTTGAAATGTTTTTGCAAATCAGTTCTTGTTCAATGTGGGACCCCTAATCTCCTTAGTCTCCCATGAAAATCTTAGGCTAGGAACAAAGCAGCAAAAGTAGCCATCTATTTTTGCAGATGACTGTCAATGAAGACAGAAAAATCTACATACCATTTGAAGGGGGAAACATGGAAGAACGGAGGAAAAAAGAGTAAAGTAGAATAACAAAACCTTAGTGCAAAAATACAGGAGAACCTGGATTCTTCCTATTGGGATGATTCACAACCTCCTTAATTCATAGCAGGCTACTGAGTTAAGGATAAGCCACTCAGCTGATTGTTGTGATTTATACTTCAAGGCCACTACTTCTCCATTAGCTGGAGAATCTTGGTGATCCCCTGTAGCTACTCTCATCTTCACAGGTTGCTTAGGAACTTAACTCAGTGAAGAATCCAGGTTTTACTGTATGTTCCTGGGTAGACTGACTGTTTCTTCCATCTTTTGTAATTATTCAGATACAAGGTGATAACATCCTAATGCTTAGAAGTAAAACAAAATAAAAAACTTTTCTGTAACTTTTATTTTCAAGGGTTTTGGTAGACAGAAGCAAGCATATCATTAGTTTACAAGCATTTAAGTTTTAGAACAGGATTATACCACTACCTAAGACAGAAAAACAGCTTCCTAAAGAACTGTACACTATATTTCAACTAAGTGCAAAAATACTATTCAGTAGAAGTATCTCCTGAAATAAAATGGGTACACATATCCATTCACTTAAGACAACACCAGCATGCACATCATACGCTGTAACAGCAAATCAGACCGATTATGAAATCTACATGCAAAAATTCAAGATGCTACATTAAGACAACCAGTACAGTATATATGTATGCTAGATAGTAAAGATATAAACAATTTAAAAAACACAAGAACTAAGGAATCAAAAAAACCAAAAAAACCCCACATTTGGACAGTATAATTTGCAAAATCAAACCCTGTTATTTCTTGGGGAGAAAACAATGTTACTTATTTTCATTATAATTGAATGCTGGATGCGAATATATTTTCAGAATGCAAAACATACAACTTTTAATGAAATTCACTTGTTTTTTTGGCACACTGCAATAATCCCATGAATTAAATAACATTTGCCCTGCTGACACATAATGTCATTTAATTAAATGACAACAAGGATTCATGTTATTGTCTTGCTACTTGGCACACAAGTATGCATATCTGCTAGGAAGCAAGAATAGTATATAATGCATAAAACAAAAGTTAAAAGCAATGTTATTAACATTGCAGTAGGCTTCTCCATGTATTGCTTATCAAAATTCATGCTTTAGGAAAAAAGCTGGGGGGGGAATACCCCTTATATACCCACTACTGTACAATGGATGTATAGTAGTGAGAAAAATGGAACCAAATTAAATGCTGCCTTATACTTACAAGACTATCCAGGCCCCAAAATCTTTACACAAGCTCCCTAGCCTTGTCAATTTACCCCATCTCATGAAGGGAGCTGTGGCTCACAAAATCTTATGCATCTTTAAATCAGTTAGTGTATAAGGTGTACCTCTATCTTGCCTTCTGCCTGACTTTAGACTAAACACACCTAACTACTTCTCTCTCTCTACCCCTACACAAGATTCATGAAGAACCTTCAAGTTTTTGTGCTGGTTTAAAAATATAGTTTCATTTTTGGGATAAAAATAACAATACTATGAAGAAAGATATATAACAGAACTATTACTTCCAACATTCTTTTTTTAATTCCTTTTTAGGTTCTAATTTTCTTTAAAGTATTTCCTTACTAAATTTGTGCAGAAAAGAGGTAAGTCAAGCAGAACAATTCAATTTTTGTAGCGAAACTACTATCACTAAAGCACTGCTGATAAAATAAACACTACTCTCAGTAATTCACTAGTTACACTAAGGCTGAATTCAACTCAGTGTCCCTGCCACAAAGAGCCTACCAACTAGTTTGTCCAGATAATACCTCAAAAGAACTTGAAAATAAAAAAAGTGTTGGTGGAAACAGAAACAGATGAGATAACAGGGTGGTTAAACAAGAGAAGGATTTATTTATGCATTTTTGGGTCACACTCATCTGTGCTATCTTGTTACATGAACTCCCTTTTTATGTTTGTTTTGCAACCATGGCATAGGAAGGGCTGTGAGAGGCTTGTGAGTGTAGTTTGACATGCTGGCCTCATCAAATGAAGTGATATAGTGAGACACAAGAGAAAAAAAGCTATACAAGGCAGCAGAAAGAAATAAGGCATGAAGCTCTTAGCAAGCAAAGACAAAGTGAGCACTAAGGTTCATAGGGGTGGCACTGCACGTGAAGGAGAGCAAAAGCAAATGAAACTAGAAACACAGGTGAAAAAAAGTAGCAAAGATTTTAAAGGTGAATAAACAAGCCATCAGAATGTAATTAGTTTGACCAACAGCAGTATGCAAAAGTGGCACAGCATACTGTAGTCCTTCCCCAAGCTCAATCTGCACGCCAAACCTACAAACAAGCAAACCAATTTTGGGGGACTTCAGAAAAAATTAATTCCAGCAACATGTCTGGAACAGCTGTACTAGGACAAGCCTAATGCAAAAGGGTATATTGTATTATACAGGCTGTATAAAGTCCTTGTGCAACTTTCAACTTTAATAACTTTGGATGTACACACGATAGAAGCAAACTATAAATGGCAACTGAAAACAATTAATTAAGTTTTAGCACAATACAGCTGAAATTTCATGACCTCAACAAAACCACCATCTTTTATGGTTCAATCCAATTTTCCAACTCACAGAAAATACTTCCAGTTGCTGCTGAGCGATTTCATGAATTGCATTTGTGATCCTTACCCTATGCATATGTTATACTATGCTAAAACAGTAATGAATTATACTTTCAATTGCCATTTGCCGTTTGCTTCTATCATGTGTATATCCAAAGTTATTAAATTTTAAAGTTGCACAAGGGCTTTATAAACACCCTGTATGCAAAAGGATAAAAGTACAAGCAGGGGAGGAAGATCCTGAGGGGTGTGGTGGTATGGTCATAGGCCTTCTTCATTCCTCCCTCACTCCTGCTGCCCACAGTAGTCAAGAGCCCAAAACTGCCAGAATCAGTGTCCCTGGCCCCCTTCCCAAGTCAGGCAGGAAGCCAGCAGCACCTGCTGACTCAACTGAGGACCTGATGCTTGCCAGGCTGCCTGGCCCTTCTTTCCAAACTGATTTGGCAGGCACTGCTAATTTCTTGTCTGACTTGAGAAAAGGAGCCTAGAAGCCCAGCTCCAGCAGGACTGAGCTCTCAGCTGCCTTGGCAGGTACTTTTTCCCACACCAGACAGGGAGCCAGCAGTATTTGCTGTGTCCTGCCAGTTGGGAAGGCCCAAGACCCAATCCTAACTGCATCCCCCTTTCCAAAATCCTGTGCATGCTGGTGAGTACAAGAAAACATTGAATTACAAAGGTACAATGCCTCTTCACAACAGGATATAACACACAAACCACTCACTTAGTACTTGTAAAAGGCAGGGCATGGCGGCACCTTAGAGACTAACTTGTTCAGAAAGGTGTAAGCTTTCTGAACAACAGCCTACTTTATCAGCTACTACTATCAGCCTACTTTATCAGCTAATCTTTGATAATTGTCAAAGAGTGACAAAACTAGAAACACTTTGTATACATGTATAGACATGAAATATGTTCTTTAAAAGGATTTGATGCTTTAATATAAATTACATCTTGTCTCATGGAGAAAAGCTAAGAGAAATGTTATTTTGATAAGGTGGATTTTTTATTTTTTACTTCAATGGTAATTCTAATATTTCCATCTTGAAAGCAAGATACAGATTGTTAGGGATGTAAGTTTCACATCCACTCTTTTGCTCTAGACCATAATAATTTGCTTCTTCCCCAGATAGATGCAGTTTCTTTACTTGCTAGTCTTGACAGGTCACTTAACATCACAGGCTAGGGACAGAAGTTAAACTGATTTATGTGTAAGTCATCAGAAACTGGTTTAAACCTGTAACAGAACAGAACCCCTGTGCAAATAAACCAGTTTCAAAATGGCTGAAACTGTTTGAAGATAAACCTGGTTGAATGTAGCATCAGACTTCATTGATTTGAGTCAAATTGGTTTATGAAACTTGTCCCAGACCCCTTCCTAGTTCAAGTTAAATCACAGTCCCCCCACATCCCAGCATGTTTTTCAGCCCTGGGCTGGGCTCTGCTCTAGCAGAGAAGGATTGAGGAGGTAGGGGGAGGCAGGAACTGCTGCCCCAGGCAAACACCACCTGGTGTCTGTGGCCAGGGAGGAGGGTTAAACTTCCCTTTCCCCAGATACAGAGCTTTCCTGTCCTGCTAAAAACTTATCGTTGCCTGCAACTGTGGACTACAAATCCCAGAGGCACCTGGAAGCAGGAAAAGGAAAGGATGAGCAACCCTGCAGAGTTCTGCTGCTGTGAGCCTGGACTGCAAATCCCAGAGACCTCAGGGGCAGCAGGAGGAGGAAGAGATCACACAGCCCATGCTGGCTCCATGCCAGAGAGCCTTGCTCTAGCACCCCCCAGCTTCTGGCCTAAGCCACTACAGGCATGTGCCTGTATTTTCTGAAGCAAAAGTGAATAGCTGTCTAGTTGTTTCTCAGCTTAATCTCTGCAGTTGAGACTAACTAGCAAAGACTCGATTCAGCCTCAGGGTTTTTGACTGTCTGAACATAGCCACAGTGACTTTTTTTTGCTCTATTCAGCACTGGTAAGGCCACATCTGGAGTACTGTGTTCAGGGCCCCCCACTATAGAAAGGATGTGGACAAATTGGAGAGAGTCCAGTGGAGGGCAACAAAAATGATGAGGGGGCTGGGAGACATGACTAATGAGGAGAGGCTGAGGGAACTGGGCTTATTTAGTCTGGAGAAGAGAAGACAGAGGGGGTTTAACAGCAGCCTTCAACTACTTGAAGAGAGGTTCCCAAAAAGGATGGAGCTAGTCTATTCTTAGCGGTGGTAGATGACACAACAAGGAGCAACAGTCTCAAGTTGCAGCAAGGGAAGCTTACATTAGATATCAGAAAAAATATCTAGGAGGGTAGTAAAACACTGGGCAGGTTACCCAGAGAAGTTGTGGAATCTCTATCCTTGGAAGTTTTTAAGACCTGGCTAGACATAGCCTTGGCTGAGATGATCTATTTGGGTTAGTCCTACTTTGAGCAAGGGGTTGGATTAGATGACCTCCTAAGATCCCTTCCAACCCTCATTTTCTATGATTTTATGAAAGTGGAAAAGCTTACAGGAATATGTCACAAGAATATTGTGAGATTTAGTTCATGCTTTCAAAGCAAATTTTGGAAAATATCAGATGAAAGGTGCTATACAAAACTGCCAGCATTATTCCTTTCTAGCTAGCTGCTGTTGTAGTGGGATTGGTTTGTTTTTTTTAATTGAAAAATAATTCCACAAGAGAAGTCTGACAGGTGATCCTGTGGCCACCTACAAATTCATTAGGGGGTGCAGCAAGGAATCGGAGATGCTCTGTTCATCAGGGCACCTCTTGGGGTAACAAGGAATAATGGTTACAAACCGACAGAAAGCAGATTTAGGCTAGACATTAGGGAAAACTTCTTCACCGTAAGGGTGGCCAAAATTTGGAATGGGCTTCCAAGGGAGGTGGTGCTCTCCCCTACCTTGGGGGTCTTTAAGAGAAGGCTGGATAGGCATCTGGCTGGGGTCATCTGACCCCAGCACTCTTTCCTGCCCAAGCAGGGGGTTGGATTCAAATGATCTGTTGAGGTTCCTTCCGACCCTAGCATCTATGAATCTATAAATTCAACCCCTAAAACAGATGCCTTTAAGAGAGCAAGAAGCATCTACAAAGTTGAAGAAAATGAAACAATGACTGTTGGCTGAAGATGTATTATTCAATTTGACATGATTTCTGTTGTGCTTTGTTTAATTTTTTATATTGTGCGTATGACTGAAATCTATAAAAACAACTAACATTAAATGGTCACAGTTCTATTCCAGACAAAGCAGGACATTCCTAAGTAGTAAACAACTTAATGCAACAATATACTTTGGGGCAACTACTCAAGTGGTATCAAAATTGTTATAACTCCAGTGAAAACAATGGAGTTAGGACAATTTATACTTGCCCACATAAACTGATGATCAAATACCTTCTTGAAGAAGCACTAAGGAATTTTCAGGAGCAGCATCTATCTGATACACTACACCAAAACAGTCATTCTTTAAAATGTTATACTCCTTCAATCCACAAATGAATAAAACCAGCAAATTATAAATAAGTAAAAGTGGGAAACGCAGTCTTATATTGTCTGTATTATGTACATTCTGTAAAGTACTAAAATTCAAAGATAAGTAGCTATCTACAAAATGTTACAAAAGGAATACATGTTAAGTTACTTTGTCACACAAAAGTTAAATTTGTCATAGTGATGATAGTAAATGATTCATTCCCCTTACTGAACTATATATTTTGAACACATTGTGCTCCTTAAACATATGAATAAGTTTATCTACAGCCATACTTGCTGCATTTATTACTTGTCAGTGTTTTAGGTGGTGTCACTAAAAGGAGAAGTATTTGTAAGGTTGTGATAATGAGTATGCTTACAGAACAGTACATGCAAATTGTTCACACACTCACAAATTCTAGGATGCACCAGTTAGTGTACATGAACAATTAGTAACTCATGCAGTACAGTACACAGAAAGCTAAACATACTTACCCAGTGGTATGCTATCTAGGTCTGTATAAATAACAGCAACAAGGAAACAAAAAGCAACACTCCAATCAAAACATATCCAATTATAAAAAAGCCTATATTAAACTACATTATTTATAGTATTACCTTTCAAGGCAAAGAATAGATGCCGTAATAGACACAATTCCTTCAAAAACACTATAGTATGAAGGAAGGAAATCAAAACTTGTATTTTAAAGTTTAAGTAATACCAAATTGCAAATTTTTAGTTATGTATGGAAACAGGTAGCATATTTTGAATTAAAAATTCATGGCAATCAAAACATTATTTCTTGTATTTCACTTCTGCACAGATCTTTCAAAAAATATACATGTACCTTATGTGTAGAATACATTTTCAATTTAAGATATTAAATACAGCATCTATTCCAGAAAGAAAATCATCTAAAATGCCTACTACAACATGCATGAAAAGCAGACTTAACATGCAATTTATTATCATTAATATCAGGTGTCAAAATTACCTTGCAAAGCATGACCCAGCAAAGCATCAAGTTCAGGATTTAACTCTGCTTTTTCCTTCAACATATGAAATAGCAGCTGGTTTTGCGTAGCACTTGTAATTTCAGTTTGCTTAAGGCGTCCTTCAAGAACTTTAATCTGTGCCTCTTTCTGGGCTGCTTGTAGACCCTGTAAAATAACAAATGCATTAACATTCTGGAGTAAGTCAATAAACAAACATTTTTACATACTGTTTCGCTTTTTGCAACTTAAAGGCAAATTTGAAACTGCTGGGTTTGTTCCTACTTTCTCTGGATTGAAAGCAACTACCAATTTTTTGGTGTTTTCTGTCTAGCCTTTTGTTTCACCTTCATTCTTCAGGTCCAACTTAAGTATGTTTGCCTATTGTAGGCATTAGCTTCTCACAAAAGTACGTAAACCCAAGTACAAGCAAGGTGCATGAGAACTAAGTCCTCTTATCTATTATACAAGTTATCTAAAAAAACCCAAAGAGCCCAAAATGGTAAACTCTTTTAAAAGATCTGTATATGAACATTCAGTTTTCTCTGAAAGGACCTCAAAAAAAAATTTACATGAGAATTCATTTTAGGAAATTTACACAGATGCACGCAACTTAACAAGAATGTTAGCCTACGTTAGTTTTGGAGGAAGAGGAGGTACTCACAGGTAAAGGTACACCAATACATCGATTCGTATCATATTGGCACCAATAAAAGAAAAATTGATATTATGGATGATCAGCTTTTTTGGCTGATGTGGCAATAGTTATGTTAATAAATGCTGCATGCACGCAGCCCAGCAGCTTGGAGGGCAGCATCTGGCTGGTAAGTATGTGGGGGAAAGGGGGCGGGGAAGGGCAGGGGCATGGTGGCATTGTGCAGAACGAAGCCCTCATGGTGAGGAAGGGAGAGAGTGGGGCAGGGTGGGCACAGGACAGAGCTGCAAGAGGCTCATCCAAGGGTGCCCCCCAGATCTGTGCGTGGGGCAAGCGCCCATTGTAGGCTAGGGTTGGAGGCAATGCCAGGTTCTTCTCAGCAGAGGTGCTGGGCTGGGCTGTGTGCAGGGCAGGTGGCAGCTACAGTGAATTTTGGGGTGGCTGTAGCCCACCTTGTAACCCCCTTCTCAACACCACTGCTGCCCACCCTGCACACAGCCTCAGCCCAGAACCCCCACCAAGAAGAGCCTCGTGTCACGCATGACCCCAGCCCACCCTCGCCCTGCACACAGATCTGAGGGGCACGTGCACTTCCACACCTCCCCCAGGGTGCATCAGTGGCAGGAGCCACCCCTCTAATCCCCCACGTGAGCTGCTCGTGGCTCCATCCTGCTCTGGCTGGGCAGCACCTGCCCCTGCACCACCCCCCACTCCCTCCCTCACCACAGGGGCTTGATCTGTCCCCCCCACATGTCCCTGTCCTTTCCCTGCCCCTTTTCCCCACCACAGACGTACCAAACAGATGCTGCTTTCCAAGCTGCCAGGCTGCATATCTGCCAATATGGCTCATTAATAATTGGCCATTGGTATTGGCCCAAAAATCTGTATTGGTGTACCCCTACTCACAGGAATAGGAAAATACTGACTTCACACAATTTTGGACTTGTTAATAATTGCAATGAATGGGAAGTATTTCATTGATTTTAATAACTGGTTGAGGGAGGATAGCCACAAGCTGAGGGAGGATAGGTTTAGGTTAGATATTAGGAAGAACTACTTCACTGTAAAGGTGGCCAGAGCCTGGAACAGGCTCTCACCTTCCCTGGAAATCTTCAAGAGGAGACTGGATAGGCACCTGGCTGAGGTCTTATGACCCCTGCAACCCCCAGTGCTCCTTCCCGCCCATGGCGGGGGGTTGGACTAGATGATCTGTCTAGGTCCCTTCCAACTCACTGATTCTATGATTCTATGAATATAAAAGAAAAACAGCAACTTACTCTATTTAATAGCTACCTGTGTGAATTGATCTAAATACAATGATCTTTTTCACTTTCAGATCTTTATTCACTGGGTTTTAGACATTAACATGTGGTAGGAACATAGCAATATGTAATTTCAGTTTTGTTTTATGGCTTTAAAACTCTGTTGCTAAAAACCATATTCCTGAAAACTGCTGTGATTTTTCAGTTCTGGGAAATTGGTATGAGCAGCTGAGGTTAGAGAACTAGTAGATGTTCAGCATCTTTGAAAATCAGCTCACTCTTTATATAGGCTCTTACAGGATGTTGGGAGCTTGACTCCAGGCCTGTTTTTTGAAAAGCTTGGCCTTGATAGGCCTTGTATGAATGGTCTTGCATTACTTCTTTACTATAGCAAGTTAGGTACAAGAATGAACAGTAGTTTCCATTCAAATCAATAAAATACAGAATGAATAAAATATAGTAACATAGCTGAATATGCAGAAGCTCATCATTTCTTTCACAGTTAAGTCGAATATGAAGGTTTTTATACCAAACATATAAACACCAGTAAAGAATAAGCCAATTAAAAATAAACAAACAGAAAACACTGTGTATTCCATTCACTGTGTTACCTTATTAATACCCATTGTCAAGAAGTGATCAAGAAGATATCGAGCTTCTGTAAGAGTGCAGGCATTAATCACTGCAGTAACATCCAGGGTCTCTCCTTCTTCCTACATATACAACAATAAAAATAGGGGAAAGGAAAAAAAAAAAAAATCACACCATTTTTACATCTTAAAATGGAAAAATTAAACAATGAAGATTCAGGGTAAGATTTTAAAAAGCAGTTAAGGTTAATATGTCTTAAAGAACTTTGAAAAATCCTGGCCAGAACCATTATAGAATCTCTGAAGGAAAACTGATTATTTTCTCTTAAATAGTCTACATTTATACGAGAATGTCCTCTGGTATGTCCTCCTCAGAACATCTTCTGATCCTGTATTGCACTGATTACCTGGTCACAAAGAAGTCCAAAGAGCTATTATACTTGCATGAGAAGAACAGTACAAGCCACTGATATAGGAACATGAACTAGGACTAAAGTACATGGTATGGCTAAAAGTATATATTTTAGCTACTTCAGAAGAGGGAAGAAGTACCCAGAACTTGTTTTAATATAAAATTTTAGGTCAGAATTGAGTCTGTAACAATATGGCTAAGTTCAGGTATTGGGGGGAGGTTAAATCGATTCAAAATGGCCCCCCAATATCAGGCACGTCTGGATGGGTGAGATAACCAGAGGGCTGGAGTCCATCAGGCTGGAGGGGATAAGGGTGGGGTGAGCAGGTGTGGCCCATGGATGTAGTGGGGTCCCCCCCACCTCCAACAAACCTACACCCCATCCCTCCCACCCCTTACCCCACGAGAACTTACTTGCTTGGTTCTGCAGCAGCCAAACAGTAGGGGTTGAGAGGCCTGGTTGGTGCATGGTGGGGGGAGGGAAGGAAGAAGAGAGGGGGAGCCAGGGGAAAAGAAAAATGGGCTGGGGGGACACTAAAAATAGCCCAGTGCAGTGGGAGGGAGGAGTGAAAAGATCAGCCCTAGGGCTGGGGCCAGTGGTCCTGGGGCTGCACAGGTGAAATGGACAGAAGCTGTAATCAACACTTATACCTAAATCGAATAAGTCTGAGACTTCATAGATCCAAGTTTATCTTAAACAGGGTTCTGGAATTTTTAGACTGGTTTGTGTGCATGGAACTTCTGTACTGTTACAGGTTTAGACTGATTGCTGGTCACTGAGACTGGGTCTGTAAACGTAAGGCTGGCATCAGGCTGAGTTAAGCTTAAATAGGGTGGCCATTTGAACCCAATTTAACCTCCCAAAATGTCTCTACTTAGCCCACAAATTCACTAAATCACCCTAACTGTGACCCTGGATAAAGAAGGATTAATACTGGAATTGTTCTGCCACACTTATATTGCTAAAGGATTATGCAGCTGAAATTGTTGTACTGTAACAGTTTGTACTGGCATACTTTGACAGAGATACAATGGTTACATCTGTCTATACCCAGAGACTAGCTCTGAGAAAGAAGTAGCCAAGGTACAGCTTTGAGAAAGGGTTCGACAAGTATCATAGTTAGGACTATGAGATATAGCACATACTACTGAGTCCCTGTAGGTTCTGCATAGTTGTTCATAGATTTCATAGATTTTCAAAGACATTAGGGCTGGAAGGGACCTCGGGAGATCATCGAGTCCAGCCCCCTGCCCAAAGGGCAGGAAGTCAGCTGGGGTCATAGGATCCCAGCAAGATAAGCATCCAATTTACTCTCGACTGTCTCACACATTTAAAAACTTCTTACGTGTTGGTTTCATTGCTTCAGGTAATTTCAAGTTTCCATACCAATTATACCAATTATAACAACAAGTTCCTACTACCTCATCTCCACTTATTAGAATGTTTGACAAGTCAGTCCAAGGTAAAGAATATATTTGCTTGGAAGCAATTAACTGCCTTTCATGTTAATGGTGTAAAAATAACAAACACATGCTAAATCTAAAAGTATTGGTTAAATAAATAACCACATAATCATATTCAATTTTAAAAAATGTATCCTCTGCATATGAAGTAGGCTGAACTGTACAAACAGCTGCAAAGGTAGCCCAGAAGTGGGGTATACAGCCAGGAGAATGGAAAGTATTAGCTTGATATTTAAGTTTTGCAGCATTTATCTTGATTGCATATCATCAAAAGTGAGATCTGAAAACCCAGTTGTGAAACTAACAATATAAAACATTGTAACTCATCAACATAATGTAGCTATATAATGGATGAAAGAGCAAAGGAAAAGTTAATCTTGAATAAATATTCTCAGCATAATGAAATGTCCTTATTTATGTTTTATTCTTATTGAATATTTGCGTATGGCTACCTTTGCTTCCTCCATCTGCATGATGTTTGCTTGGCAGTCAGCAATGCTGTCATTAATATAATCTATATTTGCAGTTAGAGACTCCATTTCCTCATTGATGTTTTGGACACTTTTATCTGCTTCTCCACCACCGTCTTTGATAAGTTTCTCCCTTCTTTTGAAAAGTTTCTCTCTTCTTTTTGTAAGTTCTTCACGTTGCTATTTTCACCAAAAGAGAATTTTAAACAAAAAGCAATTAGGAAAAAAACATTTGTACATTGAAGTCAAACAATTTTAAAATTATTTGCTTTCATTTTAGATATTGAAATCAGATAGTACATTCTTGTAAGGGGAGAGGAACAATCGAGAATGTAAACATGTCTGTGTAACAGTAAAGAAGGTTTTTGGTCTTGATAAATAGAGCATATTTGTGATTCATTGGTTTTCTTACCTCGTAAGTGTTGAGGACTCCGAGTCCTCTGGTGGGATTCGAAATGTCTCACAACGTTTTACTGTTCTCATAGGTGTTACTCACCTGTTATACCCTGATCTGGCCCAAGGCCCACCGTAGTCGGTGGGAGCTATCCGACTGATTTCAATGGGCTTTGAATAATTTTCCAGATTCCCAGGTGAACAGAAATTTACTCAGAAGAAAGCAGGCATACATTTTTCTTTAGTTTAGTACACTTGCATAAAATATGACACAGTAAATGTTCCACCTTAAGTAGTCTATTCATATCCGCCTCCATATTTGAAATGGTCACTCTCTGCATAATGATGTCAGTCACTCTGCGTTCAAGTAATTGCCACTTCATCCTGGCTGCCCTTGATGAATATACTCTGCCAGTTATTCCTTTCCTCTGATATTTCTTTCTGTGGGCAACACAATAAAATACAAAAACATGGTCAAGTTTAGAAATTGAAGCTAAGTTATCAGGTAGAATAATTATTTAAAGGCAATTTGAGAATCTTTTAAAAGCCCTGATTCAATACCCCACTAACATGTAACCAGTCCTCCTCAAATGCACTCAACAATCTTTAGCATTTTAAAATGTGTCAAATCCCATAACATTCCATGCAAAGTACCAAAGAACTCCAAACAATGGTTTATAAATGTGTCCTATCATCTGAAGACCAATTTCAATTAAATAAGCAAGTCTGCTTCAAAGTACAAGAGGTTATCCATAAATCTGTTATTTAACACTTGATAGTCCTAAAAAAATTCACTCTGTTACTAAGAATACCAGGGGTATAGAATAACTGAGGACAGCTTGTTGAGTCCAGTGATTTTATTTAGGAATTTCACATTTTTAAGCTTACCCGTTCCTGTGACACCAATTTATATTGTTTAACCATATACTGGGTTCAATTCTGCTCCTAATGATATTAATATGGCCAGTTTATGACCATTAAAGATGACATCATATTACAAAATACAAGATATAACTAAATCTGAACAGCTGCTGTACACTGTCTGACCTGGGATATTTTTAACTCATTTTGAAGAGCATTTTTATTTTTTGTCTTTACCTGGTTCCGTTTGTTGCAGTTACAGGTAATGCCTGGACCCTTGCCACAGGAATTCTCATTTTCTGCTGGGCTGCAGCTCTTGATGCATCATAATCTGCTGGTGCCACACTGGAACTTGGTTCTTGAATGGGATGATCAGGCAGACTCAGCTTTCGACTCACCTTCCCAGTCACTCTGTCAGATATAGGCCTTACTTGCCGACGAAGAGCTGTCACCTGAAATACACAGTCACCAAGACACACTACTGTCACCTGTGGCTGCATTGAAAATTAGACTTTATCCCTGCAAATGATGCAAGGATCTTTTATGCTCTGATAGGACAAAACAGCACTCTACTACAGTACCTCTTCTGTTCTGCGGCGCAGAATAACTTCTTGATTTCTTTTCTGAGCTTCCAGAAGTTTGAGTTGATGCTGGGAACAAATAAGGGAAATATGATGATATTTTTTTTCTCTTCATCATTTGCCATTAATAGCTTTTCACTTAAAAAAAGAAAATCTCACAAATGTTTAAAGAGTCTTGTATACATCATGCTGTAATAAAAGAAAATACTTCAGTCCTGTTTGTGTATCACAGTCAAATATAAAATCCTAGAGAATGAGGGTATGGAAACATCCTTTTCTACTTTACATTAGGTTACATATAGGAAAAAATATTATGAGAAGAGTGGCTAATCACTGGTGCAAATTACTTAAAAATATTGTGCTATCGGTCACTGGAAGCTTTTGTGTATAGGTCAAACAAATGTTTATCTGGGGCCATCTGGGCAGGCAAGTTCCTGCCTTCAGTGGTGGTCAAACTAGATAACCCTCTTATAAGTCCCTTCCAGCCCTATAATTTCTCAATAAGTCTATGAAAATTACTTGCCTGAAGGACAGACAGGCATAATTTTGCAAGGCTACATTAATACAATGTCACTTGTATATCCTTGAAAAGGCCTTATTTATTTTCTAGAATAGTTACCATTTAACAACAGTAGCTGGAATTCCCACAATATAATCAAAATGTATTTTAAAAAGTGGGTGTTTGTACAGGAAAGAAATGTGATACATTTTGCATCATATTGGGAATGTGCACCGCTGTATGGAAAGCTATATACACATTCCAATTTGTAAAGCACCTCTCGTTTGCGTTGCTCTTTTCTCAGCTGTGCAATCTCTCTATTTCTTCGAGATTCAGTCATCCTGGCTTTTTCTTGCTCTTCTTTCATTTGCTTCATCAGGCGAACCTGCACCAAAAGAATCACCACTGTGAGCTTAGTGATGACAAACAGGGAATAAACAGCACAAAGTTCTTTACACATTTTGCCTTAAGGAGTTCCAGCCATTACCTCCAGAAACCACCTCACCTTCTGGATAACATAGCTTAATCTCCAGGCCTATTCTATCCTTATCCATCTGAATGAACAAGTGAGAGCAAGAAAATGGCTATTAAGTGGTACAGTCTAAACAAATTTGTGATCTCAAACCATTTGTCACAGAGCAAAGGATACAAAACTCTTAAGTACCTTCGTTTTCTTCATCTCAGTCACCTCCTGCTGCAGTTTCTTCAGCTGCTTCTCATATTGAGACTGATTTTTAAGCAATCGGGCATGTTCTTTCTGAGCTGTTTGAAGTCTTTGCAGTTCTTTATTCATGGTCTGAAGCTTCTTCTCATACTCCAACTTTATTTTTTTTGCCTTTTCTTCTGAGTAGGACTCCACAGAACCTATATGACAAAGAGAAATACTGATCTGTTTTCATTTAGAACATCTTTACTTCATCAGTCCAGGAAAGATGGCTACTCCCTCTACATTCAGCAGGAGCCTCCCATAAAATGTAAGCATTTAATTTGGTGCCATTCTGCTCCTTTTCTCCAAGCTGCTTGAAGTTTTTGCCCAGGATTATGACTTCCATAGACCCAGGAAAGGTATTAACACCACCATGTATAACCATTATCAGTCTTTAAGTGTCTACATTTCTTATACCTCTTTGCACTGGGCAAAAGCAGGATTGAACACCGCCCCCTCCCCCCTAAAAAAACAAAACAAAAAACCAAGAACTGTCTGTAGCACTACTGAATTATTTCCCTGAATAGGCCACAGGAATTGGAGACTCCAAGCTCACTGTTGTTTCCTGAATAATACTAGAGTTCATCCAAACACTTATGAACAAGAAATAGATTGTGAAGGTGAATTCTGATTCCTTTTTCGGTTTATTTACAGAGAAGCACTGATGGATTCTTAAGAAAATCTTTAGTTCGATGTAACTTGTGCACTGAACAAAAAACTCTAAGACGAAATGAAGTTCAAGTGAGAATAAATGTGGATGTCTCTTCCAAAAATCTCTGAAGAATCTACAGAACTCTAGAAGCTGTGGGTGTGAAAAAATTACTTGTCTCCTTCCCTGCAAGTTTCCACAGTCTAGGACCAAGACCCCTGGCATACATTACAATTATAGTTAGATTAATGTTAGTTGCACCATAAACAGTAACATCCCTACATGCTCAGCCAATTTATGGTGCCACAAAAAGTGGCAAACCAGCCACAAAGATATTCCATAAAACATGTGGAAAATCTCTGTGTAATGTTTTTACAGCACCATAAACTGAACATGTGCCATCCCCAAGCTGATGCTGACAATCAGATGACTGTTAGCATTAGCATGGGGATGAGGGTCAACATCAGGACCTAGATCTAATGCTGGAACTGGCTGCTGGGAAAGCGAGTTACAAGGTTCTCTCATAGGAAAAGCTGAGGGGCTCTGGCTGCTGGGAACCTGGCAACCCCTGAAGGTTGGCAGTCTTTCCTGCAAGGTCCACAAGTCAAGGCACTTTAAAATGCCAGGTTGCAGGGAGCCAGGCTGAACCATGCTTTTTAGATGTCCTAAGGCACAGAAACATTAGGATGGGGGAGAGGCTCCCCGATTCCAGGTTCTGGTGCCCTGGGACTTTTAAAAGCAATGTGTGCAGCTGGGCCAACAATCCAGGATTTGGAACCAACCTCATACTGTTGCAGCTGGGCCCAACAAGAAGATAATTGTCAGTGCTCAGCCCTGATAATCCAGCATGCCAGGAGCCACGATGTTTGAGATGGGGAATGGGTGTAAAATTTCTCCTATCCCAACTGCATCATTGTTTTAATGTCTGCCAGGAGCCCAACAGTCTACACAGCAAGTCTTCAGTCAGAGCCCACTGCCAGCTGTCACTTGTAGCTGATGAATTAAGGCAAAGAGCTCAGTAATTCAGGTTTGGTCCACTTCACACATCATTCTTTTCACTTTATTCAAGTACAAGAACTGTATAAATTGTGAATGGAAATTTCCCAGCTCCTACAAGCAAGGAACACAGAATTAAATCCAACTCTCATGCACATAACAAGTAACATTCAATGACCACTGAAATTCCAAGCATTGTACTGATTACACGGACCATACGAGTAGGCCCACAGTCCTTACTCTGTACATAACAGCCACCCATGCATCTGGCACTCATATAATATGGCTGATGCTAGTCAACTAACTTAATCACTGCACTGAAAGTGATCCTTTCTGTCATTTTACAGCCAATGTTTTGTAGGCAAAGGAAATATCTCGTTATTTGCTTAGTGTAAAATTTGTGGGTCTGGTTAGGACAGGGGTGCTCACCCATCAGCCTGTAGCCTCATGATATCCAGCCTGCAGGTCTCCCCATGGGTCCAGAAGTTTAGTGACAGGGGAAAGGTGACACTGCTCTCCCACCTCTACATTTCCAGACCCCCGAGGAGACCTGGGCCCAGCACACTAGTTTGGGTGTCCAATCCCAGCATGCATGGCCAGCCAGGGGCAGCATCTGGTGCCCAGGACCCAATCCAAGCATGCTGAAGTAGAAGGGGGCAGCACCAGGCCCCCAGGGATCAATCCAGGAGAGACTGGAGTGTTGTCAGGCCCCTTTAGATCAGTCCTAGTGCATGGGGCAAGAGGGAGCAGCACTGAGCCCTCAGAACCCAATCCTGGCATGTGGAGGTGGGATGGGACAGCTTCAGGTCCCAGACCTCAAACATGGTACCCAGGGATCAATCTGGCTAATGGACCAGCCTTGCCCAGCTCATCTGACCTGCAGGGACAAAAGATTGAGCACCACAGAGATAGGGGATACCAATGTTCCCTTCCCATGTGTAGCTTAAGGACATTTTTTTAAATAACCAAAAGCCCAATTGTGGTATTTATAACTTGCAACACCTTGGGACTGATTTTCAGATGTGCCAAGTCCATTGGAAGTCTATGGTGTGTAGGTTTGTTCAGCACTGCTGTAAAAATGTTTAAATAAAATTAAAGCAAAGTAGAACATACTAAAACTTTGTGCAACACCATAATATTATTTTAAATTGTTGATCAATTAGAATTAAAGTAGAAGCTACCAGATAGTCATCCCTGAAATGAGCAGAGCACTGACTGTACCACAGAATCATCCTGATATGGCTTTGGATCTTCCGTCATTTAACAGAGAATGAGGAATATAACTAATTCAGATACTAAAAGGTATGACAATTCCCAGAAAGCTGAAGACATGTTCAGTTATTCTAGCACCAACCAATAATGAAAAAGGTCTTCAAACAAAAAAACACAACCCACCACGACATAGTGTTACCAGGCGTGAAAAACAGAAGTTAGTTGTAGCAAACTGGCTAATTTAAAAAAGTAATTTCTCCTCTTAATTTTGTTGCAGTATCATTCTTTCTATGGAAAAAAGAGCGAATTAATCATCTTCTAATCTTACACAAAAGGGTCTAAGTTATATTTCTTACCCAGATTTTGAAGAACCTGATCTCTTTCAAGTTGAGTATCTCGAATCTTATGTTGTAGCATCATTAGCTTCTCTTCGTATTGCTTTTTCAGAGTTTGCAGCCTTCTCTGGCTGTTCTCTAGTTCATCTATCAGCTTTTGCTTTATGGCAATTTCACAAGTGATGTTTGCCAAATCTGCCTGATAATTCTCTAAAACAAAAGAAAAAATAGTAAGTAAATAGAGGTGCTTACACTATGTTAGGGAGAGCTATATAAATACCTAGAACAGCGATTCTCAACCAGGGCACCAGAATGTTGTGGGATGCTATGAAATCCTTTCAAAGGCTCCACAGGGTGCTACATAACATTAGCAACTAACTAAGTGTGTAAACACCTATACATGACTCATACGATAAACTTAGGGTTTTCACATAGGGACCTATAAGATTAAAAACATTCTGACCTGTTATGTTCTTTCTGAGTTCTTGTAACAGAAGAATTGCTCTATTATTTTTCTGCAGTCAATAAATAGATAAAATCTAAGCTGGCATTTTCCAAGGGATGCCTCAAGTCTATTGAGGAGTGCCTCAAGCCTAAAAAGGTTGAGAACTGCTGAACTAAAAGATATACTTCCTTCAACTTTAGAACAATTTAAACACAACAGCACACAAGCATTATTCCAAAAACTGATGGATTTCCAAAGAGACAAATGATATAGCATAAGTTATCAAATACTGTACTCATCCAGGCAGCAAATAGTTATACCCTTAAGTGAACCAATGCCAGCTGTCTCAGCAAAAAATTAATCACAGCACACCTGTACTGCCTAATATACAACAGTGTTTTAGAAAAAAGCAGCAAAATGGCTGTCCATAATGCAAGTCAGTGACAAAGTTAGAAACTCCACAAGCTTGTGACTCACTGAAACGCCTGTGTTGCAAGGTAGGGTGATTATGTAGTACATGATCACTGCACACAAAATGGTTTTATTTCAAAATTGCCATTAGTTTGTTGAGTCATATAATAATTTTGGTTTGACAAAGCTAGTTATATACTCAAGAAATGAATGCACTCTGTGCAAGACATGTACTTCATGCTTTCTTTAGTATAACTTTGCGCCAATTATGTAATGGTGCATACAAGGATTTGAAAAATTTTGAACCAGTGGCAGAAGGCAGCAAGTACTCCATCTGCAGCAGGCTCAGCTACTACTAGAGGAACACAAAAATATATAACCCCACATGCCAAATGCTGAGAACCATAACATTCTGTAGGATGGTAAGAAAGCTAGTACAAATTAGCTCATGGCTCCTCATGTTTCACAATTCCTTACCTGCTACTCTTATTACTGACAGTGCCCCAAATTCCCCTGTCCTACCACGCAGAATTCTTACATTGTATAAAATTTCCATCAGCTCCAGCATGGGAGAAATCTTTTGCTTTAAAGTCAGAAGGAGATAAGGAGAAAGTCTCACTTGGTCGGTGACTCTTGGAATGGGGTCTCTTTCCAGTTTCCAGCTGCTGAAAAGCTAGACAATCTCCATAGAAGCAAAGAGCTGTCTCAACCAAGGGAATAGGTAAGCCTCTCTAACACTGACTGCAGTTTGGTTTGTAAAGCTGAACATTTCTTTGGCCTAAAGAACTTTTCCTTGCTCATGGGCTGTGCTCCAGAATGAAGTTACCAGCCATGGACACTTCAACTTCTGCCCTTTTGAAGTTCCTTTTGAAGCAGGCAAAAATCCACATATTCAGAATGCCCCCTGGACCACTTCTCATAAGTCACATTGCTGAGCTAAGTTGACTTTGAAACCTGCAAAGGATGCAATCTTAGCTTGCGTCTACATGACCTTTTTGCACCTTGTACCAGTACTACATACAAGGCTTCTCTCTACCCAAGCTGGGCAGTCAAGCAGAATTTGCAGATGCTGTATACTACTTCATTCTCACTGCTTGTAGTCTTCAAAATAGACCTTTGTAAAATTAACTATGAGCTTTTTTTTTCTTTTGTAAATAAAAAGCTTCTTGCAACAGTTAAGTGTCAAATGGCTTCTGCTTGTGTTACAAAGGCAATATCAAAGCATTTGCAATAATATTAGATGCAATGTAAATTTCCTAGTAGTGTGCTCAACACAAAATGCATGCAACAGACAAGTCACATAGTATTACGGAGAGATATCTGTTATACTATTCTGTGTTAAAAAGGGGTGGGAGAGGAGGGGAAAAAAGCACAAATGGTAATTAATCATCATGGAGAAGGAAAAAAGTGACCAGACCAGTCTGAAAGGATATTGTCTGTGCTTAAATGTGAAACCGATCAGATAAACAAGATTTTTTTAAAAATCTGGAAATAAATTAAAGTGCTGGCACCCTTTTCATCTGAATCAGAATCAGAGTCATCTGAGCTTTCAACAACTTCCATATCATCTTCATCTTCCTCCTCATCTTCCTCCTCCTCATCATGATCGCTTACTTCTTGACTTTCCTCCTAGAAAAACATTGAGGAGTTAAAACATTTTCTGCAGCACCCATTAATGCTCAGATCAAGTTTCAGATTTTTCAGAGGCAGGCACATTGTAAACCATTATATCAGTTTTTAAATACTCACTGCTTCTAGTTCATGGTTCTCTCTCTCCGAAGGGCATTTTTCATCTTTCTTCTCTTGCTCATTGTCTGTGTTCTCTTCTTTAGCACTAGTACAAGACATAAGCAAATCATTACCTAATTGAAGCTACAACTGTATGTTTTCCTAAGGCAGTAACCTGCCTCTGGCACTGATCAAAATAAAGTTTCAGAGAAAAGAAAAAGACAAAATCCAGCAAGCCAGCTGTACAAAGCTAAGCATGAGTAAAACAACTTTCAGACCCCTCCTTATGGTAATATAATGTCCTGCATTTCAATTTCCTTTATATAATTTTAGCTTGTCTTATCATTGAAAACTTGAAACTTTGGCAAATTGAATAAAATTAGGCAATGGCACCACCCATTTTCCACACAACAGTTTTTACCAAACAAAATACTGTGCGTGTGCATTTGGTATGCATATGCAGCAGATACTGTTACTGTAGAGCTATTTGAATCATCCACGCTGTTTATCATCTGCAAGCTTTGGCATGAAAATTAATAAACAGTATCCTAAATTATTATTACTATAATTAGATATCTACACAAAGAATGCCAAAGAATGCTCAAAGTAGGCACTGATATACAAAAATGACTCACAAGAACCCCAAATGGGATATTTGCAGTAGGACACACAATGCCAAAATGCAACTTTTTCTTTGTCTATAGTCTGTCTTACATTTCTTTCATGTGTTTTACATGCCTCCTATTTTTAAGCTTTGTTTAAACTGTACATTATTACTAGATGTCTCTATTCTCTTTTCTTTCTTGAAACTGTGAACTGCAGTGATGTTTTAAAGGCAAATAAATAAACGTTTAAAAGTAACTGGTATATTAGAATATGTACAATCTATAGGAGAAAATAACGACTATAGTTATTTCTTTTAAATGCAAGACTGTGATGCAAAATGCAAGTATAAAATTAAAAAAGTTAAAGATGTCCTGCAAAAAGTCAAGTAATTTCCAATCACTTCACTAGTATGATGTTCTTCATCCTCCCAACAACTGAGATAAAAGGAACATTCACTACATAAAACTCTGTTCTGTCAGGTGCTACAGCTTCCACTGTCACCTAGGCTAGATCTTAACCTAATAGGATAACCAGCGTGCAACATGTTATGATAAAACAGCTGTTGCAGCAATTTCAGTAAACTGTTTAAATACATTACATATCCTTTCATTAAAAATGTATTTGGCTTTGAAGGGAAATTGTTTGCAAAAAACAATGTAATATACTTTAAAAGGCACTCATTCGATCCATTGTGGATCAGCTTATTTTCCAAAAGAGATTTCTGGTAAGTACCATGCTGCCTTAGAGCAGAAACCTGGATGTCACAGGACCAAAGCTATTTTTTTCAAGTGTAAATTTTCCCAAAATGTCAATGTTATTTGGTTTAGCAACTGGATACTCAGAATATTTGTTAGCATCACTTGAATTTGAAACCTGACTTTTGCACGTTACCTTTACACTATGGTTATACAAGTAACTGTATAAATGAGACAGGTCTTGCATTTTGATCTGCTACCTACATTTATTTAAGTCAGAATGGCTTTTTTTTTTTTTACCTTTTGTTTTGTTTTGTTTTTTATTTGAGAGAGTAACAGGGCTAGATAGATTCTATTCCAGCTCAAGCATCATCAACAAAACTAAATCAAATTACAATTGTAAAATCATTACTGTTGATCAAGCACAAAGCAAAACAAAATAAAACAAAAAACACACACACTTAACTGCCAGATTCCAGTCTGGAATCTGCAGGGTTGGTAGCTTAAAAAAAAAAAGACACTAACCAGATTTGTTCCAGACATCATGGTGAAATACTGAATGCTGCCCAATACAATCCTGTTTTTACAGGTTCCCTTTTCTTTTGGTCCCTACCTTAATCCTTATACATAATATCAACCTGATCTGGTAAATCTGTGGTCATTTTACTGCAGATTTTGGGACAGATTCTCCATTTATAATAACACCTTTTTACACTGTCTACATGCAGCCTTTTATTAAATAGACAGCCATTAATTAAAAAGAACTTGCCTTCTTAAGCAAAAGATTAGGACTTAAAGAACTTTTTCCAAGTGAGTTAAGTACATTTCCTCAGGGACTTGGAAGGTATAAGCAGAATTCAACAACTACTGCTAAATTTGTCCCATAAAATAAATTCCAATTCTCCTACACATTAACATGTTTTAGTATGTAGGATACAATAGCAAAAACAGTTATATTAAGCAAGAAATACCTGCAGTATTTTAGCATTATTTAATTTTAAAAAAAGCTCTGCTCTGTACCGTTAGTTGTGCATTTTGTATTTTTAATTGAAATGTTAATATTTATTTCAACACAAATAAGCATTTGACTTTAAAATGCTCCTTTGCTCATTTTTATGGACAGTATTAAAATGGTTATTTCTGTTTAGAACCTTCAGCCTTGCTGCTCTCCTGCAGCCTATGATGAATTAGTCTGGCAAAGCCTTCCTGGCTGAAGATGAACCAAAATGAGTCCAATTTTTTTAGTCACATGCCATCAAAGTGGAAAAAAAGAAATTCTGCACAGACTTCAATGAGGGAAGGGTCAAGCCCTACATGTCTTTGGGAAAAAATGTCTTTGACCTATTTTAGTTTCCATCTATACATTTCTTACTGAGAAGCACCCCCCATTAAGGGGGTATACAACATGCACAGACATCTACGTTGTACATTTAATCTTCCAACTATTTTCACAGGTTACAGTCGCCCTTCCCAGTGCAACTAGCTCAGCAGTGCAAGAGCCCAGAGTTAGCCAGAACCCAACTACAAACAAAAGTGTTAACTGAAAGGTAAAAGAAACCGAAATCAGCTGTGAAAAGCCACAATAAACTGCTCTAAAGATATCTATGAATCTACTGCTAGAATTTCTTTTCATGTATGCCAACTAATTAATTGAAATGACAGTGAATTAAAAACCTGGGAAATATTCCAACCTTCTTTCTTCTCGACTGCTTTCCTCAAGTTTCTGTAGCCTTCAAAAGCAGGAGGGTACAGTATTGGAAGGCCAAGCCAATGAAGGACAAACCAGACAGTGAAAAGCGAAAGTGATAAGAAGGTAAAAATGATACATGAGCTTATGGCGTTTAAAATGAATTTAAAAAGATACCATTAACAGACGACAAATAGTAAAAAGGCAATACATTTTGTAGTTGGAAAGCAAATAGAAAAAGAGGTGTTGTACCTAACACAGAGTTTCCAGTTTAAGAAATCAACTAGTCTGTCATAAAACTGCCATAGTTGTCTCTACTTCAGGTTGCATGACAAAATGAACTGCTTATTTATTTTGAGAATTATTTCAAATATGGTTTTAAAAGCCTGAACTTTAAATATTTCTCTTTTTGCTCTTTAAAATACCCCAACTCTATTCTACTAATGACCTTTATGGTCATTTACTGTTTCAAATTTCAAAAAGTACTGCCTTTAGACCATACTGCAAAAACATACATCTGCAGGTATATATTAGGACACTACAGCAATGCACTAGGTTTACATTACAATATGCTACAGGCATATAAAAATTTTTGCACTAAAAAACTGCTACTTCTGTTAGTGATACTAAATAATTTATTCTGAATACAACCCATGTTAAACCTAATAACTGCAACTGTTCAGTTTTTAGAAATGTTAAAAACAAGAGATCATAATTTATTGTTCAGGGATTTCAAAAGTGTCACATTGCTTGTTATAAAATTAACAAAAAAGTACACATCAGAAGCAATGGGATGGGGAAAATACTAGTATTTCTACTAGCAATTTTTTTCTTAAATGAGAGATGTATAACACCAGGAGATGGGTGCATGACTAATAACTGCAGAGTGGCTCAAATGACTAGAAATATTTGATAATTCTCTCATGTTAAATTTGTTTTAAAGCTTATTTGTAGTACAGTATTTATTTTAACGCCTTCCTATAAGGCTTCCTCTTTTTGAATAAGTCAGATAATAAGCTTTCTAGTAGAATACTAAGTTTTTACTTCCATGCCAATCCCCATTTAATATTCCATCTTTAATTTAGGGTAAAAGCAGCAAATAGTCATCAAAAACTTATGAAATATACAAAATTGCTATGATTAAAAATGAAAAGAGGCAAGGAAAATGCACCCCAGAATCTGCTGGGATTAAGTCATATTGTTTGGAGAACACAGTATTCTGGTGCATGAGGATTTATGCTGTCTAGCTCTCTTGATTTAAGGTTATATGACAAATGATCATTAGAGCAAAACATTCTAAGAACTGCATAACTTTTCTCATTTAAAATTGGTGTTTGAATTCAGAAGTAGACTTTTAGCTAACATGGAAATTTAAACATATCACATATAAAATGATGCACCTTGAATCATCTTGATTTGTGACTAAAACAGTGCATTGTAGAAATGGGTGACATGGGGCAGAGCTGGTAGCTAAACTAGTATTAGTAACATTCAGTCTTTAGGTATCTCATGTTCAAAGGTTATACAGATCAGAATGAAACCTGTAAACAGGGATAGTATAGTTAGAGGAGCTAAAAGACTGTTGAAGGTAGGAGTAAAGGATCCCCATGCAAACATTCAGGGCTATTTTCCCTTTTGTAAACCCATTGGCTAATTCATTGTTGACTTCTGGTATTTTAGTAGGAAAAAAATCTAGAGGACCCTACAGCCGAATACTAGTTCAGATTTCACTGAGTAGATAGAAGCAGCCCATAATAAACAAGTATCAGATTGCAGCAGTAGATCCAGGAACAGGACATGGGGGGCCTGTTGGCTGTGCCCCACTTGAACAGTGAGCTTTGAGACCATTGCCTGGTCAGTCTGGGCTCCTGCTGGAGCTCTGCATAAGCTGTGAGCTCTCAACTCACCAGCTAATTGTGGCAAGGTCTGGATAGACAGCCCTGCCTTTGTACAGCCCGGGGCCTGGAGAAAGAAGGTGGGGGATGAATGCTGCTGCTGTCTGTGCTTCTCCTCCCACCCCCTCCACACTGAGTTCAGCAGCAGGGGAAGGAGGGATGAGCAGTGACAGTAGTGCTCACCTCCTGGGCTCTGAAGCAGACAGCACCGAGAGCTCATGTGGACACAGTCAAGGGGGAGCTGGAACGCATGGCACAATCCCTCTCGATCTGCCCCTGTCAGATCATATCTGTATCATCCCTCAAACACCAATATTTTTCACCTTCAGGGTTCCCCTCCCTCCTGTTTTTGTCTTTTAAAAGCTACATACATGACCCAATGATTTACAGGTAAAGTTTCAAGGACTATCAGGTACTGTACAACATTTTCTAAGCATAGATCTCTACTCAAATCCTACAAGCATTCATTAAAATATAATCTAACTCCATAGTTGCTAGGATCCAGCTGCAGTTACAAGGGTTTTACTGTCTGTATCTGCTGTCCTTCACCATTTTTATGGGTTAACTAAAAAAAATGTTAAGCATTTAGTCCTCAGCCTAGTAAAACTTATGCATGTATACTTAATTTTAAAGTATCTGCTCACAAAGGTTACATTTTAAGCACGTACTTAAATATTTTGCTGGGCTGAGACCAAAGTGTTCAGTACATAAATGTACTTCTAATTAAGACATGAGATACAGACGTGTGCCCCAAACCCCAAGTAAATAGGAAAGTTCCCTGCAGAACTAGGCAGAAGAAAATGTCTTGTTATCATTGGAAAGTAAATATCTGCAAAGAGGGGCCAGGATTTTTGTCAGTCATCTCATGCAAGTATAAGTTTTAAAGCTAAGGGACCCAATCCTGTAGGTCTTGCTTGTATGAAAAGCTCCTATTGTCGTCAATATTTTATATCTGTAAGCAGATTTATATGAAGTTTGAATGACCCAGGGTAATGAAGCAAAATTTGAAGCACAAAGGCAAGATTTCAGAAATAAGGCCTTTTTGATTTCGTCTAATCAATGCACCAGAATAAACAGATCCTTGCTGTACTAACTACTGTCTGAATAGGCATTTATATCAATGTCTACGAGCATTTCAGTAGGTTAGAAACCAAACAGCAGAAAATGATAAAGCATGGCATTTCAGTGAAAGAAGGAAAGCAAGCCTTGAATTAAAACAAGCATAAAAGCTGAAGATGTAGAAAGCAAAAGAAGCCATTCCAGAAGCTACTAAAAAATTCCCAACAGTTTTTAGGGAAAACTACTTAATTGCATTTCAACTCATATTATGTAAAATATTGGGGATTTCATCTTGTTTAATTTTGGGCATGTTAAGTCAAGAAAAATAAATCATCTGTGCTTTAAAGGTGAAACTGAGTAATTTTGAAAAATGGTAAGACATGCATTAGATGCAAGATCAACATTCTGCAAAAACTATGCAATTAACTTTATAGAAAGAAAGTGTGTACATTAACACATGTACATACATGTACACACACACACACAGTCAAGCTGTGCTTAAGTATTTTTTGGATCAGCAGTTTAGAGCCCAGTCCTGTGTAACGCCTGAAATGTATTTTAAATCACTGAGTCTTAAAAACAGATCTTTCATTTACCCTGAATTTCCAACACTATAAAATGTGGATATTAAAAGCACTACCTCTTTTTCTTCTTCTTTTCTTTTTTCTTCAGTTTTTCTAAATCTTTCTTCGCTATATCTAGAATTTCCATGGTCTCTTTTTCTGAAGAAAGCATAGAAGCAGAAAATGCCGAAGGACCCCCAAAATATGGTGATCTTGTTGAAGCTCTTGACAGGCTGCGTCGAAGATTTTCATTCACTGCTTCACTCTCTAATAGTTTTGCTCTAATAGCAAAATATATTTAAAAAAGGAATTAAGGTATCATGGAGTTATAAGTATGGTGAATATAAGAAAGAATGTGACTGCACTTCAAATACAAATTCTAAGCTACAGTAGACATCATAGTTTCATAGCAGCTAGGGTCAGGAGGGACCTGAACAGATCATCTAGCCTGATCCCCTGGCTAGATACATGTATAGATTATGTGCACACATGCACTACATATTATATATACCAACAAATTATTATATTTACTATATACTACCATCACATATACTATCGTATTATATCTACTACCATCAAATAGTGATCTAGTCATAGTGTGTAAGCATGTGTAGATTAATAATTTATAGGACCACAGTATAAAATGGTATGATCACAGGAAATATTAAACTGTTTCTTTCTACCAAGTGTGTGCATGCACATAATATAATATAATATAATATAATATAATATAATATAATATAATTATGTGCATGCACACACTTGATAGAAAGAAACAGTTTAACATTCCCTGTGATCATACCAGTTTATACTGTGGTCCTATAAATTATTAATCTACACATGCTTACACACTATGGCTAGATCACTATTTGATAGTAGATCTTCAAGGAATGGGGAGGGAGAATGGGAGTCTACAAATTCATATTAGAATTTATTTTTACATACAGAATATGTACAGTACTTTTACATACTAGTTTTATAAATAAGTTTATAAAAGTATATTCCCAAATACTAATATTTATATCAAGTTACCTGTATTTTGGTTTAGCAGAACCTGTTTGAATTGTTTTAATTCCTCCAGCAACAACATACAGACCAGCAGTTTACAAGTAGTATCACACTAAATTTTTTATAAATAAGCAAGACCTGAAATGCCCAAGCCTGCTTTACAAGTACCTGAGATCTTCAATTTCCTTGATATAGTTATGAATCATGTTGCTGATTTCTTCATTTCCTTCTCCTTTGAGAGACAATAACAACATTACTTAGACACATGCAATATAGATTCAGGGAAACACTAATAAAAAAAATAATGCAGTCATTTGGATTCCTTATTTTATTTGTGAAATATCAGAATATATTCTTTTGTGAAATATATAATCAGAAAACTGGTCAATTTCTAGTAAGATGAAGAACAAGTTAAACTATCACAGTGATAAAAAATGGATTAGTACACAGGCCTCTAAACTCTAGGGCTTTCTACATGCTTGATCACCAGTTCAAGCTGAATCACTTTGATTTTTTTTGAAGGGGGGGAAAGAATAGCATTAGTGTAGCCAAAGCCTTATCTGCAATTCTTCAATTAATTACAAGCCTGAAAGTTGAATCTTTTTGAAACATACTGCCAGCATTTATTTTCCATCTTAGAAAATGCTGATAACAGACATAACAAATTTAAATAATATGTTGATGCTATTTACATCTCTAGCAGTCTGGGCCTCTTGCAAAAAGGAAGTAGATGAAGCAATTTGAAATCTAGTCAATTAGCCTATGAAAAATCATTAGAAATCATAACACTGTCCACTTATTCTATAATCTGGCCCTATCCAAAGCAAAGCATTTAAAGTTCACATGTAATTTTAACCATGTAAATAGTCCTATTGAATAGATTTACTCACATGATTAAAAGTTACTTGTATACTGAAGTGGTCTGCTGGATCAGGTCCTTAAATAATAATTTCCACTAATAAAAGTTCTAAGAAATATGATGAGAACCGTTAGAAGTAGCCTTTCCCTGAAAAAATAGGCTTTTCAGTTTCTGGGAACACTTGTTAAAACAACTTGAGATCTGTTCTAAGAAACCTACAAGAATTGAGAAGCAAGAGTTTAGCTGTCTAATTCATTATGTATTAGGCAGCTTTCAATAAAAAGCACAATACCTGCTCTGGCAAGAACCTGGCTTGCTTGATCACTCATCAGCTGGGTTATTCTGGCTCTCAGTGCATCCATAGTCTCTTGCATTGCTTTAATTCTTATACGCAGGTTGTTGTTTTCTGTTTGCAACATGGCATTTTCATGAAACATGTCATTGATGCTTTCAACACCTTCCTCATCAATAATCCTTTTGCCCTAAAGAAAAACATGCATTACCAGTTCATGGTGACCACTGCAGTATTCACCTTAGTAAAGGCATGAATTTAAAAAAGTCATCCACTTTTGAAGACTCTCCAGGGTGGAAGCTCTTGATCTTTAAAAAATTACAGAAATATGCACTTTTCAGAAAAATGATATGCGATGCATAGTTTAATTAAGGGCTTTCATAGTGTTTTTTTCTTAGCCTGTAATATGCCAGAGAAGCATATATTGGTTAATGCAGGGGAAACAAGAAACCATTCCTTTTCCTATTTAAACAAAAAGCTCTTGCAGCCATAACCAGGGATGGAGATCACGGTTCATAAACAAACAAATAAACAGAACACATCAGAAATGTTTTTGCTTTGTTCCTGAAGAAAAGAAAATACATCAAACAGCATAAGTATTCAGCTTGTATAATTTAAAGGTAGTTTTGAAACAATACAAGAATTTAATTTGTTGTTCTAAGAATTCTGTTCACAGCATTTAACCGATGAACTATTTTCTTGCCAGTCAAACCAACTTAGAAATCACTAGAATTGGGAGAAGGCAGGGTAGAGATTCCCCTTATTTTTCCCAGTAACAAATTATCTAAACTCTCCTAGATGTTTCAAAATCAGAGAGAAGAACATTTCCTCTTACTCATTTGTAGGGGTTTGCCGAAATCACAGGGGGACTTACCAATTTTCATGAGTCGATCACAGCATAAAGTTCTCATTCCACGGTCACTTTGTGGTGGCCCCATCCCTCAGCGCTGATTGGCGGAGAGGCCCCCGGAGGGGGGAGGAGGAGGGACACTGGTCAGGCCACAGCTGGAGTACTGTGTTCAGTTCTGGGCGCTGCACTTCAGGAGGGATGTGGACAGCATTGAGAGGGTCCAGAGGAGGGCTACCTGCATGGTCTAGGGACAGCAGGGCAGACCCTACGAAGAGAGGCTACGGGACCTGAACCTGTTCAGCCTTCACAAGAGAAGGCTGAGGGGGGACCTGCTGGCTGTCAATGAACTCACTAGGGGGGACCAGCAGGGTTTGGGAGAGACCTTGTTCCCCCTAGTGCCCCCTGGGGTATCATGGAATAACGGCCACGAGCTGTTAGAGAGTAGGTTTAAGCTAGACATCCAAAAGCACTACTTCACAGTCAGGGAGGCTAGGATCTGGAACCAACTTCCAAGGGAAGTGGTGATGGCTCCTACCCTGGGGGTCTTTAAAAGGAGGCTAGACATCTACCTGGCTGGGGTTATTTAAGCCTGGTTTTCGCTCCTGCAGGGCAGGGGGTCGGACTTGAAGATCTACAAGGTCCCTTCTGACCCTACTTCTATGAATCTATGACAAGGAGGCAGCCATCTTGCTTGCTGACTTCCCTTTGTGTGGCCCTGCCCCTTGGCACTGATTGACAGAGGCCATGCCAGAGAAGGAGGGGCAAGGGGGGCACCTTCCCCTCCTGGCAGTGAGAACCACTGGCTCCCACTGGGACCCAGCATTTTATTAAGTTTTTGATTGTTGTTTTTGATTTCACGAATTTTGCAGATTTCATGGACAAACCCAGATTTTGTGGTTTCCATGATATCTACGAAACTGTGAATTAGTGCTGTCCCTATTCATGTGCTGTCCTAAACTGCAGTGCCAGGAGTGGCTGCATTTTAATGGTAAATGGTCTTATGTATATTTCAAAAGGTTAAATTCTGCTTTCCCATACATGTATGTAAATTCTACTCAAGGGGAACTGTGCATGGACACCCATGGGCAAAAATTGGGATTAAAAATGCTATACAAGTTTAAGGTATTATTCAACCCATGTATGTTATGAATAACCAATAGAAAAAACACAATTCAGTGATGATCCTAAAATAAAGGAAACCAGAACAAAAGTACTTACTGTCTTATACTCCATAAGTTCCATCTGAAGCCGTGCAATCTCACTACGCAGAGCATTAATTTGCTGACTGGCCCTGTCCTGATTAACCATCACTTTATTCTTTATGTTTCGCGCCCGATTGGCATATTTCAGTGTGTTCAGAGTTTCCATGAAGTCTCTATCTGAAGGGCTCACACATGCTATCATGACTGTCTGGCTGCAAGTTGCAAGGATAGGTCAAGCTTTACAACTCAAAAAATCTTCAATATTACATAAAACGGTCATAAATGCATAGTTTCAAATAGCTTAAATAAAACAAGCATTTATAAAAGAACACTGACTTTAAAACAATTCAAAATCCCTCTTACACCAATAATGTACAGATGTCATGAGTTATTTCTACTGTTCTGAAGTAACTCTAATGTTAGCATACTAACTATTGGATCAAAAACGGTCCAAGAGCCCACATATAAAATAAAAGAATACTGTACTCCTCTCAAAAATTGCTAGTTTCATCTTTAAATCTTCAGCTTACAATCAAATGCGTCATTGTAACACTGTGAGGTAAGCAATTGAATGTGTTGAAAAATTACAGCAGAAAAGGGATAGAACTTGCTCAGGTCGTTTGCATTGAGCCAGGACTAGGATTTAGGAATTGTTCCTTGACTTGAGCCACATATGTTTAGAAGCACATGTTTAAACACTTTTGTTGATTTCGCAATAATTCTTCATCCCTTTTAAATGAGTCTGCCTTCTGTTCTGCTTTTACCATCATATTTTCAAACAATACCATTAATTACATTGCCTTTTTACTTCTTCCTAAATCTGAAACATGTAAGTTAAGAAAGTAAGTGTGCCACTACCCCTCTAATACAGGGAAAGTCAATCATTTCCAGCTGTGTGCCAACATGACCCACTGTGGGTCAGAAGCAGGAAGGTAGGCACTAGAACCTGGCTGCCACTGCTGTTTATCCTTGTAGCACCCTGGGCAGACCACCTGCAGCCAACGCCTTCCACTACCAAATGCCTCCAAAGCTCCATGTCTGTGGACCAGATCCAATAGTTCTGTAGACTGGATCTGGCCTGCAATTCACAGGTTGCCAACCACTGCTCTAATATAATATAATATAATATAATATAATATAATATAATATAATATAATAGCATCAGTGCTCTACATTCTTAGTATGCATAATACGGCAGGAGGGTGGGGAGGAATAACATTTAAATGCTGCCTTAGAACACTTAGAGCAATAATTTTTAAACAGGATTCTGCATAATGAGAGTAGGACACACTGACATGACACTCACGATACCATTCCATAGGTCTTTAGAATGTAGTACAATGTGAACAAAAAATGAAATTTTTAACATGGGGCAAGGTGGACACATTTGAAGGGAGAGAGAGGCTGCAACTAGATTTAGACAGACTACAAGAGTGGGCAGATGAGAATAGAATGGGGTTCAACGTAAAGATAAATACAGGGTGCTGCACCTTGGGAGAAGGAATCCACAGCATACATACAGGCTGGGGAATTCCCCTCTTGAAAGCACAGGGGCGGAATGGGATCTTGGAGTCATTACTGACTCCAAGATGAACATGAGCCGTCAATGCCAGACCACAGTCAGCAAGGCCAGCCATAACCTTGTCATGCATCCAAAGATGCATCACAAGCCGGTCCAAAGAGGTGACACTCCCCCTCTATGCGACATTGGTCAGGCCGCAATTGGAGTACTGTGTCCAGTTCTGGGCACCGCACTTTAAAAAGTATGCGGCCAGCCTGGAGAGAGTTCAGAAGAGGGCCACCCATTAGGTGAGAGGGCAACAGAACAGGCCCTATAAGGAGAGACTGAGGGACTTGAACCTGTTCAGCCTCAGCAAGAGGCGGCTGAGGGGGGACATGGTGGCTGCCTACAAACTCATCAAGGGAGATCATCAGTAAATAGGAAGAGCCCTTTTCTCCCCAGCAGATGAGGAACAATGGTAATAAGCTGATGGAGAATAGGTTTAGATTAGAGATCAGGAGGCAATATTTTACAGTTAGGGTGGCCAGAATCTGGAACCAACTTCCCAGGGAAGTGGTCTTTGCCCATACCTTAGGCAAATTCAAAAACAGGTTATATGATCACCTGTCTGGGGTCTTGTGAACCCAGCATTCATTCCTGCCTGTGGCAGGGGGTCAGGCTAGATGATCTGTTCAGGTCCCTCCTGACCCTAGCTACTATGAAACTACTATGAAACTATAATGTACAGTTAACACTGAAAAAAAAAATTGCGTGGGGTAGGTCTATGTCACACACCCTACAGCATAGAACACTAAAATATGGAAAGTATATAAAGCTAACAAAGCAGACAAGTAACAGCTTGCTATCAAAATTAATTAACATTGAAGACAAAATGAATTTCACATGACTTGTCCACTTTAAAAGGTGAACTGCAAAGTTAAGATATGCACTGATTAACATGGGATAGACTGGTTAACCATCAACAAAATACTTCCCTTATGTTTTTGTAATCAAAGTGAGTTTTTCAATTTAAATCGCATCGTATTGCATGTACCTCCATTAACAGCAAGCTGCTGACACAAACTGCCCTTAAATATAATTTGTGTAGTATCTGCCAAATTTAAGCTCTAACCAAAAAGTAAAAGCTATTTTCTAATTTTGTTTTCCTGCAATGCATCAGAACAACAGCTGCTCCCCAGGTAGACTCTGAGCAGAATGCACACTTAAGAGTCATGTGCAGTTAATGCTTCCAGAGTGGGAATGGGAAGTGACTGAGCAAAAAGGAACAACATAGCTAAGGGCTATTTATGTATTGCCAACGGTCTGCTAAGAAAATCATATGGGAGTTACAGATAGACTAATATAAATGACTAGTTTTCAAATATGCTGAAAATTCTGATCAGCATCCTGGAGAACAAACTGATTGTTCACAACTCCACCCATCATTTCCTATTACTGAAAGGTATATACATCAGTTAAGTACTTGCCTCCCATTGATTTTAAATGGAATTGGAGAGATGGTTCCTTTAGATCTCTTTGAAAATTCTAGCCTGCATTAATTTTTCTGCCTGCTTTTTTGGGGGGAGGGGGGTACTCTTACATTTCTAGTTAACAGTATTTACCTATGCAGCTATGGAACTTAATCTGTCATGATGGTAGGAACTTTTAAGTGGGAACCAAAGTTATCAGACTGTTGTATATAGGGAGAAACAGGGAGAGGGTGGGCAGGATGGCAATAAAATAAAACAAAAAAGCAACCAAACAACCAAACAGAGGCACACAAATTAGGGACCCATGTTGGTAATGTTAGTCACATTCTTCCTTCTCCCTTCACCTGTTCCTCTGTGAAATCCTCTAGTATCTTCTGCTTTGCTAAAGCACACTACTCTGCCATAAAAATTTTGAGAGGCAAGGATCTCTTTCGGCATTATCTTTTATCGAACCAACTGCACAGGTGGGATAGAATTAGACAAGTTTTTGAATGTAGGACATTCTTCTTCAGGTATGACTTGGTGGCTTATCAAAAATGGCTACCTTCATCTCAGTTTTCTGGCACTGTAGACTGCAAGCTCCTTGGTTCAAAGGAGACCATGCCCTCTTTTATTTCAAGCATAGTACCAAATATGCATAAACATGTTTATAAAATATATTATCTAGAGACAATTCCTGTTATCCCATAAATGCCTATGTTCTTTTCTTAGACTGTGATTTAGCATACCATAACCAAAAACCTTGTTGGCATTCTGAACCATGCATGCCATATGAGGGCAAAGGGTGACAGCAATGCAAGCAGCAGACCTACTTGTTTAGGGAGAAAGGACAGTGCACAGTCAGAAACCTTGACCCATGAGACTGACTGCATTATGCCTAATCAGAATGGGCAGAGTTAGATTTCAGCCCAGAGAAGGAAGCAGCCATAGGTGACTACTTTGATGTATGCAGTTGTTGGGAACTACTTCCTTAGCTGACGGATTGTGGTAGATATGAAGTATCATTACAGGAGGCCCACAGAAAGCTGTCAGCCAACAGTGACCTCTCTGAGAGGGGCCTTATGTATTTTAAATTATTATGGACATTTGAGTGACAGTTGTCTGTTTTTAACAATTCATCAGGCTCTCTTTCATTATCACTTACTTAGTTGGTTAGGTTTTTGATGTTTTGAAGATGAAAGGAGCTATATAAGCATTGAGTATAGATATTATTATTCCTTGAAGTCAATCCATTGTTTGTACCATATAGGCATCTCCAGAGTTATTGACTGTGGTTATGGTTAGAAAGTAAGGATCTGACTTGAGAAATAAGCAGGAATAAAAGAATTCTTTAAACCACCCTTGAAACACTAATGAAGCTTACTTGTCTAGACATAACATCTACTCCTTTGTTGTTTACAGTGATGACTAATACCAACAATAACAACATTGATTTGCTTACTGAACTATCAAATTGCACGGACAAACCCCATGTTTTGCTCAGGCCAGTGAAACAATGAATCGTCTTATGTAACAATGAATTGCATGCGTTCTTCAAACATAACATTTCTCTGTCAGTGGCAAAGATGAAGAGAAAGGAAAAGAGATCAACTGGAGAGGAGAATAATGAAAAATGCAATGGGGAGGCAATTCTGATTGCATAGTTTTAGCCTCATACCAATTAAAGTGGCAGTCATAATATGAAACCCTCTTAGTTTTATATTATAAAAACACTACTACCACTTTTACAAAATAATACTTTACTATTATATTCAGAAGTAACAAACTCACATCCTGTGAGATATGTTGAAATGCATTAAACATTAATCAGTACCTGCCACTTAAAATGAGATGTGTGAAACCTCTGCTTGAAGCAAAAAGTCATTAGAAGTTTAAATCATGCTTTAATTAATAAATCTGTAACAAAGAAACTACACTTGCAGTTGTACCTCGTGCAGGAGGTACTCATCCCCACTAGGGGAAACACCATACTGGATCTAGTGTTAGCCTTTGGGGGCGACCTGCTGGGGGATGTGCTAGTACAAGGGAGGCTAGGGGACAGTGATCATGAAATGATCCAGTTTGCTATTCAGAGAAAAGTGGGGAGGGTAACTAGCACAGCACAAATGCTTGACTTTAGGAAAGCCGACTTCGATGTGCTCAGGGCAGTAGTCAGGGAGGCACTCAGAGACCAGGGGGTAGCTAGTATGGGGGTCCAAGAAAGGTGGTCCTTCCTCAAGGAGGCTATCCTTGGGGCACAGCAGGACGCAATTCCATTGCGCAGGAAGGCAGGAAAAGGGTCCAAGAAACCTTCATGGCTGAGCACGGATATCCAGACTGGCCTGAGGGCAAAGAAAAAGGCGTACTGGCAGTGGAAGCAGGGGACAGGAACAAAGGAGGAGTATACCTCCCTGACCTGAGCTTGTAGGGATTTGGTAAGGGAGGCTAAAACAGCACTGGAGCTTCTGGGATTAAGGATAACAAAAGTCCTTCTTCAAGTATATAGGTAGCAAGAAGTCGTCTCGGGGTAACATTGGACCCCTACAGGACAGGGCAGGGCAGTTGGTGACGGATGCGCGAGAGAAGACAGGACTCTTCAACAAGTTCTTTGCCTCCGTGTTCCTGTCTGCTGACAATGGGGTGCCCTCAGGTGATAGTGTAGAGAGGCCCAGGAAGGATGCGAGTCCCCCGACTGTTAGTTCAGACCTAGTTAAGGACTACCTGGAGGGCTTAGATGTATCCAAGTCAGCGGGCCCGGATGACCTTCATCCACGGGTGCTGAGGGAATTGGCTGGTGTCATTGCGGAGCCATTGGCACAGCTGTTCAAGGACTCCTGGTGCTCGGGCCAAGTCCCTGAGGACTGGAAAAGAGCCAATGTGGTCCCTATTTTCAAGAAGGGGAGGAAGGAAGAGCCTGGCAACTACAGCCCAGTCAGCCTCACTTCTATCCTGGGGAAGGTCTTTGAAAAAATTATCAAGGGCCACATTTGTGAGAGCCCTGCAGGGGAAGTGATGTTGAGGGGTAACCAACATGGGTTCGTGCAAGGCCGATCCTGCCTGACTAACCCGGTCTCTTTCTATGACCAGGTAACAAAGAGCTTAGATGGGAAGGACAAAGTCGATGTCATCTTCTTGGACTTCCAGAAGGCCTTCGACACAGTGTCCCACCCAATTCTGGTGGGCAAGCTGAGAGACTGTGGCATTGACAAATGCACAGTCACATGGGTGGCAAACTGGCTCCAGGGGCACACCCACAGAGTGGTAGTGGCTGGGTCGATGTCGACCTGGGAGGGTGTGGGCAGCGGAGTCCCCCAGGGCTCAGTCCTTGGGCCGGTGCTGTTCAACATTTTCATTAGCAACCTGGACGAGGGTGTGGGGAGCATCCTGTTCAAGTTCGCTGATGACACCAAGCTGTGGGGTAAAGTGAATACACCCACAGGCAGGGACCCCATCCAGGCAGACCTGCATAGGTTGAAGAAGTGGGCAGATCTGAACAGGATGCGGTTCAACAAGGACAAGTACAGGGCGCTGCACCTGGGGAGAGGATTATGGTTATAGGTTAGGGGCTGACCCTCTCGGTAGCACAGAGGCAGAGAGGGATCTTGGAGTTAGGATTGACTCCAGGATGAATATGAGTCGCCAATGCGATGAAGCAATAGGCAGAGCCAACCGCACCCTGTCCTGCATCAACAGGGGCATCACTAACAGGTCCAGAGAGGCGCTCATTCCTGCCCATGGCAGGGCGTCTGACTCAATGATCTGTCTAGGTCCCTCCCGACTCATTGATTCTATGATTCTTTGATTCTATGATTCATTTGAACTACCTTATTAAAAATCCCTTTCCTGGAAAGAATTTTCAACTTAATTGGAAATTAAGTTTTCAAAACATTTCATCTATATTGCCACTGAAAGGGACAGTGTCAAAAAAAGTTTAAAATCGTCTTATTTTACTAATATATTCTTTTGCTCAAAAAAAAAGTACAGTCACTTTTATTATTTATGCAGTTAGTGTTCAGAAGGTAGGTGAAGCAGTCATTTTCCTTTTTGTTCACAGGATATTTCATTTCAAAGTCTCATGCACCGATAGAACGAGTAAATAATTTTTATTAACGAAAAGGAATGCTTTTATTTAAAATTCTATTTGTAAGGACTGACTCGTCCAAAACAACATATTGAATATTAATTGTAGGCATCAATTATAATATGCTCATATCATCATTTACTAAAACCTTCAAACCTGGTTAATCCCAATGAAATATCACATAAGACATTTTCCATACCTGTTTCCTCCAAGAGAATCTTGAAGCAGCCTAGTAAGCTTTGAATCTCTATATGGTACATGAGTTGCCTTCTTACTTTTATCTCCCAATGCACTTATAACATTACCAAGTGCCAGCTGTAAGCATACAAAATTATACAACAGATCAGTTACCTTCAATTTTTAAAATAATCTCCTTTTAAAAACAGATTGGTTATTAGCTGAACCACATACAGTAGTTTGGTGAAAAACATACAAAAATATATATAAAAAGTTTGAATATAGCCAAAAATGTTCAGTCTAAAGTTTAACCCATATTTTAGTTGGCATGCTGTTATGTACTCCTGTACATTTATACACGCCCAGATTCTAAAAAGCTTACATATGAGTGTATTCACATTGACTTCCACTGGATTATTCACAAGTTTAAATATGGTAACTCAGAATCAGGTCCTACATTATAAAGAAGCAGAATATCAACTTTATTGAGATTTCTGCATTTAACTCTGGTATCTTTCCTCAACATCTGTTGTTTGAAATCCGGCCACCAGGTGGCAGTGTGCAATAAATTCATGAGAACCATGAACTGACAGTTTACAAAACTATTATAATTTTTCAAATATGATGTTATTTCAGTAGGGTTCATAGATATTTGAAAGAGTTTAAGTCACTGGTAACCTGTGCATTACTATGAAAGCTATGAAGCATTCACTGAATTGCTGACTATATAAAAACAGCATATTTTACTCAAACCTAAGCCATAGTGCAAACTAAAGCAAATATGTAAGCTTAACCTTCTAAAAATGTGGGCTAGACCTGCACCATCAGTACAACTAGAAGAAACTGAGCTGACTCTTTCCTGCATCTCACAATGTGAACAGAATTACTAACTAAGCTCTAGTTGCAGAATATTTATCACTGGCAATATGAGCCAAACAAAACAAAGGGACAAGGTATGCTCTCATTCTGAGATGAGTGTGCAGTTTGGCTATTTGAAAGGCATTTTTTCCTCTGCAAAATGAATTAATTTCAGCAGCAGTCCTGCAAACAGAATCAGCGACAGACCCCTCATGCAGAACCCAATAAAGCCAATAAGCTCAAAACAAAAAGAAGGCTGTTGGCCTTCACACATAACAACTTCATGACACACTGGTAACCCTAACACCTTTCTGTGTAGGGCAGGGCCATGGTTAAATAAAGAAAACATGCAGACATAAAAATAACAAAAACTGTAAGGAGGATATAGTTGTACTCTGTACTTTTTCTTGAAAATATAGTTGTAAAGTGATGCCAGCAATTTTCAAGTACTGCAAGGAAAGTATTTTAAAAGTAACATCACAACTTTTGAAAATCACATAGCTGTACTGTTTTAGTTACAATTGTTTTAAATTCTACTTGTCATTGCTATGGCACAGAAATTAAAGATGTTCCATGTTTTTGTTCAGTGTTTTATATATCCACATTTCCTTTGCATAGTCTATCAGTTTCCCATCTGTGTGGGTTCACACAACAGGAAAGAGAAAAAAAATTAAAAATAGTAACACACAACAGTAAAATCACCAAAATTGGCAGAACAAAAGTAGAACCTGTAGCTACTTTTATCTTATTAAAGTTCACCTGATTTCAAGTTAACTGTGTCCCTTTAAAAAAAACTTGGATTTTCATAGGATCATTCTGAATCAACCAGAACTACTTGGTGTTTTCAAATTTTATATACATTTCATTAAAGCAGATTTTAAATTTAATATATTAGTATAAATACAGTAAGCTATTACCACAGCTAAAAAAAACCCAGTAGAAGCAATATTCTGTATAAAATATTTCCTACCATATGCTAGTTATAATATAATCACTTTCAGAAAGATTTGCAGGTAGTATAATTTGCCACGTATAGAGTATAGTAGCTTAGGAATTGCTTTAGAATCCATGAGAACCTAGTTAGAATTGATATAAATTGTCATTTGTTAGCTCTCATACCAAAATCACTGGTTCTGTGCGTCATTAAGAATGTCTGCTTCAGGGATTTCTCAACACAAGAGAGCCAAAGACCAAGAAAAGAGATTACTGGCAGCTTAGTGAAACAAGTCTTTAATCTTACTAGCCCACAGTTGATGGAAATGCCTTCTTTTGCCCTCTCTCCAGTAGCTCCTGTACGCTTTAACCTTTCCGATCCCGCCAGATCAACAAAATGGAACTTGGCAGTAAGGGTTTCAAACTCATTCATTTGAGAAGATTCAGATATTATCCTGTTATCTGTCTCGCTTTCCTGTATTGAAGAGAGAATACACTTACTGCACATATTAACAAGGCTCAACAATTATTTCACATATTCTTAAGTTGGTTTCTCTAACAAGATCAGGATCTCTTCAGTTCTCTTCTATTTCAGGAGTACACATGAATAAAAGAGACCATTTGAGGCAAATATCAATATAAATTATTTTCAGAATAAAATTCCAAGCATGTAATACTCTATATTAATAGCTCCAGTTCCTTCTTTATAGAGAAAATAAATGCAAAAAAGGCAAGACAGCTGGACAACAAAGTTTGAATATAAACAAACATCTGTTCCAGGATCATCTAATTAAAACTCCTATCCTTTAATGAGTTGTACCACTTCCCAAGGGTGCCATAATTACTGAAGTAATAACCAAACCTACTTCAGAGGCCTCCCAAATCACCACTTTGAAAGCTGGCTAAAGCCACACCTATTTTACATTCCTTTTTCCATTTCTCAACATCACATATGACAGATGTATCATCCTACGTGTTAACTGTGGAAAGTGCTTGTTTTCTTTCCTGCCCCCTCTCTTTCCTACTGTCACTATTACTGTATCGTTCCATGCCTTCTCTTAGCAACCTGTTCCAATGCTTGAATACCTTCATAGTTATAAAGTTCCTCCTATCTTCAGCCTAAATTTCCCTGCTGCAGCTTGAGACCATTGCTCCTGGTCCTTTCCCCTACAGCCACAGAGAAAAGCCCATCTCCATTCCCTCAATAATCACTCTTCAGGTATTTGAAAACTGTTACCAGGTCTGTCTGTCCCCCTCCCTCTCCCCCTTCCCCCCACCCCCATCTTCTCTTTTGCCATTCCTTCCAAGTCTTGCTTCCCAGTCTCCAATCATTTTTACTGAATCATTTTTTTGCTCTGCGCTGAACTATTTCCAAACTGTTCACATCCTTCTTAAAGTGAGGGGCCCAAAACTGGACACAGTATTCCAGATGAGGCCTCACCAGGGCTGAACAGAGCAGAAGAATCACTTCCCTTTATTTGCAATGACAATCCTGTTAATACAACCCAGTATCCAGTATACTTGTTGCCTCCCCTCCCCCCACCCAAGAACACACTAGTGGCTCATATTCAGCTTGTGGTCTACTGTAACTCCTAGGTCTTTCTTTGCAGTACTGCAGCCTAGCCAGTCATTTCCCAGTCTGTATTTATGCAAGCAATGAATCTGTCTTAAGTACAGGACTTCACACTTGTCCTTGCTGAATCTTATCTGATTCACTTCAGATTATTTCTCCAGTCTATCAAAGTCAGTCTGGATTCTAGCCCCACTCTCCAAAATATCTGCAACTCCAATTTACTTGGTGTCATCCACCAACCTCCAAAATATGTGCTCAATCCCATCATTCAAATCATTAAACAAAGATATTAAACAAGATCAGACCCAAGACAGACCCGAGAAACCCCTTGATACCTCCTCCCAACTAGACATTGAGTCACTGATGACTACTCATTAAGATGATCCAACTAGTTACGTATCTATCTTACAGTACTTTTGTGTACTCTGCAGTTCCTTAGCTTGTAAAGAGAATGTCATGAGAGACTGTCAGAAGCTTTGAGAAATCAAAGTATATCACATTTGCTGCTCTCCCACAATCCACAGAGTCTGTCAAAGAATTTCAATGGCATCAAAGCTGAAGTGCTAGCACATCAAGTGCATTAAGTCAGCCAAGTACCTTGCTTTTAGTGATTTATACCACAGGAGGACTCCAGCTGGCCAGCAGCTCTCTAAATCCACATATCCCAATGTATAACAGAATGATTCCCTTTTCATTACCATCAACAGGGCTATCCCTAGGGGTGGGTGAGTGGGGTGGCTGCCCCGGGCCCCACACTTTGGGGGGCTCTGCAGACAGTGCCATACAGGCCCTGCCGTGGCCACTGTGCATTGCCAGCTCTGCAGTCAGACCACTCGCCGCCACCCCCACCTCCCTGCACAGGCTGACATGCCATTTTTTTTTTAAATTGGCATACTTTATACCGGACACAGAAATAAGAGTCAACACATCCCAAAATTCATATGACTTACAGCACAGGCTACAGTAAAACCATGTTCTTAGGGGTGTGTGGGACCCAGGACATATCATGGTACCTTGACTCACATGCTTCAGCCCTGTTAAAGAAACACCTCTTGGTAGAGAGGTGGTTAGCCATGTTAGTCTAAAGTCAGGGTTGAGAAGTAGTTCCTTATCTGTGTTTAATTATTCACTCCTTGGCCTCTCTGGTAAGACTGTCAACAAGCAGAACAATTAGTATCTCCATGAGAGTTTACATTAATATACACACTGGTTAGAAGATAGGAACTTTGTACAAGTACACTCTGCAGACTGGTTAGAGTACTAGAAACTTTCATTCAACTGTTCAGGGCTCATTTTACATAGAGATAACTTGGGGTGGTAATCTTTGAAACCCATTAATCAGTTAGCCACTGGTTTTCATCTGTTTTCCAAATAGGGCATGTGTTTATAGACCCCAAATTCTTTCACTAGTAAAGCACTTTATGATTTCTTTTTTTTAATCTGTTTCAGAACACATCTCCTTCCTAAAACAGCTTCTGTATCTTCAGTTTTAGAAAGTCTGTAGAGAACTGGGACACAAATTCAGGAGAATCCCAAAGCACCACAACCCTGGCTGCCTGCCCTTCTTCTGCAGCAGAGGCTACGGCTGTAGTCTCCCAACTTCATAGAGCGAGAAGCAGGCAGGCAGCACACAGCAGATGCTGCCAACCAAGGAGAGAATCTGTTACCTTAGTAACGGATGTCTCTGCATCTCTAAGCTGCTGCCCATAGAAAACAGCAAAGCCAGAAACTTGAGCAGTGGCTTTCCCAGCCACTAACCGAGGATTTGTATTCCAGGAATGTTCAGAGGCCTCATCAAATTCTGGGCCCCATTACGTAGGGCATCAGAGAGTAGTCTAGCCAGCTGCAGTTTGAGTTTCACGACCCAGTCATGTCATATTCCAGATCCTCAAAACATCTTGCTAAAGTCCACCAGGAACAAGAAGATACATAACAAAGCTGTCTGGCACTCTAAGAGTCAGAGGAATCAAGCCAACTAGCCTTGTTTTGGGGCACAGCCTCCTTAAAGAACAGGGTAATAGTATGCAAAGTATCAAATGACTGCCCCATGAGTGCTTGAGTCCTTAAAAAGCCTGCAAAAACTCTGCTGAGGGAGAGGAGCTAGCTATAGGAAAGAGGCTAGCTTCAAAATCTAAAGTAGTAATTCTTAAGATAAGCCATTTGCTGCCTTCTGCTCTTTTTCACTTCTGCCCTCTTTCTAATTTGTAATCAAGAACACTCAACCCTACCTATGCACCTGTGTCTGTGAAATACAAATAAGGTTAAAACTATTTGCCAATTAAATGCAAAATATGTTGTTCTAATTTTCTAACAAAGTGTTACTTATTACAGCAAAGTATTGAAAGCATGCTGGGTAGAGTAGGTTTTTGTTCACCATTAGTGGCCAGTTAACATAACATTTACATTGCTTCAGGGTTCTAGGTTGATTGCATATGCAGTTTAGATCATTTTCTTTTTTAAAATACCCAGCAAATGGTTTTGTACATAATATGATATTTTTACACAATATAGTTCAAAGAAGTTTTAAATCAATATTCATACTTTGAAACAACTGTTACTAAAGTACTATAAATGCAAAAAACATACAGTGTTAAATGCAGGACAAACTCTGGTTTGACACAAATGGATAGTGAAGATCGCATGTGACCGTGAACTCTGAACATTCATCTGAGTACTGGCAGTTGTTCGAGATAAAGCACCCAACTTCAAACACTGCATCATCTAGAAAGAAAGACAAAAAGGACTATATTGCTGGTATGTTTTTAAACACAAAAGTGCTGAATCTAAACTGTTTATATTTTAAAAGGTACACATAAATTCTCCTTGTTCAACAATTATTTCTAGTGCCTTGAAATAGCAACTTCATTTACAGTTCATGTTGTAACTCCTACTGTAAAGGCAAACTAAAGAGTTACAATATTTCACCATGTCTTAGTATGCTATTCCAAACTTTTTAATACATCCCTTACTAATAAGATAGTCCTCCATCAACTTCAGACACTGTGAAAGCCCCACTTACAGCTCAGTTTCTCACATTAGCATGAAGACAAAACTAACAATAGCATTTTAATGCCATTGCATTTAGCATACTCCGCATTTGCAGAAGGCATTTTTAAAAATGTTTTTCTAACATGGGGCAGATAGCATGCATAGCCTAAGAGAACTACTCTATGCATAAACTGACACATTATCTTCATTCATCACTACACTGGTGTTACAAAGCTGTAACAAACATAGAACTAGTCTTTCTGGATTAAAACATAAAGATGCAGTGCCTGGAACAATAGGTTTTCAGCTCTAGTTTTAAGTGTACCATTTAACCATACCATTTAACTGCTAGCCTGCAAATGGTTACATCACAAATGGAAAGGAGGATCTAAATTTTTAATCATTATGGATGCTTACAGACATAAAACAAACAAATGGCACTTAAACTTGGCACAAGCCCTGTGCATGCCCAGAAGAGGCATCATGTTAGTTTGACCTGGCTCGGCCAACATCTGTATACATCAGGCACTTCAGTGGGGCTTTTTTAGCACTTTTATCTAATTGATTGAATCAGCTATTAGATAAAAACACCAAAAAGCCCCATTGAAGCGCACAATCTTTACAGACATTGCAGAACCAAGTCGAATTAATATGTTCCCTCTTCTAGTAAAGCACGTTTTGGGGTGGGGGGTGGCAGGGCTTTCCAACTCTGTTAGCAGCCTGCGTGCTTCAGAAGTTAGCAAGTGTTATCCAGCCTTTCCCCCAACCCCCTGTAGCCATGGTTTCAGAACTCCTGAATAGGGACTACAAAAATGAAAATCAGAGAATTAAAAACCTAAGGAAAAATTTAATAACTTTTCCCATCAACGTAGAGATAACCCATGTTTTTATACTGGGCATATTTAGGCTGTACATTAAATTTCAATCACCTCGGATTCTCCATTCACAGTTCGTGTTGTAACTCCTACTGTATAAATTCCTCCAGTTGAATCTTCATGTATTTTGATATTTGATTTTTTATTTTTTGCATCAATATCACGTGTTGTATCAAACAGATCAAGTATTTCTTCATTGTAAAGCTAGCAAAGAAAAAGGCAGCAAACATTACTTCAGTCCTCTCAAAACTAAAACCATATACATTTTACATACAGGTGATATTTTAGAATCTATCATAATCCAGTTTTAACTATAAGAGCTTCTGTGTAAAAGTCAGCATTATGAATCCAGCAAGTTAACACAGAACGACACTAAGTTAATTATCTGCAAGACTTTATTACACTGTTTGAAAAAAGAAAAAAAAAAAACCCGAGCATGGTAGTTTGAGCCATGTAGAAAGCTGAAAGTGGGTTCCTGGGTGCAACTAGCCCAGACGATATGCTCAAAGCCAGCAGAACTACAAAAGTAAACTCAGTAACAGACACCACTGAACATAAATGACAGACTGCTTATGCAGTTTTCAGCTCTGTATGATTGTTTTTGTTTCTACCAATTCATTGTTTGGTCCATTCTTTTCTACCGATTTCTTCAATCCCTACAATTCAGCTGCTCGACACACAATTCCATGTAGTGTTATCCCTTTTCTCAAAGACGTTTGTTTGGATTTTCCTTTCAGCTGACCTGCATCAGCTTCATCCACCTAGCCCTGACATTAAATTAATGTAAAATAAGTAAAATCACCACCACCACACGAATTGTATACATCACAATACCAACCAACTACATATAAAATACTGTGCTACCAACATGATACTTATAAACAATACTCTAGTCCAGCTAGATGTTAAATTCCTATTAGCTCCTACCCTCACATGTTTTTCAGGCTGCCAAACACTATGTAATTCTTGGAGAGTGCACTCATCTCCACATCTATATTTACCTGCAAAATGTTCACATAAAGTCATTGTCTACTGTTACCTTAATTTTGAAATGGGAAGGTTGACTGACTTGCTTAAAGTGGTCAGGCAAATTTGTAACCATTAACAAAAATTTAAGTACATTGACAAAGAATTACAGTCTCAGAAAAAAATCACATAATTAAGAAAGGCTAAAGAAAATCTAGTCTGGGACCTTGAGAGAACTAAAACCTGGTTTGGCCAAAATCTTCAAACATAGGTACCTAAGTATGGATTTGCCTAATAAAAAAGGGATTTTAATTTTGTAAGTTTTCAGCACCCAGCTGCAACTTACCACAAAGAACAGTGTGGATGGAAAACACTCTTTGGTGGCTTTTGCAAGGGAAATAAGGCAGAAGTAACATTTTATTTTTATTCATACGTTGAATGTGCCAATGGCCAGGTTCACACTGGGCTTTAGAAAGCAAAACTGTTTGTGGGGTGAATGGGGAGTGATCCTCAAGTTATGAATGTAAGACGATACTAATATTGAACATTCACAGGCGTGAGAGGAAGTAGGGGCAGAGTTGTCAGCAGTATGTCAGTTCCTACACTCTATCTGGCCCTCTTTCTTATCCTGCAAGGAAGAAGCCAGAAGCTATGCTTCTGGGTCTCCTGAAGGCAATGGCATTTGTAGTTCCTTCTCAAGTCTGTGCGGGTTCCAAATAACTTTTGGACATGGTATAACAGTTTCTACAATGATCAACTCCTGGTTTCGATGAGAACAATGCCTGTTTTGGTGTACCAAGTCTTTGTCTAAGGTTATGACTAGATTGGAATCACTCCAGGTGTCATAAGAAACAACTCAGCTTTAAATGTGCATACTGCCAGTAGCATTGCCACAACAGCAGGAAGCTCAGTACATGTGGCAAAATGTATATATGAATTTGCATAACTATGACCCCACACGCAACTCTATGCTGCAATGGCTACGTTGCTGACTGGACTGAATCTTGCTAGTTTAAAGCTAACTACACAAGTTGCAGTGACTGTCCTACAGACATATCCTTAGTTGTAACACTACTCAAAATATGTGGGAGGAGGTAGACTGTAACTTCCTGGAATCTGGAGAAGATGAGTAAGTTAAACTATTGGTTGTTTATGGCATAAAGGGAGGAAAGGTGGCTCTCTCACATGAAGGGCTAGTCAGATATTTTCTGAGAGCCACATGGCAGCAGAATGAAGTACCTTTTCTTCTTCTCCCTCCTTCTTAGCCTCCATTTTGAAATTACAGGACTATTGTCCCTGCTGACAAACTGGCATGGCCCCATTAAATTCAGCTAAGTACATCAGTATACACTAGCGGCATTGAACCCAGAGTGAAAACAGCACTAACTCATCAAGCTACTTGGTTGCAAGGGAGAAATCAAGACAGTAGGTAACTATTTTAAAAGGAGCATAGAACACCTAAATACAAGGCATATAAAATGGTAGAATTTCTCTTGCGTTTTGAAATGATTCTCAAGAACAAAAAGAGTTAAGAGCTTGGAACATGATACATCTGGTTCTTTCCATGTAGAAAGAGGAAATCATATTTGCTAACTAGAGGTATGTATTCAGTTTTCATCAAGAGCATCACCTTGCTAAGTATGCAGATACAGTCTGTTAAAGTACGGATAAAAATGATTTTCTTTTATATTTTTTAGGACATGGCATTTTATTTTATTTTTGATGTAGGAAATCTACAAGGAGTTTGATTTAAATTCCCCGTCTTTAGATATTATCTTAGTGATTTTTAGAATCTTCTTTAGTAACTGTAAGAAATGTCATACTTCTAAAAGGGAAATCTAGAAGCATTATTGGTTAATCTTTATTCCAGGCATAGGTAAGCATGCCATACATACACTGTTCACCAAAAATCAATTCAATGAAAAAAGCTGGAAGGGAATACTAAGAGGGGAAAGAGAAAGCAGCCCCCAGCTATGTCCCTCTACAAATCCACTATCAAGATGCAATAGGAACAGTCCAGGTGTTTTGTTTTGATTTCTTTTTTTTCTTTTTCTTCTTTTTTTTGGGGGGGGAGGGGGGAAGGGGTTGGGGTTTTTTTAGGCCCTTTCACAATTCTTGTGGGGGAGGACAAGGCTTACATTGTTGGCTTGGTAAAGCACTGTCTACATATATGTTCTTATATCAGTAAAACCAAACGACATCAAGAAATGATGACAGCCACTTTGGCCTGTCATTTAGAAAAGTTAGTCGAGAAGAAATCTCGTGCAAGCAGAACACAGAAGAAACAGGGCAGCAAAACAAACAGAAGTGAGAAACTAGGAATAACTTTTCCTTTTCTCCCCCCCAACAACAAAATGCTTTTTGGAAGCAGTATTCCTTAAAAGTTATACTAATAAATCTATTAAGATGTAGTCCAGAGGTCAGCAACATTTTGAGTCGAGTGTCAAAAAACCCAGCAACCTGAAGTTTGAAGATGTCGGTGCGCCAGGTGCAAACAGTGGGGAAACCGTGAGGAGCCTAACACCACGGAGCCTGGGCTGCTCACAGCAGGCTGCCGTAAGCCTGCAAGTAGCTGCACCAAGCTCCAGAGCCTCAGCCGCACTCACTGTTGCCAGCGGCTGCAGGCACACCTCTGGAAACAGCAGGGAAAGGGCCAAGGAGTGGGGCATTGAGGGGAGCAGCCCCTTCCCCGCAGCAGGCTGGACACTAGCTGCATGTGCAGGAACAGCACAGATCCTGCCAGGACCCCCCCGGGGCATGACAGGAACAAGAGCTGCGGCCAAGGCCTGTGCTATGCCAAGGCAGTGGTCCAGCTCCCTGCTCAGGGCAGCAAGAGCAGGGATGAGGGCTGGAGCTGGCAACATGGCTTGGCCCAGCCTGCTGGCACTCAGGCCCAGGAAAAGCACCCTCTGGGACCACCCACGGCAGTATGGCAGCTACCTCCATGGCACTGTCCCTGCCCGCCACCACCTTCTCCAGGCCCCGCAGCTGGAAGAGGGCTGCTCCACCTCATTCCTAGGGCCATGGCTCAGGCCCGGCGGACAGCTGCCTTAGCCACCATGTGGATGAGCTCTCCAGGGAGATGAGATGCAGACTGGCGTGGCAGGCCCTAAAGCTGCCCAGCTAGAGCCCTCCTGTGCAGGGCTGCTGCACTCATGCAGCTCACACTGCCCTTCAGAGCCAGACCCAGTGGGACAGGGACATGCCTCCCTTTCCCTCTGCTCCTCCCCCAGGGATGTTAGGCTTTGTGGGCATGCAGCCACTGGCAGTGGAGCACAGCTCCAGCCCCTTCCCCACAGTGGTCCCCAAGACATGGCATGGCAACAAGCCAGGCCAAGGCTCTGGATCCCAGTGTAGGGTCATGGCTGTCTGCCACATCTGGCCCAGGCTCTGGGCAACTGCTACCTGCCACAGAGCCCAAGCTGCTCGCAGCAGGGCTTGCAGCTTCCCCGCTGCCTGCTGTGAGCAGCCTGGACTCCGTGGCCAGTGACAGCTGCCCAGAGCCTGGGCTGGACGTAACGTGCCAAACAAAATGGACTTACATGCCATGATCTGGCATGCATGCCAGGGGTTGCCAACCCTTGTTTTAGCAAGTACACTTCTGAATTAATATATATTTCTCAGTATCATCATGGTCTTAATATAGCATACAGTATCTTAAAAAACGAATTATGTCTATAATTTTTTACTTTTAACTCTTAACCCTTTATTTTGGGATTAAAAAACAGTTGCAACCACATTTGGAATACTATGGGTAATACAATTTTAGAAGTTCAGCAGATATTCTTTACAAACAATTGTGTTACTGTTCCTATTGCAATTCCTAAAATAGAACAATTGCAACTCTCAGAGCAGTTGGAAAACCACATCCAAATCAAGTGGTAAATAATTAGTTTAGACTTTGTACTATTCATTTCCCATGCATAATGATTTTTCTAGGCAAACATTAGCCAGAGCTTTAAAAACCCCTGCCGAGGTCAATGGTGACAAAAGCATGTTAGTTTAACAGCAAAGTTAGTTTTGCTAATCTTTAGTCACACGTACAAATAATGATGTTATAATCTCTAACATGCTGCAGCAATATGCTGCCTATTAACATGATTGGAATATCACAGGTTTTCACGGTAGATTCAGATAAAAAGGCAAATTCTGTATTACTGTTCATAAGTGGAAGGAAATATAATTTAATTTCATAGATTATGGTTTATTCCAAAATAAAAACCTAGAAGGTGATTAATGTTTGTTCCTGTGCTCATATGCACATGATGGACTGGAATATAACAACTATAAAATATGTAAATTAATAATATAGATACTTCAAAATGTACTTCAAAATGTAAATGTAAAGAGACATTTTTTTAAAATGCACCGACTGGAAAAAAATGAATTGGAGCATAAAAAAAATGAATTGGATGATAAAAGTTTCTTTTAACAGGCAAGCACTAAAAATTCCCTTAATGTAATCCTACAGAGAAGTTGTGCAGCACAGTTAATTTAAAATATCTTAGGTAGAAGGCAGGGCAGAGTGGCACCTTACAGATTACTTAATTGAGAAGCATAAGCTGTCTTCACCAGATGAGGGAAAAGCTGCATAAGCAGTAACTGGGGCAGCAAAATGTTTTACTAGCTTCCCAAAAATAGTTATATCGACAAAGCTTACCTCTAAGAACTGAGCATTCACTTTAAATTCAGGAGGAGGAAGTCCTTGTTTAATAGCAGCTTGCTTTTTTTCTTCAATACATCTAAAAAGATGCGTAACAGCACGAGATATAATGCCCTGTTCCTCTTCTGTTATGTTGACATCAAATCCCGTTCCCATGGTATATGTTTTGCCAGCACCTGTCTGAATTAAAAAGTAGTAATGAATTGTATTAAGGGCACCAAGATATACCTATATTTAGGTTGTGTCAAGAGATGCAAGACTGTTCCAGTTGAACACTAGTATTATAGGAAAGATAGGTACTACTACTAAGTCACAACTTATACAATTCTTGGCTTTACATTGCCATATCATCCACAAACAAAAACATTTCTAAAATGAATGGAGATAAAGAAGAAGCTATGTAAATTCTATCATTTACAACACAATAGAAGCAGTTTATATTTCTGCATTGCTCTCCCTATAAAATTATTTTATGCTGTTGACAAGGACCAGAGTCCCCAGAGAAAATAAAGGTATTAGCATGGCTATTAGGTCCCTCAGGACTTACAAACAGATGTGCCTAGTTTGTAAATCCTAAATGGACTTAATGATGAAATAAGCTGAGCACATCAGCATCTATGTAGTTGACTGGCATAACTTTTTGGTGCCTAAAGTCACTTGTACACACCATGGGGGTTTAATTTGGTTTGGGTCCCCCTGAACTGAAACGGGGGATTTTTAGAAACACTGCTTCAGTTTAGGGAGAATAAAACCGAACTAAACCCCCGTGGCGTGTACACAAGGGTGGGGGCCTGATCCTTACCTGCCTCTTTTGCAGCAGGGCGGGGCAAGCTGCCAGCAGGCCAGGCAGACCCTGCGCTGCCCAGGCAGACCCAGGGAGTGCCACAGCCATCAGCCCCCCCACAGCTGCAGATAGAAGCACTGGGCCCCCGCATAACTCAAGCAGGCAGGCTCTGGGGAGAAAAGAAAGATCAGGATCACTGCTTTTTTTTTCCTTCAGTGGAATCTGCCTTCATGGGCTGCTGCCAGGTCCCACACCTCCTAAGCAGCATGGGGCCCATCAAGCCCCAAGCACATCAGCTTCCAGCACTCCATACTCTGTTGCACCTCGTTAGGTAGCAAACTAAAAAACCTCAGAAGTGTTTTATCTTACTACATACCAAAGTCATTTAAAGCAGAATACACCGCCAAGCATATAAACAGCAACATCATTAAAGCAGTGCAAAAGGGCATTTAAACCGCTTTAAAGGCCAATTTTGTGGCACGTACAAAGACTTTGAGTAAACTTAGCTAGCCATAACTTAGCACCTCTGGACTCACATCTACCTAAGTAGTTATGTAGTGGGGAGAGAGGGTGCCACCTACATATAGGTTTAGGGGTCTATATTGCAGTGGTTCTCAATCTTTTTAGACTCAAGGCACCTCCTGAAAAATGCTAACTCTTAGCTTTTACCAATTTTCTTGTTTGCAGAAAAATAATAGAGCAAGTCTTCTGTTGTAAAATCTCAAAAGACCGCAAGTCAGAATGTTTTTGATACTCCAAGCTTCTATTTGAAATCTCTCAGTTTATTTTAAGAATCACCTGTAGGTGTTTGCACACCCAACAATATAAATACTGTGCAGAAGCCTTGTTGACAATTACTACTCCTTTCCATCTAACTGATCTTTCAGTGCCTAACGGACAGATCTACAAAAGTACCGAGTCATTTACCTAAGGCAACATAACAAGTTTGAATCCAATTCTCCCAAGTTAACCACCTTTGCTCCCCTTTCAAATCAACAAAGAAAGAGGGTTGCTAACATACTTCTTTCTGCCAGATCTCCTTGATTTTGGAACCCATTCATCAATTCTTAATCTAATAACATTCAGGACGTATGTCAAAACCCATCATCTTCCCTAGGCATCTGAAAATGTCAAGCATATTACAAGGAAGCTGAATTTCTCAAAGGATCTGAGTTCTTCTGTCACCTGATTTACTGGTGGTTAATTATATTAAATTGTACTTCTGTATTTCAATGTATTTTAAAGTTACATAAGCAGCACTGGATTCTTGCATTTTATAAAGCAAAACAAAACATTATATATTTGTTTACACTACTTTGAGTGGCATCTATAGGCAAAGCACTATACAAACTTCTCAAAGAGTATTTTTAAAAAACAAATAAATTAATAAATTCTGAATCTTTAATAAAAATGCAGTTATTAGCCATTGCTTGCAAATATTTCACATTGAATTACAATGCTTACTTGGCCATAAGCAAAAACAGTGGCATTATATCCTTCAAAGCAACCATCGATCAGTTGTTCAATACATTGTACATAGATCTCCTGTTGCCGTGACTCGATGTCAAACACATAATCGAAAGTGAAGGCCTTGTCTTTTCCCAGGAACACTTGAGGCTCGCCAGGTGTGATAGATGTGCAAATATGGCATCCTTCAATCTTCTCTTTGGCTAGCTGTGGTCTAATTCTATTATAAAAAATAATAATATTTTTGTTAGAAACACTGTTACAGGAGCAATGCAGATAGAAGTAAAAGTTTCTTCTTTACTGAAAATATCAGAGATTCAGTAAATTTTTTATTTAACTTCAGCCCTTTGATGCAAAGCATGGATATTGTCATGATCACACTGATTCCAATTTCCAGATGAGATTTTTGAGATAAGTTTGGTTGGCTGTCAGAAACATTACTTTGACTGTGACAATTTTTAGGTTCACCCATCACTTAACTCAAGTCCAGAGTTTTTAAAAGTACAATATTTTTTATATTAAACATAAACATGTAAACCTCCTAAATTACAGTACTTTGAACTAACTTACTTGTTTGCTTCAGACTTTAAAAATAGGAAGAAACCTGACAGAGTTTGTTTTAAATAGTAAAAATCCAATTGTTACAGCAGCAAGCATAGAAAGGGCTTTATTTAAAAAAAAACAAACAACTTAATATTTACTTTGAAAATGACAAATGGTTCTGGCTGTAAAACCAATCCATGTCATCAAAAATTAAGAGGGTCCATAATATGTTTGTGTTTTCATAAAGACTCAGCGAGTCTGGTTTTCATTCTTACAGGGTGAAATATAAAAAGATCCAAGCATCTCAGAATAACCAACAGTTTAGTAGTTTGGGCAAGAGATAAGGCAGCAGTTGCACAACACCACCTTGGTCTAGAGCAGGGGTGTTAAACTCACTTCCTGACCTGGGCTATATCTGACCATGGAGCTCCTTGAGGGCTGAATCCAGCCCAGGGCACAGGATCGCTCTGGCAACAGTGGCAGCTCATGTTCCCACTTTGTAGACACAGCAATAATGGCAGTCTCAGCTCTCACAGCATGCACCATACAGGAGCTGGAGTTGCTACTGCAGACATGCATTTCGTGTCAGAGAAGCAGCTCTGGCTCTGGAAACGGAGCACATGGTGTCAACAACTCCAGCTCCAGGCCTGGCACAGGGCACTTGGTGGCAGCAACAGCTAGGCTGGCAGTTGAGAAGCTGGGGCTGCAGTGGTGGTGAAGGGCAAAGTGGAGGTAGGGCAACAGAGGCTGCGTCAACCCTAGCCCACCCTCCTGCCACCAAACCATCCTCCTGCCACCAAATTGCCAAGTCCATCAGGGCCTTAGGGCCATGACTTGTGTGGTATGGGGAACACCCAACTTGTTATGGCCCCAACTTCTGGTGGCCAGCTGGTAGCCCGGTGGGACAGATACAAGGGCTCTGCAGGCCATGTTTGACACTGATCTAGTGTTCTGTCATAATGTTCAATAGAATCAGCATCCAGTTATAAACTTTAAGTAGCAGCGTACACTTCTGTATAGTTAGCCTAGATTTACACAAAATTAAATATGTGAGCACTTTCTGGCCCTGTGTATCCATGAGATATCAAGTTGTGCTGAAATGTTGCCACCCTGTGCTTCGAACTATAGCACTTTAACTGGCATTGAACCACGACAGGCCAATCCAAACTTCTGATCTCTCACCAACGGGTACTTTGAATCTGGGTTGTATGTATCTTGCACACTTTATTATGGCCACTGTATTTGTTTAATTTTATGCAATAATGTACAAGACAGAGTACTTTTGATCATTTTTGTCATGAATTGTTTGCATAACAATTCACAGAAGAGGTTACAATTTACTTGCAAGGAAAAAAAGACATACAAGTTAAACCCTCTACAGGAAACTCATAAATAATACAGCAGGAAGAACCGCTCTTGTCAGCATATCCTCTGGTGCATAGTGGAAACTTAATAACCTTTGAAAAATATCATCAAAGGAACAATTACATAAAATGTTATATACTGTACAGGCAACCTCTTGGTCAGCAAGAGAAAAGTATTTTACAACTTGAAAATCTGCCTATGTTTAGCTAATAAATATCAGTCTACATTTACAAAAACCTCTGTAAACAATTTTATTGTTTTATCTTGCACACGAGCAATATAAAGGGATTCCAAAGAATTGTACTCGGCCTTGGTGAGGCCGCAGCTGGAGTACTGCGTCCAGTTTTGGGCTCCACAATTCAAAAAGGATGTGGAGAAGCTTGAGAGAGTCCAGAGAAGAGCCACGCGCATGATCAGAGGCCAGGAAAACAGATCTTACGATGACAGGCTGAGAGACATGGGACTCTTTCGCCTGGAAAAGCGCAGGCTCAGGGGTGATCTGATGGCCACCTATAAGTTTATCAGGGGTGAACACCAGGATCTGGGGGAACGTCTGTTCACCAGAGCGCCCCAAGGGATGACGAGGTTGAACGGTCACAAACTCCTGCAAGACCGTTTCAGGCTGGACATAAGGAAGAATTTCTTTACTGTCCGAGCCCCCAAGGTCTGGAACAGTCTGCCAGCGGAGGTGGTTCAAGCACCTACATTGAACACCTTCAAGAGTAAATTGGATGCTTATCTTGCTGGGATCCTATGACCCCAGCTGACTTCCTGCCCTTCAGGCAGGGGCCTGGACTCGATGATCTCTCGAGGTCCCTTCCAGCCCTAATGTCTATGAAATCTATGAAATCTATAAGATTTTATATTAAATCAGAATGCATGATAGGGCTTTAAGAATTACAGACAGCAGCTCCAGGAGCATTTAACAGATTTGCATCAGGCCTGTCCATATGTAGCAAAACTGAAGACAGAATATACAGTACAAGATTTGTAATTAAATCTCTTGATCCTAAACTAATAAAGTCTTTCAAACAAATACAAAAGACTTATTTCTTTTATTAGGCTGTGCAAATACAGTTCATTATTCAGGACTTGCCTTCCCTATAGTGCTTCAGTTGTGCAAAGTCCTAGAGAAAAACCTAACTTCACAGCCCAAACCATATATGATAGACAGGGAAATGATTCTTAGCTGGACACTTTACAGATGTTCAGTTACCTATTTTGCTGACATCTATGTAAATCAGTTGTCTTAAACATAAAAAACTAATAATAAGCAGTTGAAGGGCTATGAAAGATTCAACATCCTAGCCCAGGGTTTCTCAGCCCTGGGATGCCTTGAGATCCTATCACGGGGAGCCCAGGTCGACATGCAGTGTTAAGCACTGTCAGGTTTACAAACAGGATTCACGAGATAAACCCAGAGATTTCAAATAAAAATCCATAGTTGTGGTCATTCTAGGTTCTCTGGAGCAGAAAAACTGCTCTAATATTTTTCTGTAAATAAAAAAAAAAAGAATGAAAACTAAGAGCTGGCATTTCTCAAGGCCTGATTTGAGTATACCCAGGGGTACCTCAAATCTAGAAAGGTTGAGAACCACTGCCATAGTCATCCATTATTACTTTACTCAAGAGTTTCCAGAATGATGGGACCAGAGGACAGCACAAAGTAGTGGCCAAAGGAAGCAGACAAACAACACAACTGCTTTCCTGCCCCTCAGTTTCTGTTAGTTTAAAAATGGGTCTCTAGCTTTAACTGCTGGGAAGCAAGTATAATTGACATAATAACGTCTGCTGAAGAGACAGAAACAATAGCTCTGGGTTGCAGATGATCCCATCCATTTCATTCAATTCATTTCAGATGGTATCTTAAAATGTCAGCATTAACCCCTTTCCTTTCCTATCTGCTTTGATGAGCAGTATATGAGTATTAACCTCACCTTTCTCCAAAGGAGTACAAAAGCAAAAGAGTAACCAAAAGAGGTAACAAGAGGAGTAATACACAGCAGGACTACTGCAATACATGGCTGGGTTATTAGACTGCAGTGATTTAACCAAATGTATTTTACTAAAAGGGAGCTCAACTTTAAAGCTTCAAATGCAAACCATTCTTCTTCAGAACCCCCAAAAATCCTTGCCTCTTGCATAATTCCTGGACTATCACAGCTATAACCTCTCTCTAAAACTACCTTAACACACTGATGACCATTGTCATTACATTAGCAAGATGTTAAAGTCAAAACTAGCAAGTGTCAAAAAACTAACTAGTAACTTGTCACTAACTTAAGTGATTGTATTAGGTTACTATATGATAATCTAGAGAAAGTGAGGTGACAGTAATAGTTAGGGTACATAAAGATGTTCAGGGAAGTTAGACTGCATTAAAAATGGCCACCCAATCTAATTTACTGTATTTACTCGAATACAAGACAAGGACCCTCCCCCAATTAGTATAGGGGGAAAAAGCGCCTTGTCTTATAATCACATCCAGCAAAATTTCACTAAATACACTGCCTATCATTAAACTGCTGCCAAAAGCAGCATGTGCTCAGCAATGGAAACCAACTATAAAGCTGGAGTTGATTAAATGCAGCCAACACTGAGCATGAATATAAAACACATGGCCCACATTGGGCAACCATGCTAATGAGAACCTACCACAAGAATAAGTTAGTGTAAACCTTCTGAATAAGACAGACAGTAGTGCCCCATTAAGCACAGTTCCTGTCACCATTGACTCTTTTTCAAGTTATCAAGTCATAGTGAGCCATGGCATTGCATACAGTTCACCCAGAATCCCTCTGTTGGCCTCTCTCAAGCCTATCATGTATAATTAGTATGACCCCGTCCTCCATGAGATGAAGCCAGGCTAAATTGCCCAGAGCCTCATCTGCATATAAAATTTTGGAGCATCCCAAGACTTGACAAGAACAGCCGATCATGAGTGAGAGGCTAATTAAGACATGGATCCTTGGTGGGGGGTGGATATCTGAAATATGCACATATACTGAGCAGTGCTTAGCTGTGGGGTCACCGTTGCTTCAAATGCTGTCAACTCAGTTGGGGCCCAGCCCAATGAACTGTATGGCAAATCACAAACCTTTGGCTTTGGACTAATATCATGCATAGTTTGTACTACATACAAGTAGGTGCCAAAGTGATGTTCAAAAGTGTTTTTACAGGATAGCTGTGCTAAAACTTGAAACAATGTCAAAAAAAAGGTAACATCAATTCTGGACGAACTGAAGTCTATTGGTACTATATGCAAATTACTAGTCATGTTAAATTTCAAGGCTATTGTTTTCAAATTAGCTCCTCATTTCTATGTGCTCAGGGAGAGCAGAGTCTTATAGTACGGAGGGGGGAGGGGTGGAACGGCTTCCAAGGGAAAAAGTTGGGGGAAACCAGAATGCAAAGAGTTACCTGACCCCCAGATTTGTTTTCCCTCCTGTAGCAGTGGGAAAGAAACAAATTCAAGGCAAGCCTCCAATAATTCTATAGATGAGTCTTTCTCATCAAATTTTTGGTTCTCAAAGGTGTACTTATAGACTGTGATCAAGATGCCACTCAACACTGACTAAGGGACATTTAGCCTGAGTGTGAAATGTTACTTCATTTTAGCAAACTGCAATAACTGTCGCAACTTCCTTACAACACTGATACTGTTGTGCAGGTGTCAAGGAACATCAGGAAAGTGTAATATGAATAACCACCTTCAGATTGGTTAACACTTGGAGGTCAAGAAAGAAGAGAAGCCAGTGTTGAAGGCAGGCACGCTGTGTACAGCTGGTTTACAAAAATTAATTCTTCACAAGAGAGCTGTGATGGAAGAGATATCTTCACCTCTGCGCAGGACTGAATAAACTCTTTTGAAGTCAAATAGGCTTTGAAGTCAAATACACATCAAGTAAGCAACTGGCATTACATAGACAGAGTGTTCTGTAAACAGGAATTCTTTGATATTCAACTGTTGCAAAACACTAGTTCATAGTATCATAGTGCTTAGGGTCGGAAGGAACCTAAACAGATCAACAGGTCTGACCCCCTGGCCCGGGCAGGAACGAGTGCTGGGGTCATAACACCCCAGACAAATATCTATCCTTCCCCCTCTTGAAGACCCCCAAGGTAGGAGAAAGCACCACCTCCCTTGGGAGTTCATTCCAGAGCCTGGCAGCCCTAACTGTAAAGTAATGCCTCCTGATGTCCAGCCCGAACCTTCTAACAATTTGCGGTCGTTATTCCTAGCAACCCCCGGTGGTGCCTGGGGGAAGACAGTCTCACCCCATTTCCGCTGGCCCCCCCAGGTGAGTTTGTAAATGGCCACCAGATCTCCTCTCAGCCTTCTCTTGTGGAGGTTGAATAGATTCAGGCCCTTTAGCTTCTCTTCGTAGGGCCTGTCCCGTTGCCCCTGGACCATGTAAATGGCCCTCCTCTGGACCCTCTCAATGCCAGGCACATCCCTCTTGAAGTGCGACGCCCAGAAATGGATGCAGTACTCCAACGGCGGCCTGACCAACACCACACACGGGGGAAGGACCACCCCCCTGGACCTGCTTGTGATGCATTTGTAGATGCACGACAAGGTGCAGTTAGCCTTACTGACCACTTCCTCACATTGGCGACTCATGTTCATCATGGAGTCAACAATGACTCCAAGATCCCTTTCTGCTTCTGTGTTGACAAGAAGGGTGTTCCCCAGCCTATAGCTGTGTTGCTAGTTCCTTTTCCCTAGATGCAGTACCCTGCACTTGTCTGCACTGAATTCCATCCTATTCTAATTGTTTTAATATTTAGTATTAGCAAAAATTTTGTGTTTAAGCATAAGAAATATTAAATTCAGGATAACATTACTCAAATTTCCTATTACATAGCAGAAAGCAAGGATGCTTTCTTACTACCTGCCCCTCAATATCATTTTGCCACACCCAACTGCTTTCCACTCCACAACATTTGCAGTCTTCACATTTGCCTCAATATGCTTATATTCCTTTATATAAAACAGAGCAAATCAAATTGGTGCTGTTAGAGATACTACTTTTGGTTTTATCTTCAGAAATTCTATGGCATTCCTATTATTGTGGATTCAAAACTTGCTTTTTTGTTTACTGGGTTTTTACAGTGTTTGTTACCATAGCATCTGAGCATGTTTGGCCAGGGGTTACCAACTTTTTGCTACCATGTACAGCTATTTGCAACCTAGCCTCTGATACAGGTTACACATCTCCACAGATCTGCAGCAATCAGGTACTATGGGGGGAATAGAGATAGAACAAAGCAGACGGTAGGACCCCGGTAACACCACCACTATTGCCCAAGAGAGTTGCCCATTCTTTAAGCTACTCAAGTTGGATCTGTCTCTTTGCGGGCTGGATTCAGCCCATGAGCCATGAATTGCTGACCCCTTTTTGGCAACTTAGAATTCAACCAAATCAGTCTACCTGAATTCTCTATAAACAATTGTGAATGAAAGTGCAAATGTATTATGTATTATGGTCTAACAGATCAAGAGGGCTAGTCCAAGTTATGTTAGAATAAAGATGCTGCCTCACAGGTATTAGTTCATGTTAGCACTAGCAGCCACAGTATGAGCTCAGAGCCCCTGAAGAGTTCATACTCTGGTTGCTAGCACATTCTAGTCCCCATCCCAACACACATTCACTTAATTGTGTAAGCAACTCAGAACATATAGCATAACTGCAGGGTTGATGGCCCAGAGGTTGCAAGTTCAAGGCCACAGCAGAAGCTCTCACAGTGCAGACTTGCCAAGCTCCAACAAATCTGCAAATTCTGCTGAATACCTTGTCACAAGGACACAAAAAGGAAAGGACCACTTAAAAATTCAATAATTAAAGGTGTGTTTTTATTTGGTGGCGTAATTGCCAATTATATCTGTAGCTTTGTAATATGTTCCCCAATAATAATTACAAAAGGCTTCTGTGGCAGCCAGTTGAAGGGGCATGAAGAAGATGGAGGGGGTTTTGTTCTGAGGTATATATATTATTTTTAAAAATAAATTCAAAGTGGTGCTACCAGATTCCATTAATGCACCTTGAACTGCCCAAATCCATTTGTGATGCTGGGAGCGGCACAGCTAATGTCTTGCAGTTAGCATTCAAACTAGATATTGGAAAAAATGACTAATAAAGGCTAAGTTACATATGCATATGCAAGAAAACCACCTTATCCTGTTCTTGTTACCTCTCATAAAGTAACAGGGGCGCAAGTCAGGTCAACAGTGTTGTAAGACAAGACAGAGCCCATAGTTAATACTTCAGCAGGTGGCATTCTTCCCTGTAAGTCAGTATTGAAACAATAACCTATCTTGTTAGGAGAAAACCATGTTGCTGGCAGTCCTGTCTTTTGGATGACACACAAAACTGAGTATCTGACCATTTAAGATTATCAAAGACCAATGGCAATTTGCACAAAGCCCTAAAATGACAGCACCAGTATCCTGGCCAAATTCTAACCTTGCGATTTTATTCAACCTATTTATATTTCGCCCTGTTATTTCATGAGGGTAGGGGTTTTTTCCTCACTCTGACGTGTCAGTATGGCGTCTTAGAGATGGAGAAGGAAATACTTTATAAAGCACTCTGTCACACAGTTGGAAAGTGACACAGCAGTCACCCTAGCAGAGATTAATGTTAGTTAGCTACGCACATACACTGCAAGACTTACATTGCCAAACATTTTTATACATGACTGGACTATTCTGGCAGAGATACAAAGGCACAGACTTTTACACTTGCACTAAGATGCACTAGACTGGAACTCTTCATTGTAGTTAGTCTCCAAAAATTTGCAGACCCATTTGCCAGTTTGTTAGAATCAAGGTGTAGAGTTGGGCTCTGTGAAGTTTCGGTCCCTGATTCAATTCAGTGGAAATCTGGCCCTACTTGGTGGCCGAATCTCCGAATCTGAACTGAATCAGAGGACCCTTTAATCTTTCCGAATTGAACTGGAACCTTCCGAATCGACTCGGAGAGATTCAGAAAGATTCAGAGATTCGGACATAGAGACAACTTTATATGTTTTTTTCTAAATATGTCTAGGTAGCAGGCAGCCCATGAGTGCTGCAATGCTGGGGTGCATGGAGTGTCCCACAGAAGCACAGGGGGCTCCCCACCATGCTTGGCAGCAAACCCAAAAGTGGACCAGAAGCACTTCCAGTACACTTTAGGTCCACTGGGAAGTGTGCCAGGCCCCCCGCCAACTCAGCAACTGGTGCCTCCTGGGGGAAGGCATCTGGGGTCCCCCTGCAGCCGATTACTGAGCCAGGGCACGGGAGGCACCGCTGACCTAGAAGTGGGCAGGAAGTACTTCCAGTCCATTTCTGGGTTCACCGCCGAGCACATGGAGGGCCCCCCCACACTCCTGTGGCATGCTGCATGTGCCCCAGCACTGCAGCGTTCTGCATTATGAACTGTGCCTGGTACCTCAAGGTATGTAGAAAAAACTTAAAGCTGTGTCTGTGTCCAAATCTCTGACTCTCCGAATTAGCATTGAATCTTTAGATTCGGCTGAATTGAATCAGGGACAGTGATCTGAATCAATTAATCAAAATACTGTCCCTTATTCAGGCCAAATCTGAATCTAATAGGGCCCACTTCGCATACCCCTAGTGTAGAACATATATCAGTCACTGTAAGATACCTTGTAATAATTAACAATACAATAAAAAAGAAGAAAGTTCCCTAGCTGAAGTTTAAATAAACAAGGGGGCTATGGGAAGCAGGGAATGCTGCTATGCCAAGTCACAGTAAAATCATATTTGGACTGAAGATAATACTGAAATGAAACCGGTTCTTGATTCAAGCCTTGAGGAATCAAGCAACAACTCACATGATCTGAATTGGACTGTTGAAAATGCAGGATTATAATGCCTAAAATATCTTTTTACTATTATTTGTATTGTTTTAGTAGCTGGAGACCCCAATCATGATCAAGAGAAGGCTGTGCTAGACTGTACCAATATCTAAAATGACATACTTCCTCCCATGAAAAGCCTACTATTTCAGATAAGACATAAAATGTGGCCGTAAAGAACAAGAAGGAAAGAACAAGGGCAACAGTGTGGTTATATAGATTTAACAAGTTAATGGTCCTGAAGTCAAAGGTATTATTCACATAATAAAAAAGGGATCTGCAATCCCTAGCCATCCTATCATAATTTTAAAATAGCTTTCATCAAATTCCAGCCAAACAAATGACTAGTTTGTCTCTCGTGGTTTTATTTTTTAAAAAGAGCTCTCTTAAAAACTGAAGCAAGAACCACCATCCCCACCCACAAAGAGCTGCAAGCTGCCTCTTCCAATTTGCAAATTACAAGAAGAAAATAAATGAAACAATGGAATTTAAATTCAATAAAGGAAATATGGCACTGAGATAACTACATTTGTCTGGAGGCTGTTCCTTATCTTCCTCTCAGCTACCATGCTTTTGCTTTTCTTAGAGAGATTTAACATCCTAAAATAATTATTCTTTTCTGTAACAGATAGGCTCTGGCAGAGAGGCTCTTTTAGCCATTCGTGGTGTATGCTATAAGTCACATTCAGAACAGTGGGCTAAAATGGCTTCATCAGGCTGTTTTCTTCTGTTGGTTTTTGAACCCCTTTAATTCTAGCTCTACTGCTAGGCAGTCACTAACAGGCAGATGCTCAACCTATCTGGCCCAGAGGGCTGGATGAGGGGTATGGGGCAAGTCCATGGGCTGAATCCAGTACAGGGTCAGTCCATGGATGTGACGTAGCATGCTGGCCCACCCCTCCACTTTGGATGTGGTCACAGAGCAATTCCATGCACCACCCCAGCCCCATTCCTAAGCAATGTGGTGTGTGAGGCCACTTCATTCAGCCCCAAGCATTCCCCCATGGGTCCAGAAATTGCCATTACCCTGCTGCCAAATTAACCCTGCCACCAAATTTCTGGACCCATGGGGAGTCCCACAGTCTGGATGACATGACTCTGCAGACCAGACGGGCCTGCAAGCCAAAGATTGAATACCGCTGCTCACAAAGGAACAGTCAGGCAGTATTTTTTCAGATCAATTATTGAATAGTTCTGTAACTATCTGGCAGAGAGTGCAATACAGACGGCATATTCATATAGGAAAAAATGGCTTTTGTGTTCTCTCCACAAGAAGAAAAAGAGAGGGGAGAGACCCAAGTCTGCCTGTCTCCCCTGGCCATCACAACAAGCTGAGAAAAGCCTCAAGCACATCTAAAAGGAACCTCTTGTCATATCATGAACAAATAACCCCAAACCTTTTTTGCCAATTTCTCTCCTACCAACTAATTAATGGCTAAGGATTTTTCCTCCCCTAATAAACCTACAGTTTAAAAAGAATAAACTGATTATTTGGGGGGAGAGGAGGAAAAGGGACACATTGTTAAGGTTTTACATGTATCCCAATTAAAAAATTTAAATCCTTCTAATGTCTAGTGCAAGACAAAGTGAGCATTGAAGGAAAAATAACTTTCCTCAGAGTTCAAGCATGCATACCAAGAGCAAATAGCCAGCAGAACTTCAAGGGACATACAAATTACTTTAAAAAATATTGCTTCCAAAATCAGCATAGCGCTAAATCAATGTTAATCTTCAAAAAAAGAAATTTGCCTTCTTCTTCTATAAACACAATTACTAAATCATCTTCTCACCACCTAACAAGATGCATAATAATTACAGTCTACAAAGAATAAGGTTTAGGCAAACAGAGCGAACATTCCGTTCTAAACTAAAATACAAGACGCCAGGGACCTCCTGCTACCAAGAAACAAAGCAAAATACCACTTTTTAAAATTTGAAATTCAATATTCTTTTTACAACATAGAGGACTGTATTATTCACATCACCTGGAAGAAATTCCACTAGGTGAAAACCTAAAGCTGGAACTTCATTCTGTATTAAAATTGTTTCTAACTTTGCTTAAAAGGAAGGAGGGAACAAGGTTATTTCAACCTGAACATTTTCATACTGACTCAATTAAGAGATTTTTGTTTGCCTAAACTTTTAAGGAAATCACTCAGACCTATAAACAAGTTAATATTCATTATTCTACAAAGTTTTAATGCTGTAATTATTTTTGTACCAACAACTTAAGCAGCTTGTTTTTTTAAGAATTAAAGTATTTTCTTTTGTAAAAAACAGTAGAGTACTTCTTCAAGAAATTCACAGGTTAAAGTTACTACCACTCTGATGCACTATCAATTGGCTATGCACAAGTGCTCTCCTAAAAACTACACGCCACAGAAGTGAATGTGCAGAGCTGAATTAACAGGTGACACGTGTGGGAGAGGGGGAGCACAGGGAGATATGCTCCCCGCCACCCCCCCCCCCGATTTCTGTGCCAATGGGAGGGTGGGCAGCCCAACTGGAGCCAGCACCTGGCAGCAGCAGCACAGAGTTTTACCCCCTCATTGTCAACACTTATACATTGTCTATGGTAGAATCCACAGCCAGACAGGCGTTGGCACAGAACTTCAAAAGCCAAAAGGTAGAACAAACAGTTGACCCAGTCCAGTAAATACATAACTGGACAGAGGAGTGCAACAAATCTACTGTCTTAGTCATGAAAATCTGAACAGCACACATTTACCTAAATTACCATATGCACTGTTTAAACTTCCACTTTTGCAATTCATTTTGCTTGCCCCACTATATATCACACATGCACAAGGAGATGAATTAAAACATAAAAAATGATAATTTAAAATATACTTCACCTGTTCCATCCACTAAACCGCTAACTCTGCTTTTAAGCCACTGCAACGAACTGAACAAGTTTGAAAGACTTAAAAAAGAAGAAAAAAGAAAAAAAAAGAAAAAATATTTCTTCTTCCTCCCAATTGTAGAATTGCTGCCCCATCAATCAATCAATCACACACGCATGCACGCACACGAGCTTTAAATTCTGATACCACAATGTTGCAAACAGAGTAGGCAAGTATAAGCCACCTTAAAAGCCTAGTTCCCACTGCCTTCTGGGTATTCCTTGCTTGGGATAAAGCTAAGGGACATCACCTTGACAGAAACGCACCCTTGCTGAGGCATTAGGCAGTCAGCAGCAGCTCTAATCTGTTACTCTCTGCAGAAGCTACAAATATTGAGGCACTGAACATCTGGACTCAACGTGGCCTTCGGACTCTGTCTCAATGGTCTCAAGGGAGGCGGGGGTAGTTTAGGGTAGCCTCCATTCCTTCATACTTTTGCCTAGCCATACATGTTGAAGGTCTTGGTGTTGATGGTTGCAGAGGCCATCACTGGTTCGAAGAACACTCTGAAATACTTCTACCACTGGTTGGACAGCATTAACCATCTACAATAAAATCTCCCAACATCATAACCCTAGAAAATTTAAGAAACAAAGAGAATTGCAAAAGGAGGCTAAGAGGTGTGCCCAAGATTTTTGGCTGAAACTCTTGTGATGATATTCAGAAAGCAGCTGACACAGGTGATAACCACAGAATGTATGAAGGCATCAAATGGGCAATTGGTCCAGTCAAGAAGGAAACAATTTTGCTGAAAGACTTAAATGGAAACACTACCACTGATGAACAAAAAAAACTTGAGCATTGGATTGAATACTATGGAATTCTACACTCCAGTGAGAGTGAAATTAAACATGAAGAGCTCAAAGGATTATCACAGTTCAAAGTTATGATGCATTTGAACAACATGCCTACATTACCCACGAGGGGCCAGCAGGGGAGATTATGCTTAGGGGCAATCAACACAGGTTCATTAGCAGCAGGTCCTGTCAGACCAACCTGGTGGCCTTCTATGATCAGATCACCAAATCCTTAGATGCAGGGGTAGCAGTGGACATAGTCTTCCTGGACTTTCAGAAGACCTTCGACACTGTGGCTCTCACCCCGTGCTCATTAAGGAACTGGCGGACTGTGGTGTCAACACCCACACAGTCAAATGGGTCACCAACTGGCTGGAGGGCCGCACCCAGAGAGTGGTGGTGGATGGGGCATTTTCAACTTGGAGGGATGTGGGCAGTGGGGTTCTGCAGGGCTCGGTCCTCAGGCCCGCACTGTTCAACATCTTCATCAGTGACTTGGACGAGGGGGTAAATAGCACCCTGTTCAAATTTGCTGAAGACACTAAGATGTGGGGGGATATGGGCACACTAGATGGGAGGAATAGGCTGCAGTCAGACCTAGACAGGTTACAGGGGTGGGCAGATGAGAATAGGATGGGATTCAACACAGACAAGTGCAAGGTGATGCACCTGGGGAGGAACAACCGGCACCATACCTACAGGCTAGGGAACTCCCTTCTCGTCAGTGCAGAGGCAGAAAACGAACTTGGAGTCATCATTGATGCCAAGATGAACATGGGCCGGCAGTGTGGGGATGCAGTCAGGAAGGCCAACTGCACCTTGTCATGCATCCACAGATGCATCTTCAGCAGGTCCAAGGAGGTGATACTCCCCCTCTATGCAGCACTGGTCAGGCTGCAGCTGGAGTACTGCATCCAGTTCTGGGCACCACACTTCAAGAGGGATGTGGACAACATGGAGAGGGTCCAGAGGAGGGCCATTCACATGATGAGGGGGCAGCAGGACAAACCCTACGAGGAGAGGCTACGGGACCTGAACCTGTTCAGCCTCCACAAGAGAAGGCTGAGGGGAGATCTAGTGGCTGTCTATAAACTACATCAGAGGGGGCCAGCAGGCATTGGGGGAGTCCCTGGTCCCCCGAGCACTATCAGGAGTGACCAGGAATAACGGTCACAAGCTGGCAGAGGGTAGATTTAGGCTAGATATCAGGAGGCGCTACTCCACGGTCAGGGTGGCTAGGATCTGGAACTAACTTCCAAGCGAACTGGTGCTGGTTCCTACCCTGGGGGTCTTTAAGAGGAGGCTAGATGTACACCTTGTTGGAGTCATTTGACCCCAGTACTCTTTCCTGCCATGGCAGGGGGTCTGGACTCAATGATTTGCTCAGGTCCCTTCCAACCCTGGAAACTATGACAATATTAGAAGATTTGCAAAAAGTCATTAAATTGATCCGTGGGAACATAGCATCCAGCAACAACTGCTTGCCTGCTAAAATCTATAAACGTGCCAACAAGAAGTTTAATGAAGTTATATTGTTCTGCTGGAAAGAGCAAGCAGTACCGTGAGATTTCAAAAGACGCTCAGTTTGTACAATTATACAAGAACAAGGGGAATAAAAGTGACTGTGACTACATCAACCTGTTGAACATCATCAGAAAAGCTGTCACTCACATTATGCTCCCTAGACTGCAATCTCTAGGTGAAAGAATCTATCCTGAAAGTCTCTGCAGTTTTCACTCAGGACACTCCACCACTAAAATGATACTCTCAGTTAAGCAACTTCAAGAGAATTGTACAGAAAAAATGCATACCACTGTACACAGTCTTCATTGATTTGACAAAGGCCTTCAATATGGTCATCAGGCAGAGCCTGTTTTGAAGAAACTGGGTTGTCCCCCCAAATTGTTGAACATCTTTCGCTCATTATATCACGGTATGAAGGCAACTGTACTGTTTGAAAACAAAGAATCAAATTCCTTTGAAATCAACAAGGTGAAACAGGGGTGTGTCTTAGCCCCCAGGCTTTTTAACATCTACTTTTCATTCCTACTTCTTTATGCATTCAAAGACAGCGATGACATCATTTATCCCTGAACCAGACAAGATGGAGGCTTGTTCAACATGGCAAAGTTTAGAGCGAAAACCAAGGTGAAATACCTGGTTATGAGAGACTTCTGGTTTGCAGATGACACAGCCTTGGTTGCCTAGAGCGTATCTTCCCTGCAAAATCTCTTGGGAAGATTTGAGTTATGCAAGAGCTTCGGGTTGTCAATTAGTCTCGAAAAGCCTGATAACGTACCAAGGGGTAGAAGAACCAATATCTGACATCACTCTGGAAGGTAAATCTCTTGGTGTCAGATGGCTTTTGTTACTTGGGTTTTATAATCATCAGGAATCTTGACCTTCAGATTGAACTGCCACACCACCACTATTTAGCACCCACCTACCACAGTCCCCAATTAACTCCTCGCTCCACACTTAGGGTCAGGGTCTGCTGGATGGTCTGCTGGGGGTCTCTGCGTGGCAGCTGAACAAAGCCAAGGAGGGTAATGCCTTCCCCCCCACCAGCTCATACTTAGCCCAGCCCCTCAGGAAGCCATGCAAACAGAGCATGCAAATGGATGCGCTGTGGGAGTCAGAACAGGGTAAGGGCACAAGGCTCTGAGCAGAGAGATAGAGAAGTCAGGTACTCAGGTATGCAGCAGTAGCTTAGATTACACCGCACAATGGTGGAGATGCATCGTACCCTAAAGATTCCTGCCTCCCCCGCACTGGAGCCCCCCACCCTGCACCACTCAGGCCTCCACCCAACAGAGCCTTTGGTTCCGGCCTCCACCCAGATGGAGCCTATGGCTCCAGGCTGCAGGGACTGCCTGGCACAGCTGCCAGCAACTGGGAATGGGACCAAGGGCAACCCCATTTGTGGGGTATGCTCCCTAGTGAGGTCTCTGGAGTGCCAGGTGGAAGAGTTCCAGGCAGAGGTGAGCAGGCTTCACACTATCAGGACCCATGCACAGGAGATTGACATCTACTACCGGGCTCTTCACCAGAAGAACACAGAGGGAAGAACACTGAAACCCATCAGCAGGAAGAAGAACAATAAAGAGACTGACCTGGAGTCCCATCCTGGGGTTGCCTGGGAGACGGTTATCTCGGGTCCAAGGCATGCAGTGCCAGGGTCACTCCTCCCCTGGAACTGCATAACAGGTTTATGCTTCTTACAGCACCAGCAGAGTAGTCAGCAAATGTACTGGTTCTGGAGGAAGGAAGGGAGCCAGCCACCCCAAAGAAGAGATGCAGGTGGTTGTGGTGGGCGACTCCCTCCTGAGGGGGACCGAGGGAGCAATCTGTCACCCCGACCCTCTAACCTATGAGGTCTGCTGCCTCCCAGGGGCTCATATCCGGGATTTGGCTGAAAGGATTCCAAAACTTGTCTAGCCCTCTGACCACTACCCCATGCTCCTCATCCATATCTGACTGCTCACAAAGCTTCCTCACTTGCATTGAGGAGCTCTATCTAACTCAGGAAGCCTAAGGGGCCAACCAGGGCAAGGCACTCCTAGATTTGGTTCTGGCCAAAGGGGACAATCTAGTGAGCAACCTGAGGATTGAAAGGAAACTGGGTGACAGTGACCACCTTTTCTATGCACCATAAGTCAGGGAAACCAGCCAGTAGGGTAGAAATCTTTGATTTTAGGAAAGCTGACTTCCACAAGCTTAGGATATTGGTCGGTGAGGCCCTGCGGGACTATGGTCCTATGAGAAAGGCAGTACAAGAAGAGCTGTCGTTCCTCAAGGAAGTGATCTTAAGACGGGGCAGGCAATTATTTCAGGTGAAGGGCCGTTTACTGAGTCTTGCCAAGCCATCAAGGGCCGCATGACAGGCAGCCAGGGGCAGATAACTATTAATTTTCTAAATACTGGGGAGGCACCGCGGGCCAAATAGAATAGCCTGGCAGGCCGAATCCAGCCCGTGAGCTGCATTTTGCCTACCCCTGTCCTAAGAGCTCAAAGGATGTCCATTCCCTTTAGCAGGAAAGGCAGCAAAAGGGTTGGGAGACCCACTTGGCTCACTAGGAAAGTCATGGACCTCCTTAAATTAAAATGAGGAGCTTACAAGTGATGGAAGTCAAAAACCACCAAAAAAGAGTATGCAGCAACAACCTACACCTTCCGGGAGATGATTAGGGCAGCAAAGTCAACTCAAATACAAACTGGCAACCAGAATCAAGGACAACAAAAAGTCCTTTTTTAGCTATGTAGGAAGTTGGATGAAAAACAAGGGAAGCATAGGGCCCCTGATGAATGAAATGGGATAGCTTATAACTGACACTCAGGACAAGACCAAACTCCTGAATGAATGCTTCACGTTGGTATTCCACCAATACAAGAGTGTCAGCCTGCTTGATCGGGTCCAGGATGTTCATGGTGGGGGTGACCACCCTCCCAGAGTTGGCATAGACCCTGTGGGGGAGCACCTAGAGCAGCTAAATATCTATAAATCAGCAGGACCAGATGAACTACACCCAAGTGTGCTAAAACAACTGGCCAACATCACTGTGCAACCTATGGCAAAGTTATTTGAAGACTCTTGGCACTTGGGAAAGGTCCCAGAAGATTGGAAAAGGGCCAATATGGGGCCTATCTTTAAGAAAGGGAGGAAGGAGGACCCAGGGAATTACAGGCCTATCAGTTTGACCTCAGTCCCTGGTAAAATCCCAGAGAAAATTAGCAAAGTATCCATTACTGATAGGCTAACAGAAGGCAGTATTTTGAAGGATAGCCAACATGTCATGCCAGGCAGGTCATGCCAGGCTAACCTCATTTCCTTCTACGATGGGGTAACTCAGCACCTGGATAGGGGAAATGAGGTTGATGTTATATACTTGAACTTCAAAAAGGCTTTCAACCTCATCTCTCACAATGTCTTCCTGGTTAAACTGGGAAAATGCAGCCTCAGCTACTTCACAGTCCAGTGGCTAGGTAACTGACTCCAAGGTAGGACCCAGACAGTACTGATTGACAGAACTGAGTCAACATGGCAGAAAGTGACCAGCGGTGTCCTTCAGGGTTCAGTACCAGTGCTTTTCAACATGTTCATCAACAATTTGGATTCAGGTATTACAAGTGAACTAGCAACATTCACTGACAACACCGAACTATGGGGGGATGTGGTCACGCTAGAGAACAGGCTGGCAATACAAGCCAAAATGGACAGGCTTGTAAGGTCAACCTGATGACATTTAATACAGAGAAATGTAAAGTGCTCCATCTGGGGAGAAATAATCCCCAATACACTTAAAGGCTCGGCAGTGCTATGCTGGCAAGCACCACAAGTGAGTGAGACCTAGGTGTCATGATAAACCATAAAATGAACATGAGCTACCAATGCGATGCCATAGCTGGCAGAGCTAATCAAACACTGGCATGCATCTACTGAGGCATCTTGAGCAAGGCTAAGGATGTCATCCTCCCGCTCTACTCAGTCTTGGTGAAACTACACCTGGAGTACTGCTTCCAGCTCTGGGCACCCCACTTCAGGAAGGATGTGGAGAAGCTCAACAGAGTCCAAAGGAGAGCTATGATTAAAGGCCTAGAGGCCAGGTCATATGAGCAGAGGATGAAAGACTTGGGACTGTTCCACCTGGAGAAAAGAAGACCAAGGGGACTTGGTGACAGCCTATTTGTATATCAGGGGTGTACATCAGTGCCTGGGGAAGCATCTATTCACCAAGGGCCCCCAAGGGAGGACAAGAAATAATGGGCAAAAACTGATTGAAGAGCACTTCAGACTAGACATAACAAAAAAATTCTTTACAAGGCAAGTGCCAAGGATTTGGAATAGACTCCCCCCCAGAGGTGGTACAGTCAGTCATCTACCCTGGCAATCTTCAAAAAGTGTCCTGACACCCACCTTGCTGGGGTTATCTGACCCCAGCAGTCTGTCCTGCACGTGTGCAAAGGGGCTGGACCCGACGATCTGTAAGGTCCCTCCAGCCCCTAACAAATATGAAACTATGAAAGTTGCTCGAATTCACCCAACTTTAAGAATTTTAGTGCAACCACCCTACTAGGGTTGTCTCACCAAAGCTTTAGTCTCCAGGGAATCCTATTACAGTCTAAGACACCTAAAAGTCATCTAAATGAGTTCTCTCATCTTCTATGATCTTCAGGGTGGACTTCAAAGACTCACGGCTCCAAGTCTATGGTCCAGACAGTTTATTCTTCCCTGGAAACTGGGACCTCTTATGAAAAGGTTCTTCACTCCAGGTAGAACAGTTTGTACAAAAAAAACACAGATGTGGCAAGGGAACTTGCCTTCTTTGCAAAGATGTTTATTAACCTCTTAACTCTCCTTTCTAGTGGACTACTACAAATACCATCTCTTCCAGAGCTGCACTAGTGCAAGCCACAAGCCTCCAGCTCCCCTATGCCGTGGTCCGCACCTCCCTTCCTTGCATTCAGCGTGCCACTAACCTCCACCTCAATTTCCTGGTGGTGGGCTCCTTTGCTGCATCAAACTGCAGGCTTCCCCTGCACCACAAACTGTGCTGCCCTACACTGCCTTGCCACTGGAGGGAGGAGGAGGACCCTGGAGCCCCAGCTGCTGCTGCATCTGGAAACATGAGTGAAGTGGGAGCCCAGGGACCACAGTTCAACCTGTTCCGGGCCATGTGCAGCCTGCAGGCTGCTAGCTGGACAACACTGCCTTAAGACATAGGACAACCAAAGGGATGGGGCAGCATGGGATAGACATTCTCTCAGTGCTCATCTGGAATGAGCAAATTCACTCTTGAATTTGCAAGACAGCAAAAAAACTATCATCCCAAATTCACTGTAACAGACTTTTACTATCACATCCTGTCATTCTCCATTACATAAAAATGGACAAATATATTATGAATAAATCACTGTCTAGCAACGTTTTTAGAATCTATAAAAATATTCTCTACTTCAGCCACAAGACTCATACTTTACCACTGAAGAGGGTGAGCCAAAAAAAGAAATGCTGACTATCCTTCATTTAAGGATAGAAATGACAAGAGAAGCTTGAGAGTAATATTTGGACCAAAATGAAACAAACTTAAAAATAAATAAAAAGGTTGAGTGTGCAGTGAATATGACCCCAAGCATCATTAATTTTGTGCAAAACCACACCAAAGCACAGCGAAGTAAAAGGCCACTGTGAAAATCCTGCTTCAAGAACAGGGTATTTAAAAGGAGGCGTGCATAAGCAATCCAAACAATATTCCATTTCCAGGAAGGAAAAACAAGTTGTATGAGGTGGGAAATCCACTGAGGGTAGTGGCCTCAAGACACCAAGTACTGATACCAGATAGCAAAGAATGTATTGTCCAATTAAAGGCTCCAGGAGCCTAACCTTTCTATTTGGTGGGGGGGGGGAACGGAAGCCGCGGAGTTCATCACTTTTGAAAATCATGGCCTAATTTAAGCATCCAATTTGTTAATTACTACTTTCCTTCCAACAAATGCCCATTAAGTACACAGTAGGCTAGACTGCCTACTTTATAATATAAATTGTATTGCATTTAAGTGTGCAGTTCTGAAAAGGAGTTGGAGATGTCCATTTCAAGGCTCATTTTACCTCTAAGGTTGTTGTTAGAAGCAAAAGGGACTCGTTGAGGCATAAGGAACAAAGTAAAGAGCCTTAAAAAGGTGTAAAGCTTTTAGGCTGTTCCTGAAGTTAATGACCACAATTTACACAGAGTTCACGTAAGATTAAAATTACTGTCTTCTCAGTCCCACAGCCATACACTGAAAGAAGGACACTGTACCAGACTGTTTATATTTTGAATGACTGTCTGCTTCACATCAAATGGGGAGCTCAAGGTACTCTTTCCAACTCATCTGCTACAAAGTCAACATGGATCCTGCAGTGTAACCAGACGGCTCAGATAAGTATTTCAAGCCTCTTCCATGGCAGTCTAGGATACTAATGTTACCCACCCCACATCCTTCCCACACCTTCCAAAAGATCACCAGAAGCAGAGGAAGTACCTTTGGAACCAAGAGGAGGAAGAAGGGTAGAAATGAAACATGTAATCCAAAGATCTAAGCACAGGATCCTGAACTACCTGTGGGTTTAATTTCCGCCCCAGGCCAAAGGTACAGTCTGAGAGAAATAAAACAAAGCCTGGAAACTTGCCGACTGTGCCAAGATACCAGTGCATTAGGAGTCCCATACTCAGACAGAAAAATCACACTATGAACTATTACACACACTATTACAGCTGTGTTCACCTCTAACACTGCCAAATAGGACTAAGTGAGTACACTGTATGAGCATTTTATGCCATTCAGCTTCTGCAGAATGTAAAATTTCCACTAAAAATTATGTCCTTAGTCCCATAGTTGTAAGACATAATCCAAGCGTAAACTGGAGCAAAGCTATCACATTAAGCAAGTAGAGACGGAAACAACAGGTTGAAAGAAAAGTGTGAAACGCCCCTGTTTATCCCATTAGAATGCCAACTCTGGAATCATTATCGTTATGAAACATACATATTACAATAGTACCCAAAGGCCATTTACTATGCAATTGGTTAGGTGCTATTATCACATAACCATGACTTACAATAATTAAAATACAATGGTTTAGAGAGAGAGTACGTTGCTCATACTCAAACCTACATAAAAAGGCCTTCCTACAAGTTCAAGAAACATTTTTACATCATGCTATCAAACTTCTATCATGTATTTTTAAAATCACAAATATTTTATAAAGAACTATACACAGCAAATACCTTGCAATATCTTGCAATCAAGAAGAGTATTATTAAACACTGATACTTAAAGTGTGTAGAATGAGTGCTTTTGGTATTCCAAAAGCAATGAAAGAATTAAGAAAACAGCTAGTTCAGCAATTCTGAGGCCCAACTCAAGCACCATCTGGGCCCTCCAAACTGAAGGAGGGACTGAGCCAGCCTGAAGGCTCTACAAAGCCAATCTACACAGGTGCTCAACCACATACCAAAGGATGACCCTCAAGGATGCCCTTTTGCATTGCCCTTCAAGAGAAATGGAGACAGGCACAGAGGGTCTTTCAGTTGTTATTTTTACTTTTTTTAATTCAGTGTTGTGTCTGTTGGGATATGGAACACATTTCTGCATTTTAGAGAACAGCCACAGGAGAGGAGAGTGAGAGCTTGGGAGAGACATTGCTGGCGGGATCACCTGTGGGTGTGAGCCAGGGGAGTGCAATTCAGTTGGTGAGCAGATGAGTGGGAAAGAAAGGAGAAGAGGTTTTGTATACCTAAATACAAATGGGGGTTGGGAAGCAGGGTTGGGGTGGGCTGGAAGGTGATGGGCAAGGAAGCAAGAGTGAATGGGGTGGGATGAATTTTAGGGTGTCAATTTGGAAATTTGCTACTGTTTCTCATCTAGTGGGTGGTATGTTTGTTATTGTAAATTGCTCTGAGCCATTCTGGATAGAGCAGGACAAGTCTAAATAATAATACTCAAGTAAACTGTTAAAGTAATATTCAGATTACTTCATATGAACAACGAATTTTCAGTCATTTCCATGTTGGGCATCATTTCCTCCTCTTATCATTCAATTATACCTTTACCTAAAAAATACTATTAAAAAACTATATTCAGTTTTCTTCAGAAGTAGGGGAAGAAATACTCAGCTTTTATAACCAGGTAACAGGGTTCAGAATATTGACACAAGAGTTAAGAATAAAACAGATGATTGCTGTTCGCTTCTTGACTCACCTTCATACAATTCCTATTCACTCCCTTCATTACAATTCACTCTCTTCATTACAAGAATGCCAGCCAGCAGTGATGCATAAACACAACCTTTGTCACAAAACTAACTTAAGAACAATGAAAGCTGCTGCTACTTTAATCATCTCTGTACAGCTACCATCATCTTCTCAGTTACATAATGGTTTGACACTGGCAGGTAAGTTTCTTAAAGGGCCTTATCAAACTTCACACTACAAGCTGCAAACATGCTAATCAGTGTTAGTGCTGGCTCAAGTTTGAGCAGTAACATTTCAAGGCAACAGGGACCCAGAGGCCTGCAAGGCAAGAATCCCCCCTTTCCAGGCTTCCCCACCCCCACTACCCCTCAAGGTTCCTCTGTGCCTCCCCCCTGCTGCCCCCAGCATTACTTACTTGTGGCTGTTTGTGCTGTCTGTCCCAAGGGAGCAGGCAGGGCAAGGTTAAGCTTCATGCCTGGACTGCTGCTCTTCAGGCTCAGAGCAGTAGCAGCAGATGACAGGCAGGCAGTTTAATCCTTCCCTGCCTGCTCCCCTGGGACAGAAAGTGCAGGTAGCCACAAGCAAGTGGGGGCGGTGAGGGTGAAGGGGGGCAGTGAGTGAGGATCTGGGGTGCTGGAGGGCGGTGGGGGCAGCAGGCTCAATCCTGGCCAGCAGGGACGGGCTGGAGCAGGTGGAGCGTTTACACTGAAGTGTAGCTGACAGTAGATACACCACAGTGCAGGGGTTTTCAAACTTTTTCGATCATTGTATCCTAGGTGGCCAGATGTGGAGCAGTGTACCCCCAGCTGCCAAGCAGGGAGGGGGTAAGGCAGATGCTGAGTGGGGGGGCCGGACACCAAGCAGGGGGGCAAGGTGATGAGCAGCAGGACATGGAGCAGCGGGGTTGGCAAGTGGCAGAGTGGAGGCAATGCAGCCCTGCTTTTGCCCCGCCCCAGCCCTGCTCCTGTGAGGCAGCGGCACAGGGTGGTGGCACTCCGTCCCTGCCCACCCCCATGTACCCCCCCATGTACCTTTCAAAGTACCCCCAAAGGTATGTACGCCCCCAGTTGACAACCCCTGACATAGTGTAACACAAGCCTGAGTAGCATGGATCAGAGATAATCCTGCCCTGGAGTGGTATAACTGAGCTGCATAATGAGAGCTTGAAACCAGTTTCAGGTCTTAACATGAGGACAATCCAGGGGTTAACAGTTCCAGAAGCCACCAAAAATTATGGTACAACATGGTCTTAATATTTAAAACCACAACTCCAATAAATAATACTAGTAAATTTCTGTAGTGCAATCATAAACATAACTTCATTGAACCCAAAACAAAGCATTAGTGAGGTTATGGATAAGAACATGATTTTTCTAGCTAAATCACAATAGAATACTTATGAATCTACATATGTTTCAAAGGAAAAAAGGCTGATTTTAAGAAGTACAAGTTGCTAGTCATTATTAGCAAAGCAACAGCTCTGTTAATGTTTACAAAATTAAGAAGAAAAATCTGGTACTTAACTATGGGACAAACAAGCTAGTGAAGCAAAATTTAACAAACTGCAGGACATAATTCCCTCATTCTCCTAACTTTTCTTTAGTGGAACATTTATGGGACAAAACCACTGGATAACTTTTCTGCAACTGTTTTTATAAAAGTGCTGTATCCATAACACTTCACCCACTAGGTTCCAAAGCAAACTGCAGAAAAACCCTTCATATTTATTGTTGCCTGTTTCAAATGAACAGAAGTTGCTCTGTTCTGAAACAGAAGGTAGATTGTTCATTCAATGACTGAAAGTCCTGAACTCATAAACCTTAACTGGACAGTACGGAAAAACCCCGCCCATTTTATTCATTGCCATTTATTTAAAGGCTTACAAAATACCCCATACCATCCTTGAGGCTCAAGTACATTTTTTGTATTCCTGACTATCAAGCTGCACTTCATCTGGTGAACTAAACCTATGCATTTTCTTTCTAATGACACTTCATAATACAACCTGCAGAAGACCAAGGGTGGCACAGTAAGCTGAAAAAGGACTAGAACTAAATTCTTCCATGACACACTTGTCATTTCCACCAGATGACACATGCTAGCTCTGGAGCCTTTGGCTGCTTATAAGAAGATCTTGGAGACTGAGTATGGCTGACTTTGGACAACACTGAGAGAAGACAGTCAAAAAATGAAATAAAATTCAAGGTACTGCAGAAGTGATGCTGGTACTTTTCTCCTTTACATCCATACTAAAAATCAATATCATGCTGGGTGCAATGTTGTCATTGCAAGCAAATATAAAGCAAAGGTCCCAACCACTGCCTTTTGCAGAAGCAGGGATGTTCACAAGACTGCAATTTCACACAAAGCATACTTACACTGTCATCATATCTCCCAAAATGCCAATGACAGTTTAAACCAGCTGCATTCTCACTGTCTTTCCCATCCTCAACTTTTAGCACTACACAAGCTGTTCCAGCACAAGCAGAGATAGACAAATATTATTTAGGGGATGAGAATAAGACAGTATCTGTGGTGAAGCCTTTATATCAGCATTTCTCAACCTTTTTTAAACCCAAGACACTCCTCAGAAAATGCTAGCTCTTAGCTTTTACTTGTTTCTTACCACAGAAGAATAACAGAGCAATTCTTCTGTTGCAAAGAACTCAGAAAGACCACAACAGGTCAGAATATTTTTGATCTTATGCACTGCTATTTGAAATCTCTGGTCTATCTTATGAATCATCTGTAGGTATATGCACACCTGACAGTACTAATATTGTGTGGCACCCTGCAGCACCCTTGACAGATACTCCAGAGGTCTAGTCCAACCCCCTACCAGAGGCAGAATCATCCTGATCCAAACTATCCCATACGAGCCATAATCTAAACTCTACATAAAACTACCCTCAAGCCTGACACAACATAATCCTAAACACGCTGACCTGTTACAAGAGATCCTAGGTAGAGGGCACTGGTGATGTGTAGGAGGTGCACACAGGTGCACATGCACCCCTTGAGTGTAGCGGTGCACCCCCTGCAAAAAGGCACCACCGATACTGCTGGCGATGCTTGCAGGCAGTCACTGCTCGCCCCCCCCACCACTGACACTGTTGGTGGTGTCTGCAGGCAGTCCACAATTGCCACTGGCCGCTGCCAACAGCATATGTGGGTGGTCGCCAACCACTGGTCGGCGCTCGCCGCCACACCCCCCTCACACCGCCACCAGCGCTGCGGCCGCCTGCAGGAGCTCGCTGTGCCTCTCCAGCCTCCAGGGGGCACGTGGCATTCATGCTAGAGGGCCATGCCTTCCACTGCAGAGGAAGACAAAAAACCCCATAACCTGTATCAGTCTGACCACAGGGTAAAATTCCTTCCTAACCACAAATATGGTGATCGATCTGATCCTGAGTGGAGGGACAATACCCTCTAGCCAGCAACCTCCAGCTTTGGTCCCAACAGGAGCACTGGCACACCCCAGTTGAAGTCCCCAGCCTTGGCTATAGTCAACACCCAATGCCTCTGAGGGAGGCTTAAAAAGTATAGCAGAAAGGGGGCCAGGGGCAACAAGCAAAGCCCAGAAGCATGAGAAATGCCCATAGTAGAATATAGGCATAGCTACACCTAGATCATCCCTGAACAATGGCTGTCCAACCTCTTCTTGAACACTTCAAGTGATGGCGAACATAGGAAGTTGGTGCCACCTTAGTCAGGGGGAGCACATGCCCCCACTAGTGACCAGTCAGAAACCACAGGGTGCATCAGCCCTCTCAGGGGGTGCATGTGCACCCCCCCCTGCACCTGCTATGTATCACTATGGAGAGTTCCTAACCTCCTAGGCAGTTTATTCCACCACCTCACTATTCTAACAGCGAAGAAGTCTTTTTTCCTGGATATCCAATTTAAACTTACTTTGCTGCAACTTCAAGCCATTGTTCTGTGTCCTTTTCTCTGTGGCAAGAGAGAACAGGTGTTTTCCCTCTTCTTTATGGCAGCCCGTCAAGTATTTGAAGATTGCTATCATGTCCCCTTTTAAGTACCTCTTCTGCAATCTGAGTATGCCTAGCTCCTTCAGCCTCTCCTCACATGACTTGCCTTTCAAGCCCTTGTTCATCTTTGTTGTCCACCTCTGGACCCTCTGTAACACATCATTCTTAAAATATGGAGACCAGAATTTTGCACAGCACTCCAGATGAGGCCTAGCCAGTACTAAGTAGAGAAGTACTATCACCTCCCATGTTTTGTGCTTAATGCTTTTATTCATACAACTCAAAACCGCATTTGCCTTTTGTGTGGCTACATCACACTGCAGACTCATATTAAATCTGTGGTCTCCCAAGTTCTTTTCCATAACACTGCCATCTATCCAGGTGTCACCCATTTTTCATTTGTGATTTTGATTAGTCATCCCAAGATGTAGCACCTTGCATTTGTCCACACTGAACTTCATCCTGTTAGCTCTAGCCCAGCTTTCCAATCTGTTGAGATTCTCCTGAACTCTGCTTGCATCCTCCAGCATGTTGACAATCCTTTCGAGTTTCATGTCACCTGCAAACTTGCTCAAGAAGTTTCCTATGGCAGCACCCAAATCGTTAATAAACATGTTGAACAGCACTGGTCCCAGGCCATGGACTGCTTAATAACTATCCTTTGCTTGTAGCTACTGAGACAGTTATCTACCCACCTTACAATAGTATTGTCCAGCCCTCATTTCTCCAATTTGTTCATGAGAGGGTCACGCAAGGCCTTGTCCAGATACACTATATTCACAGCATTCCCTTCATCCACCCACATAGTTACTTTGTCAAAGAAGAAGATCACGTTTGTCTGACACTATTTGTTCTTCATAAACCCATGATGGTTGCTTGTGATCAGTCTTTCCTCCTGCAGATGCTTGCAAATGGCCTTCCATAGATGATACTCTAGTAACTTCCTAGGTTCTGAGGTGAGGCTAACCAGTCTGTAGTTTCCCAGGTCCTCCTCCTCACCCTTTTTAAAAAGGGACACTACATTAGTCCCTTTCCAGTCCTCTGGTATCTGGCCCATTTCCCATGACTTCATGAAGATCATTGCCAAGAGCTCCGAGTTCTCTTCTGCCAGTTCCTTTAGGACCCTGGGATGAAGTTAATCTGGCCCTGCCAACCTGAATTAATTCAGACCCAATAAAAGCTCGCTGTCTCTTTTGTTGACTCCTCTCTCAACTGGCCCACTTCCTTAACTAGATAATACCCATTAGGTGTCTGCCTCCAGCTTAGCTTTCTTGTGAAGACTGAGGCAAAGTAGCTGTTGAGCAGCTCCACTTTCTTTGCATCTTCAGTTACAAGTTTCCCCTAGCTTGTTAACAGAGGACCCACAGCTTCCTGAGTCCTTCATTTCTAGCTAACACACTTATAGAACCTATTGTTGTCCATAACCATCATTTCCAGTTGCATCTTGTTCTTTATCTTTGTCCTCTGGAAGGGTCTGATATGCTTCCTTGGTGACCTGCCTATTTTTGCGCTGCCTGTCTGTATGCTTTCTTTTGGCATTTGAGGCATTTTAGAAGCTCCTTGTGCAGCCGCATTGGTCCCTTGCCATTCTTCTTGTGCTTCCATTGTGTTGGACTGTTTTTTGTTGGGCTTCAAAACCTGTGCCCCTTTGAAACTTCCACCCCTCCTGGGTGCCTTTGCCCTTCAATCTATCCTCCCATGACACCATGCCTATTAACTCCTACTGAGACAGATAAATCCACCTTTTTTTAATCTAATGCCCTAATTTTGCTGACCTCATGCTTTCCTTATTTCAGGATCTTGAATTCTAGCATATCGTGATTGTTTCCCCCCCCCAAGTTACCCATCACTTTCACATCCTCTCTTCCCTGTTGCTCAAGACAAGATCCAAATGTTCCCCTAGTTATAACCTCCACTTTCTGGAACAGAAACTTGTCCTCCATACAACCTGAACCAGCTTGATTTTTTATATTTGGGTGCATTGTTCTTCCAGCAAATGTCCAGAAAATTCAAGTCTCCCATCAGTACCATCCAATAGCTGTTGGATAGATTTGTCACCTGCTTGAAGAGTGCCTCATCCACCTCTTCCTGATTTGATAGCCTATAATAAATTCCCACCATTATATAGGTGCTGCATCTTTGACCTTTCACCTTCACCCAAATGTACTCTGCTTTGCTAACCTTCTTCCTCCTGTATCAGGGAACAAGTGTCGGTATTTTCTCACATATAAGGCAACACCACTGCCTTGTCTCCCAACCCTGGCCTTCCAAAATGGAAGGAAACCATCTATGTTGACAACTCAGTCATAAGAGTTGTTCCACCAGATCTCAGCAACGCCCATCATATCGCCATTCTTTTCAGAGGCTGCAGCTCCCAGCTCATTTAGTTTATTCCCCATACTTTTTGCATTTATATACATGTGTAGCAAAGCACAGGTTGTTCCTGCCACTTTAAGGTGTCTGAGCAGGTAGTAAGCAGCCTGCAGGTGGGAGCAGGCCCACTTAGGGGGTCACAGGTTAGGCAGGAGATCGCCTGATTGGTGGAGAGGCTGGGAGCCTGGGTATAAGGCTAGGCCCCAAGAGCAGAGCTAGCAGTTGCTACAGGGGGCCAAAGGAACACCACCACCCAGCCCACTGCTGCTCTCAGAACAGCTTAGAGGTTCAAAGTAGGAACTATCGGGATGGAGGAGGTTCCTGGTCCTCGGACATCACCTGAAACTACACCCTGCTATGGCTGGATGGTGTGGTGGAGCTGCTTGTGACAGGGCAGTCTCCAGCAAATATTATACCCATGCCTCCGCAGAAAGGTGAGTATGGTGTGCCAGAAAGCCTCAGCTCCCACTGCCTTGCAGGTGACCCTGTGGAGAGGAAAGGCTAAGGGAGCACACCCCTACAGAAAAGCACAGGGCCAAGGCCCACTGAGTGGGGCCTGAGGTGGGGTCCAGGCCATAAGAAGGGGGCCTGAGGCAGGGCCCAGGCCCACTGAGTGAGGCCTGAAGCTCAAGGGGCATTAGGCCCAGCAGCCCAGTGAAGGGTAGGATAGAAGCCCAGTGTGGGGGTATGGAGGCCCAGGTAGGTCTGAGGATGCCTGAGGCCATGTTTGGGTGGTGTGAGGCAGTTTGCAGCCTAGCTAAGGGGCCAGAGAAGTAATGATGGATATGGATGCCAGCTGTGAGGCATGGGACATGGTAAAAGGGGAGGTGCGGAGCTGTGTATTCACCCTTAACATTAGGGCAACGAAATGGGCAGCCTCCTACCTGGGAACGACTTAAGTTACATCAAAGGCATGGCAGATGAGGCAGGTGGGAAAACTTCAATGGACAAGTCAGCAGACCAATGTCTGGACCAGCCCAGGATGGCCCACTTGTTACAATATGCATCAGACATATTTTGCATTTTGACCTACTCACGTCTGTTTTGTGCCACTTTTTGCAGCCCTGTAGTTCTGGCCATTTCCCAGAGTTGAGTTGCTTCTTCAAGACCTTTCTCTCCTCTACACTGTGTGCTCTGTTGCTGAATAGTTTTGATCACCATTCCCCATTGAACCCAGTTTAAAGCCTTCCTATGCTATTCACGTTGCTAAAGGCTGAAAGTATTGGGGAAAAAATGGAAAAAGAAATTGGAAAGTGAGAAAAGTCACTGGTCATCAGCAAGATAATAAAACAAGATGTTATCAGTTGGAGACTATGAACCTGGGTCAAATTAATCAGAATCTGGAGGTTCAAAAGTTTCCACCAATTTATGTTCCTGGATGGTGAGAACTTCCCAATGCAGGACAACTGTAATCAACAGCTGAGTTGTGAATACTTCACAACCCATGCCCACTTCCTTTCCTATTTCTCTGATAAGGGATAAAAACTACCATGAAAAGCTATCCATGTCAGAATATGCAGTTGGCAGACAGTAGCATGCTACATACATATATTATTCTCCTCTATTCTTCACATCCAAGATCTCTTAGAAGAACACAGCATATCTGAAAAGTAGTTCCAAATAGCACACACTGAAGACAGGTGAAAGCACACAAGAAATGCTTCAAATCAAGACAATTTTGACAGAGAACTGGGTTTTTAATGAAAGGATTTTTTTGTGAAAAGTATCTGCTTTCCAAATAACACACACAACATGTTAATTAAAAAAAAAACCCAGAAATTTTGATTTGAACTGAGAACTTTTTAATTTAGGGGGAGTTAATTTTTTGCCAGAAAGTTTAAATTTTCTTGTTAAAAAGAACTTTCCACCAAAAAAAGGAAGGTTAGTTGGTTTTAGCTAAACTTGCCACAATGATGAGGGTGAGAGAATGGGAGAAAAAGGAATGCATGTTTCTCCAAACAACTCTTCAAGGATACTGTGTGGTTTTCTTCTCCAAGCAACTGAAAACAGAGGAAGAAGAACAGTAAAACATACACAGCCTGCTGCTGCCTCCTAACCCCAATGTGTTATTGCCACTTCCTTGTCAAGAGTAATTAGCACAAGTTTCCACCTGTCAACAGAAGTAGATAAGGGCCCCATTCTGTTATTCCTAGAGGTATGAAAGCCAAAGATGTAAGAGGCAAGGATTTCTTAGGGTGATGTGAGAATGAATTGAGTTGACTAAGCAGGCCATTTAAAAAGCAGTCAGCTAGCTTTGGCAACACAGGTAAGGTCAAAAGAGTGACACATGGATACTATATGCCACCTTCCTACTACTGACCTAAAAAACAGAAATCAGCCAATGTGTCATTAGTATGAACTCTGAACTGTCCATGTCAGGGATTAGCAACCTGCAGTCAGATCCATTAAGACACAGGTGAAGCTAAAGCCATGGCAGTCACATCTCAGTAGCCTCAGTGTCCTCATCAGCCTCACCCCATTGCCTCTCTGTGGGAGACACTCATGCTGTGGGAGGTAGTGTCAGTGTAACTAGCAGGCAGGAGGTTAATGCAGCCCCTACTACAGCTGTTGCCTTCCTTGCCATTGAATTTACCTTTGCTTATTACTGCTCTCAATAGCAATTGGTGATGGCTGCAGTAGGGGGGCACCAGAGAATCCCCACACTCCAGCTGCTGACCACATTGACATGTCTCACTGCAGCAATGGTGTCACTCATTTGAGTTAGGGAGGGCATGAGGTTGGTGAGGGGACCAGACTACTGGCCCACAATCCCCATGCTGCCTCTGTCAACAGCATGCTGCAAGGGGAAGGGAGGGTTAGAAATTGTCAGTTGACAATTTTGGCCGGGTCACAAGCAGCAGTTTGTCACTGTTTTTTCTGCCTCATTAACGAAACTGCAGTCTAACATCTGGGTCTCAACTATGGATAGTGTGGAAAAAACTACTTCATTTTCTTGTGACTGAATTTACATTGCCAGCAGTTAGGACATTCTTTTTTTGATATATAGTTTAGGCTAAGCAAATTTGATATGCCAAAGACAGAAGAAGCAGGTGACTGTAAAACTGGCATTTTCTAACTGTAACTAAAATGAAGATCTTGTCAAGTGAGCCTGAACAACCCACAGCTAAAGAATATTAACAACAATAACAGTGTTGGTAACACACTGCACAACGTTTGAGACTCCAACGCAAGTCATTCTACGAATTCTAGTCATTAGAAAGCACTTATAAATGTACCATGGTGTAACCAGCCAAATTCACAAATCCGATACGTAGATAACCCATGAAACACACTGCAAATAAAATCTAAAAATAACTGCCTACCTCCTTGCTACTTTGAGTCTGTTTTACAGAACTCAAATCCATGCTACCAAAAGGGTCAGAAGGGAGGCCTGTGCGAAGCAGCAAGTATTTGCTTTGGATTCAGATTTGGCTGATTCAGAGGGACACTGATTCAATGCAGTGATTCAAATCACTGTCCCGATTTGGATTCGGAGATTTGGCACCAATACAGAGATTCAGCCACAGACTGTACAAACAGGGCTCCATGACACTGAACACGGCTGCCTCCAGCTGTTAAGTCTGTTGTGGTGGGCAGACGGAGGAGGAAAGGGGCATGTGGGGGATAGATCAATGCCCCCACAGCAAAGGAGGGATTGGGACTGAGACAAGCTGCCCAGCTGGGACAGGGATGGGGGGGCATGGGACTCAGGAAGGGGCACCCACCACTGCGCACTCCTGCACACCACCAGTCCAGGAGCTGCCCTTCTGGTGGCTCCTCCAGCGGCTCTTGCCACTGGAGTCTGGGAGGTCGTGGAAGTGGCCGTGTGCCCCTCAATCTGTGCGAGGTGGGCTGGGCTGGGCTGCACTCTGAGACGCTAGCCCCAACCGCCCACTGCCAGGATGCACTCTGCAGGGTGGGTGGAGCTAGGGCTGCGCTCCAGGCGGCAAGCCCCTGCTGCCAGGCTGCACTCCATGGGGCGGGTGGAGCCAGGGCTGTGCTCCAGGCAGCTAGCCCCAGCCACAGCCTGGAGCACAGCCCTGGTTCTGTTCACCCCGCAGAGCACAGCCCGGCAGCAGGGGCTTGCCGCCCCATGCAGATCTGGGGGCACACACCTGGTCCCATGCCCTCATGGACTGGTGGCCAGAGCCACCGGAGGAGCCACCAGAAGAGCGGCTCCTGGACCGGCAACACGGTAGCACAGTGGCAGACGCCTCCCTCCCCAAGACCCGTGCTCTGCCACTCTGGCTGAGCAGTTTGTCCGAGCCCCAGCCCTAAACCCTCCCTCGCTGTGGGGGCATAGATCTGTCCCCCCTCCCCATGCCCCTTCCCTCCCCCCACCACAATAGACTTACCAGCTAGAGACAGCTATGTCCAGCATTGTTGAGGACTGTCTGTATAGTCTATGGTCGAATCTCCAAATCAATTTGGAGGCTTCCGATCAGTTTCAGACCTTTTAATGGGTCTCCCAATTCTATTTGGATTCAGAGATTCAGCTGCCAAATCAGCTACCAAAGTTTCACACAGCCCTAGTATTTACTGCTTCAGCTACAACTCTATCAATCTGTAGACTGAGTTTTTCCATTTTGTTTCAGTGTCTTAGATAAGATCAGAAATCCAGTTAACCAGAAAGTCAGTTAAACTTCAATACCGTTACAATAAGGCTTCTTAAAATCATGCAACAATACACAATATACACAAGACTTTATACTGAGTATTCTCTATTTTATATTTAACGCCTGAGAGTTTTTCTGCATGTATTTCTGAAACAATTCTTCCCTTATGTGCGCAGCTGCTAGTTTGTTCAGTGCTCTGCCAGTCTCTCTCAGCTCCAACTCAAACAAAACAGCAACACCTGATCCTGGGATCATTTCTATGTGCTGAATGCTCAACTACAGTTCTTCAGGGACAGAGAGGAAAGTCTGTCCAGACAAGCTTCTTCAAGGTCAAAACCCATCTCTTTGTTCAGGCAGAATTAAATCAGCTCTTCCTGGCACATAATTGTTCCGTATCATACGCTTCCCAGCTGCTGTAAGAAATCACTAATGCAAATTACTGTGGCTTGGCTGCATAAGAGAGAGCCCAGAGAAGCCCCATGCACTACAGGAAGCACTGACACCATCCAAACACCACATAAGGTTGAACTAACACTTTTCAAAATCCACCTAACAAGAGTTAGGATCATTACTTATTCACACTGCAGCCTCCCACGTCATTGTACAAACAACTGAAAAAGAAACAGTCCATGCCTGAGAGAACTTGCCAAAGGCCCTGACCCTGCACAGTGCTTAACTTTACACATATGAGGTTCTATTGTGTAAATGAAACTACTCATCAGTATGTAAAAAATAACCATGCACTTAAGTCTGTGCAGGGTCAAGCCTAAAATGACCAGAAACAAGGGTCAGAATAGAGATGCATAACTATATAATCGCAATGCAATTAATGAACAATAATGCCTCAAGTTCAGGGCCCCAACTTATTAAAAAGATATAATTTTCTAAAATGTCTACTACATACACACAGACCCAAACAATTAGAGTTAATGTTCTATTTCCTTGAAAACATTAAACAGGTAGTAAATTTTAAATTAAAGAAAAGATTTCAAACTAGCTCTCCCAATTACATAGGTGGCCCAATAAACGATACCACCAAAAATTCTTCCCTCTCAGATAATCATACCAAGCTTAAATTAAAGCAATAGTTACAAGCAAGATAACAGTGATCTCCAAGGATCATGATACAGTATTCTACCACACCAAAAATACCTGCTTAAACACACTCAATGGCAGCTCAGGAATATTTTATTTCAGCTCAATACTATGACTATTTTCATTGCACACTTTAAAAAAAGTAAAATCATACTGTCTATAGGTTTAGCTATCTTGGTCTCAGTTTCCAACATTACAGAATAAATGTTTTTCAAAGTATTTCATAGCATATTGAAATATTTTGGATTCAACAAATTAGAAAGTAAAACAAAACTATCATAAAATTCCTGTACAACCATTCACTTCTGTTCCACACTTGCTTCAAAAAAATTAGAAAAATCTGAATTCAGAACCCGCAAATCCAGAACTGTTTAGATCCAGGGTTGCACCTCTATATAAAAGTAAAATATGAATCCTCAACTGCAATTCAAGTCTGCTCTTTTAATAAGGGAGGTTTCTTTATTTAAACCTGTGAATAGTTTCCATTCAACCAAAAGCATTTGTCCTCATATATACTGACATAGAATTTTAGGCTGAAGACAATATTGTGAATCTTGGGCAAAATCATATTTGGTACTAAAGATAAGGATGCTTCTTTTTTTTTTTTTTACTGTTACTATTTTTAGTGCATTTAACCCTTTATATTCTTTCCCTTATTATCTGATTTTCCTATAATGAAAACAGCAGTTCAAGGACTTTTATTTGGAGAAAAAGCTCTTTTTTTCCACCTGAACAAATCAAATCTGAAAATGTGGGGTTGACTTATGTGGAACATTATGATAATTAAGGCTCTTTCCCATTTAACAACACATGGTGCTGTATGTAACAGAGTTGGTAAGGAATATTTTTCCAACTTACGTTATTTAACCTGCAGTGACACTTTATGATTATTCCAGAAACTGTTTGCCTTCCCACTAGTTTCACCTTTGCTTGTCAATCCCATATCCCATGACTTTTGCTTATACAAAAATACAAAGTTCTTTCATCAGGTGCTCCTGCAATATAGTTCTTATGTAAACCGCATCACATGAGTACTTAACTAGCATTTCTTGGAAAAATAAATCACAACTAAGTCTATAAATGGTCAGTCTTGAGAACAAGTCAAGAAAAACGATAGAAAGGTAGAAGATCAAGCCAGACAAATTCACAGAAGAATAACAGTGAGGGTGTCACATAGAACAAATGACCCAGCTGGATTCTCCAAGAACACATACTTAGGTCACACATTACTCTGATAAATGGATGAAGTTCTGTAACCAGGGTTACCAGGAGATCAGACTAGATGACCCAATGCTCCCCCGGCCCAGCTTTCAAATTCAGAAATGAAAAGGTTCAGCCTATCTAGACTCCTTTAAACTACCCATCTCCTATATCCAGGTGCTACATGCAAAAAACAATAATATTCAAATTATTCTTTCTAAAAAGGTGGCCTAGGCTCACCATGTCAACGGTGATTGGACTTTAGTAGTGGTACTCTAATCTCTAATTTGATGGAACAATATGTAAAGAAAAGCATATTTTCAAAGTACAGCAGAGGCACCAAAACCTGGATGTGTGCAATTAGGAACTCCACCATTGACCAAAAACAAGGTAGTACTACCCAATAATTTCATAATAGGGGCTTTCAACTTCAACATTTGCAACAATGTTTGCGGGTACGCTGCATTAGAGATAGTTAATGGCAAATAAAGCGTCTAAATCAGCGTTTCTCAATTTCTGGGTTGCAAGAATATATGAAAGGGTTCTGAACAAATGGATTCTCCTTGAAAGGAGAAAAACATGGGAAATTGTGGCTTTTCCCTTGCAGGCTGGCAGAGTTCCTATGTCACCTATGTAAAAAATAAAAATTGAACAACAAAGCCAAATATGCATCTTCTTATACTTACAAAGCAGCACTGCATGTTTATATCAAGCAAACTTTGGATTAATTTCCAAGTAGCTCTAATTTGGAATTCCACCCCGAAACAACTTTTTGAACCAAAATGGCAATTAATCAAGACCAGAAAGATTTTATAGTAGGTGGCTGGGTCTAGGTGTCAAAGGTAGCCTCACCATATGACAGGGGTGGGAAAAATACAGCCCACACATCTGGCCCACCAGGCACTTTCATATGGGCAGCAGGTAGGAAAGCTGGGGTGGAGGTGGGGCTGCAGCTGTGCAGGAGCGTGCAGCATGGGGCTGGCTTCAATGCAGAGCCCACACACAGGGTAGTAGGGGCAGCACAGAGCTTGTGTGAGCAGGGTATGGGTGTGAGGAGGGGAGGGGTATGGAGACTTCGGGGGAGGGGGAAGACCAGTGTGTTTCAGAGCCACACAACCTCTCAACACAACCTACCCCTCCCACACAGCCACACCCCCTCAAAAACTCCCTCCACACCATACCATACACACCCCCACACCTCACCATAAAACACCCCACCCCGCCTACCATATACACACCCCAACACAATATAAAAGACTAAGAATTTATGTTTGTGTTATTATGCAATCACCTCTATATACAGTACACAAACACAAATAATGACAAAAATATTTTTTGTAATAAAATTTAAATGTTACAATAGGTGTTTGACTTTTACCATATAACTTGCTTTTTTCTGGTTTTAAGATGGCAACTCCCCCCTCCCAAAAGGAGTATTGCCGGGGGCAAGGGAAAGGATTTCTGGTGCCAAAGGTCAGGGGTGGGACTTCCAGTCCCAAGATGGTGGCCAGGAGGTGGGGCACCTGTCAAGGGGTGGGACTACCCATGCAGCCCCGACAGCTCACCAAACCTCATTAAGTGACCCTCCGCCCAAAATAATTGCCCACCCCTGCCATACAGTATGTCCCACACCTGGAAATCCTATTGCTTACAAGACCTCCTGATTCTGTCACAAGGAACCAGGAAGCCCTGAAACACTAAACCAAAGCTCTCAGGAATGCCAGACTACCTGCCTCGAGTCCAGCAGCCCTGAGGAGTCCCAGCTCCAGCAGATCTGTCAGGGTCTAAGTTCCCAATTAAAAAAACAGCTCAGAAGCCGTTAGATCCCAGCACAAGCAGGGCTTAGCTCCCTGCTCTGCAGCAGGGAATCTGGAACTCCTGTGAACTCTCAGACCTTCTAGAGCAGTGGTCTCCAAAGTGGGGTGCGGTGCGCACACCCCAGAGGGTGCGCAAGACAATCCATTGGGATGCGGGAAGAAAATATTAGAACTTCTATGTATATTTATTTTTTATCTAAAAAATAAGAAAGAAATTAAGCTTTACTAATATTTAATATACGGATTGACACTGGTGCCCTCACTCGTTCCATATGTCAAATAAATAAATATACATATATTGGGGGTCCATGCTCAAAAACTTTTTACTGATAGGGTTGCGCGATCAAAAATGTTTGGAGACCACTATTCTAGAATACAGAGATATGGCCCAAGGGCACCTCCCAGAGATTGCTGGTGTGGACACAGTACCACAGTAACACAGTTCCACCGCTTCCAGCCTGGAAGCTACAGAATCATCTCAATATGGTACTACCTTACCCCCATCTAGAAATACATTTAGTATCCTGCTACGATGCTGAAAGTCCAGAGTCCAAACTCCAAGATGCCCAGGTCACCTCTGTTTCCTGAATTCCCAGTTCCCTACCTATCCTGACAAACTAAAGGACCAGAAGCCTTGGAGCCTTTACTTGGTTCTCTTGGTAAGGTAAGAACATGTCAATGCTAAAATTTATAGTAAAAACATGAGTTATACACCTTCTAGGGCACCAGTTCCCAAATTGTGGGTCATGACTCCAAACGGGGACACAACATCAATAGATGGGGTCATAATAAACAGAGATATGGGTTTTCCGTTTGCTGCAGAACAACGTGGAAAAGCTTGAATTTTCTCCTTTAACAGAAAACAACAGAAAAATTGTGGATTTTTCCATTAAAGGAGAAAAACACCAGAAAATGTAGGTCTTCCCTTGCAGGCTGCAAGGCACTGCTTGGGGCTCAGGCGGGCAGCGGGGGAGGAGGTCAATTGGAAGCAGGGGGAACCATGTGCATGGCCACATACACATGCACATGGCAGCCAAGCAGCAGTGGAGAGCAATTCCCACCAGGTAAATCTATGGGGGCAGAGCTGAGAGGCAGCACAGGCAAGATGGCAGGAGGTGGGAGGGGGCACAGGTGACGCAGTGGAGGAGGCATATGCCTCCAGAGATTTCTGCGCCCACAGCGGGGTGTGTGGCCCCCAGGGAGATGACAGCAGGGCAGGGAACCCTGAGCCCATAGCCCACATCCTCCCCACCCCCATGGGTGGCATAGCCAGAGCGGAGCCCATAGGGAAGTGGACAGTGGGAGAAGGGGACAAGCTGGGCTCCATGCTCCACTCTGGCCACAGCAGCTGGGGCTTGGGCACCACTGGGGGAGCAGGAAGCTGTAGGTCCTGGCCCTGGGACACCTAGGACCGTGAGGGGCTGCAGGTTGGGAGTGAGGGGCACTGACAGGGCCAGGGAACTGTGGGCTGGGAGTGAGGGGCCATGCTGGGGAAAAGTTTGGGAAGCACTGTTTGAGGGCAAAGGAGGCCAACCTTTTTGGCAGTAATGACACAATTTGGTTCCAACCCTGCCCTGGGTGCCCCTCTGATCACCTTCCCCTGCCTGATCTGCTGCTCTGTTTTCTACACCGTGACCGAAGCTCCCTGTCCAATCCACCATTCCACTTTCTGCTCCCTGACTTATTTACTACTGTGGTGCCTGTCCAGTATGTAATCTACTGCATGACAAACAAAGGAGCAACCCACAACACTTGTGGCCCCAACTATAGGACAACAAGGAATGGTGCTCCCAATGTACTTGGTAACTGGGCCAATCCTCAGCAAATATATCAGTAATCCCTCTTCTGACAGCAGTGCCCCATTTCTGACACTAGAACTGGCCCTCTGCCAAGCAGCAGTAGATGTCCAGGGTTTTGCAGCACAGGAAGAAACTGATTCAGAATCTGGTTTAAAAATAAGTTAGACCTAAAATATGTACACATGCAGCAATGCTAGAAGTAAGCTAATCAACTTCTTTCTTTCAGGAATCTCAGCCTAATGCCTGACAGCAGAGGAACAGTCTGCCTCAAAACTAACACTAATAAAATATCAGAGCAGAAAGCAAAATCTCTCACTAGTCACATACCTCTATCTCTCTCTCCCCCTCTGCACAGAAAATGCACCCCAATGTCATGACCACATAGCATGTCTTCCCAAGACTAAACATTTGCTAATATACTAAAGAATTAAACTTGGAAGACTAGGTGCAATAGGCTAACATGATGATGCTTGCTGCAATATATAACAGGCACTAATATTAGCATACACAGTATTATCAACAACATTAAAACAATGTAGGTAGTATACAGATACTGACCCCTCAAACATAAAGGCTCTCCTCTGGTCCTTTTTTCAACAGATTTATTAGAAAACAGATATCCAGCTGATTTTTTAATCTACCTAGTTTCTTCATACAGTGCATACACCGTATACATCACTGCACTGTACAAACTTCTAGCCCATCCTTTAGTTAATTCACAGATGACCTCAACAGCTTTTTTCTAGATTTTGTCTGGTCTGCAACAATGCATGTCAAACAGTGAGTCTTTCACCATTTTCCTGTAATAGACAAACAAGAAAAAGTTAAATCTCTGAATTCTACTCTAAACAATACAACATACCAGTTAAAGTAATTCAGAGGGACAGAATGTTAAAATGAGTTTAATGCATTAATTCCTGAAACTCTGGGTTCTAATGTGACTTAGATCACAGTTAAAATGATTGCTGTATTGCTTGACAATGGGCAGGGCTGTCCTGGGGGTGGGGGTGAATCAGGGTGGCTGTCCCGTGCCCTGCATTTTGGGGGGCCCCACAGAGCTGCCAGCTCTGCACTGCTGCCAGCTTCACATCTGGCCGCTCAGCACCCGCCCACCACTGAATGCGCCGCTGAATCCGACACGTCCAGCTGCTCACCACCCCTCCCCCGTGCCACTGAATCTGCCACTGACTTCCTTGTGTCCAGGGGCGTGGCCCCGCACAGGCCAATTTGCCCTGGGCCCTGCACCCTGCTTAGGTTGTCTCTGACAGTGGGAATACAAACCATATGTCCTAAAGTACTGTATAGCTGAGGATAGTGTTGAAGTACCAAATGAATTAGGGGCCAAGTCTCTATTAATTAGCAGAGCCATATAAAAAAGTCTGAACTAACATTCTCAGGCCACCTGGCAAAGAAAGAGTGACTTGCCAAATTTCAATGCCGATACAAAAAACCACTGCTTCAAATAAAAGGTAAGTATCTATGTAATGTTAAATGTAATGCACTAATTTGATATGAATGCCAAGTTTAGTGTATTTCAATGTATAATACTGTTAGCCCTTTTGATCAGAGCAGTGAGTTAACATTCTGGGTCGTGCAAATTATTTCCATTAGGGGAATAAATTTGTGATGGATTCAGGTATTTTTGATGCAATCCTGTTTGCTTACAAATAATATACACACAGATCTACTTCCTAGAAACCAGCAGTAATCAAACAATGAGCGCCTTGCTCAGTATTCCAAGATTTCTTTCAACCCAAGGACCCTAAACCCAAAAAACTCTCACCTTTTTCTCAGGATCATGCTCCAGTGCTTTTCTGGCTGTTTACTGCCCTCTCCGACTGCATCTTTGGCAATTCTAATGCCTCTTGCACACATAAAGCTCCACCAGAACAAATACCTAGCCCTCTGCTTTTCAATTCAATCCCCAGTAAAACCCCTCTGCCCAGACAGCTCATCTCATGAAAGCCCTGCCCAGTAACAAAACTATACTAAAGCCACCCAATACCAAATCTAGTTCATTTAGAATTGACATATGTATCTCAACAATATACTACAGTATACAGAATAAACACACCCAAAAGTCATACCATGGTACAGCAGCTTTTCCAACCACCTGGCAAGTTGTTCTTCAGATGCCTGAATCCAAGAGCAATGGCAGGAAACATACAGTGGTATTGCCATGATGGCAAACCACAAACAAACCTTCTCTAATAGGGCTCTGCTTCTAACAATGTCTGAAGCATCTGCAGGGACTGATTCACAGCCTCATTTTTTTTTTTTTTTTAATTGAAAATGGAAGTTTGGAGGTAAAGTGCTTTTTGAAGCAACTTAGTTATTTGGGTTCAGTTTCAGATTTTCAGCTTTAAACCTATCATAGGAAATGTAACAAATATATCAGCTCCTGTTTAAAAGTTTTAGCATGGATATCATTAGGGACCTACTGAAATCAAAGGGACTGTCCCTGATTTCACAAGCAGAACACTGGGCTTGGCAGCCATTTTGCAGGTAGAGCACAGCCCCTCCCCCAGATGCCTCTGATTCTCTGAGAGGTCCCAGTGGCTCTGCCCCTCACCACACCTTGCAGCCCCACCCCTTGTCACCAACTGGTGGAGGGACACATGTGAGGCAGCCCAAGGAGGTAATCAAGAATGAGGGGCGTGAGGGGCAGCCATCTTGCTGGCAGCCCTCCCAGTGTGCAGCTTCCTCTCCCCCTTCCCCACCTCAGCAAGCTGCTGCAGCTCCCTCTGGAGAATGAGCATTTTGCATAAATTTTCTCCTCCCCCTCCGCCCTGCATACCTTACAGGCAATGCTGGATTTTGCAAAATCTGTGAAATCTGCAAAACAGCAATTTTGGTAGGTCCCTACATATCATCTACTAAAAGAAACAGACCAAGAGAGAAATGCCTCACAATACCCATTTATTACCACCTCAGACATGATAGGTACACTGCACAAACCAAAAATAACACGCCTCAACTGTCTGTGAAAGCAGTCTTTTCCCATCTTCTGGATCCACTTCTGCAGTACTGAGGGAATCATCTGCTCATGGACAAGGATATAATCTTTTAAAGTTATGTCACTTTGTTTTGGATAGTCCACACAAAGTCTGATGCTACTTTTTTGTTCAGCATACCTATAGACCTAACTCCTGACTTCTTGGTAGGACCTGAACAGTTTATTATTCATCTTTAAAGGTCAAGGCTTAAAAATGATGCAGGACAACACCAGTTTGGATCCCCCCATCAAGAGTACAGTTGGAGGTCCCATACGGGGACCAGATATGTCATGCCAATTCATGCTAATTCACAGCAAAGCTGAGGGCCCCCCCACAGAGCAGGCATTAGTAGAAAGCTCCCTCTTTGTTTCATATTGAAGTGTTGGCAACTCTAGTGCAGACACAAGATACAGAAACATACGACAACAGCAGGCTTCTGAATTCTGCACCAAACGCAATTTTTAGTCAGATACATGCTACAACCTAATCCAAAAACACCACAGAAATCCAACCTTGAGATAAGAGGTGGCAGCAACAATGTCTGTGTAAGAAACAATTACTTTCTCTTTACCCAACAAAATCTAGAAAATTTTTCTTAAAACATGTACTATCGCAGCTGACAAGCTCTGGGGATTCACCAGTATCTCCAAATTGCCAAGTGAGTTTGCCCGTCCTAAGATAAATAAGATGCAGCCATCACCAGATTCCAAATGCTTTCCCCAATCCACCAATAACCCTTCTGTTTTATTTGGATTAGCATATGTCAGAGAAGATTCGATTAAGTGTATTCAGTGTCCCCATGCTTCAAAACGGTGATGGGGCGCTTTAACTAAAGTTTGAACAAGCTTAATTATAGTGCCCCTACCACTGTTTTGAAGCACAGGATGCCGAACATACAAACTACTGTGAGTGCTTTAATTACAGGGTTCCCAAGAGCCACTGTAATTAAAGCACTCCCTACCCCGACCCTAGAGCACATGTTAGGAGCTAAAGACACCCCTAGATTTGAACATGTATGACATAGATAAACCCTTCTATCTGAACTCCTCAAAACTAAAATATTTCTTTTCTTGTTGATCCAACTGAGGCTTTAATTGTTGACTCTTAAAGAACAATCAAAACCCCTATACTCTTTGCTGAGAGAATATTGATAAAATATATTTTATGGCTACAAACAAAAAATTGAGAGCTGATAGAAGGGGTTCAGAAGTTGGCTAATGCAGGTCACTTCTAAACAGGATTCAAACTTTTTTGACTAATAAAAGGCATAATTATACCCCGCATAGTTAAGTGCTAGGAGTCATTTACCTGTCAATACTAGTTTATTTCCAACTTAACTGTAATTCCTGAAGCTCACCCATACCAATCCATTTTTGCTGAAGTCACAATTTAACTAATGAAGATCAAAGTGGTAATCTAGTGGTTCATGAATGACAGTGCTCACTGATTAAATCAGGCATAAGAATAAGCTGTTCCCCATGAAGCATGGATTAGCCAGGTGGTCTATACTCTGACCCAACACATCTCCAGACTGTTTAAAGTGGAAGCCTTTTACCTCTTCTCCATGTCTAAAATAGACTCATTAGCAGATACTTTCTTTTCTAACACCCATGGTCAAAACATTTAATTTCCTAAAGTTTTTCTAACCTTTCAAATGCTTCAAGTATGTGGTTCATTAAGAAGCTTTCCAGAAAAGTATATAAATTCTTGAAATGTTTCATTATTCCTTGTTATGATAGCTAAAAATGACTAGAAAAAGATTGTTTGTGTAATATTTATACCATGTTAATGAAGTGCTTAATCCTTGTAAAGTAATGTAAATGTTCAGAGCATCTCTGGACCCAGCTGACACAGAAACCTATTAACATGCATTACATTACAAAGTGAAGGCCTAGAACTACTGCTTTCAAATACAGTAACATTGTCACAGGGGTGATCAGGTGAAAGAGCCCTGAACCACACCCTGGGGGCTCCTAGGGCGGGGACCATGCGCAAAAGAAAAAAAATAATAATACAAGAAGAACACTTACCTGGAGCAGGGTAAGGGAGGGAACCCGTGTGGGTTATAAACTGTGCCTTTATACAGCTGAGGCCAGCTGGAGATGTCATCGGCAATCACCGGCCGGCGGGAACAAAAAGGACCACCTGCAGAGGCGGGGGGGCAGGAGGAGAGAGAGTTGGTGGAGGCTCTCTGCGCTGGTGACAGCAGACATATTCAGGAGAGAGAGCCAGCAGGGGCTCTCTAAACCAGCAATGACCAGCATGCCCAGAAGGAGGGAGAGCCGGTGGAGGGTCTCTGCACCAGCAGAGGCTGGTGTGCCCAGGAGGCAGAAGAGCCAGAGGAGGCTCTCTACACCGGCGGAGACTGGTGTGAGCAGGAAAAGAGGAAGCCCACCAGGGCAGTAGCAGGTTTGGCAGCAACCCACAGCACAAGCAGCAGCTGACCAGACCAGAAAGGACCGCGGGGTGCTGGAAGTGGAACTCCTCAGATGACATCGGGGGAGAGCGATTCTGCAAACCACATTCGGTGGCACAAGAGGAATAACAGCCCAGGAAGAGAAGACTTAGCCACCCGTGGCCAGATGACAGGTCATCTCCCAGAGAGTTCCCAGGTACTGGGTGCAGGATACTGGCTGGCGGGGATGAGTACAAAGAGATCTTAGAGAGAGTGCCAAGGAGGCACCTCCTTTATCCTAACAGTAAGGCCAGGGAGGAAACTGAGCAGACCCTCCCTCACTCATAATTTTGTTTCATTCTTCTTTTTTTTCCCCCCATGTGGAAGGGTTGTGTGGTGGGATAGATGACACCAAGGAACTAAGTCCCCTAGCAAGGAAGAAGTCCCAGTTAAAGGGAATAGAGCGCAGCATAGAGGTACCGGCAGGGCAGCTCCTTTCCATTCTTTTATTTTTTTCTTCGTTTTTTCATTTGCTGTTTTGGTCTTTCGGCTTCCGGTTTGAGGCAGCTTAGGGCAGGAGGCGGCCCAGCTCAGGCTAGATAGTAGATCAGTTGAGCCACTGTAGGAGAAAGTGCTTAGGACACAAGTTTCAAGGGAACGTCGGGGTCAAGAATACAGCTACATTGGAGAAACGGCCGACACAAGATCCAGTGACCCGCTGAAGGTTGGCATGAGGCTGGGGTGTAGGGGAGGTGGAGCCCCACGGACAGCCGTCTAGAGGACTATCCACCACTGAGGAGTCCCTGGCGGTTTGCCCTCCCACTGAAATTACATTCAAAGCCATGGCAGGAGTCTGAGGGTGGCCACCTAGGTGATAAGCATCTACCTCAGGGTTTACAAGAAACCTCAGGATGCCCATTACCGACCATCCAGGCCAAAGCAGCACGCGAATGGGTATTTGCAGCCAGGCAGTCACAAACATGAAAAAGGAATCCAGATCCACTAAATAATTTTGCTGAAGGCGTCAAAACTAAAACAAGGAACATTTTGTTTGTCAGGCAACCTCCTCCCCCCCCCCATAAAAAAAATTAAATACAAAACAAAAAAACCCTAGTCTGATATTTCCTATGCACCAAAGAGGTGCCGGATTTGGCATGCAGCATATTGGTTACTACTTAAATACCCACAGAAACCAAAAAGCCTTATTTAGGTGCAGTACTTCAGCAAAAAGTTCTAATGGATAAGAAATACTGCAGGGCTCAATTTCCATGGAAGCTACCGACTAATTATCGGAGGTTTTAGTCATAATTGTTATTTCTTTGGATGGCATGTCATGTATTATTTATACAGTGCCACAGGCATCTATTGTTCTGTGAAACCACAATCTTGACCACAGAAGTTTACGGTATAATTCAGGGATGACGGTGACAATGGGTATGTGGCAAAGGGTGTGACAGAAGTAGACTATGAAGAAGATGAGAGTTATAATAGGGACATACAGGTTATGATAATCCTTCCTGTTAAAGGGAAAAGGGCCAGCTGAGTTTAACATATCTGCACTAAAGCACTGGGCTAAACCAAATGATGATTCTGGAGTCATGCAGAATATTCCCCTAAAACACCTTAAACATCAGCAGTTGAAGTCTTTCAATTTAATTAAAATATTCTTTGGAAAAAAATTACCACTATCAGAATGAAAGAACCATTGTGTTAGACAGTGAGAAAACAAACATTCTCCAAAAATCAAATTTCCAAAGGTACATGAAGGGGAAAGTTCCAATCTGCTTTCTGCACATTTCATTTGATATTTAAGAACCACAAAGGATAGCGAGATTAGATTAAATCTGAAACTTCTTGCAAAAAGAGCCAGATAAGATTCTTAGTTCAGAAAGTAGGCTACTGCATTTCTTATAGTAGCACAGAAGCTAAAATCACATTGAATATTTGAATTATTTTCTTTCCATCTCTTTTTAAGAATAATAAGGACATATTTATTTGGAAAAATATCTAGCTAGCACCACACTGAGAGGCTATGTACACTGACTATGAAACATATTAGACTCTTAACATTTTACTGAGAGTTTAGTGCCATCAACTTTTTCAACTCTGGCATCACCCAGGTCTACAGAAAGGAAAGGTCCAAAGCCATTTTTTGTTCAACAGGTTTGGAAAATAAACAATATTTAATTGGAACACGTTCAAACATATCAGGTCCAACCTTTTTAATACAGTTTAATTTTCTAGTTGAAGTGAATGCCATTCTTTAAAAAAAATGAAAAATAATGCATCAATCCTCTGATTTCTCAAGAAAAAAAAAGAATTATAATAATTACAAGACCCCAGAACTTCAACAAATGGTTGTATTTATAATGGTAAAAATAGTAATTTGGAGCAATATGTATTTCCTCTTCTCTCTTCTTGTCCATCCACAGACTAGGAAGCATTTGAAGGGGAAGAAAAGAAGAAATGCTTTACCACAATGTACCTGGTAGGGATTTGAAAGGTTAAACTGATAATCCCAGTGATAACTGGTCAGAGAAATGGGGGCAGGGTAGCTATGAGGTACCCCAGCAGGAATCAGAAGGCAGCAGGGCAGGCAAGAGGGAGGGGCACGAATGAAGGGGACTAGTACCCATAGCCTATGAGGTTAAAGAGGAAAACAGCAAGTGGCCTAATTAGTTCTCAATTAAGCAGTTAGCTGCTGGCTCACAGGTACTCTCTTCTTCCAGGGCTTCAGTGTTGTCTGGCAGGGCTTGTCACCACCTCCTCCTCCCCTCCTCAAAGGGCCTGGGTGCAGCTCCCATAAACAGCAGCAGCAGCAGCAGCAGCAACAGCAGTCGCCGCCATGTTTGAGCTGCTGTGTTATCGGTTAACCGTTTAACCAATATAATTACAGGAGGTTAAATGGATAATTTTTAAACAATATTTACATCCCTAGTACCTGCATGATTGTCACTCCATGATTTTCAGTCCCATCAACACTCCATGCAAATTTCTTTTTCCAATCGTATTAAGTTACTGCAGTCAACTGTAGAGGGGAAAAGGACCTATATTCCTACATTAAACATAGTATTAGAGAATGGTATTTAGATCCAAATGCTGAATCTCCGCCTAGCAAAACCTTTATCACCGGCCTCGGCCAGGCCACTAAAGCAAGATTCACCACAGAGCATGTTCTCGGGCACAGAGAGACCATCCAGACCAAATCCTCCTATTAACCACACTGCTCCTGTCACCCCACAGAGGAGCTGCAGCAGTCTGGCTACATTTACAGCCTTATGGACCCGCATGCATGGGCAGCCTTCATCAAGAAACACTGCAGATGCGAACTTAAACAATATTTAAAAGATGAAGACATTTTAAAAAAGCAACTTGTGAATACACACTGTATTGCCTTTTAAAGATTCCCATGTTAATACAGATGCCTTGCATAGATAACAGGGTTTAGAGGTTTTCTTTACACATCACCAAACACTTCCTGCAGGCAAAAAAACCCACCTTGTTGCCCTTCATTTATGCAGTGTTCTCATGTTTAAGGCTATCACCACAGTGACACGCCTGAAAATTAAGGCCCCCAGTTCTACCTTCAGTCATGCTAGAACAACCAAAAGGTTTCAGTGAGATTTCACCAGTGTGGCCGGATATGGAGTTGCCCTAAGAAATCCTGACAGTTTAAAAAAGAACCAACCAACCAACCCATACCATGAAGCATGGTTTTAGACTGGGGTGGAGGGAAGGTAGCCTAAGAGGGACAAAAGGTAGAAGCAGATTTCAGGTTGTTATTGCTGCTGTAGATTTGTTGCTTCTACTATTAAGATTTAAATTTTAGCTAAACTGGCTAATTTTCCCTGCCAAAAAATGCATCTCATTTTGCTTAGGCTTTAAATATCAGTTTTTGCCAACCTCTATCAATGAATATAGATGAAACCACCTCAGCAGCTTGTGAGCGCATTTGCAGCAGCTCAGCTTTCCCATATCCATTTACTAAGGCAGCAGTCTGACATAAAAAATTAAATTCCAGTGGATGTCTTCTAAATTCTTATACATAAAATATCCTAAAACCAAAGAAGTCATGGGGAGAAAAGTGACATACTTCAATCCATTTTTTTTTTTTAATTGGAAGATTGTTTATATATCTTTTTTTTTTTGCTTACCACTTGTAAGTTTTCCTTTAAGAGGTGAAGTGGAAACAATAGTAGAGCAGTGTTTGGAATAATCCATAGAAACAATAACTCTCCACTGAAACAAAGTACAGAAAACAGTACTAATGATGAGCAGGGACCCAAGACCCGCTGATTTCAAAGGGAGGTAAAAACCAACTGTTCTAGGATTTTCAAAAATCCTACCCAAGTTACAGTTGCAAGTGATGATAATTAGCTAAAAAGACTACTGTGAGATAAGGGGGAAGGGAGGGTCCCACTAACAGAAGACTGTCAAGTTCTGAACATTTCTGTTGTCAGCTTAGATGACTATTTATATAGAACCAATGTTTTGCACCATATATAAAAGGTATCAAGTGAGGATCTTAGCTCTGTACTCATCTGAAAAAGGTCATCCTCCTCCTGCAAACTGCTATGAACAGGCTTAATTTTTGTACCAGAGAAAAGCTATTAATTGGCCTATTCAATGCTAAATATGCACAAGTGTTTACTGGAAGGTGTCCTAAAATAGAAGGACAACAGCAGCAATAAGAATCACTTCAAAAACATCTTGCCACAGATGTAACTGAACATTTCTTCCACTATGCTGTTTCTCACCTGCCAATGTATCAAACATTGACTTGAGGCTTTTGAAAGAAATTTGTTTTGAAGAGGGACTCGGAGGAAATGGTAGTGGCATGGGTGTGCCAAGCAGATGATTCTGTATAGAAAAAAGCTCAGAAGTTAATGTTTTGGGAGAAAAAGATGTGACACGGCCACTTGGTCGTGGAGCCTGAGCAAGCGGGTCTGCAAGTATAGTAGCTGCAGTACCAGGTTTCTGATGTTAACCAGTGCCATTGTTTAAATAAGAAACACATCCAGATTAACTCCTCAAAAAAGAATGATGTATTATGAATCTATGCTATATCTAACTGATACATACATACGTGCCAATATTTTTTTTCTAAATCTTTATTTCTCCTTTAGTATATAAAAGCTAGCAGTCTTTTGTTATTATAATAGTTACCCTTCCGTTATTGCCACCTCCATTGTGAAGAAAAGTATCCAGATAGACCTAGCACGTCTGAAATTCATTCTGTTTTAGACAACACCTGAGAGACTACCAGCATTATGGGACAGTAAACTTTTGAACTGACTGATGAGAACAACAGTGTAATATCATGCTGGGTCTCTGGATGAGTGAACAGGCAGGCTGCGGTACTGTTCACATGCTGGAGTCTGGACAGTTGGAACAAAACAGGGGCAATAATTAAATAAAAGCAGAGAAGGCGTAAATGAAAAAAATCACAGCAGCAAAAGCAGAATCATGCACTCTGTTTGCAGAAGGGAACGGTGAATAGAAGGATTGCCTGCACAAAAAAATGGAAAGTACAGATCAAACACAAGGTAAAAGATATCCATTCTCCTTCTCCAATTTCTCATAGCTGTAATTTAATAGCCCCCTTTGTGGGAAATACCTTCTTTGTCCTTGAGCTTCAAACTCAGGTTGTTATAGTCCCGCCAACACTAGTCAAAACTGTCATCTTCACACTGGAGGATGTCAATGTTTATAGGGACAGTGCATCTGACTCAAGTTGTTCATTTATTTCTTCCAACCTTGCCTGTTTGACTTTAAGCTCAAGTCCAGTTTTTTCATTTGTTTCCTTGGTCTTCAAACAAACAACACATTCTAACTAATCACCTTATTATTCTTTAATATTCACTTTTCATGCAGTACTTATCCTATCTCTCAGTTCTCCCTTTTACTCCCTCTTCTTCATCTTCTGTATGGCAGCTTCAAAACAACATTATAGATTCACATCCTAATTTATCATCCATTGTGTGTCACTTGTTGATCAAGAATGTATTGAGCCCATTGCTCCAAATGATTTCAGAGGGTGGCAGCTTGCTAGGTATCCCAGAGTTTGGGTGTCTTTCCATTAAATGCATAAGACTTTCTTTCATCTTCTATTTCTGTAGTAATGTCCAAGTAAGCTTTTGATGCAGCCACTGTGGCCCATAGCCTACTTGGCATGGTGAAGCCACATAGTTCTGTGCACAATCTGTAATCAGGCATTTAACTCCAACTTTGCTGTTCTTCTGTCCCCACCATTTCTCATCCCAATTAGGACACTCTCCTCCATGGATTTTTTCTTGTGTTCCACAAACTGGAGGTAGAATATGTGCTCTCACTACTCTTCTGTGGAAGTGACCTACTTTTTCCCATACTTACAGTGATGGGTATATGCTCTACAGTCTTGCAGGGACCAGGACCTGTTAAAAAAATGGGGAAAAGGCTACTTTCCCAAACACTTCCCTGGAGATTGAAGGTTGATGATCTGGTAGTCTTAAAAATAGTATTATATCAGGATTGTTCAGAATATTAGGCAAGACATAAAATAAGTAACAGAGTTAATTTACCACACATCTATTAAGCAGTTCAATATACAAAGTAGTATATAATTATATTAATAATTTATTTTGTTTGCTTAGTAGGCTTGAAAAACATATCTGAAACCAAACGAAATGAGGAACTGATCCAAAAAAGCATTTCAGTCCCTCCTACCTCCTATTTTAAGTACTGAAGTACAAAATTGCGATCTTTACAATCTGCACTGAGTTGCTGCCTAACCCTGCAAACATCCAAAATTCCTAAGTACCTCAATAAAACTTCCTAGGCACCCGAAGGTCTGCTCTGGGTATGTCTACAGGCATAGTCTTGACAGTGCTGAGCAGTTCAGAACCTATCTCAAACCTACCACCTGTCCAGATTTGCAAACTAGCTATTCCTCTTCCTCTCTCACCTGCTGGCCCAGTACATCTTCTCAGAACACACCTTTCACAAATGTCACTACTGCTGTAGCAGCACACCTCCTTTTATTCAACAGCAGCAAAGACGAGATACCCAAGGTCCCACCTTGAGGGGATTCAGACCCATGTCTCCCTCCTCCTAGAAGAATGTTCTATTCACCAGGCTATTAGCTATTCTGGAATGGAGAGGAGAAGAAGCTCAGTCTCACCTGTTGAACCTGTTTCAATTTGTATGGAATAGTTAAATATTAACTGAGCCAGAAAGTGAAAGTGTAATTTAGGTCTCTAGTGTAAGGGGCTAGGTTAGGTCCTAAGCAGGAAGAGGAAAATGGGTTCTAGTCCTTACATAGTTTATCCCGAGTGTTTAAAAAAAAAAAAGTAAAAATTCATGAGGACAAGGTATTATCCCTTGAGCCCCACATTTTTAGCTACTTAATTCTTCCCAAACTTTACATATGGAACCAAAGCATCCAAATAAAGACTGTGAACGTGATTCTATGGTCAAGGAGCCTTAGGTTTCACTGTCTGATTTTAAGCTCTTTTGTGGGCTTAGTTCTACCTCTATCCAACACAGACATATCAGTTCGGTTGACTGTTTTGTTTCACAACCTATTTAGCATGGCAGGCATCACAAGTTAATTTTCCCATACTGGAAAGGCACAAGTGCACTGCAGTCATTCCATGGTCACAAAAAGGTAGTTTGTACAATAAAAGCAAAATAAAGTCATATGATGAGATAAGTATAATGGGGCCTTTCTGATTTTAACTGAAAACAAACATGCCTGACACAGAGGAATAGCACAGCTCTTTGTGAAAGTTGCACATAATCATCAAAATTGTAAGTTAACCTCTTTCAGTGGAGGCTGACAATAGTGAAAGAATTTGCTTTTCCCTTGATTGGAAAGTTTACTGGTTTACAAGCCAACATATTTTCTGCTTTCATCCTTCATTAAACTAGAAGATTTGGTCCATCATTCACTAAACTCATAACCATGCAAAAATATATCAGAAACAATTAGTATAAAGGATGATAGCTTAAGGGGGGTGATAACTGAAAAGAATGGAGTATTTTTCATCATGCTATATCATGTTATATCCCTCACTTTATTGCATATAGTGTTCTGCAGTTTACTAAACATCTCAAATTAAATTATATCTACAGACTATAGAATACATATAGGTTTATTCTTCTTGAATCAAGCTAGACTGCAATGTGTCCTTGACAGAATTTACTTTTCCTGTCCCATGAAGGTTACAAATTATAAATGTGGGTGCCTCAATCTAGTTCCAGTCTAGGAAATCATCATCAAAACAAATTAAGTTCCCAGTTCTGCAACTCAGTGCACCACAGAGAACTTCATTACGCTTAACTAAAGGCAAGGTCAAACATCTGCTATCAGCTAAGTACTCTGCTATTAGCTGAAATGTTTTTCTTGAGAGACACAGAAAAGAAAGCTCAAAAGGGATCCAGGAAGGGACAGTGATGCACCTGCGCCCAATGACTTGCACAATCCTACTTACACAGTGAAAAAGTCAGGTTCTTTACTGGTTACAAGTTCTTTACTAGTTACTGGGGTGTACTTGGTAGCTGTATTGGTCTGAGACAAAAAGACATACAAAAAATAAAACTTGTCCTTTTCTGCAAGCTTTCGGAATCAAAGTCCCTTTGTCAGACTCTGGGAAAAATTAAACTTATTTCCTACCTATGAGGACTTTTTACCATTTTGTACCATCAACACTTTTCCTAGAGCCTGACAAAAAGACTTTGATCCCAAAAGCTTGCAGAAACGGGAAATTTTCTTGCCATTTTCCAGTTGGTCTAATAAAAGGTATAATTTTGGGATCAAGAGTTCTAGTTTTTTGTATGTCTGACTAGTTACTGGTAATTCTGACCCATTTTTTAAGAGGTACCAGGCTCATCTTAGCAATTTACCAGCACAAAGAGGGAAATGTGGTGCATAAATTTAACACTTGAAGGGGAAAAAAGCAGAAAGCACAAAACAATTTAATCCCTCATTAATTATTAAGCCACGGTGATATTTGAGGGTTTAAAAATATTAGTTGACTACCCTATGAAAATATACTTTGTAACATTTGGCACATGATTCCAGTAGCCATTGAAGTCATATTCATTCAGTTGCCTGTTTTTAATTTATTTTTACTGGGCTGTTTGCTATAGAGTCTAACCTATTTATCAAAACATTTGCAAATACAAAGCCTTTAGTCCCAGAAGACTTTATTTAGCTCTTAGCTACAATAAATCTACGTATAAATGTGTTTTTCTTCATCACAAAAACATTTGGCTTCAAAACATGGTAACGCATGCAGTATTTTCTTTACACAGTGGTACAGTTGGCTACACTGTAACACACCCTATTTTTTTTAAATGACACAGATTGGTTACCAAGTCGTACTACTGATGTGGAAGAGCACTCGTTTCTTGTTTTGCTCCAAAAAATGCAAACTTGCTTAAGATAAGGAAGAGTTAATTGCTTTTTACGAAACTATTGTAAGCAAGATGCCAATTTTTTTTTTTAAAGCGACTGCTGTATTCATGGCAAGTCATTGCTCCTGGACATTACCTCCGCATTTCATGCCAGCGCTCCCACGCCCTCCCACACCCACGCGCGGTGCCCGTCCTCTGTAAAAAAAACAGAGGGTGGATCTTGAGTCTCATCACCGTCCCCCACGGACCTTGAACAATGTCACCCACATTTTGCACGAGTGCTGGCGGAAAAGGACCTCACCTTTCAGTCTTCGGCATGAGCTAAACTAACCGGCTGCATCGTGACAGGAATGACTTGAGTGACTAGCTGCCTCCCGACACCTCAGGAGGAATTCACTGAATGAATCATTCAGCTTGTCAGAGAGCGGAAATCCAAAGATTGGCACCTGATTTCCAAAGCAAGGCAAGGACACATACGGCTACAAATTGTGGGAGGCTATGGAGGTTGCTGAACGCCGCCCCCCCCCCCAAAAAAAAGAACCTCACAAGACCCATTTCACTAGGCGACAGATTTTCACCGGCGATGGCCGCGCTGAGCCATCGCCATCCCCACAGAGACGTCTGCAGCGCGGGATCAGGCCGGGCCGGGCCGGGCGCCGCCAGGGCCCGCGGCGGCAGGTGCCCGGCCGTGGGGAAGGGGAGCAGCCCGCCAGCGCGTCCCGGCCCGGCGCTATCTCACCTCACAGCCACCCGCACCGAGCTGTCGTCCGCGCCCGCCGACATGGTGCGGGCCGGGGGCTGCTCCGCTCCGCGCTGCTGCTCCCCTCAGCCCCGGCCGCGCTGCGCTCCAGCCATCTTAGCGACTGAATGAGGAGGTGGGAGCGGCGCCTCCCCCGGCCCCCGCCGCGGCTGGGCGGGGAAGCGGCCGCCCCGCCTCGGCTGGCGGCTCCCGGCGCTGCCAGGCCCGGCCCCCGCGCCCGCAATGCGCACCCGGCAGCGCCCGCCCCGCGCCAAGGCGCCCGCCTGCTCCTCCCTCCCTCAGCAACGGGGTGGGGGCGGCCCCTCTGCAGGCCACGGCCGGGGCGCCGGGCAGCACATCTGGCGCCTCGAGGGGCCCGGCTTGTGTTCGCACACGGCACGCAGGGTCCTGAAAAGCGGGTGCCCAAGGCACAGTGTGTGGCCACATACAATGTCAGAGCCGGGCTGGGCTGTACCCCTCCCCGCCCCTTGGATGAGCAGGGCAGTTAGGGAGCCAGAATCTGGAGCAGACCTGACATGCTGGAGACCCAGTGGACTCTCCTGGTCAGAGACATGCGGGTGCTTTCAAGCGCTCCTAGGCCGTTACCCACCTAGAAAGGGAGGCCACTAAAAAAGTCGCACCTAGTTCTTTGGGGGGAGAGAAAAGCAAAACGGACAGGAGAGATGGGCAATGGTTCAGAACGAAAGCAGATATGGAGGTCACCCAGCGGAGTCCAGCGATCGGTGCGCACTGGCCCTCAAACGAGTCTGAGGAGCAGCCAGCACCACTCCACATGGCACAGGCCTGGGCCCATGAACACCGTACGCCTCTGCAGGCTGGGGGCACACAGTGAGCTCCCACAGGCGGCGGCGAGCAGTGTCGGCAGCAGAGCGGGGTGGCAAGTGCCGACCAGTGGTTAGCAGCACCTTTTATTAGGGGGTGCACTGCCTAGCTCAGGGTACAACCCCTACGTGCCACCAATGCCTAGACCCATACTGGGAACATGGGCCTTATGCCCATAGAGCAATAGCAGGGCCTACTGAGTATGTGTCAGCTGAATTTGTGGGATGAATAAAAGCTAAACTAAGGATGGGGGGTGAAGGTCAAAGGTTCAAAATGAGTGCACCAAGAAGGGACAGCGAGCGAGTCCAAGAACAAGACCAAGAAGCCAGCGGACACTGCTCCATGTGACACCAACCTATTTGCCATTTAGCGATGTGTGGCAAAAGGCCCACCACATGAAACTGTAAGCCCTCAGAGAGAGAGGCTACTGGGAAATTGTCAACTAATTGCTTGGGACAAATGATAACAAAATGGGGACGGGGTGAATGTCAACGTTTCAAAACAAATGCAGCAACAGGAGACAGCAAGCAAGTCCAAAAACAAGTCCAAGAAGGCAGTGGACACTGATCCACGTGGCACAGGACACTAGGCAAGATGGACCCCTGGTCTGACCCAGTAAATGGCAATGCTTATGATCTTAGGACTGAACCACAGAAGCCTGTGGGAACTTCTTCAAATTCCCAAAGCAGGTGAAGATACTCTTTCCCTTCCCTCTAAGAAACCGCCCTTCCCCACCCCTTGCCTCCTCCTCCCTGCTGTCCTGAGGGTGGAGAAGCACCAGAGCCATTCCTGCCCACTACACAGGAGCTAGGCTCAGCTGGGGGTGGGGACAACAGCTGCAGGGATGGACTGGGGTTCCTCTTGCCTGCACTGTGACCAGACAGGGTGGGAAAAGCTCTCTGCGAGCTCTTCAGTGTCCTTGTTTTCGCTGTCCCCTCCCTACCTGAGCCCAGTGCCTGCCCAGCCTGTCTGGCTCTGAAACTTCCCTGCCCACCAACCATGGCTAATGCAGCATGGGGAGGCAGAGGGGGAGGGGGAAGAAGAGGGGAGAAGGCTGTCTCTTAGCAGGAAGGGGAAGGGAGGAAGTATTTTCACCTGCTTTAGCACTTAAAAACTTCCTAGAGGCTCCTGCAGCCTAGGCTGTCCACACTGGTAGGCAGACGAAGCTGGGTACAGGGGGTGCAACCATGCAGCCACCCCTGTAGTGTGGGTTGCTGCTCCCGCACCCCCCTTTGGGAAATCCTGCGGCCATCTGTAAACATAACACATATTTTTCTTCAAGTTTAAGAAAAAATAGAAGCTGTACTAATGTGCCTGGGGCCTAGCACTATATCATTCAGTTTAAGATCAAAGCAAAACCAAATATAACTATTGGAATGTGCGCTAATTTGCTAGAGTATATATAAAGTTTAAAAAACACAACAAACTAAGCAAAAATAGTTAAAAGATATTGTCTCATTAATCCTGCTGTCGGTATAATTAAATGGACATCTCTTAGATTCATAAAACAAAATTTGGTCTTCTTGAGCATTTTGACCATGACTCCAATATTTCACTGTCAGTCATTTCTACACCTGAGTTAAGGTTTTTAGTTAGAGCTAAAAACAGTCTGCAGGGCTGTAAAATAGGGAGACACATTACCAGGTATGGCTAAGAGCCAGTCAAATTGCATAAGAAAACATAGTTTGAATAGTGGAAAAACAAGATCATTGAAAAGGATAGAGGGTCTTAACACCTGTGGAATAGAGAGAGCGATTACAGGAATCAGAGAGATGAAAATGAGTCATAAGATCAACTGAGGGAATTGGTTTTAAAGTTTGGGCAGGACAGGAAACAAAAGGGGTACAACTGTATCACTGCACTGTCTCCCCTGAATCTACCCCGGATCTGGTTGTGGATCTGGGGTTCTACCAATATCCATGACACAGCAGAAACAAATCCTCTGCCCTGAAGAGGTTTCAGGCCATTAAAGCAGCAGACTAAATTTACATTTTTTTCTCCAATTCTTATACTTCATAACATTTTTCTTTCTCTCTTTTTTTTTCTCCAATTAATTCAAAAGCTGTGCTGGCTACAAATGACTGGAAGTTGATATACAAAAGAATATTCATAGAAATCATAGAGAAGTAGGACTGGAGGGGCCCTCCAGAGATCATCTAGTCCAAAAGCCTGCCTTATTGTACTATACCGCCTTCGCACTTTATCTAAAGTTCTCACAATATTTCACAAATATAACACATTAAGCTATGTGGTATTCCTATCAGGGGAGGAATTGTTACACCTGTTTCAAAGACAGAGAAATTGAGGTACAAAGGTATATACCCTGAAGCTGCACAGGGAATCTGTGGCTTATACAAACATAAAACCTAAACTTCCTCTTTCCCCTGCATTAGCCACAGAACTGTCCCCTATATCTGACCCCATAGGCCACTTGTCTCCCTTCTCAGCTTTCCCCTCAATACATGTTAAAGAAAGGAAACTGAGTGAATATCCTGCAAAATCTTCCAAGATGTGGATTGCATTAAATGTGGAACAGTGACTGCATCTACATGAGATGCTGACTACTCAGTTGTTACCCCAGTTATTTAGTAGTTGCATGCCCAAGTACTAAATGACTGCACAGTAACCAGCACATGGCTTCCTGGTGACACTGACTGTGCAGTAGCTTGTCACAACTGTGTAGTAGCTCATTACTACTGCACAGTAGTGTTGTGTCACAGTTCATGCCACATGACACTAATATACACTAAGAACGAGCGAATGCATAGTAAGCATCTCATGTAGACATGGCCATTGTCTCTCAAAGGAAGTGATGGAAAACTCATAATTAGGGAAGTTGGGGCTCGACACTACAGAGTGTTCCAACATTCTCATGGAACAATGAACTATTTAAAATATTTATAACCCATCCACACTGGGTGGCAACATCTGGCACAACCTAGAAACTAATTTCTCTGGTTTACATTTTAACATGTCTGCACATCTCAGGCTTGTGAGGACATGAGAGAAGGTCATTATGTTTTTCCTGTGACTAAGTCACAAATTGTTTTACTAAAATGGATCCTATCTTTGAAGAATCAAATAAGTTTCTCCACTTGTCACTTATAAAAATGCTTAAGTAACAGACAGGTACTAGAATGATTTAGTTTCATATGCCTCTGCAATATCAGAATCCAGACACTGTATACATGCTTATTTATGCATGTACATTATCCCATAGAAGCCAATAGTACCAAGTCTGTCCAGAGAGCTCAGAGGTTCTGTCAAAGTAGGCTGTTATCTAGGAAAGCTTATGCCTTCCTAAACTAGTTACTCTTTCTAAGGCAATGGTTCTCAAGCTTTTTAGACTCCAGGCACCCCTCAAAAAATGCCAGCTCTTAGTTTTCATTTGGGTTTTTTTGTTTGTTTTTTTACTAGAACAATTTTTCTGTTGCAAAGAAGTCAGAACAATAAGTCAGATTTTTTTAACACTATGGATTCCTATTTAAAATCTCTGGGTTTATTTTGTGAACCATGTTTGCACACCTAAGAGTACTAACATTGCCTGGTACCCCAAAGCATCCTTGAAGGATCCCAAGGAACCCTGCCAGGGCACCCAGGTTGAGAGCCACAGCTCTGAAGTGCCAGTCTGAGCTGCATTCAAACCTAGTAGAGCATGGCAAATGCAGGAGGCCTGTTGCAGCTCCCTGAACCCCATTCACTCAGACAGAAGATCCTACACTGATTTCTGCCATTGACAAAAGCTGAGTACCAGACACAAGGGAGCTTTGGTCCCTACACATTACTTCACCCTCAACACACACCATTCTTTCATTTCCACACTGAAAGTGAATTTAGCACACTGCTGACTTGTGTGGCCCCAGCAGAACTATTCATATGGCTGAAAGTTAAACATGTACATCGCTACATGTGCGAAAGAGTAAAGATATATTGCTCACAGTTGGGTTAAACATGACGTCATAAATCTCAGTATCAAATGATAAAGCCTTATGCACTTCACAGGTTTCTGCAAAATGTTAAGCTTTTAGTAAAGAAAACTGTATTCTTGTTTTGCTTTTCAATTTCTTCAGAAGTAAACAAGTTACTGCTACAAAGCATCATAAACATCCCTCAACCCATTCACCTGCATGTAAATGACCACTGCTCATCAGTGCATTCACCTCCCTGCAGGATTAACTAGAATCAATGGATGAACCATCCCTCCCTCTCTTTTAGCATATATGTAAGAAAATACTTTATGTTGACAACACCTCTGTTTATGTTTAATAACAAGTTGGTAACTAAATGCTAATATTCACGACAGGTTCAATGAACTGAGGAGAGTTCTGCTCTGTTTCCAGCTATGCCACACACTTCATTTTTGACCCTGGGCAGGTTAGGCCTTGTCTATACTGGAAGAGCAGAACCAGTTTTAATCACCCTGATTTTGAATTGAACCAGTTAAGCCAGTGCTACTAAATCATTTTAACCTCTGTTTAACTCAGGTTACTTTAATTTGATAAGTTACTAATGCCAGATAAACCAATTTACACTGAGTTGCACTCATAGATATGTCTCTATACTATATTAACAGTTTGCAATTTTCACTGAAGTTACTAAATATAATTTATTTCTGGAAGAAATGGTTTACCAGCATAAACAAGAAATGTACATGGCAGAGTTCGATTGACCTGTTCCAGATGAATGCACAAGCTAAATTTGCAGCCCAAATATTTTGATATCAAACATTAAGACTCCAGTGTACATAACCCTCTCAGAAGGCAGTCCATCATTCCTTATATATTCGTGATCCCCTGTAGTCTTTCTTCCCAGAACTAGAGAGGGTGTTGTTTTTGTGGGGTTTGGCAATGAACAGATTATAGTGGATCGCTAGCTCCTGACTAATCTGTAACATAAATAGTGCCACCCAACTCTGACTGGTAGATTTAAAAAAAAAAAGGCTTTTTGTCAGGTTTGATACTATATGCATCAGTTTTTGGAACAAGCAATATTCTTCAAAAGATAAACTATCATATACAAGCTCTTTACAACATCCAAGCACCTGTTGAAATATTGTACTCCTCGTTCATAGAATTTCCTTTGGAATCATCTATTTCTGTAGTTTGTGTTGTTTGTATTTCAGATAAATTAAATATGAGGGTTGTCTAACTAGTCATTGCTAACTTACCATAGTTCTTTTGAATGATAATGAAGACTTCTTTACAAAATGTAAGTAGCAATAATCTGCATATTTTATTAATACACTGACTTCAATACAGCTCATACAGAGCAAATAGTATATCAATTCAAATAAGTAAAAATGATATCATCTTTTCTTAAACAATAGCTTTAAAAATTTTAAAGCTATTATTTATTTAAAGCTAATGTACTGTCTCCCTGTATTTTAAAGGGCGACAGTACATTAGCATGAGTGAGCAATCACATTTTTTCTCCATGATTTATTCCTTTCTCTTGTCTACTATACTTTGTGCAAAAGTTGAGCCTAGTTATTTGTACTCTGGAGTCATCTTTCACAAAGTATTTAGTCAGGCTTCTAGATTTTGTGCAGTGTGTGTAATTGAAATTAACTTGATTCTTCAGCAATATATACTCCATTTTCTTCAACAGCCAGAAGGGAGGCAGCACTAGAGTATACCTTGCATTATTTGTTAGGATCAAATTTCACTGGGGCTCCTTGTTCTATCTCTATGTCTATACTTTCTATTTGATACATCAGCCCAACACAGTTGTTCCTAAACAGGGGGCCAGAAGTCCCTGGTGGTCCATAAAGCCATGGAAAGTGGGCTACAGAATACACAGGATCTTGTGCGTCTTTATAATATTTTCAATTACACATTTGATGATATGGGTGCATGGCAGGGTTCCCAACTGTCTAGAAATGTATCTGCTTTTAAAAAAAGGCAAAAAATGCTTGTCTATTGAAAAAAATTGAACTGTCCACAAAAAATTAGAAACTGCGAGCTTCAGTGAGGTTGGATGCAAGTGCTGATAAACAGAACGGAGTGCAGCCACCTTGTGTCTAAGCAGGAGCACTGCTTGACCCCTGCAGGGTGTTCTGTCAGTGCTTTGAAGCTCATGAAGAGAGGGGCAAAATTGGGGTGGAGCTGTGGGACTGGTAAAGGTTAGAGATAGTAGATGGGTTTGTGTGCCATGGCAGGAGGAGCAGGACCAGTGAGGGTAAAGTTGTGGGTGAACTGATGTGTGGTCAGCACAGTGAAGGTTGACACTCCTAAATTTGAACCCAGCCCTTGTTACTGCCATCCAGGGCTTGGCAGATGGGATATATTTACATTATGTAAAACATGTCATGAAAAACATACATAAATAAAAAAAAACCGGTTTTCGATAGGAAGTTTGCAGATTGTCAGCGGAAAAAAAAAATTATTGCATTGTCAACCCTGGAGCATGGTGGCCTACGAGAAATATTGAGGGTTGATTGTGGTCCATAGGTCCAAACATTTAAGGTGAACTCAAAGCTGTGTCACAAATAGAATTTGAAGGCTTTAGGCTATAATCTAAACTAATACTGTACAAAATTGTTTAATCACTTGATTTGTAAGTATTTTCTAGAAGTTTTTAGGTTTCTCCATCCCTTTTTGGCAGGATTCTTTGTTTCACACCAGGGCTTTGAAGACAGCAAGTCTTTTTGTAAAAGATGTTCTAATGGTTTTCCATTTTCCTGCCTTTGCTCACAAGAACTTTTCTATATCCTTAGAGATGAGAGAAAAGGATAGGCTATTCGAAACTGGCAAACAGCAATGATATAGGGTGAACACTAGAGCCCATTCTGGTGGAAAAAGATAAAAGCCCACTGAAAGAACTAGTGCTGTAAATTAGGAGAGTGGGCACATCTACATGAGATGCTAACTGTGCAGTACCATGTCGCAACACGGACAGTGCTAATACACTCCTGTGCAGTATTATTAGGCTACAGCACAGTAACGTCACTAAAAAAGCATGCGCCAGTGCTACTGCACAGTAACTGGTTACTGCTCATTTATTTACTACTTGATTATACAAGTATTAAATTAAATGCACAGTAACCACTGTGCCTTAATGAATGTATAGATGCACCCAGTCTCTAGAATTAAGAGAAAAAAGAAAATGACAATGAAAAACTGAGTTTATTTGTATGGTCAGGTTGGGGTTCTTTGCAACCCACTAGGTAAGAGAGGAGAAAAGATAGTGGGTATAGATATTGGCTTATGCTAAGACAGCTTGTTCCTCTTTCTTACAGAAATAAACTGTACTGATATAAAGCACCCTTGTACCGAGGTAACTGTGTCTACTAAGGGGATTACATCATCTGAAATATCTGGGGTGAAAAAAAATTATATCTCTACCTAGTTTATGATGTAGAAGATCATAATAGTCATAGTGGCTGAGGTCAATGGGCTTAAAACAAAAATGAATATACTTTATTATTTTTGTATGTTTTAAGAATTCAACCACCTCAGTTGAGGCTAAGGCTAATAATAATACCACAAAACCTTGTTAACTCCACTTCACAACTGGTGCACCTGCTGTGGCTTAGGGGGTAAACACAAATAATATAGGCCCTGGACACACTGCACTTTAAGCTGTTATGTATGAAGATTGGATTTGCACACATGGATCCAGAGCAAACAGATGTGTGGGATAGCTCCTTATAGCAGGTGCTCTTACAGTGCTATAGCAAATGGCTGCCTTGGGGTAGTGGCAGCCGTATGACACTTGCACTGATATAGTTTTACCCCTGTTTTTTTCCTGGAGTAATTCTATACAGGATTCAAATAAATTGCACCATAGTAGGGCTATATGTAATGTATCCATTTCATATTTACACTGGTGAAAAGGCTGATTACACCCCTGTAAACACACTGTATGTCCAAACGCAGGAGAAAGGATCAGGAAATGGCCTTTATTTTTTAAGCTGTGGTTGTGTTATAATTATTTATGACAATATATGTTTTAAATGTACTGTACTAAGGTAAGGATTGCTATGCCCCTTTCACAGGTGGGAAGACAGAGACAAGGAATGAAGTGAATGGTTCGGTGCCATAGCAGGGGTTGATGACAACTGTGGATTAGGATATAGATGTTACTGGTTCCTAGGCCTATGCTCATGCCACTAGACTACACCTCTGTCTTGAGAAGGTCAACACAAAAGTGAAGAAGGAAACCCATCTCTCCTGTTTCTCCACACAGGAACCAACTGTACAGGCAGTTCTACTATGCAGACTTGAACATGTCACAACTCAGTTGCACAACATAAACGTTGCCTTAGCTAATAATTTTTTTTATAATGTCCCTCCCTATAGTGCAAATAGCTTCTTCCCCACACCTCTGTAATTTTTTGTTAAAACTTTACTGAGATCAGTATTTGCAGAAGGCTTAGCTTGAAGGCAGGAGTCCTATAGCCACAGAACAAGTAGAGTGCCAGCACCAGCAGTGGAAGGTTCCTCTGTGTAGCCTTGTGTGGGTGCCTACTATAATAAAGAAAATTAATTTCTTATATTTTAAAAACACCAGGCAACTAGATCCTACTAGAGAAATCTAATTTCCATTTCTTTCTCCCAGCTAAATGAGACAAGTAGCACTGGGAATTTTTTTGGTTTGTCACAAAGCCTGCCTGGTATATAGGTTAGGCTGTGATTATGAAGTCCAGTTTTACAATGAATCTATGCAATCACATTGTCCAATAACACTTCCTGACACATTCATTTGTCCATGCATTTACCTGCCGCATCTTGTCAAATCCTGAATGGTGCATTCTTTGGGTCAGGAACAATGTGTTATTTCCTTGGTCATTGTCTCATACAGCAGAGCCCTGACCCCTGATTGGAGTCCTTAAGCATTACTGCACTGGAAATAACAGCAACGATAACAATTAATATTGAGTGAAAGATTGATATTGCATGAAGAAATTACTATTACTTAAAAAAACCAGACCTATAAGCAATAAACAACAGAAGACCAGAGGGAGGAGTAAGTGGGTGAAAGGTTTCCTATGGAAGAGAGGCGAGGCAGGTAAAGAAAAAAAATTTGAAAGACAAAACTGGCTGCTTGTATTTTGATACCAGCAAAGAATCCATAAATAAAGGGATTGCCCTCAATCTGACATAAAGCATACCATGAGGTGTCTCATGAAATCCTGCTCACTACATTTGCTCAGTTTGGCTCAGAGAGGAGCTCTATCGTGTGGATTAAATAAATATCTGTAGGGTACAGTATAAAGGGGAGCAATAAATCACAATGTAACAAGCTGGGGAATGTGTCTGAATAGGTATATAGAACTGCTTGAGATCTGATCCCATTTAACATGTTCAGTGATGATTAGGAAGTGGGAATAAATGGTGTATTAATAAAAGAAACTGCAGGAACCCACAAGGTCAAAGAAATAATACCCATATATATATATATATACACACATACATATACATATATACATTGCTTGGCTCAATGACTACTAGGGAACATAACAACAGTAAAAATATATATTTGTGGGGTGTGTACAAGGGTGGAACAAGGGAGTAGTAGTACAAAAATGGAAAGAAAATTTAGGATAGATGTTCTAAAAGATTCTTGGCATTGAAATCTGTGAGAATATGGAAGAAGCCTCCCCAGGGAAGCAGTAGAACCCTTATCATTTGGGACTGTTAAAGTTCTATGGCAAAAAGCACCAGACAATGCACCATTTGGCATGGGCAGACGAACAGACTTTATGACCTAATATGTGTTTGCCGTCCAAAATTTGATTCTAAATTATAGTGATGGCGGAGGTGCTTTTTAACAAAGAGTACCCTGTTACTTCCAATCTGTGGAACATACTGGCAGATCTTTAATTAAGGCAAAGTACTAAGAAGCTGATTAAGGCCTTGAAGCTGCAACGCCTAGTGGTGAGCATGTTCATGCATTGCAGCTCAAGCAGAAGTTAGATACAGTCTCAGCTAAAGTTAAACCCTAGGTACAGTCCTCCATGCTATGCAGCAGTAGTTCTCAAGGTCGTGGTATGCCATCCATATTCACAGTACACTCAGTAAAATGGAAGACAGTGGAGAATGTGCATATTTGAGTAGATATTGATTTAAGCATACTAACAACAGGCTTATTCATCAGTGATCACTCCCACTTGAGTCTTCCACCCCCTATTCTGCAGGGGTATCTATCTCAGCAGTCACTCAAGAACGTGGCCTTAACATAGTGTCAATTCCCTTGCACTCCAGGGGCACGTCCAGATGAGTATGTATATACAGGCATTTCCCATGCTGCTAATTTGCAATGCAGAGGGTTGTGGGGTTTTTTGACACCAGGAGATTCTAGTATCAAAACAACCTGTGCTAGAAAAAAGCAGAGCAGAGCACATGGCATCAGCGTGCAACACCCAAAACCAGAACCTGGCCAGCTGGAGCTATACTCCAGTGACCAGCCAGGCTTTCTACTGCCAGATTGCCACTGATAGAGCCCTGTGAGGCCCCCAGGTAAGGCTGCTGAGGCTAGCCCAGGTGCTGGCCCCATCCTCCCCTACCCCACCCGGGGCAACTTGCCACTGGCCTTAATACACAGGCATGGGCATTCCCCGAGGACAAGTAGAAGTGGCACAACTACATACTGCTTCTATTTGTCCTTGAGGAAATGCACATGCACACTCATCTGGATGCACCCCAGGTCCTGATCATCTGCTTTTATGCAAGACTCCACAGCCACACTGTGAAGAATCACACCCTAGATCTATCCTTGATAACACTACTATGGCAACTGCAACTTTCAAACAGTTCCCATGAAGAAAACAGTCATTATTATGCTTCTTTTTTAGGCCTTCGTAGGTTTTTTATACCACTGGATCCCTAAAAAGCTGGAAATTTGGATTTATGAAGTGGGGGTCATTCAAACAGCACAGCTTTCCTTTCTTTGTATTACAGTTTTACATCCAGTTTCAGATTTGTCCTATAAGTGACACTCCAAAACTCACAAACAGAATTCATGTTTCCTTCATTGACACTGAATGATTTGGTGTGGAGATAAGAGCACCATCTAGTGCCAAACAGGCCCATTTGTAGATCCAAAGGAATATCCACTTCATATGCCTTTATTTACTGCTTTGTTATTGTGCCAGGCCACAAAAGGATTGTTCTTTAAAAGTGAGGAACACTCAGAACTCTTTGCAATAGTATTTGAAAGTACTCAACTGGCTTCCAAACACCTCTTAAGATGTCATTAATTATTTGCATTAAGTATTGCTTATTCATTAACATTCTTGCTGTTAAATCACTGAGGGACAGATTTCACCTCTTTCATTCATGTTGACTAGCAACTTACTCACAGATTACTCTTATTCTAATGAAATCAGTGAAGTTTATTCAATGTGGCCAGGTAATAGTTGCAACTTAAATATTTGGAACTCATGAATCAGGCCCCAGAAATCTTTGTTTGGTTGTTTTTTTGTTTTGTTTTGTTTTTTAGGTAAATACTTAAAAAAAAAAAGAAAAAAAAAAAGTGAATTCCAAAACAATTTGAAGTTTTCTCTATTTTCCTTTAGAATACACAAATACACTCAGATCACTCTTTTTTGGTAAGAGGCATTTGGTTGGCTTGGGGGGGGGTTGTGGGGGAGGGATTAGATTTTTTTTTGTTTTGGTTTTTTTTGCAACTACGAGGTCTAGAAAATTACTTTCGAAAATGACTACCTGACATTATCCTATAATCTCTTATCTCCAGGCTGTGGGGCTTTTTAAAAAAAGCATCAAATATCATGCTAGTTGCACTAAAAAGCACAAGAGTCATTTCAACTGTGCAAGGGAATTCAAATAGCTAATTTTTTGTTTACCATTTGTGGTTAAAGTCCACTCATTACTTGCCCAGAAGGGGCAGTGCATTAGTTTGGCCCAGCTCTCTCAACATCTGTATAGATCGGGCACTTCAGCAGGGCTTTTATCTAACAGCTGATTGAACCACCTGTTAGATAAAAGCACCAAAAAGCCCTGCTAAAAGAGCCCAATCTGTATAGATGCTGCAGAGCCCAGTCAAATGAAAGCACTCCCTCACCCCCTGTGTCTGTCAGCACCCATAGAGAGCACCTGAGAAATGTATTGACTCAGCACATTAACAATCAAGCTAGTTCCACACTCTCCTGGACAGGCCTCACTTTTTATGAAAAGAATAGGGGCTGTTGTTTTTTTTTTTATATTATTGTACCTACACTCTGAACGTGGAAACAGATAGTGCCTTTCATTGCCTTTATGCTGCCATAAAAATGTTTATGGTGGCATAAAGCCCAAGAAAACAGACATTCATGCCTCATGAGACACCATAAATGTTGCTGCAACAAATGTGGAATCAATTTGTGCTGCATTTAGCAGCAGAAGTCTGTTTTATGGCACAAGAACGCCAGTAGCCCAGAGCTCCCTGCATTCTCCAGCTGCCCAACCAGTGCTCTAGCTAGGGGCTCAAAGGGCTCAACCCTGCACATCCTGAGAAGTCAGGGTTTCCCTGCTTACAGAGACATAGCCCCAGGAAACCCCAACTTTCTCCCTGATGGGGACATACAGAAATGTGCTTCTGGGACTCTGGGGTAAGAGGGGAAATCCAGACAGGCACTCCCAGAGCTTGAGGGAGCCTAATCCTTCACATGAATTCCTAGAGTTTGTAGGACCAGACCCCTCATGCCCTGAGATAATCACCCAATGCCCCACAGCACCAAACAGGTGGTATGACAGGTGACATATTTCACCCAATAAAGCAAATCAGCTGGGCCAGGACACATCCTGGCCCAGCTGATCTGCTTCATTCGGTGATGCCCATTTCTAGTTTCCATCACCTTGTGGTACCTGATTCTCAGAACCTGAGTTATGCTGGCAGCACCTACAGAACCCACTTAGTCAATTGGGTCCTGTGAGCCATATTTTCAAAAGAGCAGATTTTCAAGTACTCAACAAAATTTCCATTAGACAGCTAAACACAGGCTAGATCTTTCAGAAGCTCAGGACCCACCCTGCACTGCTTTGAAAACATGTATCCAAATATCACATGGAAGATCAGTAGGTTTCAGTTGCAAAGAAAGTAGATGTAGCTATTTAATGAATGGGAGGACAAGGGGCATAGATGTGGATTTTCGTAAACGTGTACATGGGAATGAAGTCTGTAGCTACAAGCTTCAGCTTCTGGTTAATAGGGTATATGTTCCCATAGTGCTTGTCCTTGCATCTTTTTCAGATATGTGAAGCAACTGTGGATAACTCTTAAGTGTTAAAGGGCTACATGCCCTGGAGAGTTTGTATTTAATCCCACAGCTGCATCAAACAATGGAGTGTTACACACATGCACAGTTGCACTCACAACTACAATTAAATAATTAGAGACATTGCATTGTACATACACAAAATTAATCTGTTGGCTTCTAACAGTGAGGGATACCAGTATAGAATCATTTTAAAGTGAGCAAATTTCTATTTAGGAATTACCCAAAAGCTATGATCAGTTTGAAACTTGGGCTGGAAAAAACAAACAAAAAACAAACAAACAAAAAAATACAAGTAAAAGGCATCCTCCACCAGGTTTTCAAAAAAAGTAACTCTGAAGCATGTTCAAACACATGAAGTTTAAGAATATGTGGAAACAAGTACAAGAAAAAGATTTTTACATCCAAATTGTAGTCTCCCATGATAAGACCACCCATGAGGTAGAACAGAGGATTCAGAGAGCTACGAGGGTCAGAGAGAGAGGTTTATGACCTCAAGGAAGCGAGGGGAGTGTGTAGCCTTGTAACCATACTGGGAAAGCAAATTGTTTGCCTGCAGAGTCTACTGCACGTGTGGAGAAGGGCCAGCTCCTCTAGTGCCTGCTCCATTCTGCTGGTGTGAAGAGAGAATCAGAGTAAGACTAGAATTATTGATTGCCACTTTTTAGAAAGGGGGCCATAGGTCAATAAGTCTCAAGGTGCAATTTTCTTCCGTCTCATACCCGCTATAGCCATTCACACTTGCACGACTCAAGTATAAAACCTGTCAGATCACCATGACAGCATTACAGACCTACACTGAACACATCACTTGTACTTATACCTGAAGGACAAGACTGCCAGTGCTGACAGATGTGCAGCTCTGTGTTGTCATTCATGGCACTTCACAGAAAGATCCATGAGTTAGTGACGCCCTCCCCTCCCCTCCCCACTCAACCCAGACATTCACTGTTTGGCCAGGGGTGGGGGGTGGGGCATGATCAAGCTCCACTTTGGAATCGATCCAGTGGAGAGGGGCTGCTTGGCTCTCCCCTAGCCCTGCCCCCTCTTCCAGCTCCACTGCCATCTTCAGGATGGGCAAGGGAGGGGTGAGGGGACAAGATGGGCATGGTTAGGGTGAGAAGGAGCTCAGACTGGGGTTTGCCCAGCCTATGCTGGAGGGTGGGGCAGGTGGATTGGAGCACTCCCTCTACTCTTCCCCCCCCATCCTCCCAAAGTGGGGGATCTAATCCACCTATCCCACCCTGCAGCACAGGCTGGGTAAACCCCACAGGCTGAGCTCCCTCCCCACCCTGAAGACAGTACTGTAGGCAGGGCTGGCTGGGCTGGTACAGCCCAACCCTGCTCTCAGGCAGGGACAAACAGAAGTTAATGAAAGTGCTCCACTTCATCTGAGCCCTCATTAAGTGAGGGTTAAATCTGTCCCTCATTGGGCACTTTTAAAGTGCTATGCAGCCATACACTTACCAGGCACAGCTGTAGAGTGCTTTCAAGGGGCCAACTGCACATCAAATATGTGCATCAAACATCTGTTTGCACCCTTAGGAGAACCAGACCCCAAGTCTTAATTTTGGGGGCTTAAGATTCCCTGACAGACTTTTCTTTTCCATATCCAGATGCTCCGCCCACTCTCAGGAAGGTTCAGACTCAGCAGGAAGTAGGATGAGGGCTGCAGTCCAACCCTTTAACTATAGTTTGCTACAACAACAACCAAAAAACACAGCATTAGTGAAACACTGTTACTGAACAACTTTTTTTTCACTAGACTGTTTCTCTGTTTCTAGTTTTAGTTTTGTTCTCTGTTTTCGTCTAGTGTACAATTATCCAAAAATTATACAGCATGACAGGGTGTGTAAAAACCACACCTTGACCGAGCTCTGAGCAAGGACTTGAGAAGTACTGTTACACAAATATAATTTTGTCACATACCAGATGGAGCATAAAGGAACTTCTGTTTTTACTTTTACGAGGGCACCTATTGTCAGGTACTATACCAGAGAAGTGGGAGGCATTCAAATGCATACAGCTGAGCATAAAGGAGAAAAGAAAGTTGACAGGCAGACCGACAGGATTCGTGACTCCTGATGATCTCCCGAGGTCCCTTCCAGCCCTAATGTCTATGAAATCTATGAAATCCTCTTGGCTGTCAAGGCCCACATCTGGATGATTTTCTTGGGAGGAGGTGGCCACATCCTTGTAGAAATAAGTGTACTTATGAACACAAATACAAATGCCAATCATGCAAAGAGAGAAAAAAAAAATCAGCCTCAGCTCTCTGTAGCTAATAAGCTTTGTGCTATATGAAGAAGCACAGGTGTTATAGCCATACTTCTGGCAACTCCAGGGGTGGTCGTGATGTCCCTGGAGCCCCCTCAGCCTTTGCTAACCTGGCTGAGGCAGGGCAAGCTCCGCTTTTCCTCACCTGTCACACTTTGATGAAATGATATTTTCAGGAAAAAAAAAAAAGAAGCTTGACCCCAGGACTTCCCAAGTCAGATCTCCTCATGAGTGCTGGTGTCACTACTTATCCCTTCAAGGGCTAATTACATGGGTTCCTTCCACCCCAATACCCATGCTTTGCAGATGTTTGTTATCCCTCTACCCCCCCTTCTTGTTCCTAACACCCCTCTCAGGCTACAGGCCCCATGGCCCTGACGACATGTCCCTCCTGAGCTAAAGGCTCCCAGCACCAGTCCTCATCCCTCCTAAGCTACAGGCTTCTTGGCCCCCCTTGATCTCTGGCTGTGATCACCTGGACTTTGGCCCATCTGTGACCTGGCCCTGCTCCTGGGCCAGTTGAGATTTATGGGTTCCTCTGACCCCAGTATCCAGCTGTGGCCCTCCTCAGCATTCAGCCCCTATCTCTGGGCTCTGGCCCCACTCCTGGGCAGAGATCTTTGGGCTCCCTGGCCCTTTCACACTTGCCCCTTCTGGGCTCTGGCCTCAGTCCAAGCAACTGGCTCCCCAGCTCGGGCCTGCATTCTTGGCCCCACCTGGAGCTCAGGCCCTTTCACTGCATCAACACTTCCAACTTCGGCCCTACCTACTCAGCCCCTCCTGGACTCAAGCTCTCTTTCCTTCTGGGCCCAGGCCCAGGCCCTTTATTCTATGTTCCCAGGCTTCTTTACTACTAGGCCTGTTGGGACCTCTGCCTCCCCTTAGTCCAGCAGTTCCCAAACTTGGGGTCATGACACCATTTGGAATCACAACAATAAAAAAGAAAAAGAAAAATGGGGTTGCTGAGACAAATCACAGATTTTCTCCTTTAAAAGGAGAAAAAAAGCAGGAAATGGTGGGCTCCCTTTCCTGGCTGGCAAGGGGCTGCTTGAAGTTGTGGGGAGTGGGAAGAGTGCAATCAAGCAGGGGCAGCACATGCACACATATGCATGTAGCAGCCAGACAACATGGAGAACAGCTGCCACAGGTCCCTCCAGGTAAGTCTGTGGGGGAGGCACATGCCTCCCAGTTTTGTGCATGGGGCAGGGGCAAATGCAGGCTGCCAATTACAGGCTTGGGGCTCCCTGCCCTGCTGCCCTCCCCCCAGGGCCTCAATAGCAGAGCAGGACAAGGAAGCTCAGTGCCCAGGCTGACTGCACTGCCATGCCGATGTACATCCTGTCCACCTGGTAGCAGTGGGGGGCACAACTCTATGTCATCGCTGCTCCTGTTGCCAGATGGGCAGGAGGGGCCTTGCCACAGTGGCAAGGCTAACATGGTGGGGAGGTTTGGTGCTGTTGCTAGGAAACCCCTCTCATGCTGGGTCATACCTACTGGGCTGTGGAGGCCCTCTGAGGGAGGGCAGCAGGGTGGGGAGGCCCAAGCCTATAGCAGGCAGCCTACATCCACCCCACCCACAGGCTCCACTCTGGTTGTGCCATATGCAGGGGCAAGGGGTGGGAGGGGGAGGGGACCTGATCTCCACACCCCACTCTGGCCCCAGCAGCCACCACCTCTTCCAGGCTCAGGTGCTGCTGGGGCAGGAGCTTGCATGGGGCTGTAGGCCCTGGCCCTATAGACCTGACAGCTGGGGCCCCCCCTGGTAGGGCTGGGGGGGAGCAGCAGGCTGCAGGCCATAAGTGAGGAGCACCAGCAGGGCTGGGAGATGTGGGCGGAGATTCAGGAGGCATCAGTTGCCTATGCTCCTCAGTCAGGAGGGCACATGCCCCCCCCAGTGGCCAGTCAGTGACTAGGGGGATCCCCCCCCACAGCCAATTACACCAACCCAGAAGCATAAATGGGCAGCTGCACTTCTTCTGGTGCCCCCCCTCCCCAGCCAGCACTTGCAGGGGGCACCAGTGCTCCCACCTGCCCCCACCCTCATTACCTAAGGAGGGAAGCACTGGCTGTCAGGGATCACCAGCACCACTGGTGATCCTCACCTGGGGGGTGGGAATTGGGAGCAGCAGGTTGAGAGTGAGGAGTCATGCTGAGGAAAAAGGGGGAAAGCACTGCCTTAGTCCCTTCCCCAAACCTCTAGAACTGCTTACCTCAGCTTATATGTTAACCAAGCCCTACTATTCAACAACTTCTCTCTCCATAGTACTCAAGTCTTGACTGTCTGAACAATTCAGGCCCTGGGCTTATATCCTAGTAGCCCAGCCCCTCCTGGTCAGGTGACTCTCTAATTGGCCCCTACCAGATCTGCAGGTTGCTTTTCACACTGCCTGCCTTCTCTTAGAGTAGTAGGAGCATCAAGCTTTCTGCTACAAGAGTTAGTTAGCATAAGGATCCCAGTATCAAGACTTGGGGGAAAAGCTTCCCACTAAAACAAGTAAGAAAATGGATCCAATACATTGCTGGTTTGAGATGAAAGTGGGACTTCTTGAAAGACTCAGAAATTTGTTAAAAGAGCTGCAGAAAAGGAGGAATAAGAAAGTGAGTGGTAAAAAAACAACTTCAGTCATGTGCTGGTAACCGTTCCTCTGTAGATGAATGTTAATTGATTATTTTTTTTGGTATTTCTTGTTAAAGAAGATGTAGTGATAAAAGTAATAATTTAAAGATACTTGCTAATTTAGAAGGTTTGGGAATTAGATGGTCCCTCATTTAGGGAGTAACCAGTTAGAGGAAAAGGGTCTACAGGTATTGGATACTGCTCCACAAATTAAAATGTATTGTTCTTCTCATTTGTTATATGCCTGTATTTACTGAACACAGTGATCATTACAATAAGAAGTTTCATACCACGCCCGTTCCCTTTCCCAGTTTCCAATATTCAAAGGCCTAATATATCTTGATTTGGATGTCTCCCCACTATTGTGTTTAGTAACTACTGATAGACCTATCCTCCATGAATTTGTCCAATCCTCTTTTGAACCTGGTTAAATTATTGGCCTTTACAACATCTTGTTGCAAAGAGTTCCACAAGTTAATTACGTGCTTTGTTTAAAAAAAATAACACCTTTATTTGGTTTGTTTAAAACCTGCTTCCAAGTACACTAGAACTAGGAGACATGCAATGAAAGTAATGTGGCATAGGATTTTGACCATACTTTTCACGGTTCATTGGACTTGCCTGTTCCTTTAAATTTAATATAAGCCTAAAGTCAATAGCTGTGGTTCTAACCAAATTACAGGAAATTCAGTGTTGTGAAGATATGGAGAGGGACTGGAATCTATAGCAAATGTATGCTGATAATCTGTATTTATTTTGTTTCTGTATTTACCTCATCACACTAACCATAAAGTTAAACTGATTCAGCAGTGGTTTAAAATTGTATCTGTGAAAGTTTACTCTTACTATTTATTCTTCTAGTTGAAATAGCAAAGTATAATAAATCAAGTCATGTGTTTCATGACTACAGGAGAAGTCACAAACTGAAGAAACCCTGGAGCTATATGTTAACTATTTCTACAGTGATTTAAAATGTCCATGATCTTTCAGCTACATGAATGGACCAGTTTCATTCTTGCAGTCTTTAGTGATTTAAAACTAAAAACTATGCAAATGAACAAAATGCCTGACTTCGAACTCAAGCAGATTCAAGTGTGTGAGTTTGTGGTTACACTTTGAATTACCTTGTTTAGTCTCGGCTACATCTTAGTGTAAACAGTAGGGCTGTGCAAAGCTTCAGTCCCTGATTTGATTCGACCTGATTTGGTGGCCGAATCTCTGAATCTGAATTGAATCGGAGGACCTTTTAATATCTCCGAATCGATTTAGAAAGATTCGGACATAGAGACAGCTTTAAATGTTTTTTCCACACACCTCTAGGTAGCAGGAGCTCATGAGTGCTGCGGTGCTGGGGCACGTGGGGGGCCTCCCAGTGCGCTCGGCAGCAGACCTGGAAGTGGACCAGAAGCACTTCCGGTCCACTTCTGGGTCCACCGGGGAGCATGCATATTATTACCACTGTAGAGTCTCCCTGACTCACCTTTGGCATTTCCCGCCCCCACCCCCCGCTGTTTCCCACCCCTTCCCTTTCCTGCTTTATTTTTTGTTTTCCTAACTTCTACCTATTTCCATTCTCACTGACATCCTGTCAGTCTTTTAGCTTCTCTCATTCCTTGGAGTCTCAGAACAGCAGAGACTTCCTATGCCTGAAGAAGGGCAACTGTGCCTGAAAGCTTGCTAAGAACTTTTTTCCAATTACTCAGTTGGTCTAATCAAAGATGTCACAGCTACTCAAAGGACCTTGTTTGACTTGATTCTAATGAATTCATATTAGCTATTCCTTTTCACCAGGGATCCTACTCTTCTGCTTGCCACAGAAAAACTATGGAATTCACATTTTTATGTGACCTACTGAAATTATAGTGGTGTCTGGCACTGAGCAGCACCATTTCTGCTCTTTTATTTTTGCCACAGTTTTTACCTCCTGGCCAATCAGCAGCAACCCCCTCTCCTCTACTGCTGCTGATTGGTCAAGAGGCAAAAACCACAGCAAAAATAAAAAGAAGCAGAAATACTGCTGCTCACTGTGGGATAGCATCATGATTTTAGTAGGTTGCAGAAAAACATGGATTTTTGTGTTTTTTAAGTAGAGAAATGTTGCTTTTTTCCCCACAGAAGACCAGGATCCTTGCTCTTCACTTTGTTATCCTACATGCTTAGAAATAGATTTGTTGATTATCTGCTCCTGTATCTTTCCTCGTACTGAAGTTTGGCCAACCAGTTTAATTTTCAGGTTCTTCTTTCTTTTTTTTGAAGACGGCTGCTAAATTTGCTCTTTTCTAGTAATTTTTTAAGATTAACTCATGTTAACATCAGTTAGCAAATTTACCAGCGTGGTCAACCAGGTATTAAAGTACAACAAAGAAGGTTCCTTTTCAATTTCTGAACTTCAGCGTCTGCTGCATGGACAACTAATGGGAAGGCAAGGTCTTTCAATCATGCCAGAGCAGTTGGAGAAACCCCCATATGTGCCTGCATCATCTACCACCCCCCTGAAGATTTGCAGCAGAACCCTTATGGGCCTTCCAGACCCGCATCACAACAGTCCCAGCACTCAACCTGCCTTTGCCAAACTGGTCAGCAGCTGAGCAGTAGGAATTCAGGGCTGTATGTCCATCATCCATACACACTTGTGAATGAATATAGAAAGTCTTGCAATGATCTGCTGTCTCTGCAGTTCTGGAGTAAGCTTCACACAGATCTCCAGAGAAATGCCCATGGTCTGTTTGAAATTCTTCCCACTTTGCAGGTCATCCCAGGTCTGCTGCACAATCCTTTTCCACTGGGCAGCCTTCCCTCTGGACTTGCACAGAAGGAAATTCCTCAGAAAAAGTCCAGGCTAAAGTAGCTGCTCAATCTCATTGTTGCCTCTCATATCCTCTTTGTCTGAAAGCTGCAGGGGGAGGAGGGAGAGGGACTAGCTGTAGCCGCTGCTCCCCAAATCACAACTAAATCCAGCCTGTGGCAGCACCAGCACACTAACTTTATCCACAGAAAGCTCTGCATATCCCTGAGGTACAGACCTCTGTCTCATGATTACAGTTTGAAAATGGTGTCAGCTATCTAAATAGAGCTGAATTATAAAATACAGCAAGGAATCAGGAGATTTTTCTCTTGGATGTTTGAACATGGCATCTCTTTACTCACTATGACTGTAGAAATATATCATATATCACAAGAATAAACCCACAATGGCCAAGAGCAGTTCAAGTGCTTCCATGTATTTCTTTGTCCCCCACACATAGGAATTGTGACTTGAAATATAGAAATAGAAATATTCTGGTTAGAAGCACTGACTGCAGACCAATTACATCTAATACTCTCATTTTGTTGTAAAGCCCCTTGTGAAGACAGAAACAGTGTAAGTTGCAATAGATTTGCTTTCTATCAAATAACAACCAACTTTCTAATGCCTGGAGACTCTGTACCCTAGACCATACCACTTGCTGCTCAGCTCAAGAAATTTGTGTCAGGTAGGTGAATGTGCATAGTGAAATACAAATATCCCATTTTCTTAGGCTTAATATTTCATAAAGCCTTATTTCATCACAGGAGCTAGGCAATGAGCATGTGCTGGATCAGGACAACAGGGAAAAAGATTTAATTAAGATTATTTTGCCCTCTGGTCAGATTTAAATAGTTATTTAAACCCCCACACCCTTTTCAATGGAGCAATGCTCTCCAATATACTGATTCATCTTCTTAATACTATGTACATTGACCTACATATGGTGAAGCTCCGTGGCAGGGGGACATTTCCAGCATAATTTCTAGGATTGTCCCAGTTAAATAGGCACTAATAGAATTATGAGGTCAATATTTTAGACTGTAGAAGAGTCTGATTTGAATCCCTTAATTTAAGTGCATCATGATTCATGATCTCAAGCAAGATCCCATCCAGCAGCTGCATGAAGAAAGCTTTGGGAAGAGGCAAGTCACAGTTGTTTGATCAAGGTTGTGCTTTAGGCAGCATAAGAAAACTATGTTAGCCTACTGTACACTAGTTTCTGCAACAGATTGCATCAATTCCAGTACTGTGGTGCCTCCTTCTAGTCAATTCGCAGCTGTTTTATTCTCCCTTTCCCCACCTCCAATACTTTCTCCTCATTTTATTATGCGTGCCTATCTGATATAGCTGCCCTTATTTCAAAAGTGAAGTATTATTTCATTCCAGCAGAATTCCTCACTGAAAAAGGTAGTTTTGGAGTTAGGTGGACATAAGCACATTGCCTGTAGGTGCATCTTCCCACACAGCAGTGACAACACTTTAATCCAACTTATGCAAATGTGAAATGGAGTACTGGCTTGAGGAAGCACAGGAATGCCTTTAAAGCCAGGCTCAGAGACAAAGCTCCTAAGCAGGTTCAATCTCTGTTTCACTTTGTATCAATGCAGCATTAGAACCCAGGTCATGAAAGGAAAAAGGGTAGCACACTGCCCCAAAGGGACATACAATACCAGTAGCTGCATAGGGAATGCTGATTTGTATCAAGGGCGGCTGAGCTGTTTTTAGTCCTGGCGAACAGAAGAGGAAACACAAAGTCTTAGAATTATCTCAATGGGACCTTTGCTTCTGCAAAGAGAGCTTTGTGCCCACAATTCATGGAGCTGTGAAATCACAGATGCAAACTAGCACCTGCCAGTAGTAGAAATCTGGGGCAGGCTGGGGAGTCCAGTTTCTCACGCTCAGGTATTTTGTATCTGTGCTAATGCTGCAACAAACTAGTTTTCAGGATGTGCATTTGGTTTTAGTTGTGCAATTTTAGTACTAATTAGGCTATGTTAACCACAAATGTTCATCATTTCAATACTATTTTACTCTTCTGAATTATGAGCACAGCCCCAACAAGTCACTAGACCAGAGAGACATTGGCAGCAATATCTCAAACCTAAGTAGCAAAAAATAACTAAGAGCCAAAGTCAGATCAAATCTCATCTATCTGTACAACTTCCACATCAGCTTCACAAATGTAATGAATAGAATCGGGCACAGAACTCTGACCTTTACAAATAAACTCATGTTTTGCTGGATTATGGTGCCCTGCTGCTGGCAGCACTGATAAGCCAAGCAGGGATTGCTCCAAAGAAGTCATGTAGCATGCAAAAAATGAGGAAACTGAATTTGGATGACTCTGGATCCTGAGAGCATTTTGTCAGCACTTCAGTTTTGACTTGAGCTCTCATGGATTCTGGGTCCTACAGAAGCTTGAGGGCATTCAACATCTCTACAGAGATGCTCACACCTTAGCTAAACTGTACCCATATAAAGCAGATTCTTAAAGAAATGCATTACATTTGGTGTCTTCTCCCACAAATGTTACCACTACTGTAATGGCTATGTCCGCTGGCAGCAAGGACTTTCTTTTAACTACGTGAAGGGGTTCTTTGCTGAGTTAACACCAGCTACATTATGAACAACATAAAATCCCTCTCAGGAACTTTTAAAGGAAAATGCTTTCCAATAAATTTACACCCCTCCCCAGTGAATCCTGGTTCCAGAGTCTGGCTATTGAGGCTTTCACAATGCTCTTACAGCACGTGTCTGGGAGAGTAAGCCTGGGCCCTTTTGAGTTCCTCCCCAATATTCCAGTCAATCCCATCAGGAACATGTTATAAGAAATATAAACAGTTAATAACTTAGAAATTCATGGGATGAATCTAAAAGTAATGTAATGCCCCTGAAATCAGTAGGGTTTCACCAGGGATACATTTGGACCTATGGCTCTACAGTTCTCCTACTACTGTATCCTGAAAGCACAAAGCCAACTTTCTATGCAGAGTCCCCAATACTGTGAGAGACAAAACAGCTTGTTTCAAATAGGGCTGCTAGATCCTGTGTGTGGAGTGGCAATCAGAGTAATAAGAACATGCTTATCAAAAGCCTGCCTTGAAACTCAGGTATCTGAGCCTAAAAGTCAATGGGATGCTCACCCCTGCCATTACTGCAGAGAAGTCTTTGGAGATAAGTGTTGCAGGAGTAAGTTACTTTGTGCTCTCATTTCTAAAATCTCAATTGTATATAAAAGTGCATGTAGCATAATTAGAGATGGGTGAGAGGAGCACCAGCCCCAGGCACCAACTTAGGAGGGTAACAAAATTGTCCCCAACCTGGTGAAGTCTGTACCCCAACAGCAAGAGCAGTCCCACAGCATTTATCTTGAAGCAGCAGCCGGTGCAAAGACACCCTGCTATTGCTGCTTAAAGAGAAAGAGCCAAGGTGGCCAGAGTACACAGCTGCAGCAGCAAGGGACTGATGTTTTGGGTAAGTCCCTTCCCTCACCTCCTTCCATATCTTCCTCAAGATTTGTCAAGGGCATAAACCGTGCTTGCTTCACCACTGTCCTAAAGAGAGCAGTTTCCCAAAGTTCAAACAAACATTGAGCCATTGAGGAATGGGACTCAGCAGCTGACACACCGAAGAAGAATCCTTTCTGCCCACAAAAGCCTCTTTAAAAAAACAAAGTGTCCCAACCTGCTCCCAGCAAGAAATCTAAAGCATCCCTATGTAATAGTCAGGAGAACTACTACAGAAGTTCCAAGCATGTGAATACCAAAATGCAGCACTAGGAACTCCAGAACTGTATCTGTAATGCTCAAAAGTGCAACAGCATGCCTGAAAAAGGCCTGTTCACATGAATGAAAAACAAGAGAATTATTGTCCATTACCACTATGTCAAATCAACTGGGGGGGGGGGAGAGGGGGCAGGTCTACAGGTGTGCTTTAATGTGCAGTAGCCTATTTTACTGCACAATAAAGTGTCATGTAAAAAATGTGCAATTATTCTAATGCACAGTAAAACAGGATACTGTGCATTAAGTGTCACTTAAAAACTATGCACATTCATTACTGCACATTAAGGCAGCTTAGTGCGCAATTCTTTAGTACCTCACATTGAAGGTGCTAAATTTAATACACATTAGAAAAAGTGCCTTAATGCACATATACACATGCCAGAGACAGACAGACCTTCCACAGCTGCATCTCTTTATTCCTTTCCATCTGAACTTAATCACATACAATATCTTGCTCAATACACTTCAATACTTTTGTTATATTTTCCCCTCTGAAGGCAGTGCAGTGAGATCACACCAAATTGAAAAGGATAGTTATGATCATCTCATTTGACACCACCCAATGATTTGTGCATGAAACCTAACTTTAGTTTGATCTATAGCATGTATTTTAGATAATTTTCAATTAATAAATTTACCATACGCCTAGGTAGGCTGGTCCAATGATTAATTACCCTCACTAGAAAAAAATTGCTCCTTATTTCTGGATTGAATTAGTCTAGCCTCAGGTTAGAACGTTTCAATCACATATTCCTTAGAGCAATGTAAGTTTCAGTGTTAGCAAAATATTTAAAACAAATGGATCTGTCCCATATCCATGTCCCCATTTGTTGTTGTTTCTGAAGAGAAACTGGGAACTGGACATATTTAGTCTAGAGAAGAGAAGACAGAGGGGATTTAACAGCAGCCTTTAACTACCTGAAGGGTGGTTTGAAAAGGATGGAGCTAGACTGTTCTCAGTGGTGGCAGATGACAGAACAAGGAGCAATGGTCTCAAGTTGCAGTGAAGGGAAGTTTAGGTTAGATATTAGGAAGAACTTTTCTCACTAGGAGGGTAGTAAAACACTGGAACAGGTCACCCAGAGAGCTGGTGGAAGCTCCATCCTTGGAGGTTTTTAAGATCTGGCTAGACAAAGCCTTGGCTGGGATGAACTAGTTGGGGCTGGTCCTGCTTTGAGCAGGGGGTCGGACTAGATAATCTCCTGAGATCCCTTCCAAACCTAATTTTCTATGATTCTATATAACAAATCCTTAATGATGCAAATACTTAATTATGTTATGGACTAGCACTTAGGCAGAAGCATTTGGTTGCCATGCTTTGGGGCTCCAAGTTTTTTAAATAAACATTTCAGTTTAAAAATATTTAACTGCTTAATCTGTAATTTATTGCACAGATACCTAGTTGAGCCATGTGTAAACCATGTAACAGTTAATTTCAGAGAAGTTGTTGTTTCAGTCACTTACAGTATATTAACCCACATGTAACTCCATGCCTATGCAGAAAACTCACCATGCTTAGCTGCAGTACCCTCAAACATACGACAACACACCACGTAGGCATCTCCTGAATGGGAAATAGCGTAGCCATATTTGTGTCATGCTAAGAACAGGGAAATTAGCATAAGGGTAGGCTAACTGGAACTGTCAATCAGCAGTACTAATTATTCCACCTGCAGCAGTACTTCTTCTGGTTCAGGAGACAGGTTACAGGAAGTGTTTGAGGCAGCTGCTGTGGGCATGGCACGTTGGCTACGTACGTACATCCCGAGTTCCAAGTAGATGTGGCATTCTCCTCTGGTTGCTTTAAACCTACAATTCAAAGGTTACAGTTTGTGCTGTTAAACAGCTGCCACATTTCATCTCATGTTCCGGTCACGGGAGGACAAGGGCTAAATGCTGCCTGCTGTTATACTGTGGATCTTCATTGACCTCCACTTAGTTCCTTGGTGGCAGACTGGAATATATATTTTCTAGGCTTTAATGCCCTCATTCAGCAGTCCTTTTGCATCAAACACTGAGATGTAACTTGGGCCTTGGATAAAAAATGAAAATCAATGCCTAGGATTGTTATCTAGTGACACTCCTAAAATGCAAAATTATTTCCTGTCTTCCAGTGCTTGACCTCTTGCCTGCAGCAGCTCAGTGTGCAGCCCTTACAGTTCAACTCAGTCACACTCATTGAACAACCCGGTAGATCAAATGACTGCACGGCCAAAAAGTAAGACTGCTTATGAAGGGGCATCTTACAAATGCCTGAAGAAACAGATGCTTTTGAGTAACTCTGAAAATTATTTTTGAACTCCTGATTTTTTTCTGGCCATCAATACAAACTGTCAAACCATGCTTGCTTTAGCCAGTAAAATCTGAAAGAGAAATCAGAACAACAATCAGGCAAAGTCCCTGAAAGTACGGCTTCAGAAAGCAAAGCACACCTTGACTGTTTTAATCTTTGTATGAAATACCTTAATAACACTCCCCCCACAACCCAGTACTCTAAGCAGGGTCTAAGAGGCAGAGAGCCCTTCTGAGCTGATGCTCAGCAATGTGCCATATGGTACATACATAAGTGAGGATTAGTGATTAGACAAGGGTTGAATTCTCTGTAACATGATTACAGTATAAAAATAGGCTAGTAAGAGACTGCAACATCACCTAATCATATGTTCATTTTGCACCATCATGGGAAAGAAAGACCATAAGAGTTTGGTTTTCTGGACATAATTTTATAACTGACTTCGATTAAACAAAAACAGCTCAGCACAGAACTGTAATATTTTTTCTATGTATCTGATGTGTTTGTAGGCTACTTCAAAACAAACAGGAGGATGGCATGACAAGTAACCTTGTGCTTTTGGTAACAGCTTGTAAAGGATTAAGAGAGGATTACAGACAGTTCAAAACATTTGGTTTTTATAGCAGCACGTTGTAATGTCCATTGCACTCCTGAACTCAAGAGCTGCAGGAACTACTACTGCAAAGTGCTTAGTTAGCAGAAGAAAACCCTGCTTTGAGTATAATGGTAGTTAACCACTATTTTACTGCTACCAACCCCTATTGCTTTTCAGGACATTGTATTATTGAATTGTTTCTCAAGATCTTTAATGGGGCACTTGACTGATTCCTGTGCTCTAATAAATGATGTATGTGATGCGTTTCTGTAGAACCTGGATAAATCTAATTGCATCTGTTCCCCTATGGCCTTCCTACAGCACTCGTCTGTACAGGTAAACCTATTAAGAATGTGATGAGACCCATTGATTTCAAAAGGTAGGTATAAACACAAATGTTTTCAGGCTTACAAGCTATTTGGGCCAACGACTATGGTTGCGTCTTTGTACAGCAAGCACTGAGCCATGACGCACTGATTTTGATGGGAACCTACAGGAACAAGTGCAACATATGCATAGCAAGGAAGACTATAAAACCCCATCCTGGTGTTCCAGTTTTCTCCTCAGTCCACAGATAACATATCTTCCTCATCTGGGGGGCCTTTGGTGCCTATCCTCACCCTTTCCCACAAGTGTCAGAGCTCCTCCCAGAGCTTCACTTGTGGCTCAACTCTGCCACTTCACTACCTGTTCACACACCCCATTCACAAGACAACTTCATGTGGAGAAGGTAGCAAACTGAGTTACACGGGGGATGGGCTGAGTGTTGAGCTCAGACAAACTACCAAGGGGTGGCAAGCAGCCAAAGAGAAGAGTCATTGGACTCTGTTATACAGAATAAAAGTGCAGTCCTTCAAATCCTAATTTATAGGAGTGTTTCTAATTTCACCAGTTATTTATATCAGAAAGGAAGTCTTACAGGCAGGCTTGCAGTATCAAGCCTTAGTGGTCCCAAAACCATTTGTACAAGACTTACTAGAGAAGTAAGGTCTTTATTAAGATCAACGTATTTCCAGAGATTAAGGATTTCTTGACATTATTGGCTACAGTCTTTGCTGCTCTCTTTCTTCACATCTAATGCTGTTTGGTTGCATTACTGTGCTTGGAGTTTGTAACTGTAGTGACATTCATTTAGTAATTTTCCTTCAATATATTTGTAATTATCTGCAGTGTATCTTCATTAAAAAGAGAATTCACAAATCCTTTTCCAAGGCAATTCGTGAAACTAAGCAGGTTTTATTTATGGTTTACAAACATGCATATGCACATGTTTTGCCAATGTTATGTTATTTTATGCCTGGAGTTACTAACAGACAAATAATAGTTATATAAGTTTATGCTGAGATATCTTTGTGTTTCCAGTATGTTTTATTTTTTCAGTACCCATTGGAAAAAACAAGAGAAAGACTCTGTCCCATATCCCATATCTGTTTTCCAACCACCAGAAATAGTTTCCCAACAACAGCTGGGAAACATGTTTAGTGACTAATTTCTAATGTGTTACAATGAATTATGAAATGAATAATTGTTTTCAAAAAATAAGTTGACAAAGTCTTTTTGGTCACCTTTTTACTGAAATATTTCATTTTTTATTAACCAAAGTATAAGCCAAACACAATCAATATACAATTACATATATGCACACATTTAAAATATTACTGATAATTAAACAAGACACAGGTACAAAAACAAAAAAATTTTTATGTACTGCTGGGAACTGTCTACAGATATGCTTATTTTCAAAGATCACAGTTTGTACATAGGTTAGCACAGGTCTTTTATTTATATATATGTATATTTTGTAGTAGTCAAATTATTTTTCTACTAGAATTGCATATCATCTGACATTAGTAGTTCATTTATTCAGCATAAACATTTTTCCAGTAATGAAACAGTTATTAAAGCTGTAGCATTTAAAAGCCACAGAGTTTTTAGTCTTAATTGCCTGGGGAAATGTGCAGAAACAGAAAACAGTAGATTTATTAGAATGCAGAGCTTTGGTTTCCTAATTATCACCTGTGATTTAGTACCTTAGTTCAGTGCATTTTTTGATGTGTGAAGAAATGGCAGCTTTTTATGGAGCTTTATGAAATGGCTTTGGCATAACTACTATAGGCAAGGAATATTCTTGTCTGTTAGAATAGATCCCTGTTTCATGGTGCTGTCTGGACTTAATAGGCATTTATACAAGTGCTTCAGGAGGCGAGGGGAGCCACTTTAATTTGAGCAGTACCGAGAGCTGCTCTAATTAAAGTGTGCAGAGCATCAAGTGTGTCAGCATCAAGTGTATCAGCATCCTCACACAGCAGGAGGCACTTTAACTAAAGCTCATTAAACAAACTTTAGTTGAAGTGCCCCTGCCACCATTTTTCAGTGCGGGGATACAGATACATGTGAAGCTGGAGTCTGCTGGAGCGTAGTAATTACCATGCTCCAACATGCTGGAATTACACTGTGTTGGGGCAGCCTCAATGTATGTGGATAGGCACATGGTTTTTAAGTGACGCTTAAAAGTGCTCTTTAGTTAATGCTTATTAAAATAGGCTAACGCACATTGAAGCGCATGTGTAGACATGCCCAATGAGCATATATGTAGGCTCATGCAAAGATGTCGTGTGAGGGGCATGTGTGCTATACAGTGAATGGTTCCAGGTTTTTGTGCCAACAGTGGGGTATGGGGCCACAGTCCAGCTGGGACCAGGGCTGGGAGCAGGGGCAGTTGTGTGGATTTGTGCACCTCACCCCCACTGTCAACATCTATGGGTTCATGGGAGCATCTGACTATGACGGGAAAATATTTTAGGCTTTTTTACACAGGATGTGAAGTTAAGGTGAATTAGCAAAAGGGGTGAATTCAATGAACAGAAGTGAAAGTATATTGAACATTTCTGTGGAGGCTCTCATTCAGGTGGCCTTGGATCATTGTAACTTAAACATCCTCCTCCTTCTGCATGTGGCAACGGCTAGGCTGAGCAACAGACCTGTTTTTCAGTAGTCACTCAGAGCCAAGGAAGCTGAGAGAGGTGCAGTTTTTCCAGTGTATGACTACTCAGCATTGCCTAGCATGAGCCTCAGCAAAATGTGACTGGCTTCATTTAGCTCCTGCCAGAGCCTCTCAAAGGTACTAAAGTAGTCCAGAATGAGGGGGAACTAATGTGTGTTAAGAGAGAGGAGTGTGTGAATGTGGCACCTGTGAGCACAGGGCCTGATTACAGCATTGAGTGGCATTGATTGCTCCAAGGACCCATGTGACCAAGAATCATTCTGGATGAAGAGCATTTCTTTGAAACCAGCTACTATTGTTCACCCATTTGCAAAGGCAAGTCATTTCCAACAAGCTGCACCTCCTCGCCTCCCACAGCACTGCCCTTTCCATGAGACACCGGCTGAGGAGAGCTGGGGCCAGAGGCAGTGTGAGAAGTGGAAAGCAAGCCTGTGCAAGATGCAGTTTGCTTTCCGCACCTGCTCTGAAAGGCAATAAATGAATTAACCCTGTGCAGGCTTAGCTTGCATGTCTTATCTCTTCTGAGAACGTATAACCATTTGGTGAATGGGCTCAGGGTTTCCATGACAGCAGACATGTCGAGCCAGTAGTCTGCGTGAAGCCCTTGTGAAGGCCGACTCCCAATACTACTAATTAACACTGGTGCCATACAGTGAACGGTTCCTGTTAACAAGCTTTGGGGCTGATCCAAGGAGTGCCTGGTGAGTCAATCTGCACCGCTCACATGACAGTCTACTGCTCAGACCTCAGTGAGTTCTCCCTGCACACACTGACTTCATTCCTGTCACAGGTCAATCCCAACCTGAAGTGGGCTGGCACAAGATGTGAGAAACCAAACCGCGGCCTGTAGTGTTAGCCTGCTCTGCCATGCTGTGCTGGAAAGAAAATGCTCATTTTCCCTTTTCCTTAGGAATGCAGGGCCCAGCCTGACAGCGGCTCTGTTAGTGCATCAGGCACACATACACGCAGGCCTCAGGTGGTTTGTTGCATGATTCATAAACAACGCTGTCAACTCATAAAGTAAATGCAACGTACTTTATTTGGGACTGAAATAAGTTACAACTGTGAAATATAACTTATTGCTTTATCAAATGTCTGCTCTTAAAGGGCATTAAACCAAATGTAAACGGAACAAAGATGTTTGATTCAGCAGTTCAGTCATCTTGCATTTTATGAACAGCCAAGTGCAGTAATTTCATCCTATATTCTATATTGTCAGAAGCTCTGGCCACAGGTTCATAAGCTGGCTTGCACATGCACTACAGTCATTCAGATTTATTGAATGGACTTTACAGAATGTAAATGTATTTACTTGCTTCAGGTGGAAATTTATTATAATAAATTCCCCTAACACGACCCATGGAGTGCCTCACTCAGACAACTCCCACCGACTTCAGCAGGAGTTTGATCTGAGTTAGGGCATTAGATTCCAATCCTAAAAAATGAATTAGATTAGTCCCCAAATAGATTAATTAAAAAAAAATTTGTTAAAATTATTAAAATCCAGAAAGCAGAGAATGTTTCATCGTGTGTGAAAGGAGAGTCCCAACATTCAATAAATTTGCCTGGGTAAACATTCTGCACATTAAATTTATTTATAAGAAGCTTCCTCTCCCTGGAAGAGACTATTAATTTTGCTCTGAAGCTGTGCCCCATCTAGGGGTAAGATTACATGAAGTGCTATGTCTTTCAAACCCCTACCGACATCAACAGGGTTTGAGGTTGTTCACAAGGAAGTGCTCAGTCCCTGGCAGAATCTGCCCCCAGGTGCAAAATAATTCCAGTATACTTAATTCCTTAAAACAATAAACAGAGTGCAATGGGGGGGGGGGAGGAGAGAAATAGACACAAGGAATTTCTACACATCCTGAGCGCGGGGGTCTTGTACGCCAGGAATGAAAAGAACCTGGCAGGGCACTGCCTGCAGAGGAACACTAAAGAGAAAGTTCACAAACCTAGGAAAGATCCCTTCCCCCTGCACTGGCCAGCTGACCTGACCCTATGATTAAACAGTACAGCAGACACTTGATCCCAAGGCGGGGGACAGAAATTACACAGTAAAAGTGACTGGAAACTGGTCAAAATCTGTAACACAACAGAATTTCAGTGCATATAAACTGCTTTCAAAATGGCTGAAACCAGTTTAAGATAAACCTGGATGGATGCAAGATCAGGCTTAACTGATTTAGGTTAAATCGGTTTATTGAACTTCTGTCCCAGATTCCCTCCAGATTCAAGTTAACTCACAGTTCCCCAGTATCCCAGGATGCTTTGCAGGCTGGGTGGGCTAGTCTTGGTCCAAGGTGTCTGCTCCAGTCTAGCAGGGATATGTACTCTAGTGCCCGCTAGCTTCTGGCCTGGGCCACTGCAGGCATAAGGCTGCATTGCCAGAATCAAAAGTGAATATTTGTTCACCTGCCTATTGGTTCAATCTATGCATCTTAGGCTAACCTGCAAAGATTGAATTGATTCAGCCTCAGGCTTTCTGACTGTCTGTACTTAGCCTAAGTGGCTCTGTAACAGAGTCTTTCCAGAACTCTTAATGCTCTGCACCTCTGCCCAATTCTACCAAGGCTGTATCTTAAAAGCTACAGCTGATCTCATTTGTGCTTCCGTTTAGGCCATGGAAAAGCCTTCACTGAAACCACAGGGAACAGGATCAAGCCCTCTGGCCTTTGCACTTAGTATCTGGAGCTGTTCATAAAGCTTACAAGGACAATCTCCAGGGCAGTAGCTTTTCATATCACAAAAATCAGCTTTAAAATGATGAATCACTAGCACAGTAAATCTTTCTGAAATATTTTCAGGGGGAAATGTAACCCACAAAGGTCCAGGAGAGTGAAGGCTGTACATATTAGTGTACTGTCATTCTTGTCATAAACCAGGCCTTTAAATAGTAGACTAACGCATTACAATATTTTATGCCTGAGACTTTATGACATTATTGGCTCCAGTACATGAAGCTTTATGAGGCTTTTGGCAACATTATCAAACCACTTCCCATTTCATTCACTTTTCACTGTAAAAATAGGCTGATTTTTCCTTCCAGCATGAAATTAATATATACTTTACACAGAACCTTTTAAAACAAGGAAGTGTGTTAATTCTTTAAGATATTTCTTTTTCAGAAGACATTTTTCCCATAAGTGAATGAGTTGTCATTTGACAGATAGAAATGTGACAAGGATTCAAATTGCTCTGAGCACATAGTAACATTTTTTCAAAGCAGAACATTTTCATTAGGGTGTGTCAGTGGGAATTTGGGTATTAGGCCCCATGTTGATTGTTCAGTGTCTCAGGTTCAATGGCTAGTGGTGAGAAGGTATCAACTTTGCTCTCAGTGCAAGTCAGAGAAACTTTAGGAGGGAAGTGCCTTTCCAAAAGCAGGGAATTGCTGGAAAACAGCACCAGTTCCTGCTCCTATATCAGAGACTATGGAAGGAGTAAGCACAAGACGTTCTAGTAATTCAGGGCCAACTGGGAATCTACCTGCACTAGGGGATCCTGAAATACAGTGGCTAGATGACTGCTCTGTTCCTCTACTTTTTCCTTGTCACACACCAAGTGCTCAAGAAGCAGACATGTCTCATCAGCACAAACTTCAGTGATAAAGCATGGAACCATGCTCTGAATGCTTAATTTCCTCAGCTGGTGCTTGGCCTAGCAGAAGATTTATGACCTACTTTTTTCTTTATCATTTCTACATTTTTCTTTGAAGATGAGAAAAAGGGAAGAAGGCCTTCAGGGAAAACAACCTACTTGCAAATTAAAATGCATGCATGTTTTACTAGACAAAACTGTGCCCTCCAGCCTCTGTTGCATGTGATGATATCTAATTTTGTTAAGGTCTTTATTTCCCAATCGTTTCCAGATGTTCTCTGGGGCATTCTATTCACTTGCACTGAGACACCCCAGTGGACTGTCTGAAGACAATAAGACCAGCAAACTGCTGATGCAAAAGCAGCAGCTTCTCGGCCTCTTGAAGGCTCAGATCAAGTTTAGTTTCCTTCAGAAGCAGGGAACTAAAGGGTCTTGGCACTACATTATAAAAAGATGGGCTCATTCCAGGATTTTGTGCACTCCCTAGCAGACAGCTCTGGCAGCACAAAGCTCAGCAAAGGAAGAGGGATGTTGATCTAGTGGCTAGGGCATTAACCTGGGACTTGACAGTTCTAGATTCAGTTCCCTGCTTGCCACAGGTGTCCTTGGGACCCCGGAGAAATCACTTTGCTGATAACAGGTTCTTCTCTACTGCACAGAGGCATTGTGAAGATAAATCACTGTGGAACTGAGTAGCTGCTACAGTCTGTGGTGCTCAACCTTTTCTAGACTCAAGGTACCTTGTTAAACTCAAGACATTCCGCAGAAAATGCCAGCTCTTAGCTTCCACTCATTTCTTGACTATGGAAAAATAACAGAGCAATTCTATCGCAAAGAACTCAAAAAGACCACAACAGATCAGAGTGTTTCTAGCACTATGGATACCTATTTGAAATCTCTGGCCAGGTACAGACATTATACTTTTATCAGTATAAGTGGCTGGAATCTGGTCTACATCCATAACAGAACACAAGTTTAGCACACAAAACCAGTCTATACATATAACAAAGCAGAAGTTCAGCACACATAGAGTGGTTTAAAAAAGGCACAACCTGGTCTAAGCTTTTCCTCTCTCCGCTGGGCAAATGCATTTTCTGTTCACTACTGATCGAAACTACACAGCTTACAGAAAACAACGCAACTTAGATTCCACCTTGGGCTTGTTCAACGTCTGTACCTAGCCTCGGGGTTTATCTTGTGAATCATGTGTAGGTGTTTGCACACCTAACAGCGCTAATATTTCACAGCACCCTGCACCACCTTAAAAGGCTCTCCTATCCTGAGAATCACCCAACTGGGAGGTAGACTGAGTTGCCCCCAAGCAAGAGCTTCTCTGGAACAACCAAAAGGTCAAAGAGCTACCGAGAGAAAGGGTGCAGATGGGATGGCTCTGGAGTCCTTTGTGGAGCTTCTGTAAGCATTGTCGACCTCTTTCTGATAAAAACCACAAGCAAGATAATGGCCAGGATACCACCTTTGTGACACAGGTGCCATTTTGAAGTCTCTCAAAATAGTAATGAGTGAGGTTTCTGTCCATGCTCTTTTAATCTAAAATGCATCCTGAGGAGTCTGCAAACAGTACAGCTCAGCAAACAACCCGATACCTTTTCTCTCCCTTAACACAACTGAGCCTTTTTATACTGAAAAGCATTCCCAAAAAGTTAACAATCTCTTTCTTAAGGAAAAAAGGACCATCCAAGCACTTCAGGTCCATTTTTAATTTGCATAGCCTTGCTTATTCATTCATAGATTTCACAGACATCAGGGCTGGAAGGGACCTCGGGAGATCATTGAGTCCAGCCCCCCGCCCGAAGGGCAGGAAGTCAGCTGGGGTCATAGGATCCCAGCAAGATAAGCATCCAATTTACTCTTGAAGGTGTTCAATGTAGGTGCTTGAACCACCTCCGCTGGCAGACTGTTCCAGACCTTGGGGGCTTGGACAGTAAAGAAATTCTTCCTGATGTCCAGCCTGAAACGGTCTTGCAGGAGTTTGTGACCGTTCAACCTAGTCATCCCTTGGGGCGCTCTGGTGAACAAACGTTCCCCCAGATCCTGGTGGTCACCCCTGATAAACTTATAGGTGGCCATCAGATCACCCCTGAGCCTACGCTTTTCCAGGCTAAAGAGTCCCATGTCTCTCAGCCTATCATCGTAAGATCTGTTTTCCTGACCTCTGATCATTCAAAGGAGATTGAAAACTTACATGCCTCTCACCTTCTGCTGGCCACCCCAAACATCCAGGAAGATGTTTTTTCCCCAGGAATGCATTATTTGAGGGAATGATGGGGTCCTTTTCATCCTCCTATGGCCACAAGTGGAAGTGGGAGTTTAGCTGGGGCACATGTGGTAGTGCTAATGGTACCAAGAAGACTTTCAGGTGCCTGGGGCCAAGCCTTGCTCATATAACCCAAGGTCAAACTGTCAGATTTCAGGTGAGGAAAGCATTCTTCCCTCAGATCAGATTGACAAGAACCATTGGGTTTTTTCCCTTTCCTTTGTAGCACATGGCACAGTACTTCTAATTTAGGTATATATTAAATTAGCATATTCTGTACTGTTGCATTTACCACAGCATTGGTAGTACTCATTCATGTCTCTCCAGCTCTTTATTTGTGGCATGCTGTAAGGTTTTGATGTCACCTATTTTGTGTCTGTGACATGAGAGGGGCCAGAACAGATGTTCTTGTGGACCCTTTTAGTCTGCTGGCATACACAGGGGACTAGCTGGTCCAGAAAGTCCTATCCGTGTTTCTAAAAGACTTGTCTTCCTGTTTTATCTCCTCATGCTGTCCAGTATAAATGACTTCTTAAGCTGGAGGGATGGAATGGATAGCTGAACATTTCTATGGTACAGTCTTTCTGTCCAGGTCTCATCTATCCATATATTGCTGCCAAGGAAAGTAGTGGGATGCGGCAAATCTTTTATCTGACAGGTCAGAGGCACTATGTCCAAGAGGGACTGGAAGTGAGCAGTCTTTCAGATCTATTCTTACCTCTACTTTCCAAGTTACTTTGTGTCTCTGGCTTTGGACAAGGCACTGAAGCCAACATTTTCAGAAGTGTTCTCAGTTTGAGGCACTTTGTGACTGACTGTCAGAGGTCCTGGGGACTCCCACCTCCTAGCAAAGTACAAGACAGGCAGACACAATCAGTGAGCACCTGTGAAACTGTGGCTACAATTCAGTATGTTTTTCCATGGGTAGATGCAGATAACAATGTTGACCCAGCTTAACAAGGTGCCATGAGGATTAATCAGTGGTTATCAAGAGCTTTTTTTTTTTTATATTTTATAGAATCTCTAAGTGTTGAATACTCCAACATCAGGGCAGAAGCTCCTCAAATTTAGTTCTTGCATTGCCTTTTTCTTTCACTGCTCTCCAAGGCTCACCCAGCCTGGCAGGGGTCATTATCCTCTTCTCACCAAGGAGAAACTGAGACAGTAACTCACTTACGGTCTGGTAGCCAGTCAGTGACAGAGCCAGAAACAAAATCCAAGTCTCAGGCCCCATCCTCCAGAACATCCTGTCCAATGGCTATAAATAATCCCTGGGCAGGTTAACAGGGACCAATGTACACGGGAGGAGAAAAGTCTCTGAAAGTGTGTGTCGTGTTATAGTGTACTGTATATATGTATCACAGGCTTTGCTACAGATTCATTTAGTGGTTCACAGAAACAGTTACCTTCTGGTCTGTCTGTCCTGTTTTTATTTCCCATGGAAATTCAGCTAATGAAATGTGCACAGTGTAGCTGTGAAAACAAGATCTGTTTTACATGGACTGAAAGATTGTTTCTTGTATCCAAATTAGAGTTTTGCATGCACCTGCATACTCACCCTAACCCTGCCCTTGTGCTGCTCCATGCCTGAATCACATGCCAGGTTTGCTTTGTACAGCAGGCATATCATATGCACATGGCAATCGGTATGACAGCACATTCTGCAAATCAGATCCCACACAAGAATTTACCTAGAAAATCTAACTGTCCTGGTAACTTTCTGGAGGGAACGGAGTTTTAATGTGGAATTACCACAAGCTGTGATGATAAATCTTATACACAATGCATTTGTTTGCTTGTCAGAGTTCAAACCAGCTTCTTCCTCAATGCTAAAAAGGTGAAAATCTTATAAAGCATTATTTTTTTGCTGACTGGGTTTCATTATGCTCCAAGTCTATCACAATGCATGCAAACCAGAGGGACTGAATTCATAAAGCTTTTAACTAAAAAAGACATATTTAAAAAACATAGAACATAAATTAAGGTACTTATTCTTCTTTCTCCATTGTTTTTAGCACCGAATCTTCTCCCAAGATTTTGCAAAGTTCATTCAGTCTCTGTTGCATTTTCGGAATTCCTGCAAGCTGTGATTCTAGTCTTTGTTTTTCCTCACTGAGGGATAAACGGATAGCAGTGTCCAAATGTTCAAACCGCCAGCCTCCTTGTCCATCAAACTGTAACAAGTGAGTGTGGTACTTCCTGCATTAAAATTGTAGGCATTAGCAATGGTTTGGGGAACAGCTTTGTGCATAAGGCTTGAAACAAGAGCATTAGCTTCTCCAAGGCAGTATTTGAGCAAGACCTATTTTGTGTTCAACAGATTAACAATACACCACCTACGCAGCTAAATGCTGTTCTTCTTTATAGAGGAAAAAGCTGAAAAGTAACTATATGAATAAAAGCATAATGCATTTTCAAAAAAAGATTTGGGCACTTCAGATCCTAAATCTTTGTGAAAGTCTTCTGGACTTTCCTTAAAGCTTGGTCTACTGGGATTCAGCAATCCGAGGCCAGTGTTCACCACACTAGTGTTTCTGCTATCAGAAGCTTGGACATAGATCTGGTGCATCAGCTGAGCCTCTCCACCCAGAACACTACTATTCCGAGATGATGCAGGTAAGAGACCTTGGCTAGGGTATTCAGGGTGCCACCCTAAAGCTTCCTGCTGCAAGGGCTGGAGAAGTATGGTCCTCGTTTCCTGGCTGCCTCTCTCTGGATGCTCAGCAATAACCATTAATCTTTAACAACAGCACAAGCAATTGGTGCTCCACGCCCACTAGGAAGCAGCCACCAAGGTCACCCTTTTAATGATTACATTAACAGAAGTGGCTAAGGCCACCACACTTTCTCAACCACTGACAAAGTGCCTAGGAGCCTCTCTGCCTCTGACCACCCACAAGAAGAGTGGTCACACCGACAAGCAATTAGCCTCCATGGCACTTACCTGAGCAGTTTGTTTCAAACTGCAGGTACATGATGATGTTACAGATGTTATTGTACAACCTATAAGTGGGAGAGCCTATGCATTATCCATTTCCATTTAAAAACTGGAGTTACACCCAACTGGTCCCTTCTACTCTGTAATGAAGGACAGCTTCACAATATGAAGCATATGGCCCAATTCCTTGTATTTAAATTATTCTCTCTGTTGCAGAATTGTACCTTCTTAGAAGAAAGTCCACTAAGACTTGTTCCTGTTTTGGCAGACAGAATATATTAGTTTAAAATTACACATTAGTTGGTTTCCCTGGTTTCCAGTCTCAGACTGTAATTGTTTGCTTGGCCAAGTCTACAGTACTGCTTAATTAGCAAATGGGGACAAAAGTCTGTGGAGGTGTGAGAGATCTTTCAGTACCAGGATGTGCACTCAAAGCAAAAGTTCAAGATGTGCACCTGTACTTTTATAAGCCTTACAGAGATTTTTAACAGAATGTGGGGAAGTGTGTTTGGGCATGCGGGTATGTTCGAGGTAGGAGAAGAGGATTCCAGCAGAAGTGCTGTTGTGAGTTTAGTAATTTCTAGTCACGTTACTGAAGTTGAGATGTATCACAAAATGGAAATTAAAGAGATATGTAACTCCATCAACTGATCATTTAATAAATCGCCAACAGCTTATGGTTAGGGATGTGAAAGGTTAAATGATTAACTGCTTAACCAATAAGTCCAATAATAACTGGTTAGCTTACCAGTTATCATTTAGCTCAGGGTGAGGTGCAGTCTAGCAGGAAAAGGGGGAAGGAAAGCAGTGCAGTGCCTCAGCAGGAACCAGAAGGCAGCAGGGCAGGCAGGAAGGAGGGAGGAGGAAAAGTGGGGGGACTAGTATTAGCCTATAAGGTTAAAGAGGAAAACAGCAGGTGACTTAATGACATGTTAATTAAGCAACTCACTGCTCGTTCACAGACGGTGTCTTCTGGTGGGGCCTGCTACCACCTCCTCCTCCATTAAAGGGCCCAGGGAGGACTCCCAGCAATGGCTGTGTCTGAGCTGCTGCGTTATCAGTTAACCATTTAACCAATATAATTAAAGGAAGTTAAATTAATTTTTTTAATTATATTTACATCCCTATTTATGGTTCATTAGGGAATAGGATTTAATTGCCAATTATCAGTTCCACTACACTGGTCAAAGCTTAGTCAATAATCTTACACTGCCCTCCCTAAAAAAAATCCTGCAATCAGAAAGAAAGCACAGTCCAGAGAATATACTGCAAGATGACCAGTTAGGTCTGTTCAGGAGAGCAGCTAACCTGCTGCAGAAGAAAGAAAACAGCCAGTATTTGCTAGTGTTGTCTTCGAGAAGGAGATGACCGTGGGTGATCTTGGCAATGCCTAGGGAAACACAGCTGTGTTCAAGACATTTGGAATTTATGGCTGCCTATACAGGTGCTTGGAGAGACCAGGGGGATGACATTTTAATTAGAGCAGTTCCTGGGCAGCCGCTTTAATTAAAATGCTGTAGTGCCATGTGTATTAACCCCCTGTGCATTTAAAAATGTCCACAGGGTGCTTTATCAAAACCTCATTTGATAATGTTTAGTTAAAGCACCCCATGGCCATTTTTAAATGTGCTGGAGCTTAATACACAGGACACTGCAAAATTTTAATTAGAGTAGCTGCCCAGGAACTGCTCTAATTAACACATGATGCTATGGCAGTGCTGCAGCATTCTAATTAGAACACAGAACAGACTCAGTTAATTGAGTCTACTCCAATGCGTTCTGATTAGAACGCCAATGAGCACATGTGTAGGCAAGCTATGTCTTTGCTACATCCTTCTTCCTCTTCAATTCCCAGGACCTCAGCTGTGTCCCTCCACCTGCCCGGACAACTATATAATCCCCACATGAAAACTGCACAGAAGCATTCCAAAATGCTGATTTGCTCTCAAACAAACTCTTCTGCTGTTTTTTAAATAAACAAATCTGAGATTACAGGAACTTTCCCACACCTGTCAGACTAGCATAATTAGCTGAAAATAAGTAAATGCAATGGGAAAATGAATTCCAAAGACCTTCAGTCAAGAACTATCAGTTGAACATCCCTCTGCATTCTGGCTACTGACAGGCTTCACACCCTGTAATTATGTAGTCTTCATTTTCAAGTGCAGTGCTTTTACAGTAATTTTAACTCTTTTCATATTTAAACAGTATATTTAAGAGATTTTAAGAGATACTCTTTTAAAAACAAGTAGAACTTGAAAACTGAGCTTGTTGGGGTGATAATCATCTGTTTTAGCAGGAGTTCCCCACATATAAATTTGTCCCATATTTGAGAACTTGATTGTGCCAAATTTTAAACATGTAGTTTCCTTTATGGATTGTGACTCATGGCTCTGACTAGGGAGGAGCTCTACAGAAGCAATCCACTTCTTGAGAAGCAAAAGCAATGATATAGCATCTTTCTTCTGAGACATCAAGATGGAAGAGCCCCCCTTTATCATGAGCAGGGATCCAGGTTTTCTGTTTCCCATTGAAAAAATGGAGAAAAATGTGAAATTCTAACTTTACCCGAGGAAAACGCAGTTTTGTCATTTTAATGGAGAAACCTGCAGATTATTCAGGTTTTGCAAAGAGCTGTCTGCAAGCTGGCAGAGTTTCAGCCTGCAAGGGGATGGTGGGGAGCAGGAAAAGGGTGGTCAGGTAGGGGGTGCCATGTGCTTGTATATGCACATGGCTGCTAGGCAGCCTGGAGAGCAGCTCCCACAAGTAAGTCTGGATTGGGGCGGGGGGAGGGATATGGGGCCCCCATAGAGAAGGAGGGAGTGGGGCAGGTTTAAGGCTGGGGCTGTGCATAGGGCCTGGGGTCACAATAAGCAGCCACAGGGTGCTGGCAGGGAGCAGGATGGGGCCACAGGCAGCTTGTCTGGGGGGGGGGGGGCGGGTTGGGCCAGCTCCCTGCTACTGCATGTACTCTCAGGGGGCAGGTGGGGCCTGTGCCCCACAGATCTGTGTGCAGGGCAGAGGTGGTACAGGCTGCCCACTGCAGGCTCCCTGCCCTGCTGCCCTCCCCCGGGGCCTCTGCAGCCCAGAGGATGCGACCCAGTGCTGCAGGGAACAGCGGAGCCACATGGGGCAGTTCCTTGTCGCTGTGAGCTCTGCACTGCCCTGGCAAGGCATCCCTTCCCACACAGCAGCAGCATGGGGCACAACCCTGCACCACTGCCCCTGCTGCAGCCATGTGGGAAGGGGATGCCTCACCAGAGAGGTGTGGAGCTTGCAGCAGCAACAAACTTCCCTGTGCGTATCTGCTGTTCCCAGGTTGCATCTGCTGGGCTATGAAGGCCGTGAGGGAGGGCAGCATGACAGAGAGTCTGAGAACCCAATCTACATCTGCTCCTGCCCTGTGCACAGATATGGGGGGGCATGGGTCCCCCTGCCCCCCCCAGGAGTGTGAGTAGTGTCGAGGAGCTGGCCCCCTCACAGCCCAAGCCCGCAGCAGGCAATGGGAGGGGAACTGTATATGCATACACACACACACACACACACACACACACACCCATATTATATATATATATTTCTGATATTGTAAAAGCCTTAATCTGTCTATCTGTCCATAACACTTAATTCGCGCTCTGATTGGCTGACTGAAACAGCCAGAGTTAAAATAAGCATTCAGGCAGGAGGTGGCAGCATGGTGGAGCACTGCCAGGATGGCAGGGATGCAGGAGATGGAGTAGGGCGGGGAGCAAGGCCCTGCAGGTGGTGATGATGGAGTGGAGGGGGCAGGGGAAGGCCACTAGAGCTGGCTCACCCCCCCCTTGCTCCTTGGGGGTGGTGGCAGCAGCAGCATAGGGGGGAGCGGGGTTGAGACACTGTGGGGGGGCGAGCCCACTGGCACTGGCCTTGGCCTGCCCCTCCCCCCTTCCGCCGTTGTCGCCTGCTAGGCTAACATGGGCTGATACAGCGGCAGTGGGGGAAGGAGTGGGCCTGACACAGGTATAGGGAGAAGCTGGCATGCCGCAGCGGTGCAGGGGGGAGAAGTAGCGAGCCCTGGCTGGGGGGAGAGAGAATCTGGCCCACCACAACAGCGAAGGGGGAGCAGTGGGCCCAAACCACCCGATGTGGCAATGACAGGGGGAGGGGAGGAGTGGGCCCCCTTGGCCCCGAGCCTGCTCTTCCCATCACCCCACCGCTGCTGGGTTGGCCTGGGCCCGCTACTCCTGCCCTGCCCATTGCTTCCCTCCCCCCACCCCACTGCTGTGGGCCAGCTCCTACCTACCCTCGAGCCTGGTCTTCCCCTGCATTGGACCTGGGTCCGCTCCTCCCCTCCCCCCACCGCCACAGTTGGCGGGGGGGAGGGTGAGTCAGCTTGGAACCCAAGCAGCAGGAGGGAAGTGGGGAGTGGGCCCGGACGGATAGTGGGGACAGGGACACGGGGCTCTGTCCCTGCCCGCGGCCCTTCCCCCATCATTCTTGACAAGCAATTGGCTAGTAGATATACCTATATCTATATATTCACCTAGGTGTTCAACTAATATATATGTTCCCTGATAACAAGCTATTATATATACACATATACATACTATATATAGACACACACACACACACGTATGTGTATAAAGTGGCTTTTTGTCAGGGAAAACCAGGATCCCCAGATAAAAAAAAGAATAAAAGCAACAGTGAAGAGTCAGGGCCACAGAGCCAACAGTGCCTATTTCAGCGGCAGCAGGTTTGTGCCTTTTCACTCTTCTTTGCACTGATACATTTGATGGCTTCTTGTGCTCTATAAAAATATTTCTTATGCTGGGTCATTCATAGTATTGTCTCATTTAGAAAGATCACTTTCTTTAACTTAATTTCTTGCATAAACCAAGCTGTAACAAAGCCTGTTGATTGCAAATTGGCCTCGTCAGTCATCTCTGGACTAACAGATAAGGCAATAATGGAAAACAATCATTTTCTCTGTAAGGGATTGCCAGTGAAGATGGTCTACTACATCTGAGAATTTCTCTCAGCCCCTCCCCTATGCTGTACTTAATTTGCCTGTGTCTTCCTATATAATCAGAGACCTGAGGAAGAATATCTTCCATTCAACAGCTGTTTAACTTTATCCCGACTACACAGTTAGTCCAAAACGGTATCACCCTAAGACATCCTTGACTCTCATAATTTCTGGACTATCATGACTACAATATGATTCTTATATTACTGATTTATAAATATAGAATCTGACTTTGGGGGCTTGCATTATACTGAAAGCTAAGACTGTAGTAAAATATGGTATGTAGAATTATCATTAAAAATAAAGTAAAGTAAAATTAAAAAAAAAATAATCAAGAAATATGTTATTCCTATCAAAGAACAAGGAACAGATTTCCTGTTGACATACTTACCACTGTCTTCTCCCAAACAGTTGACAAGCTCCTAAAAATGAGCTGTTCTATTTTCATTTCCTGTTGCGTTTAGAGAATACTATGATGATTTTTTTTGTAGCTGTGACATGAAGTATTTATTAATTGCTGCTTAGCTACCTGCATGTTGCTATTAACAATGAATAACTGCAATGCATTTATAAGAAAAAAGAGGAAATATATAGGAGCACAAACAGGGAAAAAAAAATCAATAGTAAATGCATTTACATGTCTATTATTGAGGTCAGCTTATTTTAGTACAATATTGATTTAACAGGCACCCTAGTGCAAAGACTAAAAGTGGGTCCATCATTTGATAGAAAACTAAAAATGAGAACCATTATAAATACATTAGTACACTTACCAAAGAGAAGGCCTGTGTGTGATAGAAAGCAAGGAAATCCCAGCGCTCTTTGCAGCTTGGAATATCTTTCCTTCAACATCGATGCTCACGGCACTTGTACATTCATCCAGCAATGCATATTTTGGTCTTTCAAAAGCAAATGAAACATGTTACTCATTTACTTTTTGGATAACACGGTTATACAGTGGATACATATGTATGATGCTGATTTTAAGAACAAGAGATGATGCTTGTCGTTGGGCAAGAAAATTGCTTGTCAAAGACCACTGTGACCCAGCAAACAGGAAGCCAGTGGGAGCAGCACATTGGCATCAATCCTCAAGTTTTTTCTTTGACAAAATTCCTTTTCTTTTCAAATCACAACCATATGCTAAATAGGGGCATAGGAAAAACTCAGTATTCAAACAGCAGATTATTGTTATAAAAGTCCACAGAGGCTCGAAACTACTCAAATATATTAAAAATACCAACCTTAGCAGCCAGCATGATAGAGCAGGTGATACTGCACTGCAAGACCATATGAAGACCTGTTATCATTCCTGGGTCAGTCTTTTCATCCTCAAGCTACAGTGGAAGAACTGAACATATAAAGAGGGGGGTTGCTTTGCATTGCTTAACAGCATCCAGCCTGGCTGGCTGAGGAGTATGGTGGGAAGCTTCTCAAAGTTGGTGGACATTAAATTATATGCCCATTTGGGACTCAATAAGTAAAACTACCAAGCTACCATTTTAGGGATACTGTAGACAGATTTTACTGAATACCCAGCAAGCAATCTAGGTGTGGAATCTGATGTCAGCATGATCATTTACCATACAGAAGTAGAGCACCTATCCCTATGGGTCCCATAGCTCCGGAGTTGGTGTCGTCATGCCGGATTTGACTTCCTGGACCACGACCCGTACTTCAGAGCAGAGGGCATCCTGAGGCATGATGGTCTCCATCTCTCCCCCAAAGGTAAGAGTTTGTTTTCTTACATGCTAGCTGACCTCCTCCGGTGCGCTTTAAACTAAGTTCATCGGGGAATGGGGATCCGCGGGAGCAAGAAATAACTCAACCAGGTGTAGGACCTGCCCAGGTAAGAGCTCAGGTATATACCAAGGGACAGTTGTCTCTCAGGAACGGGTGGGGGTGCCCAAGGCTCCCACAGGGGGATTAAGGTGTCTCTTCACTAATGCAAGAAGCATGGGGAACAAGCAGGAGGAGCTTGCTCTCTTGCTTGCAAGTAGTAAAATCAACCTGGTTGGCCTCGTGGAGACATGGTGGGATGAAACTTTTGGCTGGGCAGTAGACATAGAGGGCTATAGGTTGTTTAGAAGAGACAGGAAGGGGAAAAAAGGTGGGGGGTTGCACTGTATGTTAGGGAACAGTATACCAGGTCTACCTTCCAAATGGGACCAGAGGAAGGCTTAACTAAGACCCTGTGGGTCAAGCTCCAAGGAGGGCGGGGGGAGAGGGATCTGGTGGTAGGGGTTTACTACAGGCTACCACATCAGGAAGAAGAGCTGGATCTAGAATTTTCCAGGCAGCTAGGGGAGGCCATGCGTGCAAAGGATGTTGTGGTCATGGGCAATATGAATTAACCTAACATCAACTGGGAGGAGCAGTCGGCCAGGTCTAGCCACTCACAAAGGTTCCTACGTCCAGGACCTACACCTCGTGCAGGAGGTACTTGTCCCCACTAGGGGAAATGCCGTACTGGATCTGGTGTTAGCCTCTGGGGACGACTTGGTGGGGGAGGTGCTAGTACAAGGGAGGCTAGGGGACAGTGATCATGAAATGATCCAGTTTGCTATTCAGAGAAAGGTGGGGAGGGTAACTAGCACAACGCAAATGCCTGACTTTAGGAAAGCCAACTTTGATTGTCCTCAGGGTAGTAGTCAGGGAGGCACTCAGAGACCAGGGGGTAGCTAGTATGGGGGTCCAAGAAAGGTGGTCCTTCCTCAAGGAGGCTATCCTTGGGGCGCAGCAGGACACAATTCCTCTGCGCAGGAAGGCAGGAAAAGGGTCCAAGAAACCTTCATGGCTGAGCGCAGATATCCAGACTGGCCTGAGGGCAAAGAAAAAGGCGTACTGGCAGTGGAAGCAGGGGACAGGGACAAAGGAGGAGTATACCTCCCTGACCCAAGCTTGTAGGGATTTGATGAGGAAGGCTAAAGCAGCACTGAAGCTTACATTAGCTTCTGGGATTAAGGATAACAAAAAGTCCTTCTTCAAGTATATAGGTAGCAAGAAGTCGTCTCGGGGTAACATTGGACCCCTACGAGGCAGGGCAGGGCAGTTGGTGACGGATGCGCGAGAGAAGACAGGACTCTTCAACAAGTTCTTTGCCTCCGTGTTCCTGTCTGCTGACAATGGGGTGCCCTCAGGTGATAGCGTAGAGAGGCCCAGGAAGGATGCGAGTCCCCCGACTGTTAGTTCAGACCTAGTTAAGGACTACCTGGAGGGCTTAGATGTATCCAAGTCAGCGGGCCTGGATGACCTTCATCCACGGGTGCTGAGGGAATTGGCTGGTGTCATTGCGGAGCCATTGGCACAGCTGTTCAAGGACTCCTGGTGCTCGGGCCAAGTCCCTGAGGACTGGAAAAGAGCCAATGTGGTCCCTATTTTCAAGAAGGGGAGGAAGGAAGAGCCTGGCAACTACAGCCCAGTCAGCCTCACTTCTATCCTGGGGAAGGTCTTTGAAAAAATTATCAAGGGCCACATTTGTGAGAGCCCTGCAGGGGAAGTGATGTTGAGGGGTAACCAACATGGGTTCGTGCAAAGCCGATCCTGCCTGACTAACCTGGTCTCTTTCTATGACCAGGTAACAAAGAGCTTAGATGGGAAGGAGGAAGTCGATGTCATCTTCTTGGACTTCCAGAAGGCCTTCGACACAGTGTCCCACCCAATTCTGGTGGGCAAGCTGAGGGACGGCGGCATTGAGGAATGCATGGTCACATGGGTGGCAAACTGGCTCCAGGGGCACACCCACAGAGTGGTGGTGGCTGGGTCGATGTCGACCTGGGAGGGTGTGGGCAGCGGAGTCCCCCAGGGCTCAGTCCTTGGGCCGGTGCTGTTCAACATCTTCATTAGCGACCTGGACGAGGGTGTGGGGAGCACCCTGTTCAAGTTCACATATGACACCAAGCTGTGGGGTAAAGTGAATACACCCACAGGCAGGGACCCCATCCAGGCAGACCTGCATAGGTTGGAGAAGTGGGCAGATCTGAACAGGATGCGGTTCAACAAGGACAAGTGCAGGGTGCTGCACCTGGGGAGAGGATTATGGTTATAGGTTAGGGGCTGACCCTCTCGGTAGCACAGAGGCAGAGAGGGATCTTGGAGTCATGACTGACTCCAGGATGAATATGAGTCACCAATGCAATGAAGCAATAGGCAGAGCCAACTGCACCCTGTCCTGCATCAACAGGGGCATCACTAACAGGTCCAGAGAGGTCTTGTTCCCCCTCTATGCGGCGCTGGTCAGGCCACAGCTGGAGTCCTGTGTCCAGCTCTGGGCACCGCACTTCAAGAGGGACATGGAGAACCTGGAGAGGGTCCAGAGGAGGCCACTCGTATGGCTGAGGGCCTCCGTGGCCAGCCCTATGAGGAGAGGCTGAGGGACCTGAATCTCTTCAGTCTCCACAAGAAGAGACTGAGGGGGGGGATCTTGTGACTGTCTACAACCTTATCAGGGTCCAGCAGCAGGGACTCGGGGAAAGTCTTGGAGTCACCAGGAACAATGGCCACAAGCTGAGGGAGGATATTAGATATTAGGAAGAACTACCTCACTGGAAGGGTGGCCAGAGCCTGGAATATGCTTCCCAGAGAGGTGGTGCTCTCACCTTCCCTGGAAATCATCAAGAGGAGACTGGATAGGCACCTGGCTGGGGTCTTATGACCCCTGCCACCCCCAGTGCTCCTTCCTGCCCATGGCAGGGGGTCGGACGAGATGATCCCTTCCGACTCACTGATTCTATGATTCTATAGCTGACTTCTAAGTACTATTGCAATATTAGTGTTAATTAAAAAAATTCAAGGCTTCTGCTTCCTGATTTTGCTGGATGCATTGTGATGGAGATTCTGGACAGCCCTGTCAGGATACAAGAGCAATGCAAGGAGTTTCTGACCTTTCCTGGGGTTGAGCACCTTTGCAGTGTTCCTTGGTAGCCAAACAGGACAAGTCTGAAAGCTGGCTCTCAGTATTACATATTCTGTGCAACAGTGCAACAAATGCCCATGATAGCACTTGGACATCTCTGATATGATTACTTGGGTCAAAGGTGGTAATGAAAGTGACATCTGGAAAATGCAAGGATAGGTTATGTAAAACGCATTAGCAGTAAGAAATATCACCCAAACTATGAAGCTGAGCTCAAATAATTAAGCAGCACGGTATGTTTTCATACACAATTACCTTCTGGTATTACATAAAGTAATATTATTACTCAAGACTATTGTGGCAAGCCTCCAAAGCTCTTTCTCCATTAGAGTAGCTGCCCAAAGAGCAAATACAGATCCTTACTTATGATAAAACATTCGAGCCATGCCCATCCTCTGCTTTTCTCCTCCTGATAAGACATCTTTCCAGTCCATCACAGCATCCCAGCCTTCAAAAAGATAAAAACAAAAGGTGGAACAATAGTATATGGGGATAAACTGAAGACATGTTTAATTGGCTTTAGGTCTGCAGTCTTGGATTTAAAGCAGAAAGAAAATGTCCAATGGTGCAGGTCAGTCAAGGGGAAGGGTAACATTTTCCAAACTGCCTCAGAAAATTTCCTACTGCAAACTTAATAGGATTGGAGGCCTAGGCCCTGAGTCACTTCTGAATGGAATGCAGGTACATTTGAAAAGGTGTGCATCTCCCCTCTGCTAAACATGCTTTCAGCTGTGTACATGAAATTGTTTCTTCTCTAACATGTTTGATATTCTTCTGTGAAAGACTGAGATAAATTTAATAACACCAGTCCACCAGATAAAGAGAAAAGAAGCTTAAAAAATAAATGAGAGCTCAAAGCATGAGACAGCAATGTTACACAGCTCCACTTGCAATTGTCGGCAACAGTCTCCTAAAGGCACTGGGAAGCTGGATAGAAAGACTTCAGTGCACACATACATTGGCAAGTGTGTGTTCAGGCAGCGAACACAAAACTGGGCAACTGAAATGTCTTAAGATTTTTGCAGTGCTTGCCCTGGCCTCTCCCACTTCATGATCTAATGTGACCCCCAACTTTTATGAAATGTGATACCCTTCTGAATTAGCTTTTCCCCATAGGATTTTTCTCTCTCCCCCACAGAATTATACAAAGATGCAACAAGCAACTGTTCTAATGCATGTATTTTGACCTTATTACCATGAAGTCATGTTTATGTCGGTGTTATGACATGAATCATCTCACTATGAATACAAATGGCCTTATTAAAAGTTTTTAATGAAGTGGTTAAGCTGGACCATACAGTAAAACCAAGGAATTGTTGTAAAAAGGGAAAAATGAGCCTGGGAAAGCACATTTCTCCCAATAAATCATTTTGTGATGAGAGAAACAGGCTTTCAGACAAAGTGGTGGGGGGGAAGGGCTGGGAGAGATGAAGGATATACTTCTAGATCAGCCCGGGAGCACTGTATCTAGAGGAATAAGACAACCAACAAGAATTTCTTTTCTGCTGCTGCTGCCTGATACAAAATGAACATTTTCCAGGGGAGACTGTGAACAAGGTCAAGGAACCATGGTAGCCCGTGTTACTTCTTGACTTTGGCCAAGAATTAAAAGTGTAGGCAGGATTTTACAAGGGTTTTTCAAGGGTTCTGGCCACATTACAGCATTGTTGGAGTCACACAAACAACCAGGATGGCTAAGCCTTTGTAATTTAAGAAGTAGCCTCAATTTGTCTCCTGAGGACAGGTCAGGGCAACTGAAAATATGGATCAGTAAAGTCAAAGCAGAATTCCAAGCATTTGTGTTGTACTGAATTGTAAATTATAGTCACCTAATTAAGTTGCAATTACTATTAATAACAAAGCAAGATAAAACAAATAGCTTCTCTTACAAATTTATATATGCGTATGTTTGCATACAGATATGGACAACAGATATATATATCTTTTCCAGCTTTACATGTTGTGGAGGGGTATACTGCTTCTTGTCTCCCTTTCCTGGGTTATCATGTGTAGAATTCCATCACTGGTGGCAACTGCAAGAAGAAACTTCTTGTGACACCCTGGTCTGCAGAGCAACCCAGCCCTATTCTGATTCTTCCTGCTCTTCTAAGGATAAGGAGAGGTTCTGCACAGGAATACCATTCAGATTACGCCACTCAGGAAGATGTTAAGACAATGTTTATGCCCTGCTATTTTAAAGTTAAAAAGAAAGCCAAACCCCAGAGATCCACTGGGATCCAGTACTTGGACCCTACCTGGTTTGCCTGTCTTGTGTTAGTAGATGTGCGTGTACAGTGGTGGAAATGGGAACTGTGTTTATACACAACCTAGGCCGACCCTGGTAAAAGAGTTTGGTGAAAGGCAAAAAGGGAGAGAAGGTTGCTGGGAACTGTAGGGAACTGACCTGCTCAGTAAAATGTTCTCATTGTCTTATCCAAAAAAGGATGATTAGCCTATTTATAGACAGATTTGTGACGGACTGAATCATGTGTTTGCATTTTAGCTTTTTCTCATTTCCCCTATCACCTTTCTCCTGTCTCCTCCTTCCAGATGTAGAACCACATGAATTTAACAATCAGTAAGGAGGGAACATAAAGCTAACTTTGCATTTAATATCATATTCTAACTGTCTAATGGTTTTCCCTGAATATTAATAATGTAGCTCTTCACAACTTCACATTATATATATTAAGTGTAAATATTTGATATGAGGTGCCATGTAAGTGTATCTATTTTGTATCTTGTGCACTTACATGGCACCTCATATCAAAGGATCTCTTTATGATGCAATTGGAATAACAAACTCGGTGAAATAGTTTGCATGACTGCAGCACTGTCATGAATGGGTATAAACTGTTCAGGAAGGACAGGGAGGGGAAAAGAGGAAGAGGACTTGCTCTTTATGTAAAAGAGCTGTATGATTGCTCAGAGCTCCAGCATGAAACTGGAGACAGGCCTGTTGAAAGTCTCTGGTTAGGGTCAGAGGAGACAGCAACAAAGGTGATGTCATAGTGGGGGTCTGCCATAGACCACCAGATCAGGAGGATGTGGTAGATGAGGCTTTCTTCAAACAGCTACCAGAAATTTCCTGAGCACAGCCCCTGGTTCTCATGGGGGGACTTCAATCACCCTGACATCTGCTGGGAAGGCAATACAGCAGTGCACAGGCAAACCAGGAAATTTCTGGAGAGTGTTGGGGACAACTTCCTGGTACAAGTGTTGGAGAGGCCAACTAGGAGCTGTGCTCTTCTTGACCTGCTGCTCACAAGCAGGGAAGAATTGGTGCAGAATGTAGTAGTGGATGGTAACCTGGGCAGCAGTCACCATGAGATGACTGAGTTCAGGATTGTGAAGAAAGGAAGGAAGGAGAGCAGCAGAGTAAGGACCCTGGACTTCAGAAAGGAAGACGCTGACTCACTCAGAGAACTGATGGGCAGGATCCCCTGGGAGACAAGTCTAAGGGGGAGAGGAGTCCAGGACAGCTGGCTGTACTTCAAAGAAGTCTTATGGAGAGTGCAGGAACAAATTATCCTGATGTGTAGGAAGACTAGCAAATATGGCAGAAGACCAGCTTGGCTTAACAGGAAACTCTTTAGTGAGCTAAAACACAAAAAGGAAGTTTACAAGAAGTGGAGACTTGGACAAACAACTAAGAAGGAGTATAAGAGCATTGCTTGAGTATGCAGGGACGAAGTCAGGAAGGCCAAAGTACAACCAGAGTTGCAGCTAGCGAAGAACATGAAGGGTATCAAGAAGGGCTTCTACAAGTAAGTCAGCAACAAGGGGAGGATCAGGGAAAGTGTGGGTCCCTCACTAAATGGGACAGGCAGAAGTAACCTAGTTAGAGATGATGCAGAAAAGGCTGAAGTAATCAATGCCTTTTTCACATATGTTCACAGGCAAGGACAGCTCCCACACTACTGCAGCTGGCAGCACAGTTTGGGAAGGAGGTTAACAGCCAACTGTGGCAAAGGAACAGATTAGGGACTATTTGGAAAAGCTGGGCATGTATAGGTCTATGGGGCTGGATGGGATATACCTGAGGGTGCTAAAGGAGTTGGCCAATATAATTGCAGAGCTGCTGGCCATCGTCTTTGAAGACATATGGCGACTGGGAGAGGTCCCGGACAATTGAAAAAGGGCAAATATAGAGCCCATCTTTAAGAAAGGGAAGGAGGATCCAGAAACCTACAAACCGGTCAGCCTCACCTTAGTCCCTGGAAATATCATGGAGCAGGTCCCCAGGGAATCCATTTCTAAGCACTTGGAGAAGAAGGTGATTAGGAATTGTCAGCATGGATTCACCAGCAGTAACTCATGCCTGACCAACTGGACTGCCTTCTACAATGAAATGACTGGCTCCAAGGATTCAGGGAGAACAGTGGACAGGGCTGGTCCAACCATTAGGTGAACTAGGCAGTTGCCTAGGGCACCAAAATGATACGCAGAACAAAACAACAGGAACATCAGCCCTGGCCGGCTTTGGCTCCACCTTGGTCTAAGACCTTTGGTTTGGTAAGGGGAGACAGATCTCTGAAAAGATCTGAGGGAAGATCACTAGAATCACAACTCCTACTTTTTCAACTCTCAAGTGGACCTATGTTAGGGTTAATAAAAGGCATGAAACAATCAATAAAATAAAATTTTATTGTTTGATTGTTCATTTTGAATATCAAATAAGTACAGGTAAAAGTTCATTTCTAGACTTATTTTCCTCTATATTGGAAGTAGTGGGGGTGTGGAGGTATACAGTTCGCCTAGGGTGCCAATTACCCTTGGACTAGCCCTGATAGCAGACATAATATACCTTGACTTTAGCAAAGCTTTTGATACAGGTTTCCCACAACGTTCTCACAAGCAAGCTGAGGAAGTATGGGCTGGATGAATGGACTGTAAGGTGGACAGAAAACTGGCTGGATCATGGGGCTCAGAGGGTCAGGTCAATCAATGGCTTGCTGTCTAATTGGCAGCCAGTATCAAGTGGAGTACAACAGGAGTCGGTCTTGGGGCTGGTTTTGTTCAATATCTTCATTAATGGCTTGCAAGATGGCATACAGTGAACCCTCAGCAAGTTTGCAGATAACACCAAGCTTGCAAGAGTAGCAGATACGCTGCAGGGTAGGGTTTGGATTCAGAGAGACGCAGACAAAGTGGAGGATTGGATCAAAAGAAATCTCATGATGTTCTATAAGGGCAAGTACAAAGTCCTGCACTTAGGATGGAACAATCCCATGCACCAGTACAGGTTGGGGGATGACAGGCTGGGCAGCAGCTCTGCCAAAAAGGACCTGAGGGTTACAGTGGACAATAAGCTGAATGTGAGCCAACAGTGTGCCCTTGTTGCCAAGAAGGCCAATGCCATACTGGGCTGCACTGTTACGAGTGTTCTTAGCAGATAAAGGGAAGTGGTTATTCCCCTCTATTTAGCACCAGTGAGGCCATATCTGGAGTGCTGTGTCCAGTTTTGGGCCACTACAGAAAGGATGTGGACAAATTGGAGAGAATCCAGTGAAGGACAATGAAAATAGTGAGGGGGCTCGGGCACATGGCCTAGGAGGACAGGCTGAGGGAACTGGGCTTATTTAGTCTAGAGAAGAGAAGACTGAGAGGGGATTTAATAACCACCTAAAGGCTGGTTCCAAAGACGATGAAGCTAGACTGTTTTCAGTGGTGGCAGATGACAAAACAAGAAGTAACTGTGTCAAGTTGCAGCAAGGGTAGGTTACACTAGATATTAGGAAAAACTCTCTCAGCAGAAGGGTAGTAAAGCACTGGAGCAGATTACCCAGAGATGTGGTAGAATCTCCATCCTGGGAAGTTTTTAAGACCCAACTAGAGAAAGCCTTGGCTGGGATGATCTAGTTGGGGAAGGTCCTCCTTTGAACAGGGGGTTGGACTAGATGACCTCCTGAGGTCGCTTCCAACCTTAATTTTCTATGATTCTATGATCTCAGTGTTTTTTAACCCTGATAAACCTCAAATCCTTCTGCGCCACAGGAAGAAAGGAAAGGGAAAAAGGAAACGGAGGTAGAAAAGTGTCTTGCCATGAACACAAAGCAAATCTTTGAGTAAGGCAGAAATATAAGCTAGACCTTCTGACTCTCAATCAGCTTCCACCACTGAATATATTTCCTCTTAGTATCGGACTGTTTAATACATTTATGTATAAATAATGCAACTGGATGAATATTATATCTGTTTTTAGCACCAGAAAAACAAAAAATATCTGCAGAAGGATTCCAGGATTTCAGAATGAATTTAAAAGACATTTAACATTTTGCACAAAAATGGTATGAGACACATGACAGTTTTTCATGCAATATATATAACAGCTATCAAGAAAAATTCAGGCCATCAGAATGGTCAAGAGCAGGTTGGCTAGGATCGTTTATCCTGAGATGATCCTGCCTTGAGGAAGGGGCTGGATTAGATATCCCTGTGAGGTCCTTACTAACCATAATTTCCTATCATCCTAATGGTGCCTGGCCTGGGTATAATAGGTGGAAGATCATGCAATCAGTTTAATCACAGCACCAATTGTATTGACTCGTTGATCATCCCCATTTCCAGCAATGAAAAGTAGGCTTTTCTCTTTAGGCATTGTTGGGGTTTATCATACAATGCATCCTGAGAGTCCCATGTACATGAAAGTTGCATTTAGCTACTGTATAGAGGTCAATAAAAAAAGCTATATTTCTTTCTGAAATGCTATAAACATGCACAAATAAGTCTCCAGTTATCCAGAAGGTCATGACAGAGTAACTTCCTTAATAAAAGCATAAATATAGTTAAAATTATTTAACTGTACACTCTTTGGGGCATGAGTAAAAGCTATCTGTGTGTTTGTACCTTACCTGGAAGAATGATGTCCCAGCCTTGCTAGGGTTTGTGGGTTGCTACCACAACACAAAATAATTAATATTAGTAATTGAGGGAGCTGAACATTTATGAACTAGATCAACTTGTTTAGTAATTGCACCAGTCCCTGAACTGGCAGAACTGGTTATGTAACAGGCAGATTACAACACATTTGGTGATTTTATCATGTGACAAGCTGCTAAGGTCCACAGGCATGGGTGGATCTAGGATTCTCAAAAGGGGGATGCAGATGGTGTGGTGCATCATCACTTACAACACATTTTTCTCCAGTTAAAAGGAAACTAGAAGCTTTACCAATAAACTAGAGAGCTAAGGCTACACTATTCAGTTTAAGATCAGAGCAAAGACACTTATAAATGTATCAAAATGTGCATTGATTTGCTGTATCATATATTATGTATAAAATACAATGAACTAGGAAAAATAATCAAAAGATGTTGTTTCAGTAGTCCTGATGTCATTAGAATTAACTATAGTCTCTTTTCAGATTAATAAAACAAAATCTAACCTTCCTGAGAATCTTGACAGTGCATCCAATGCTTCACTGAATGTTATTTGCACACCTGAGTTACTGGTTTTAGCTAGAGTTAAAACAGACTGCAGGGCTATGAAATGGGAGCTACATTAACTGAAGCCACTAACAGATTGCAGAATTGACTAAGAAAGGATAACTTGATTAACAGAACATCAAAAACATTAAAAAGGAGAGAGGCTTATTGACACCTGTGGAATGAAGCTTTCAGAAGGAATTAGGTACATTATAGAGAACCATGCAGTCAAGTGATTCCCTCACTGATGCCTGAACCGAAATGATGCTGCTGCCACTCCCAGGCAGTTGGTTTTACACTTTAGGTGGAATCAAAGGAGGGGTGTGATTGCATCACTGTCCCTCTCCCCCATCCCCCAAGATTGGCCCCTGGCCACAGGCTGCAATGTGATTATTGATGCTTGCTAGGCGAGGGTAGAGATGCACATTACAGATTAACTGAATAGTCAATTACTCTATAATACGCTATATAACTGATGCATCTCTATCCTACCTTCTCCCAACTTCAGATTAACGTGACTAACTATCCCTCTGATACTTATTAAATACACACACGTTTTAAAATAGAAGTGAATTCTAGTAAATTGAAGACCCACGACACAAAGTTACTATACATCTATATGGTTTTTATTCTAGATTGTTGCACATATATTGGATATTGAATGAGCACCACAGCAGGACTGCGGGTGGGTTTTATAAATAACACTATTATTATACCTCCTTATAGAAATGCTGTTCCACTTAAAGTACATCTGAATAAAACATCTTACATGGACCAGAGTCACTTTTGTCCATCCTGGACCAAATTCAGTACTGAGGTAATGCTGGTGTAAGATGACTACCAGCGAGCTGGTTAATATATTCACCCTACACCCATGGGTATAGAAAATAATGATGGGGGTTCTGTAGGAAGTAATTTCAGCTCCTAGCATAATGGAACATGTCTGCTGAACTTGGACTTCAGGAACTGCTTTTCCTCTTACATTCTGCTTTGCCTGCTTAAAGACTTGCACATTTTTAATACACATATTGAGTGTTAAAACCATTTCCCTTCATCTCTTCCACTCACTTTGTTTCATTTGTCTCAGATCCACTGAAGTTCAAGGGAGTTCTATCACTGGCAGAAAAGGGAGAAGTACTTGGGCCTTTCTGACTGATTTCCCCCTACTGTGTAGTTTGTACACTGCTGCTAAGCTTTACCAAGAGAGTTCTGTAAAGCTACACCTGCTGGTCCAAATTTTTATCATGCTTTGACTGATGTAAATCAGAAGTAGTTCTGTTGAAGACAACAGAGTTACTCTGGTGTAAAAGAGATCAGAATCAGGCTTGCTTACTACAAGCTGTATATGGCTCTCTCATCCCTGCCCTTAGGGAATGAAATGTAAAGACTTTATGTGTCTACAGCATTCACAGCCATCTGAAGCAACAGGGCCATGTCCTGAGGAGTTAACAATCTAATAAGGGCATAATACAGCAAGGGAAATCTGAAATGGGGATAGTATGTGAAGGACAAGGAGACAACAGAAAAACTTAATGAGAAATACTGTTTGTAAAGCAATGTAATGTCACATACCTTTCGGGGAGTAACAGGAATTCTTTACCTGTATTGTGTTGGGGGCCAGCCTAGCTCTGACCCCTGAGGTTCCTTCCAAACCTACAGTTCTATTCAGATCTGGACTGTATACCTAATAGTATATAACACTAATGCAAAACAATAGCTTTAGGTGGGGGCATTGCAACCACTTCACCTGTATTTGCTGATTATAACATTGTAGCCACAGCTGGGTATGCACTTGCTGGCACCTGCAAATTGTGTAGTAAATTTGAAAGCCTTGTGCTCTGCAAGACACAAAGGCCAACAGTCACAACCTAGGCATGCAAGCCACAGGGTGTTTTACTGCTTTTACAGTGCACTGCTTACATGGAAATCAATGTATTCAATGTTTGAAAAACTGAAATGTTACCTCATTGCATCATACCCTTCCACTGTGAAAGCAGTTCACAAGTGGCAGGATGGCACACAAAGCAGGGAAACTACAAAACTGTCCTTCCTATTCACCTCTCTGTTTATTCCAAATATCTGTCTTCATTACTTCCTCCCCACCTCCTCCCCTGGGTCCCCACTCCAGCCAGAGCATTCACTGCCCCTGTTTGTGGCTGTTTCAGTTATAGAAACTAAATTGGGAAATGAACGATTCTATTTACAGTCTAAATTTAGTTGGTAAAGCCCTGCTACCCATTTTTCACATTTAACAGGTTTAGCCCACTGATATTTTTTTCCACCATTATGTTGTATTAATTGGTGTGAATGCTGAATGTGATTGGGTGAATACATATTTATTTACTGAGGGGTTTTTTATTTAATATTTATTTGAAGAGGCTAACATCCATGTACCCCAGACTACTATAGGTCTGGGTCAGCAACAATTGCATTCTTAAATGTCAGCAACATTAATCAGAATTAAAATGCAAATGTGTAGGATTGTAGTTGGAACATACAGTTAGTATGGAAAGTGATGTTATACCATGGACAAAAAAATTACAACCCCCCAATCCAGAGTACAATAAAAAAGTTGCTCATGTAGTTCAAGTTCCTATATAGGTTTTACAAACAAAACCAATCTTCTGGCCTTTTAACAAAGTAATGGACTCCAGTTGGAGAATTATAATTAAAAAATGGGCTTGAAACTTCTGCTGCTTGAGCTACTAAAGTGAATTATAGTGGGAGAATGATACATTTAGTTTCCAAGACAATATGTATTACAATGCAATATTCCTAAAGTGCCGACAGTGGCCCTGAAGGAGCACTGATGATAGGCAGAAAGAGGCAGCTGCATGACCAGGCATCCTGAACTCTCTTCCTGAGTATCCTTTTGCTTTTTAAATGCTAATGCAGCTGTCATAAATCCACTATAAAAGCATAATGCAGGAAGTAAATCCAAATGATAAATTAGTGACTGTAGCAACCAGAACTATGAAAACTATCTGCAGGGTTTGAAAAAAAAGTCCATCAAATGTTCCAGCTCCCTAGATGCAACAGGAACCATTAATATCTTGACATTTACCGCAGTGAGGTATGTGTACTGCTTCCTATTCTTAGATTCAGGAATACTGGGAATACCATGGCAACTTATACTGCAAGTGGTAAACATTCAGATTCTAGTGGCAGTTCAGTTATTTTTAACTAGTTCAGTCTGGTGATGCTGATAGAGGATGTTACTTCATCTGTGCTTGCTTTGGTCAGGCACTGACAGATGATAATGAACTTGAGTCTCCTCTCACTTATATCTTGTAGAATCAATGGAGTTACAATGTTTTAAGACAAATGTGAAAGAAGTTGGCCTAATGTTTGTATTATATGACGCTATTATTATTTGTATTACTGTGGTACCTAAATAGCCTACTTAAGTCCCTATGATGCAAAGCCCTGAATAAACTAAGCAGATGCCTGCCCAACAGAGTTTACTGTTGAAGTATAATAAGAGAGATAACAGATCGACCAGGGGCAGACAATTATTTCAGGTGGAGGGCCACTTACTGAGTTTTGGCAAGCCATGGAGGGCCACATGACGGGCAGCCAGGGGCAGATAAATATTAATTTTTTAGGGGCCCCGCAGGCCAGATAGAATGGTCTGGTGGGCCACATTTTGTCCACCCCTGAGACAGACTGACAGTAGAATACAAAGAAACAGTAAGACCATATTGTCCTACCTGACAGTCTGTGGTTGTGCTAAGATGTAAATACCTGTTTGAGAGATATTTGGGGGTTTTTTTTTGATAAGTTCTTTACAAAAATATGGGACCTACCTCCTTCTCTCTGAACTATGTGATACAGATGAACAACCTGTAGGATACATTCCAGATCCTGGTCTCGATATCCTTTTCCATGCATGTCATCTACTGAATCAGGATAAATAACTTGATCGCGTAGTGTTCCAATAGACATATAGGGCCTGTAAAACAACAAAAGGAAGCTAGTAATCTAATAACCAAGTCATGTCTCCCCCCTGCTATTTTGTGCATCTTGCTGATGTTCTATGAGCAGTGGATAATGCCTTAATTATAGTTTTAGCAACACAGTGTTTATCTGTAACATGCTGTGAGTGAATGTTTTTCTAAACTTACTCTAGGGACAATGACTTGTTTACACAGAAACCGATTACAGTGGAGCAACATGGATATCATTAACACTAAAACAAAGGCAGAATAAACATCTATCCCCTGGCCTGTATTTTATGTGAGTTCAGAAATCTGCAATTTTGCACTGTATTAAGTACTGCATATCCATTTTGTGTCTATTCACATTTTAAAATTTCAGTTCAACATACATGCATCAACAGGGAATGACCAGAATAACTTGGTGAGACAGATGGGGCTGCAGCCTGGACCCCTCAAGCCAGAGGACCTGCGAGGTGAAGGAGGTACCTTTGCACTCTCCAGGTCCTTGGCTACTCTAAAGAGATGGGAGACTGAATAAACCCTAAGCATAACTCAGACAGCACAAGAGGTTTATCTAATCTACAACTGACTCCCCAGATGGCCATGGGTCCTGATGCTGCCCAGAATCTCTGCTGTGCCATGTTTCATCCTAAATTACCCTTGCCTCTGCCAGGCCTATCCCTCACATTCCCTCTAAACCAGGGCTGTAGAACAGCTTCTCAGAGGAAGTCTTATAACCATCTCTGCTGCCTGGATTATGGGGCAGTGGAGGCATGGTCAGAGGGCTATTCCGCTCCCAGAAGACAGTTCATAATTTCCATTCTGGGAGCTTTGTAAACTCCCTACGGTCCTCTGCAGATGCCAATGATCAACTGCCAACAGCAGGGCGTCTCCTGTGTGTGAAGACAGGGGCAAGAGGAGCCAGCAGCAAGATGTGGCCAGTGATCCACACAAGGAACTCTCGCCTCTGTGGATTATTATCAAGAATAGTTTTACAGTGGGTGACGTTCCTTCTCTGCAGATTAAGGATCTGTGGGGCGGAAACTCCAGAGCTCCCCAGCCCCTCCCTTCTAAGGGAGAGTTTAGAGAGAGATTTAAAGTTAGCCTGGCAGAGACTGCCTGCCTTTTTGGCTTTCTTCAGCACATTGTTTTGAGACCCATCAGTACACACTACAGGAAGGAATGTGTGACACTGACAGCTATAGAAGTACAAGGCTAAAGCAGCTGTATATATTAACGTTCATTAGTATCACTCTACTGCATCTCAATGGCACAGTCCGAGATGCTGCTGACAGTGGTGTTTTCCTATCTATACTTGCAATTAAAATGCCCTCTGTTTGAGAGTGGAAACAGCAGAAAATATGAGTTGCTGACAACCATTTGATCATTTTCCTGCTGTGGGCAGAGACCCAGATGGAATATCACCATGACCACAAATCAAATGTAGAGCTGGTGATCCTCTTTGCTATTTTTAATGTTATAGTTTTGCTGCCTACTGTGGGTTGAGCATGGCACTGCACTGTACTGTGGAGTGAATGCTACTGAAAAAGGCAGAAAACTCTTCATTAATCTGAATATTATAAACATAAAATATGATGCAATTTCCAAAGCAACAATCTAATATATTTGCATAGCACCCTCCAGCAAAAAATCCCAGGGATGTGTTTTCACTGCTCACATAAGAATCACTTCACCCACCCCTGAAGTGCGTGGCACCCCAACAGTACACTACTGCTTACTGAATAACAATAGCATAATTCAAGTCTGTCCACCTGGCAGCCTGTGCACTGCATAAGGCCCACAAGGGGTTATGCTGGGTCCCCCTACCCCCCCTCGCCAAGCTCCCACTTGGCTGCTGCTCCCCCTATTGCTCTGACTGTAACAGCAACTCTCCAGGTTACCTGTCTATCCTCCAGCTTCTGTCTTCTGTGCTCACCCTGTGCAGGTGTGTAGTTTGCACTGAGTGCAAGGACGGAGGATTCCAGTGCAGCAAGGTGGGGAACATCCATACAGTCCGCAGCCTATGGGGCACGCAGCCCCCATTTTTGTGCACTGTGGAGCATGCGGCCACCGACTGCTTAGAAGTTGGACAGCCTAGGCATAATTAATTGAAACTACAGGAAGGGCTGAGATGGGTGAAATACATTACCCCAACAGTAATTTGGTTGGGGCACTCCTCTAGTGAATAACAACATGGAACCTTTAATAGCCACAGCCTCTTAGCATCTCACTTTTAATTGACTTTTGAATGATAGTGCACTCAGCACCTTCATATCTCAACGTACCAAGTACTTACTGACTCACCAGCATCACTTCCTGTAGCAACTGGCTTTTCCTTGTGGCTTCCCATACTCTGCTGTCACTGAGTGCCCTTCACCATATGTAGATTGTAAGATCTACCCAGAACACAGCCATTATGGCAGAGCTGCATATGCCAGTAACTCACAGCATAGGAGAAGGCATGGTTCCATGTTTAGGGTATTGGCCTGAGGGGACTTGAGAGCCCTGAGTACCATTCTCTGCTCTGCCACACAATTCCTGTCTGACCTCGGGCATGTCACGTAACTTCTCATGGCCTCATTTCCCCATTAGTCGTATGGGGATAACAGTACTTTCCCCATCACTGGGGTGTTGTAAGGTGCATCAAAGCAGTGAAGTGCTCAGTTGCTACCATAATAGGAGGTGTATGATAGCTAGATGCTAAGTAGAGAGAAGCACACACTTACTGGGCATAGCAACAGCTGGCTTCTGCCCAAGTCATTCTGTTGACAGCATACTATATAAAGGCCCCCTTTTAATACTGTTTCCATTATTTCTTTAATCTGAATTCAGATAACCAAATGTTTTGTCCTGAAACATTATCCTCAGTTTAGCCAATATTACTGATGTCTCAATGCCTATGTTCAGAAAACCATGTCATTTTTCCTTTTAGCCTGGGCTACTGGGTTCAAGTTCTGAAAAAAACAAATATTTCACAGCCTCTGAAGATAGCTTTTTGGGTGCAGTAGGAGGTAAGTTCTCTAGGTAAGAGAAGTAATGGTGCTATAATCCTTTTGCTCCTTTTTTGCAGGATATTCAGTAGCTCTTTCCTACAGGTCGTATCAAAGATACTCCCACTGAAACCCCCATTGATTTCACCAAGAGCAGTGTTAGACGCTGAATGTAATAGGCCACACACTACAACTTCTTCAGCAATCCCTTGCAACTAAGGATGATTGTCTTATCTGTGGGTCCAAAGATGGCTGATAAGGCCAATCCATGATCAACAGACTACAACCTACAACTATAAACTAAGGTGGTGTATGCTCCTTAGTAGCATTTTGTTAGAACAGATTAAATAAAACAGACAAAGCACCTTACAGAACAACCAAAAATGTTATAAATAAAAAAGTCTTGTACGGGTGTTAGTTCTCTCACAGATACCTACCTCTGCCCTACCATAAAAGAATGTGATACCATTTAAAAAAAAAAAAGATAGAGGAAATAAATAACACTGTATTTAACACTTCATATTCAAAGAGCAGTAGCCTCAGTCAGTTCTACTCTATGTAGCTCATGGGTTTTTTAGGGCCAGCTAAGGTTTCTAGAACCCTTCTGGAGACATAAATAATTGATCTGTGTTTAAAATAACCTATGCTAAACTCACGCACAAAACTGGCCAAGAACATCTAAATATTTCAGGCAGATCAATTACCAAAATGGAATGGAATCAGCTTGCACCCACAAACAGTTTACAAGGGAGGAAGCACAGGGTATGAAATTTTCAATGCATACAACTACAATCTGGTATCAAAGACAGAAAAGAAAAAAAAAAAATCATACCTATGACTGTTTAGTTTTCTCTGTAGAAAGTGTAAGCATATCACCTATAGAAAAGAGGCTAGAAAGGAATGACAACTATAGCCCTAAAGGCATGCTTTAATTATCGTTGATGCTCTGACATCAGTGGGTTCCCTGATAGAGTTAGGGAAGAATTACAAGACTTTCCTGAAAAAACTAAAATCACTGGAGGATTATCAATGCAAATCCCTAAGAAGTTAAACAAGTTTGAAGAAACCTTTTCCCCACCACCTCATGGGAAACTGCACATTCTGGTTTAAGCTTGATGAGAAAAAGTTACCAAATAGAAAACTGGCAACTGCATAATGTGGCCAGCTTGACAAAAGAAGGACACTCTCATGCGACACCCTATCACGCACACTGGAGCAAGGAACTGATGCATCTGTCTGATGGGTAACACCTGATAAGCTTAGCATGTGTATGGTCCACTTACTGTTTTACAGGTTTTCTATGTAAGGTGTTATCCAAAAATAAACAGTATCATATTTTGTGAAAGTCAGATGGTTACTGTCTCGTACTAACAACACACTGTCCCTTCAAGAAAGCAGAACTGCAGGTGCTGATCGAAAGACTGACTTGCCAGGATGATTATAGCAAATTGTAGCAGGATTCGTTGCAGCCTGAATCCCCTGTCTGGAAGGAGAGAATTACAAGACTCTGCCCTGGAAAAGGTAATAGCTGAAAGCCAGAGGCATATTTAAGGTGACCCAGACCAGAAATGGGTCAGAGATGCAGCTCATTTCAGAACTACAGTCAACCAGCAGAAGATGATTAGTAAGGTGTCAAGAGAAAGAGTGCCAAGGACCATATTGGACAGAAAAGGCTACAACCTTCTGATTAATGGGCCCAAGGGTGGACCCCTATTGAGGGAAAGAGTCAGGTGTTTGTAGTTTGACCCAGGGCTCTCAACTGGTCTAAGCTGGGTCCAGAGTATAAGTGGTCAAAGGGCAAGCATGCCCACTGTGAGGGGCAGACCTGGGTGGTAGAGAGCTCTGGCACCCTGACTGGCTAGAGGGTGGGGCCAGGCTCAAGTGAGTGAAGGTCTCTCAAGGGAGAGATCACTGGCGAGAGAGTAAGGTGGTCAGTCAGCAGGCAGTCGGGAATGACTGAGGATGAAGCTCAGCCACCTGATGGGAGATATCTTATACGGGGCCAGAGAGAGATGGGGCCAGCGACTGAGGGTCAGGTTATAAGGGGAAGGCTGGAACAAAGTACCCAGGAGTGAGCAGGCCAGGAAGAACATCAAGGAGACCAGAGGGAGTAGAGAAAGACCAGGGCATGTACGCCTGTGATGGTCCTGGATCATGACCTAAAACTGTACTCTGCTAGGGTTGGGTGGTGCTGTGGGGCTGCCTGTGGTGGGGCAGTCTCCAGGAAATGCCACACCTGTGCGCCCCTAGTGAAAGGTGAGTATGGGGTGCTGGAAAGCCTCAGGCCCCACTGCCTTGTGGGTAACCCTGTGGAGGGGAAAGGCTAGGGGAGCACACCCTGAGAGAAAAGCACCACGCTTGGACAACATGGTTGGCTTCCTCAACCATGACGGGCACATCACGACAAGAGACATGCTCAGATGGGATGGACTCCATCCTTCCCCTAAAGCTAAGCGTGTGTTTTCTTCTAGGTTGGCGGACCTCCTCCGGTGGACTTTAAACTAGGCTCGTTGGGGGAAGGGGAAGACAAAGGTGGAGGAATCATCGGGCTGCCAGACCAAGCCACACCCACAAGCACAGCCCAGCCTAGACCGACGAGCGAAACATATACACAGGTAAGCGACAGGGGCCAGGGCAATGCTGTGATTAGGGGGCCAGTACACACATCCACAGGAGGCCTCAAATGCCTCTACACAAATGCTCATAATATGGGAAACAAGCAGGAGGAACTCACCCTCCTGCTAGCTGACACCAACCCAGACATAGTGGGGATCACTGAAACGTAGTGGGACTCAACACGGGACTGGGCAGTGAATGTCCAGGGCTATAGGCTGTACAGGAGGGACAGGAAAGGAAGGAAAGGTGGGGGCGTGGCACTCTACATTAAGGAAGAATACCCATCCTCATCAATTAACAAAGAATCAGAGGAAGGGCTCTCTGAAGTGCTTTGGGTTAGAATACAAAGCAGTCGAGGGGAAAGAGACTTAACAGTGGGGGTCTAATATAGACCTCCCAACCAAGGGGAAAAGCTCGACCAGGAATTCTTAGGTCAGGTCACAGAGGCAGTGAAGTCTAAGGATGTGGTAGTCATGGGGGACCTGAACTTACTGGACATCTGCTGGGAAGAGCAGTCAGCCAGAACTGACCACTTATGTAGGTTCTTAGCCAGAATACAGGACCTCCATCTAACCCAGGAGGCGCACAGCCCCACCAGGGGAGACGCCTTGTTGGACCTGGTGCTGTCTACGGGAGATGACCTGGTGAGGGGGCTGCAGGTGCTTGGCCACCTGGGCGACAGTGATCATCGCCTGCTGGAATTCACCATCCAGCGCAAGGTGGCAAAGGCCTGCAGCAAGGCAGCAGCCCTAGATTTCAGGAGGGCAGACTTCAATGAGCTAAGGAGAATAGTCGGGGAAGCACTGAGGTCCCAGAGGGGAGGGGAGCCAGGTGTCCAAGGAGAGTGGTCACTCCTTAAGGAGACGATCCTCCATGCCCAAAGGGAGGTAATCCCAATGTGGATCAAAGGGAGCAGGAGGACACACAAGCCCCCATGGCTCACCAAAAGCATCTGGGAATGTCTCCTTGCTAAAAGGGAGGTGTACACCCAATGGAAAGAAGGAGCCATCACCAGGGAGGACTATACCTCGGTTGCTCGGGGCTCTAGGGGGGCAGTCAGGAAAGCCGAGGCAGAGATGGAACTGGGACTAGCTTCCCAGATTAAGAACAGTAAGAAGTCCTTCTTTAAATACATAGGGGGTAAAAAGAAAGTTCCGGGTAATGTGGGGCCCCTGCAGGACACGTTAGGAAATTTGGTCGTCACACCAGACAACAAAGCCAACATATTTAACGATTTCTTTGCCTCCATTTTCCTAAACAGGGACCTGAACAGTCACCCCTCCGCTGGGCCCCCCTCAGGCCCCAGGGGAGGCACACTTAGGCCAAGGGTTAGTGAGGAACTAGTTAGGGAACTTCTGGAGGGACTGGATGTATTCAAGTCAGCTGGTCTAGATGATCTCCACCCTAGAGTACTAAAGGAATTGGCTGAGGACATTGCAGGACCCCTGGCACAGCTTTATGAGCACTCGTGGTGCTCTGGTGTGGTGCCAGAGGACTGGAAGAGGGCCAACGTGGTTCCCATCTTCAAAAAATGGAGGAAGGAGGACCCAGGAAACTATAGGCCCGTTAGTCTTACCTCGATCCTGGACAAGCTTTTTGAGAAAAATATTCTGGCGCATGTCCACAAGGGGCCAGCAGGGGAGGTCATGCTTAGGGGCAATCAACACAGGTTCATTAGTGGCAGGTCCTGTCAGACCAACCTGGTGGCCTTCTATGACCAGATCACCAAATCCTTAGATGCAGGGGTAGCAGTGGACATAGTCTTCCTGGACTTTCAGAAGGCCTTCGACACTGTCTCTCACCCCGTTCTTATTAAGAAACTGTGGGACTATGTTGTCAACACCCACACAGTCAATTGGGTTGCCAACTGGCTGGAGGGCCGCACCCAGAGAGTGGTGGTAGATGGGGCATTTTCAACTTGGAGGGATGTGGGCAGTGGGGTTCTGCAGGGCTCAGTCCTTGGGCCTGCACTGTTCAACATCTTCATCAGTGACTTGGACGAGGGGGTAAAAAGCACCCTGTTCAAATTTGCTGATGACACTAAGATGTGGGGGGGATGTGGGCACGCTAGAATGGAGGAATAGGCTGCAATCTGACCTAGACAGGTAAGAGGGGTAGGCGGATGAGAATAGGATGGGATTCAACACAGACAAGTGCAAGGTGATGCACCTGGGGAGGAACAATCGGCACCATACCTACAGGCTGGGGAACTCCCTTCTCGTCAGTAGAGGCAGAAAAGGATCTTGGAGTCATCACTGATGCCAAGATGAACATGGGCCAGCAGTGTGGGGATGCAGTCAGGAAGGCCAACTGCACCGTCATGCATCCACAGATGCATCTCAAGCAGGTCCAAGGAGGTGATACCCCCGCTCTATGTGACACTGGTCAGGCCGCATCTGGAGTACTGCATCCAGTTCTGGGCGCCACACTTCAAGAGGGATGTGGACAATGTGGCGAGGGTCCAGAGGAGGGCCACTTGCACGATCGGGGGCAGCAGGGAAGGCCTTATGAGGAGAGGCTATGGGACCTGAACCTGTTCAGCCTCCACAAGAGAAGGCTGAGGGGGGGATCTAATGGTCTGTTACAAACTAGTCAGGGGGGATCACTAGTCAGGCACTGGGGAAGTCCTTGTTCCCCCGAGCACTGCCAGGAGTGACCAGGAATAATGGTCACAAGCTGGCAGAGGGTAGATTTAGGCTAAATATCAGGAGGCACTACTTCACGGTCCGGGCGGCTAGGTTCTGGAACCAACTTCCAAAAGAAGTGGTGCTGGCTCCTACCCTAGGGGTCTTTAAGAGGAGGTTAGATGTACACCTTGCTGGGGTCATCTGACCCCAGTACTCTTTCCTGCCATGGCAGGGGGTCAGACTAGATGATCTACTCAGGTCCCTTCCATCCCTAGAAACTATGAAACATTACCATAGGGGCCAGGAAGGCCTGAGGCCCAACCCCTGACAGTATGAGGCCTATTGGGAGGCCTGAATAAGAATGAGGTCTAGCAGGAGGTATATTTAGGGGTCCAAGTACATCAACAGATACTTGAGGCCTGAGTGGGCTGTAGGCCAAGTGCGAGATGCCTGAGGCCAGGGGCCATAGCCAGCTCACAGCATGGGGCAGTAGGCTCAACACCTGTTGTAGAGTAGGGTCTGAATTGCGTGGCCTCAGGGTCTGCGAGGGAGCAAAGAAGAGGCCCCAGTGAGGGGGCATGTGGCCAAGGCATATCTGAGGATGCCTGAAGCCAAGTTTGGACAAGCGGCCAAGTGCAGCCCAGCAGATGCGGCCAGAGGGATGTCGGAAGTGATTTCTGGATGTGGCCTGCGAGGCACGGGACACAGTAAAGGAGAAGCTGGAGCTATGCATTATGCCCTTGGCATCAAGGCATTAAATAGGCAGCCTCCCGCCTATGAACAACTCTTATTACAACAGTGGCGTGGCAGGAAAGTCAGGTGGGGAAACTACCCTAGACAGGTGGGTGGGCCAGTGTTGGGACCGGCCTCATGACGGCCCCCATCACACACGCAGTTTTAATTTTGACAGTGTTCTAAGCAGTTGAAGCCAGCGTTATGTAATATGAACACTGAACAACTTTAAGAATAGAAAATGCTGCCAGACCTGCCTATACTAAAATATTTCATACTTCGAGTAGGATGTTTGAAAGATATAGTGGAGCACGGTGAAAATGCATTGCCCTAGCTTCAGACAAGCATTTGAGCCTCACTCTTGGACTCGTGCTGAAAGGTCCTTAGTTAATGTAGCTATAAATGGTTGGCAGCCAAAAGTAAATGATAACCATACCACACCCCAGAATGTTGCTGACTACAGCAGCTGGCATGCCCTTACCATGCTATCCTGATGGGTCTTTTAAGCTCAGGTAGATCGTGACTGATTAGCATACTTAGTTATTATTTTCAAGCACTCATAAAACTATATAAATGAACCACAAAACTTCCCTCTAAAACATATTCCTTCGATCAAAGACCCTTTAATACCAAACTACTCTGAAAAGTGAAATCTCTGCAGAGAATCAAAGGTTAATGTATTGCAATGTACAGTTGGTTGCCAAGAGTTATGCCAGAGTTGCTAGAGTTTTCCAATTGATTTTTTTTTTTAGCAGCCTTGACTTTGTACTTTGGAATTTTCCGAATTTTCCAAATTTTTGTATTCTGTTGTTAAGTCATTTCTTACAATGCAGCATACACAAGGTGCTAGAACATTTCATTTGTTTTTTTCCTGGAGGACATAAATAAGGTAATCAATACAACAAATTGTTAAAATATGAAATATTTTGTGTTCTGTTCTATTATCAATGAACCTTCATTCAACATTTAAAATGTAAATAATAAGGTTGGATTTAGCAACCCAATGTGAATATATAAATTAGATATTACCAAATAAAACAGGTAAAAATGTTAACTAGAAATGTTCTTGCCCAAGATGCAATTGTCTCCAACATAGATAATTTAGCATAATGTCAGACTCAAGCCGCACATTTATTATTAAGACGATAAACGATCTAAAATAGGGATGACACACGTCACTACATTTGTAGATGACTGAGTCTGACCTACTAGCTTTGTGCAGAGCATTGTAATTAGTAAGCCCTACTAACGAGACACTACCTTGTACCTATCCCTGTGTATCCCTGTTGCTCAGCAATGTAATGGGTTAATGCAGGGGCTGGCAACCTACAGCCAGGGTTGCCAACACAATGAATTTTTGTTACTGACAATCTGCAAGTCTTTACTGACAGCAAAATGTTTTTGGTTTTTTTGGGGTTTTTTGATTTTTTTTACTAACATGCCTTTACTAATATGTTTTACATAATGTCAATGTAACACTTCCATTAGACCCAGCCTTGCTGCTGGGCCCCAGTTAGAAGTGCTGGGTTCAAACTTAGAAGTTAAACATCAATCATAGTAAAAAAAAAAAAACTAAAAAAATTTGGGTGTCAGTAAAAAGATTTCAGTAAAAAAAATATGTATATATTGAGTTTGCAACCCTGCTCAACTGCAGCAGTGGTTTTATGCTGTGCTGCCTCATCCCATGCCAGGGCCCCCTTACACTTTGACCCCAGATAGCACTACTCTGCTCTGCATATGGGAGTTTGTTAAGCTGTGGCTGCTTAGTGTTTTTACTAATGGCTAAAGTTTTTGGGTTTTTTTACTGGCTTTGCTGACACATTTTTAGCCCGATTTTTTTTTTTTTTTTTTTTTTTTTTTTAACTGACAGCCAATAGAGTATACTGACAGCTGGCAGCCCTGCCTACAACCCACAGGCTGAATTGGCTTGGGAAGAGATGATATCCAGCCTGTAGGAGCTCAGGGAACTGGAATATGCCCTAGCTTCAGTACCCACAGAGGCACCCTCAGGGTCCTATTGACTACCGTGTTTAGCTTATGCTCTCTGAGGCAGCAGAGGAGGCATCCGCAGGATCCTATCACCTGCCTTTTTCTATTCCCTTCCTGGCATTCTGCTTATTGCTAGGGAGGTATGGGGGTGTGGCCCATACTGAGGACTGGATCACAAGCAGCAGCTCGCAGTGATAAAAGGTTGCTGACCCCTGGGTTAATGCATTAGCTGTTGCCTTCCAAATACTGCAGTTCAAATTCGGCTCATAAATGAAAAAAATCTGAGCTTATATTCATATGTAGGCATACAAAGTATTTTTAAAATGTGTCACACTAACAAGCCCAGAGAATAAAGTCCTGTATTTTTCCACAGAACAGGCAGCAATAATTTTAGTTCCAACCCTGTTTAATCTTTGGATGCAAGATGGTAATTAAATCTCTATCTCAAATCAATCCTTGGCTTTCCTGTGTAGATAAACTTGCCAATGAAGGTATCAGTTTATGCCAAGGTATTGTTTCTGTGACGCAGACAATTGTGTACTAGGAAACCACTTGAGATGATTGACCATCTACCTGATCAACACTAGCTTTTATTTACTACTGACCTGGGAATACCTCAACTAGAAATCTAAAAGTAAAAGGCTCTGTATAAATTAATGCATTCAGAGGCCTCCAGCTGTCAATGCTACTAAAACTTACAAAATAAAAGAATATATTCAATAACTAATTCCTGAGTCACTTAATTTCTGAAAGACACAGAAAAGTACTTAAGTGAATGCATCCTACATCCTTCAGAATGTTTGTTCATCACATGATTATTTGTTTCAACTGACAAGAGTCTCAAGGATCTGAAGCAGGGATATTGCAGGTGAGAACTATTGGCCAGTACTCAGCAACAAGACTACAATTAATGCTCTAAATTCAGTATTCCTGTGCGTATCAGATAAACACAAAGCAATAATATATTTTTCCTCAATGAACTGAATCTCACTTTACCTCAGTTCATAACATCCCCAACAATGAGGAAAAATTACAAAAAACACCCAAAACAACCCTTATCTTGGGTTTATGAAAATAAATGTAATATATAAACTCTTGTGCTGCATGCTGAGTAAGGTTGAGAGTCTGGGATTTTGTAATTCTTTTCCTAGACAACAGAAGAGGCTTGTAAACTCTGCTTTAATTATTAGACTCCATTGTCTCCCTGGGGGTGGGGGGAGAACTGAAGATGCCTTGGCTTGAGAGGCTATAGCAATTAAACTGTAGAGCCAATTTTCATTTCTGGAAAAGATCCCTGATGAAGCTTATTCACACTGCACTTTAAGTAGTAGTGCTATTTGCTGATCATTCCTATCAGAGTCAGAGAAGTAGGGCTGGAAGGGACATCCTAAGGTCATCTAGTCCAACCTCCTGCTTAAGGAAGGATCACCCCTATCTAAACCAACCCATACAACCATAATCTAAACGCTACATAAGACTACCCTCAACCCATGCCACAACATATAGCTACCACCCTAACCTGCCACAAATCAAGCAGGGGAAACACAGCAGCCAATGTTCTCCTTCTATACCATGTTATCAATATACGCTCAAGAGGTCCCAGATAGAGAGCTCTACACCCTACTACAGAGAAGGCACAAACTTCCATAGTCCATACTAATCTGACCATGGGGTAAAATTCCTTCCTGATCCCAAATATGGTGATTCATTTGACCCTGAGCGGACAGGCAAGACCCTCTAGCCAGGAACCTCTAGCTTTGCTCCTAGCAGGAGAATTGGCACACCACAGTTGAAGTCCCCAGTCTGAGCTGGAGTCAACACCCAGTGCCTCTAAGGAGACTTAAAAACACTCCGATACATATAGCAGGAAAAAAGGAGGGGGTGGGGAGGCACAGAGGAGGCAAGAGCAAACAGCAAAGCCCAGAAGCATGAGAAATACCCATGGCAGAAAATAGGCATAGCTATACCTAGATCATCCCCAACCAGTGGCAGTTCAAACTCTTCTGGAATACCTTCACTGATGAACAGCCCATAGCCTCACTAGGCAACTCATTCCACTGCCTCACTATTCTGACAGTGAAGAAGTTTTTCTGGATATCTAATTTATATTTACTTTGCTGCAACTTCAAGCCATTGGTCTGAATCCTCTTCTCTACATCAAAAAAGAAAAGGTGCTTTCCTTCTTCTTTATGGAAGCCCTTCAAGTATTTGAAGACTGCCATCATGCCCCTTAAGTGCCTTTTCCTTGTCCAGATAATCCTTATTAAATGTCTACCTACACCTTAATTATTTTTGTGAACAATGAGGAAAAGTAGCTGTTGAGTAGTTCTGCCTTCTTTGCATCTTTGGTTAGGAGTTCCCCCTGGCTTGTTAACACAGGACCCACAGATTCCTTGGCTCTTCTTTTCTGGTCAAAATACTTATAGAACCTCCTCTTTTTGTCCTTAACTTCCTTTGCCAGGTGCAGCTTGTTCCTTATTTTTGCCTTCCCAACTTTGTCCCTGAAGGTTCAGGCTACATCCTGGTATTTCCTTGATGACCTGACCATTCTCCCATTGCCTGTATGCCTTTCTTTGGCATTTGAGACATTTTAGAAGCTCCTTATGTTGGCACTGGATTTATGACCCAGATACCTTATTCTGGGCAAACCCAAGCCCTCAGACTGATCACAACTTCTTCTATTTGATAATAGGCAAATTGTATTGATACACAGTGATACCAGTTTCAGGGTTGACAGAGGAAAAGTATGCCTGGCCAATATGCAAGCTTCACCTTATGGTTCTTTCTTGAATGGCAGCACTCTTGGAGGTCAAGAACCAAGCCCCCACCTCCACCCAGTGGGGTGGGTGACACGGACTGGTGGTGTGCCTTCTGCCCATAGGTGCCTTGGAATCCCCCTTTAGGAACCACCCGCTGCTCTGAAATCCCTCCTTTTGTATTCTTTTTCTCTTCTGATGATAAAGATTTCTGGGTACTGTTGATTAGCTTCCCCGTGGTCATCATAGTGTCCACGCTCTGTTCTGTCAGCGTATTCCATTGTTTCCACAAACCCATCACATGCATACATCTTAATTTGGTCATTTATCAGCGTCTTAATTTGGGCATGCCTGTCCTCCTAATTTGGTCTGTCCACCAAAACCAGAAATCCCAGGGGCTTTGCAACTGGGCACTATGAACTGGCGCCACCCATTTTTGTTACGGGTTTTCAGGTAACATTATGCAAATTTCCCAGCCTGTTTCTCCACTGGCCTCAAAACACTGTCTGCCTTGAAAGCTGTAAAACTGTGTCACAAATTAGCTTTTAGAAACCAATTAACCCTTGCTATTCCCCTAGACCATTGTTCTAATGCAATATCTACTTTACCTACAAGCCAATACCTAAAAAAAATGTCTCTAAATATCATTTTCTAGACATCATTTGGGCAGTTACATTAATCTTTTACCATTCTTCTTGTGCTTCCATTGTGTCGAGACAGTTTCCTGTTGGGCTTCCAATACTGTGCCCCTTTAGAAACTCCCAGCCCTCCTAATCACCTTTATCTTTCAATCTATGCCATGATACTGTGCCTATTAACTCCCTGAGTCAGATGAAATCCACTTTTTTGAAATCTAACATCCTAATTTTGTTGATCTTATGTTTTCCAAACTGCAGGATCTAGAATTCTAGTGTATCGTGATCACTTCCTTCCAAGTTATCCACCAACTTCACATCCTCCACCACTTCTTCTCTGTTGGTCAGGACAAAATCCAAGATAGATGATCCCCTAGTTGTATCCTCCACTATCTGGAACAGAAAGTTGTCTTCCAGAAGTTAGGACGTGGCTTGCCATTTTATGTTTGGCTGCACTGTTTCCCAGAAGATGTCTGGAAAATTCAAGTCTCCCACCAGTACCATCCCATAGCTGTTCGACAGATTTGCCACCTGCTTGAAGAGTGCCTCATCCACTTCCTCTTCCTGATTAGGTGTCCTGCAATAAATCCCCACCATTATATTGGTGCCATGTTTTTCACCTTTCATCCTCACCCAAATGCATTCTGCTTTCCCATCTTCTTCCTCTTGAACCAATGAGCAAGTGTGTGCATTTTTGACAAACAAGGCAACACCTTTTGTTCCCAAGCCTGCCCTTCCAAATCACAGTGTAACTCTTGATGCTCCCTTTCCAGTCATAAGAGATATCCCTTTAGGTGTTGGTGATTCCACTTATAAGTAATACTGTTATCTGCTGATTTCATAGACATTTGGGCTGGAAGGGACCCCGGAGGATCATCAAGTCCAGTCCCCTGCCCCAGGGGCAGGAAGTCAGTAGGGATCACTGGATCCCAGCGAGATTAGCAACCAAATGTGTCTTGAAGGCATTCAAAGTGGGTGCTTGAACCACCTCCAGTGACAGTCTATTCCAAACCTTGGGGGCTCAGACAGTGAAGTTCTTTCTTATGTTCAGACTGAATCGGTCGTGGCAGTTTGTGACCGTTCGATCTTGTCATCCTTTGGGGCACTCTGGTGAACAGACATTTCCACAGATCCTGATGAGCACCCCTGATAAACTTACAGGTGGCCACCAGATCACCCCTGAGCCTGGGCTTTTCCAGGCTGAAAAGCCCCATGGCTCTCAGCCTCTCATCATAAGGCCTGTTTTCCTGACCTCTGATCATGCACGTGGCTCTCCTCTGCACCCTCTCAAGTTTCTCCACATCCTTTTTGAATTGTGGAGCCCAAAACTGGATGCAGTACTCCAGCTGTGACCTCACCAAGGCCGAGTACAACAGGAGTATAATGCAAATCCTGGGATTTGCTTGAGAAGCATTTTGATCGCTTTACTAACCGCAGCATCACACTGAAGGCTCATGTTCATCTTGTGGTCAGTCATGACCCTCAAGTCCCTTTCATCTGTGGTCCCAACCAGAGTAGCACTACTGAGCCTATAAGCATGCTGCAGGTTTTTCCTCCCAAGGCGGAGAACCTCGCATTTTTCAGAATTGAACACCATCAGGTTCTTGTCTGCCCATTTTGTGAGCCTGTTAAGATCTGCCTGGATCACCCTCCTGTCCTCAGGCATGGACGTTTTACCCCAGAGGTTGGTGTCATCGGCTGAAGTGATTATTCCTATCTTCAGCCACTAGCCAGAATAAATTAATATATTTTGAATTTCTAAGTGACATTTTGGATGGGACCAGGGGATAGGTCTACCACTGATCCTAGTTTAGTTAGGCTCGAGGGTTAATACCAGAGCTGTAGCCACAGCAACAGCCTGCCCTTCCACTGTTTGTACAGTAAAAGCTCTGTTATCCAGCATCCCCCGGGAATGGGGGATGCCAGTTAATCAAATATGCTGGTTAATCAAATGTGCACCATCTGGTGCACTCCCCGGCATCAGTGCACCAAGGGACAGGGAGGGGGGCCCCGCGCAGGTTGCTTTGCCCCAAGCTGTGGGCTGAAGAAATGACAAAGAAAAGCTTGGCTTGCAGCGGCAAAACCGGAAGTCCCACAGAAGTGGTACTTCCAGTTTCACTTTTGCCATGTCCCTCAGATGCTGGTTAGTAGAGTTTTCTGGCTAATAAAGTGCTGGTTAACACAGCATTTGCTGTACTCGTTTTCAGGACAAGGGCCTTCCCCCCAACCCTGCCCCACCACCATGTTAAATGGGGGGAGTAGAAGCATCTCATTTTGGAGTTAAGTAAATATGGTACGTGAATAATCCAGGATTCAGCTGAAACAACTGTGAAAGGTTAGGTGTGGGACAGCAGAAGTAAGAAGCTGAAAGGAACAATTATTACTGGTAAACAGTAATTTACCTTGATTCTAAGATTACACATTAGTGAAAAGGAAGTATTATACAACTGTTTGCTAGCACTAATAATACAAAAAAATAGTGGATCTTAAAACAGACTTTGCAAAATTAAGAGCTGTCTAAAAACAATAATATTTTAATTATAACAGTTATTTTTTATTTAATTACATAAGGTGCATTATAATCCCTCTGTTTTTTTGTAGCTGTACATGTAATTGTTTGGTAGCCAAGGATATTTTTAGAATACAGAAGGAGAAACCAAGGAACAAAGGCTTGTAAAGGAATAGAAGCTAACATGAGAAACAGACTAGGTGAACATGAAAACAAGATTTAAAGAGACTGGAAAACATGTTTGCTCATTCTGTTCCACATCATCAGTGCCTATTTAATAGAACAAGAAAAATATAGGTATTAATCAGAACATATTAAAGCCAAGAAAAATGGAAGATATTTCCACCAGCAGCAAACCATTTTTGTTGCATTTTAATGATTGATGGGCCTGGAAAAAAAAACAAACTAAAACTGGAACTCAGATTAAATTTATAGGAGAGGAAGGAGGAATTACAGAACTGAACTCCGATAGTGACAGATATGACAGTCAAGTCCATATATTATACCAGAAAAACCACAAAGTGAAAGAGGAGCTATATGAAGTAACGCAGGCCCCTGACAGATGTTAAAACAATGGCGTGACTGGGATTGGAGGGGTTTTATGTTGCAGCCCAAGCATCATGTCTCCTGCCATGCCAGACATGCACAGCCAGAGACAGATGTACTAGAGCACAGACCCACTACAGCACAGACCTGGGATTCCTCTGGTGCCAGCTGCACTACTGCTAAGCTGCCTCCAGTCTGATCCTGCAGACTGGGCAGGGGGTGGCTTTGTCCCAAATCCAGGGCTGCTCCCTACCCTCCCTGGTTCTAAAACCAGGATTGTTGGGGCTGGGTCTGACAATTAGCTGATTGGGACAACCCTCAGAGAGTCCTTAAAGTACCTTCTTGAAGTCCCGAGGCACTGGGACCCTGAGATTGGGGAGCCTCTCCTCCAGCCGGGGGTCCCATGCCTTGGGACATCTAAAATGATGGGTTTGGCCCAGCTCCCTGTAGTTTGGCATTTTTAAGTGCCTTTCCCTGCAGGGAAGGTTGCTAGGCTGTGAGGTTGCTGGCTTCCCAGTGGCCAGAGCCCCTCAGCTCCCCCCACACTTGCAACCAGGTTTCATGGCAGTTGTTTTTCAGCATCAAGGCTGATTGTCACCATTGGTGTGGCTACATGTACAACTTATGATGTGGAACAGAAATCGGAGTAACAGATTGGGCAGGGGAAGAGGTTTGAGTGGTACTTGGGGAGGGTGTGGGGCTGACCTTGTGGCACACCTGCTAAAAAGGGTGGTCCCTACTGCTGTGAAGAATAATCCTGAAATGTTGCCAAGGTAACCCACCAGAGCACAGACCTGGGATTCTGCTGGGGATTATATTGAGACAAGGAGAGGTGGGATTGTCTGTGAACTTTGGATGGAGTGGGAAAGAATAAGATTAAGTGCCTGATTTGTTGAAAAATAAATGTAAAGCTCATATTCAGTATTTCACAGTGATCCAGGGACAGAACATTCTCCCAAAATATATGACACCAGTAGAGAGTGAGAAGAGGACAAAGTCTAGAGAAATCAGATTACTCTGAGACACCATGGTGACGTATTGTGATAGGAGTCATACTTTAAACATTGTTATGAATAAGTCCTATTTTCATATATCTAGTGTTAGTTCTTAGCTTCTTACTCATGTTTTTGGGGGTGTTTGGGGTGGAGTTGGTGGTATTCAAAATATTGGTTGTTTTTTTTAATTATGGACTTCCTTGTCCCCTAAATTTTATTCTGGGTGTGTACAAATGCAACTTGATGAAGAACATGCTGTCTAATTTTATTCCAACCATCCAATAAAATATATGACCCCAAAAATCCTTGCCTTTTGCATAATTTCTGGACCATCATGGCTATACCATCACTCTAACACTACCAAGCATCTTATTACATGCTATCCTCTCAAGTACTTACATTTAATTAAAATAGAATGTAGAAGAAAACATAGTATAATTTTGATCCAACCTGGAATACGATTAGGACAAGAATAATCTTGGGCTTAACATCAAGGAGAGAAGTGAAGGAAATCTTGCCTCCATCTCCCCATTGTAAACCCAGTGAAAGATGATTGTAGCCTGGTGTTTGAGAGCACTTGGACTGCTCTATGCATCTGTGGGATTATAAATTGTCCTAAAAGCCTCTATGAGAATTATTCCTTAAATAAAGGCAGAGCTAAATCTTGCAGGATATAGTCAAGGTATGAAAACAATGTAAACATCACAATGGCTTGACAGATACAAATCCTGGAAACAACAGATGTTGATGTTAATTAATGTCAGGTGATCTCAGAGACAGGGAGTCTCAGGTGACGCAATTTTTTAAGAGTCCACACACTACTAAGAAGAACTGACTGAAGTGTTTCCACAGCAGCAGAAATTTTATATATAGCAAAAGATAATCCACCTTTTAAAAATTGTAAATCAGCCAAGCTATCTCATTTTCCTTACTTTTGGGGGGCTGCACTTTACAGTCCCCAGCCTGTACTGGCGCATGGGATTGTTCTGTCCTAAGTGCAGGACTTTGCACTTGCCCTTGTTGAACCTCATGAGATTCCCTTTGGTCCAGTTCTCCAATTTGTTTAGGTATCTCTGAATCCTAGTCCTATGCTCCAGCGTTTCTAATGCTGGATTCAGTCATGGTGTTTACCCTGGGCTAACACAGGCTGCATGACAAACTGCATGTTTTAGACTGCATTAACGTATACAAAGTACATAGCAACATGGCTACGACATGCAGGGGTCTATATTCTCTTCCAGCTCTACAAAGCCATGTAAATAACTATGATTTGAAAATTCACTAATAAAGTTTTAAATTTGCAAAAGTTTTTTAAAAGAACTAAACTCAAGCTTTAGAAAAAACATATTCCCACTTGCCCTGATCTTTGCTTTTAAAACATATTCCCACTTGCCCTGATCTTTGCTTTTAAAACAAATGTGAAATTTGAGTTCATCTACATTAGGTCCATTTCAAATTCCTTACAAAAACTCTATGGTGTTCCCCAGTGCTCCCTAAATGTCCAGTCCTCCCTGGACATCAAAGGTGAGTGTACATTTGTTCTCAATGCCCTACAGTGACTGGAGATGAGCGCTCTTAGCATTCTCTAATAATCAGAGGTGCTGGTTATCACCTTCTAATTTAACTTTAGGTGCTATGATTTTAGCCATATGTACTATGGCTCAAAATTCATATAACCAGAAAAAGTATTACCAGCTTAAGCAAAAACACATACCTTTGTGGAATATAGAACATGTGCTGAGGAGGGGGTTTGTAGAGAACTCCTTCATATACTGGCCATAGACCACTTAAAATTCTGAAGAGAGAGCTCTTTCCACAGCCATTGGGACCAGTGATTAAAAGATGCATTCCTTCCTGTACCTAAAATCGTAATGATAGTGATGAAGCAACAATTTTTCAAAAATCACTACTTTGCACTAACACATAACCCTAACACCTCAAAACGAAGCCACTGAAAAAGTTTAAAAGTCAGTTTCACTAGTAATGTGGTCTGCTTGAAAAAACCCCAAACAAAGAATCCCCAGTGGATTTCCATACAACATATGCATTCAAAGAACAAAAGCAAAGGAACTAGTAGATATCATATTTACTAGCTCCATGAAAGCAACAACATACCCAGGGTTTAGATAGCATGTTATCACTTACAGAAGACACAGAATTATTTTGTGCAAGTCACTATCATCGAAATCTTTTTAATCATTGGGTCACTTTGTTTCTTGGATAAAGGCTGAGGGCAGTTTATTTTAACATGCCATAAAACTGAATTCTACTTTCACAGAGTTGGGAACACTTGCCCACATAACATATGTCACTATCTATGAGGGATTCTGATTTCTGACATTCTTGTACTGCATCTACAAATAACACTTAGAGCCAAATATTCCCTTCACATACTTGTGCTTCTCTAAGAGGACTGTAAGCAGTTAAAAGGAATTAGTACCTTACAAGCTTAACATTCCTGTAAACTAGATTAAACTCCAATACCATGTCAGTCTGCAGCTGGTGATATCAATTTTTCTTATGGAATCAGACAGAAAGGAGTAAACTCCCAAAGCAGTAGATAAAGCCAATCCCCTTAACCACTTTGACTAAGCAGAGGTTCAAAAAAACCCAAGGCAGAAATAAATTCAATATGCTCCATTTTTTTCTAAGCTGCCTAGATTGAAGCAGTAACAAAGTAAACAAACGTTCAGTGTTTGGGTGGCCAAGACAGGCAGAAGCCTACACTGGCCCAGGCCAGGCACTTATACACACCATCCCTCATGGCCAGGTTCCCTGAGGCTGTTGAGCTCAGTTCAGTGGCAGCCCAGGCCTGGTTGATAGCCAGAGTCTGTGGGGTGCAAGGGAAAAGCCTGCCCTTGGTGTCTTCCACTACACTCCCCTGCTCCAAGACGCTTCTTCCCCAACACTCTGCCTCAGAAAGGCGGGGGGAGGGGGGACCACCCCCCAGTGGACCACCCAGTCAACATTTGCCCAGTATGGAGAGGAAAGCACCCACTTGGGGGCTTTACACCCCACAACATGGTAAACCCAGCTGGGATTGCCCCAGTTCTACTCCTTCCCCAGCCATCACCTCCCAGAGGGGCAGGGGGGGACAGGGGTGGGAATGCACCAGACCCAGACCCCTGTACCAGTCCTCCCAGCTGAGGTCTGCTGGGTGCCAAGGGGAAAGCCCCCACTAGGAGGCTTCCCCCCACCCCCTTGCAGCTTAAGCAAAGCTGGGATCACCCCACCCCTCCTCAGCCATGAGCGGCCGGGGGAGGAGGAAGAAATGCACCCCCGCTCCCCTAGCACTGGCACTCCCAGCTGCAGTCTGCCTGGTGCCAGGGAAAAGCACCCATCTGTGGGATTTTTGCCTCCCTGCAGCTCAGAGCTGGGCTAGGATCATCCCAGCCCTGCTCCTTCCCCAGCTGGCAGACAGCTGAGGATTGCCCCAGCCCCAAACCGCAGGGAGACGAAAAACCTTCAGGTGGGTGTTCTTCCCCCTAGCCAGGCAGACCATAAAACTGAGGGGGGCAGTGCCAGGCCAGGGCAATGCATTCCCACTCCCTGCTGCTCAGAAGTGACAGCTGAGGAAAAGGCAGGGCTGGGGTAATCCCAGCCCAGCTTGAGCTGCTGAGGGGCAGGGGGGAGAGGTAAAAATCCTTCCAGTAGGTGCCCTATGCACCCAGCACCTCAGTTGGGGAAGCTGGTGCAGGGGCAGTGCGTTCCCACCTTTTGCCTTCCCCTGCCCATCTAGGATGCAATGGCTGGGAAAGGGTTGAGGCTGAGACAATCCCAGCTGAGCTTGAGCTGCAGGGGTGAAAAGTCCCCTTGGCGGATGTCAGCTGGGGGGACCACTGGTGTGTGTGTGTGGGGGCGGGGGTTTCTACACCTGCTCTTCCCATCCCTCTCAGAGGCAGAAGACTGGGGAAGAGGTGGGGTTGGGTTGTGATCCCAATGCAGCTTGAGCTGGGGGGGCGGTGAAAAGCCCCCCAGTGGGTGCTTTTCCACCCCACACTGGGCAGACCTCAGGTGGGGGGTGCATTCGACCCCTGCCTCCCCCCATCAGAAGCAGATGGCTGAGGGGGCTGCAGGCCTGAGCCAATCCCAGCCTTGCTCAGAGCTGCAGGGGGGCAGGTGAAAAGCTTCTAGGTGGGGGCTTCCCCCTCCCCCCTCAAACCCCAGCTGGGGGAGCAAGTGCTGGGCAGGAGTGGGGAGGGGTGCATTCCCCCCAACAGGAGGCAGAGGTTGGGGAGAGGGAGGGGCTGAGCCAATACCTGCCCAGCTCTGTGGGCTGCAAGGAGGGGAATAAAAAGCCCTCACCACAGGGGCTTTTCCTCCCCTTGCTGTATGGCCTGGGGCTGGGGAAGTGGGGCCTGGGAGCCCATTCCTCTGCCCCACTGATCCGCTGGGCTGATAGGCCCAGGCAGGAAGCAGGCTAGGGAGCTGAGGCTTTAGCACTTCAGTTCTGTGACAGCTAGGCTGCCCCTAGACAGACAGCACAACCTGGTGCTGCAAAGCATCCTGGGATATTGGGGAACTGAATTAACTTAAATCAGGAAGGGATCTGGGACAGAAGTTCCATAAGCCAGTTTAACCTAAATCAGCTAAGTCTGATACTACATCTGTTCAGGTTATCTTAAACTGGTTTGGGCCATTCTGAAAGAGGTTTATGTGCACTGAAGTTCTACTCTGTTACAGGTTTAAACCAGCTTCCAATCACTTAAATCAGTTTGTGTGTAATTTCTGTCCCTAGCCTCTAAGTCATGAAGCTGAGAGCTCAAAACTAACTGCCTTGGAAAATTTCTCAGAATATCTTTTTCTGATTATATCAATAGCAATGTCACTTTGGGCATGTATATATATCCTTAATTGGTAGTATTCGTGTTATCTGTAGCTATCCAGCTGAACTCTCTCTCTCATGCACACAGATATCATTAGTGAATTCTTTGTATAAATCTACTGGGCAAAGTGTAGAATCATACTGGCATCTTTGCCTGACTGTCAATCCATCATTTCACAATGCTAAGATAATTATTTCTATTCATGTCATCATGAATTTTGCCCCGCCTTAGCAGTTGACGTTAAGTCCTTTTCTCTTGCACAGTGTATACCTACAGAAGTGATCCAAGTAGTTAGCTGCCTTTCCAAGACAAGTGAGGTTGTGGAAGTTCTCAAGTAGCTTTCTAGTACTTTTACCTATTTCTAGGAACAGCAATTTCTGTACTAGCAAATGATCTCGTGACAAACTCTGGTATGTAAATACCATTCAGCAACAATGTAGCATCAACAGGCATTAAATATTATTTGTAATAAGTCATTAGAAACAATGTGAGTTTTTACTAAGTAAAGATTTAAGGATTAAGCCTGTAAACTATGAATAGGGACCTACCAAAATTGGTGTGGCAGACAAGCAATTTTGCAAGCTGATAATGGTGCTGGTCACCATTTTTCTGGACTTATCACAAGCAAGGCCCCCCGCATCCTTATCTCCCCCACTCACTGGACAAGGGAGCCCAGCAGCCCTGCCCCTCACAGCTGATTGGCCAGGAGGGCTTCCTTCACATGGCCCTGCCCCATGCCACTGACTGGCAGAGGACTGCACTTTATGCAGTTCCATCCCTCACCACTGATTGGTGGAGAGAGGCTGAGCTGCATGAAAGGCAGCCCTCTCCTCCCTCTGCCACTGATTGGCTGAGGAGGTGGCCACTATCTTGGCTACTCCCTTTCATGTCCCCCTCACTTGGCAGTTCGCCCTCACTTGGCAGTTCGCCCTCACTTGGCAGGCTGTCAGGCTGGACCATACTGGCTGCTGGCTCCCACTGGGGAGCTAGCATTTTGTTTTTAGTAAGGTTTTTTTTTGCCCAGCAATTCTGCATGAAATTGCAGAGACTGCAGTTTTTCCTGGTTTCTATGAAAATCATGGAATCGTGATTTGAGTAAGTCCCTAACTATGAAGTTAGCTACTAGTTAATACAGCTCCTAGAAGTGGTCAAGTAATGTTACAAGCTCACTGTTTACACTAATGTTGTGGGTTCAGATTTTAAAAGAAATTTGGAGTTTGAGAGTCTCCCATTCCATTGATATCTAACAGGAGATAGATGCAGGATTTCCTTATGCAGCTTTGAAAATCCCAGCTGTGATTTTTCACCTGGCAATGGAACCAGGTGTCAAACCACTGTCTTTCTTCTCCGTGTAGTTTCTTTGAGCAGGATAAACTGTACATATCTGCCTCCATTGAGCCACTATGCCTACCTTTCTTGACTTTCCCTTTTTCCATATGCTCTTCCAAGTATTTAACATAAGGTACATGAATTCTGTGTTGTTTTATGTTAATGTGATGGCAACAATCAGAAGATTCTTGCATATCATCTTACTTTGAAGTTTAGTCTGGAAACCACCACATCTCCATTTGGGGTAATAATAGGAACATTTTCACACACAATTCCATGATCAACATCAATAACTTTTCCTACAAATTAAGGAAAAAAAAGTTAGTGAAATATTCAAAGAAGCTCTAGAGGTCTTTGAACATGGCTTTGAGCCACAAATATCCAAGTGTCAAACCTGGCTTTGAGCAAATTAGTCAAACACCTATGTTTCAAGTTCCCCTTTTGCAATGTAGAGATGATCATTCTTAAATATCCCAGTGGGTCACTGTTAGGATTAATTACTTAATATCTGAACAGATTTGTAAAAATATAAAACCTGATAATCTAATTAATACTATTTTTAAGCCTTTTACTAACACACACTTGCTTTCGGTAGTGAGTATAATCCAGGTACAACTGATTGTAAAACCATAAATCACTGCATAGCAGGATGGATTAAAAAAAAATCAATTATTTCTTTAAAAAAATAAAAATGTGGATTTTTATTTAAATCATATTTTTAGATGCTTTTAAAAAAAATAAATCTATATAAAGGTAGTTTTAAGGTATCTTAAAGCTCAAAGATATCATCATGGAATAGGGATTATTTCTTCTTGTTATATACTATTTGAGATCATATTGCTGGATAAAGTATATGAGAAAGAAATTGAACAGTGTGCAAAAAGTCTAGAGGGAAAATTGTTAACCTGAGTCTTGATGGATGCAGCAATGGACACAGTTATCCAGTAATATGCGACTGTGTGACAACAGAAAAAGGGACTGTCTGCTTTACAGAAATAATTGTTACATCAGGAAGTGCACACAGCAGAATACTTACAAGTAGCAGTAAAAGTTATAACAAACTGAAAAAAATTCAAATGTCTAGTATGCAGCTTTGTTTCACACAATGCTGCAAATGTATCAAAGTTGAGAAGAAATCTAGAAGAAAGTGAAGAGAATTTAGTACTCCAAAAATAAAAGCTAATGTTGAAATTACAAAACACTTCTGTCACAACCACTGTACAGTAGCTGCTCTGAAGAAAGCAGGGGGAACCAAACTAAATCTCCCACAAGACATGCGATAAAACTCAGTAGTGAACGGTTTTGAATGGTATATTGAAAACTGGCCTAATCTGATGACATTTTGTGAACAAGACAGACAGAACAGGTGGAACTGTTACAGCCAAAGTTCTCAATATTGGAATAAAGAGGAATGTAGAATGTGTGCTGACTACCCTGAAACCTATTTTCATAGCCTTGAACAATGTGCAGGGAAAGTGCTGTTTTATTGCTGATGCTGTTCAAAGTTGGAAGAAACTGAGTGAAACCTTGAAAACAGAAATACGTAATGACAGATTGAAATTACTGGCATTAAAAAAAACAAATGGATCAAGTGCTATATCCATCTTATTTTCCTGTTAATATTCGCAATACTCAGTGCCAGAGTCATGGTTTCATATTATCATAGTTTCTAGGGTCATAAGGGACCTGAGCAGATCGTTAAGTCCGACCCCCTGCCATGGCAGGAAAGAGTACTGGGGTCAAACGACCCCAGCAAGGTGTACATCTAGCCTCCTCTTAAAGACCCCCAGGGTAGGAGCCAGCACCACTTCTCTTGGAAGTTGGTTCCAGATGCTAGCTGCCCTGACAGTGAAGTAGCGCCGCCTGATATCTAGCCTAAATCTACCCTCTGCCAGCTTGTGACCGTTATTCCTGGTCACTCCTGGCGGTGCTCGGGGAAACAGTGACTTCCCCAATGCCTGCTGGTTGCCTCTGACTAGTTTGTAACAGGCCACTAGATCCCCCCTCAGCCTTCTCTTGTGGAGGCTGAACAGGTTCAGGTCCTGTAGCCTCTCCTCATAGGGCCTGCCCTGCTGTCCCCGATCATGCGAGTGGCCCTCCTCTGGACAATCCTTAACTGCTGAGTTGGGTATGACATGGACATCCAACAGTCGTCCCTCCATAATACCAACTATAATAAATTTCAGGGCTAAGGGTGAACCATTCAAGAAATACATGTTTGCTGATGAGGTTTTAAAGAAAGTCACACCAGTAAACTGGTAGAAGTCACTTAAGCACCTGGATCCAGAGACTATTGAAGTGATAATCCAGCTTTTAACACCAGTAGCTACTTCTGCAGGTACAGAAAGAATACTTTCTTCCTTTGGATTAATTCATTCTAAATTGAGAAATGAAGAGGAAGGTGAAGACTGAGTTTGCTACATAACCCCGTATTTTACGTTTCTCATGTTTACCTGGCTGAAATAATCTACTTATTTTTTATTAAAAACACGTTTCACAGTTGTAACTAAAATAGTTTAAAAAAAATCAAAAATACATATGCTTGTGTTGTTAAAATAATTATACATGTTTGTTGTTGAAGAAAAATATCCAAAATATACAAGCTTGTTTTAGTTAAATAAACAATTTAAAATGTCATAATTCAGTTTTTGATGTAGCTGCAAAATTAATCTGACAAAATATCAGAATAAATCACTGCTTTAAAATGTATAGTGTGTATCTTCTAAAAATGAACTATTTAAATTTTTTTCACTTGTTTCTATCCCAGGGCAGGCAATGTCCAGCCCACAGGATGGATCTGCCCAGCAGTGGACTCCTATTTCCCAGCAGCCCCTGTCTGCGTGGCTGGGGCCAGTTTCCATGGGGACCCCAGAAGCAACAGCGCTGTGATAGCATGGAGCCAGGGTTTCTGTGGAGACAAGCTCCAACAGCACTGGCAGGCAGCAGCAGCGCCATCTTCTTCCTGGTGGTGGGGGCTCAAAGAGAGCTGTGCTGTAGGCAGAAGCGGAGCAGGCTCAGCTGCTACCACCTGTATATGGCGGGCAGCAGTGGTGGTGCTGCTGGGAGGGGTGGCTACGGGTCATTTTGGGCTGGCTATAGCCCCACTTAGTCCCCCCCCCCCTCAGTACCACCCATGCTGGCAGGGCACAGAGCTGCTCCAGAGCTGAGTTAGGACCTTGCAACAGTGACAGCATGATCCAGAGTCACAGCAGAGCCACAATCTTCAGCCTGCATGCTTTGGGCAAAGACGTACAGGCAGTGGATCCACCCTGGCTCCAGACCACCCTCTCAATGCCGCAAGATCCCAGCTGGGCTCCAGAGCAGCTCTGCGCCCTGCCCTGGCAGTGCTGCTGGGCCCGATCTCCATGGAAACCCAGCCTCCCACTATCACAGCACCCTGCTGCTGGGGTCTCCACGGAAACCAGCCCCAGTCACATGGGCAGGGCCTGCTGGGATATGGAGTCCAGCCACCATTTTGCCCAGCCCTGTTCTAGCCTACATCAGTAAACATACGGACTGCAGTAAACACAGAGGATAATATAAACACTGTTTGGTGATAGATAAGTGTACACTTGATGATTTAAAGGAAAATCAATGGTACATGGTATTGTAATAAATTTGTCTAAACGTACAGATAATTAAGAAATTTTAATATGAGGATGCTTCTCTTTTAACACTTGAATGGAAGTATGCATGCAAGCGCACACCATTTCTGTGTTATAAAACCTTACACTGAGATCTCTGAATTATTAAAACTAAAAGAAAGGAAGAAAAGAAGAAAAATAGTATTACATTGCAATTTCTGATGTGAGAGCCCCAGAAAAAGTGTAGCCTTTCTAACTATTTGGAACCAAAGTCCTGGAGCAGGTTGGAAAAAAAAATGTCTGCTGTACCCAAGAATTCTCTCGTATCTAAACTGCATTCCATTTTTTTTTTAAGTAGGTCATTTTACTAATGGACAACTGCCCATGGGCCAAAGAAATTAATACTCTGCTCTATGAAGTACAAAACATTTTTCTTTACTAGATGATAAAACAGCTGTTTATTTTATTAGCAGTCAAACTTTATCACATCCTACAAGGTCAGGGAATCGGCTGTTCCTTCCCTTAGCAATTGTGCTGCTTCATAGCGTTTATGACGACCCTGTTGAGAAATCTGTGCTGAAGGGCAGTAGTGTTGTAAGTGAAATAAGAACAATCTCAGCAACAGCTCTTTAACTCCTTCATTTCTGGATTTTTTTAAGAAAAAAAGAATGTAGGAGTTCAACAGCGGTTGGAGAGCACAAACTGGAAGGAACCTTTGAAGATAATAAGAAAGAATGAATAGCAAAAGGCTACATACGAGAATTGGGAGAGAGAAACTAGACGTGGGAAGGAAGAGACATGGGGAATGGGACATAGTAAGAAACAGGTGTGCAGAACTGACAGAGGTACAGCTGACTGACATTAGATGAAGACTTTGAATTTCAGTAACTTAACTATTTTTAAATCCAAGCCCACCATAAGCCAATTACAAAAAAATCCATTTTAAAATGATGTGTCAGGTTTCCATTTTCTGATGGGAAAAAAATTAAATTTTAGAGGAAAACAGGCATTTTCTGGAAAAAAGTTGAGTTTAGTTAAATATCCCAGTTTTTTCTGTTGAAAAACATTAAAACAGAAAAGATTTGGTTAACCTAGTGTGAATATATTAATATGGAAAGGATGTCTGCTGGCACGCAGGGGAGGCTGCAGAGGCAAGTGAGTAACCTGCAATGGGAAGGCAATGGTCCTCGAGCACTGAGAAGGAGAGTGCGACTGAACTGAGTAAACAGACAGCTTGTTTCCGTTTCCTACCTACCCTACTGCAGCTGTGGAGTTGCACACTGGAGCCAGGAATTCATAGACAAATGAATCAAAATGTGAAATTACCCTTTATTTCCAAGGGACCGTCAATGTGTAGTTCCACTTTGTCTTCATTCCTGCTGTTGCTTCTCTCCTCTTGAATAACAGCAGTTTTTTTGTAAATGCCTCTCTTCACTTCGTCAAAGACTGAAAACATGTTATACACTCGCGCTGTGTAGCCTGCTAGCTCAGTGACCTGAGAAACAACAAGAGACCTGTTTAAACAATATTATCCAAAAATGAAACACTGCATTCAGTAACTTGGGGACAACCATTTTGATTCAGTACTTCTTAGATTGATTCTGAATTAAGAAAGAATGGGCAATTTGTCAATCATTCATTTGAATAAAAAAATTCATCAGAATTACTGAACAAATTCCTTTGAGCATGATAAAAAAACCCCAACAATGTTAATCTTTCATTATTGTTCAAGACAGGAACATTCAGATGTGGAAATAAAAACATTACACTCCCCAATCCAAAATGTCTGGAATATCATTTACAAGCCAGATTGGGGATTGGGGAGCAACTCACTTAGTAATCTTAGCAATTTTCCTCCCTTGATATCTTTTGTACTGGCCCAAATGCCCAAGTGTATTCCTGCCTGCCAACAAACAGAGACAGTACATTGAGGGACAGATCCCAGATGATGTAAATTGGCATGGCTTCAGCGGAGGCCATGAGAACTTCTGATTCTGTTGTCTCTCGCTAGTTTAGAAGCTACTGCCTTCCACAGGCTGGCCAAATATTCTAAAACAATTCCTATCACTTTTTTTTTTCAAAATATATCGCATAATTTTTTACTTTGAAACGCTAGTGCAAACAATTGTTGTAATGTCTTGAAACACTGTAAAAAACAGTGAGAACCTTGAAAACATCAGAGAGAAAATTTAACAGTTAAGGAAAAAAATCTTCTCTCTGATTTTGTGTGTCATACTGGATGCTTAGGACTTCCTAAAGCAGCAGTGTGAATCAGCTGGGACCAATCAGCACCGCATGAACACTGCCATCAACATGCCATCACTGACAGCTGAATCTCTCATGCCTGAACATTCATTTGCAGCATTTAGAGAACGTAGGCAGCAGAGAACGTGTAACCTAGGGAATAGCTGTCTCTCTTCCGTATTGATGCACACACTTTCTCCCCCTTAACATATTTAAACCTTTCTAATGCTATTTCCTTGGAAATCACATGGGACTTCCTTGCCTGAACTGAAGTTGTTCAATTATGTTTTTTCTTTCCTTCTTCAGCTTTTCTTCTCTACCAAGAGCAGGGGCGGGCAAAACAGCCCATGGGCTAGATCCAGCCCTCAGCTACCCCTGCAGTACTCAACATGGGCCAAGCTCCACATGCTCCCACTGGGGCAGCCTGCACAGCACTCCCACCAGAAGTATTCCCAGTGTGGCTGCAGCTGGCCAGGTGCTGCTCTGCTCCCCTTACGTCCAGCTTTTGTCCTGCCTGCCCAGAGCAACACAGAAGCAGGAGGAAGAGCTGCCACTAGAGGCAAGGGGAGCAGAGCAGCATCCAGCCAGCTGCACCTGCACCAGGAACAGACCCACTGGAAGCTTCTTGAGCTGGCTGGGGCCCAAGCTGGTGAGGCCGTTCTGCTCCCCTTGCCTCCAGCTGCAGCTGCTGCACCACTCCGAGTGGAGGGAGCTTCAGCTGGGTGGTTCCTGCCAAATGCGTAAAGCTGTGGCTCTAGCTCCCAGCTACCTTCCACCTGCCCAGTGCAATAAGCAACCGCCTGCAGGTGGGCAGAGCAGGTGGAAGGTGGCCAGGAGCTAGAGCCACAGCTCCACATGCTGTGCAGGAGCCAACCGACTGCAACTCCCCACCTGCCTGCCCAGAGTGGCGTGGCACGGCAGGAGCAGCAGCAGCAGCCACAGCTGAAGGTGAAGGAAGCAAAATAGCCCTGCCGTCCTGGGCCTCAGCCAAGTGGGTGCAGCTTCCAGTAGAGCTGTTTCTGGTGTGGCTCCAGCCAGTCAGGCACTGGTCTCCTCCCCTTGCCTCCCAGTGACAACGCAAGCCCAGCCAGCTGCAGCCACACTGGGAAATGCCCTGCTAGAAGCTGCACGCTAGCCTAGGCCCAGGGCTGGCAGGTGTGGGCAGTAGCATGGAACAGGAGCACTGGCTGGGCAGGGCTCAGCCCCATGCAGAGTGCCACAGGGGCAACCACCGACCCAGCAAGCTCTGTTGCACGTGCCCCCTGCCTCTCCCCTTCTTAAAATGCAGTGCCCAAAACTGACACAGTACCTCCAGCAAGACCTAGCTGGTGCTAAATAAAGTGGCATGGCTCCTTTGTCCTGCATATTAATTCTATTAATGGAACCCAAAATTGCATTTTCCTTTCCCCCCAGCAGTATCCCATTGCTGACTCATGTTCCATTTGTGATCCACTACAGTGCTTCAATCCTTTTTGGCAGTGTTAATGTCAAGCCATTTAGCCCCCATTGTATACGTCTGCATTTGGTGTTTCTTCTCTGTGTGCACCACTTCACATTTGCTTTGTTGAATTTCATTCTGTCTACAAGCCACTTTGTTCTTAACAAATCCATGGTGACTGCCCCTTGCACCTCCAGTTATTTACAAATGGACTGTTTTACAACTTGCTCTAGCACCTTCCCAGATAACATCGGACTGACTTGTCTGTAATTGCCCAGATCCTGCTTTATTCCCTTTTTATATAGTCTTTTTTCCAGTTTTCTGGGACCTTGCCTATTATCAATGAGTTTGCAATTACAATTGCCAGTAGCTCTGAGATTTGTTCAGCTAGCTCTTTCAGCACCCTGAGGGGTATTCCCTTAGGCCTGCTAACACAAATTAATTCAAACTTGTCAAAAGTTTACTTATCATGATCTGCAGTTCTTCCCCTCCCTTCTTTATATTTATTTTGCTACTTGCCTGGTTGCAGGGTTGTTTTTATGGAAACTGAAGTAAAGTTAAAATTGAGCACTTCTGCCTTCTTTGCACTATCTGTAAACTCACCACCCCAGTGAACAGTGGTTTCTACAGCTTCCTGCTCACCCTTTGCCATTTGATATACTTGTTACCTTTAACTTTGATTGCAATTCATTTTCCGCTTTCCCGATTTTGTCCCTATTTGCCCATGCTATTCTTTCCTTTACTTCTTTAGTGACATCCCCTTGCTTCCACTGCCTTTATGCATCTCTAGATTTTCATATGGTTAAAAAGCAACTTGTGTGGCCAGTCTCTCACAGTTCTTATCTTGCCTCTATGTTGGAATAGCTTGATATTGAGCCTCTAATTTTATGCTGTTTAGAAATGGCAACACTTTGGAGTCCTTTGCATTTTAATTTGTTTAATCAGGAAACCTGTCCTACTATTTTTTAGAGTCCAGTATCCTTGTTTTGCTTACAATGGTGGCTCTCAACCAGGGTGCCATGGCACTCCAGGGGCCAAAAGAGCATTTCAGGAGTGCCACAGCATGGGTAACACTGCCACAGCCACATGGAACTGCCCTGCATGCCTTGTATACAGCCAGATCAGAAAGAGCTGCTGCATAAGCATATGATCCTCCCTGAATAAAACTACTATGCATAAAGCAGGCAAAAGTGCCTGCTCTTGCTAGAGCCTTTTCTTGTCTGACATTATACAGCATCTGCCCAGGTACACAGGGCAGGTGGAACTGTCCTGCACATTTTTTTTCCAGAAGGAGCGGAGGGATGGGGAGGGTCAACCAAGAAGGGCAGCAGCAAAAGTAGGCACTCCTGCCTGCTTTAAGCTTATCAAATAGACCAAATATAGGCAGGAGCATTTGCTCCTGCTACAGTCACTTCCCAATCTGGCTGTTCATGAGGCACGCAGGGCACTTTAACTTCGTGGTAGTAGTAGTAGCAGTGGCAGCATCAGCAGCTGTACCCTGTTTGAGGACCACCAATGGAAGGTAAGGCTGAACCAACAGGGATTCTCAACCAAGGTGTCACCAAATGCAAAAAAAGTTATGGCAGTGTGTCCTGAGTTAAGGACCACTGTCTTACAGTCATGAATTCTCTCATGCCATGATCTTTGTCCTAATTTTTTTTCCCCCACTTTCACATTTGTAACCAGTCTGTAACCCCATTAGTCAGAACCAGATCCAAAAATGAATGATCCCCTAGTTGTTTTCTTAACTTTCTGGAACAGAAGACTATTCTCTATACACCTAAAGAACTTGCTGGCAGGGGGGTGAGGGGTGTTGTTAATGTTTTGCCATATTTTTCTATCAAAGATATCACTGGCTTCCTTATCTTGGAAGGTACTTCAGGAGTTTGCCAAACTGTACTCCTGTGAGTGTTAGCTCACTGCACTCCAACCGAGAGCAGGCACTTTTGAAGCCTCGCCTTAATGAACACCTGAAAAATCTTCCTGGATGTCTGTCACCCTCTCAAAGATGTCTCCTTTGTTCAGCCTTTCTCCATAGCCTTCAAGGATTCCAATGCTCCCCCTGCTAGAGACAGAGAAACTGAGCTCTGGGACCTGATAAACCTCTGCAGGTCATGACATCATCCAAAAGTCTCAATACACTGTCTCCATCTGCTGACAGACTGGAATTACACCTAAGAATCTGCACTGGTATGGAAGTCTGAAAGGAGAAATATTTCCATGGCTTTAAGGTTCAAAAAACACAAATTCAGATTTTAAAAGCTAAGAGTGGCAAGAATAGCAAGGGAATAAGGACAAACAAATCAGCTATGGTAAAATATTTATAGAGTATTAAACAGATTCAAGTAGATTTTATTGCAAGTAGATATGTATGATGTAAAGAAATGCAACTCTGTAAAAATATAATTAATTGCTCCAAATTAACTAACAGACATTTATGATAAAGTACAGGGTCCTATTCTCAATTATGATTTTACACATATAAAAGAATCAGGAGAACTTTGGTTAAAAATCAAACCTAAGTCTACATTTATGTTTTCTATAACTAATACATACGAAAGATGCTGAATTAAAAATCACTTTAGCATGAAGATCTTTTGCTATCAGCAGAGTTGCTCAATATGGAAAGCAGTTGTAAAAGCCTCTCCAAAAATGGAGTCTTTCTAATCAATTCAGTAGGAGTTGGATCAAACTCTGTATTCTTGGACTCTGCTGAGACTGAAAACCAACATCACAAATAGTGCCACAAGTGACAGTGACATTTTTTATATGAAATGCTGGGCTCTGTGAACAAAACCTAACCATCCCATCTCCTCTACTGCAGGAAGGCTAATAGATAGTAAGAATTTCCACAGAAAAAACCTCTAGACTCACTTGCATATAACCAGAATATTTGCATATAACCTTCTGATAAAAAGGGCCATGGATCATACATTACCCCCTTACTCCCCAAAATAAATTCCACTAACTGTCATTGGGATCCTTGGATTTATACTTTACAACCATAAAATAGTAAATATTATTTGAAACATACTGCCATTCTCTAGAAATCACCTAAAATGGGAAATGGGAATGAACTACGAAGTTGTAACCCCTTAACTTTCTTTAGCAAAGTTATAAGTGTAAAATTAAGATAGAAACTCAGATAGCTGATCTTTTGTCAATACATTTAGGATTTTAAAAATGGTACAAGTCAAAATGAGCTTGCTTTTCATTTATTTAGTGGATTTTTTTTCTAAAATAGAAAGCTATTGTGTTTGTAGAGCACCATGTAAAGTTTGTAGCATTATATAAATGACTTTAATATTGAATAAATAATAATGGTAACACTACTATATAATTAGTAATCTGGCTGCCTCTCTACAGTAGAGGCCAAGTATTGAAATAGCTGAAGCAGCATAGATCAAAAATCACCGTGCATTAGCAGGCCTCTCGGGAAGACTGCACCATATCTAGCTTTTCATAGTTAGGGAACTACCTCAATCGTGGTTTTCTGGATTTCGTGCAAACCACGAAAAACAGTTGTCCACAGTGGCTGGGAAATCTGGCATTGGCTGCAATTTCCCCCCACCAAAAAAAAAAAAAAATTCAACCAAAAAAGGTGGTAGGAAGGTAGACCAAATGAAAGCACCCTCCGCCAATCAGTGGTGAGGGGCAGGGAAAAAGAAGTGGTAATGACACAGACTAACTGAAGGTTCCCTCTGCCAATCAGCAGCAAGGGGTGAGACCACCGCAAAATGCCCATGAAATCAGCCCTATGCACCACATGTGAGCCATGAAAAACCCATTTTCTTGTAAGAACTTAGGTAGGTCCCTAGTCACAGTCTATACTCAAGGATCACAAATTAAGGTATTATTTGCACCCAAGTTACCAATGCCTAAATCCACAAAGGGAATTATTCACTGCATAGCTCAGTGAGCCTAACTTTTAGACTTGCCAGCATCTAATGCCACAACTCAAGTTAGATGGCCAAGCCTTCCCATGCACAACATGGGGAAAGCTAAAAGTTTAATGGAGTCCCATAGGGCAGGGGTTTTCAACCTTTTCCAACCAGTGTACCCCCCAGTGGCCAGATGTGGGGGGTGGGGCACGTGGCCAGATGCTGACCAAGCGGGGTAGGGGGTTGGTGCATGGCCAGATGCGGAGCAGCAGCAGTCACCACGTGTGAGCTTCCCCTGCCCCTCACGTCTGGCCAGGCAGGCAGCGTCTGGGCAGCAGCACAACATGGTGTGTTCTCTGTTCCCACCCACCCGCATGTACCCCCTAGGCCTTATCAAGTACCCCTGGTGGTACGCATACCCTCGGTTGACAACCCCTGCCACAGGGAGTAGAGAACAGTCTACAAGTTGTTACAGAAAAGCCAAACTTTTATTTTCCTATTGTACACTGCTTCATTTTTCTGTTCTTGTATCATCATATACTATGTTTTATTTAAAAAGAGTACGTGAAATTTATTGTAGGGTTTTAGCAAAAGACCATACGTCATATAATTTTAGTATTACATATAATTTTATCGCCCGTTTTATTGTGCTGTTTTAGTAAAAGCTGTAAATCAAATACTATTAAAATAAAGTGAATAAATTACTATTAAAATAAAATACAGTAAGATGAACACAGAGACCCGTAGGTCCTGGGTAGATGTAATGTCTGAAGCTCAAATGGCAAGCAGACAGACACA